>NC_060231.1:3519029-4184958 GCF_907164935.1 Osmia bicornis bicornis
GTTGTCCATGTCCAAGCGATATTTTGCCCCACTGCGAACCTACCTGTAGATTGATCACCATTAATCTTGATCGATCCAAAGAGATAGAGCGGAGAATCGCTTTTCTATCTGGACGATTTCTTGCCCGTTTAATTTATTGACTGTCGCACGCATGGCGAGACTGAGTCTATTGTAAATTCAAGGGAAATGGAGGATTTCAATTGATGTACAGGACGATACAAAAACAATGTCCCTAAATTTAGAAAGCTACTAAGTGTCCTACAGTGAATACAAATGTGTTAACGAAGAGTGAAGTGATTCGTAGTGTTCTAAAGTGCAAGTTTTGTGCAGTGTATAGGGTGATTCAAAAGTGGTGTTCCAAGTGTTTTAATGTTTCAAAGCTGAGAAAGAAGATCCTTCTTCAAAAGGTACGTGTACAATAAAAGTTTATAGATTATTTAAGTACCCATGCGAGATTGGCACCTACAGGGTGTTTCAAAAGTAAACAAATTTACTTACGAACGTTTCTGGAATTGTCGTGGATCTCCGTGCACCTGTTCGCCCATCTCTGCGCGATCGCCGCCAATTCGTCGTCCCAGACCTGCGGAAGAAATTTCCTTGTCGTTGGAAGGAGATTCACGGCAAACGGTTCCGGTTCGCGGCAACTTAAGTAAATTTGTTCTCCCGTTACACAAGCACGTTTAAACGCGGCGAGAAACCGTGTGAAACGCAGCACCGGAGTTACCCAATGCGCGCCGCGTTAAAAAAGTATTCCACGAGAAAATGTGACGAGAGGAAGGATTAAGCAGGCAGCATCCTCTTACCATTTCCCTCATATTCGCGGCGCTCGGCTGTCCATGAATCTGCCCCAAAGCCACCAGCTGTCTCAGCCGATTATGCTCGTCTAAGATGGCCTGCTTCTCCTCGCAGGATAAACCGCTGGATCCTGCGAATGAATTGACGCTAATCTTAATCAAGTTCGGGAAATCCGAAGATCGCGACGGGGCAAATCCTACCGATGGACTGTGTTCATTGATACGTAGCGCAGTCGGTGCTCGATAATTCCCTGCACTTGTTTTAGAGGCGGGAAATTCTAAGAATCAGGGAATTATCGAGCATCAGTGGTGCAGCCATGCAGTCGTTGGCTATCTAGGCATTCCAGCAGGGAATTAGCGAGTCCCTATAGTATCAGGTCTTAGACTTTTCTATTTAGGCATTCCAGCAGGGAATTAGCGAGTCCCTATAGTATCAGGTCTTAGACTTTTCTATCTAGGCATTCCAGCAGGGAATTAGCGAGTCCCTATAGTATAAGGTCTTAGACTTTCCTAAAACTACAGTATCGCCTCGGAATAAGCAACTGGCTCTTATGAGCAGGTATACTATTCGGCTTGACTTTGATCTCGAAGCGGGACGAGAGTGGCACACTATAAGGTAATCGGCCGAACAAGCGAGTTTTTCTTTTTTAAAGAACAGAAGATGACTTTTTTTCTCATTCTGGCATTAAGCGACACTTGCTCTGCGGGCGACTTCAAACAAAGAAGAGCTGATGTCGAGTTGCTTCTTTCGAGGCAATCCTCCAGTGATTCTAAGCTTATCACACCCCCTATGAACACAGGATAATAAGGACATTAAGAATTAATCCTCATTAGAGAGTCCACTGTGTTATTGATCAATCCTATTCACTGGCGTGTTGGCTCAGGATGTCCTTTCTTTCATTAATTGCTACCGTTGCCTTGTACCAAGCTGACGGGGCTGCTGAAATTACAAATTCAACCGGTTTTAATTGATTAATGCCTCCGAGTGGTGTTCTAGTCCCACTGAAACACGCTACGTTGGATATGAGAGTTTAGCTGCGTGCAGACTCGTTTATTATGCATTTGCATTCCTCCACGACTCGGTACAAAGGGAATCGTACGCGCATCGAGATCAGTGAATATTATCAATATTCTTATTTCGTTGTTTCGTAAACCATCAGGGATGTCTATAGTCGCTCAAGTTTCCCTACGCTTCTTGTTTCTCAGCACCTCGGTCCCTTTGAATTGCTCTTAACTTTCCTGGAATCTGCTTTAACGACGTTCCCTCTGTCTTTCCCCGAGGAAACTTTCCTTCTACCGTATTCTTTTCCCTAATAACTTTTACCTCCGCCAGGGGGACGAGGTTCCTACCTTTGTCTCGGGGTTACATGTAAATTTTCGAGGGAGGAATCGGAAATTGAATTCGATTAGATAAATTCTCAGCTACAATTTTAATTAATCTTCCCATCTCTCGAGGCGAAATTTCATTGAGAAAATTTAACCGGAAGCTGATGTTTTAATTCAAAAACGTGGCCTCGCCGAGGCACACGCTATTTTTAAAGTCGAATCCGTTCGATGTTCGACGCTGTATCGAAACGTAATAGATTCGAATTTTCTCCCTGTAAATAATGTACCGACTGAATTATTCATGAGACGAAGAGTGGCACAGCTGGACGAAAAGCGGAGCAATAAACTTGCCTACTTCTCTTTTTCGTTCTCTTCTTCCTCCTCTCTTTTTTACTTACCTAATTACCTCTGGGTTCCGTTTGACGTCTCAGTTAAAATGAGAAACACCTAACCAGATGTTATTTTTCTTTTTTTTTCTTGGACAGACGAGATTAAAGCGAAGCAAATTTCTTTCTCAGTTTGATATATTTAGACGCAGATATTTTTGAAAATTTATTATAAAATCGTTGTTTCCGTGCAAGCGAATTTGCATAATAATTTATCCGATTGTTATATCGAACTATCGATATTCGTTTTAACGTTCGTTCGTTTAGTCTCTCGAAATCACGTTACGGTATTGTTCGTGGATTAATTAAAGGCCGTCTCTTTTCATGTATCATAAATATTAATGAATTTACCTTGTTTATGTATACAAAGTTCATTTTATTTGATCCATCCTGATTTCTGTTTATATTTCCAGTTAATATTTCATATCTTAAATCAGACGATTTCGAAACGACCGACAGGTCTCGGCAATAAAAATCCTTTCTAAATTCTGGAATCGCTAATTTTCCGTTGCTATTTTTAATTAGGATTGCGCAATTAGCTTTAAATATAGCCCACGAGAGCGAAACCTGTTTTTCAAAACCTATTTCTCTGATTTTCACCCGGAAATTCTCTCGATTCGAAAAAGAGATTATTTCGTCAGCGGAGGGAGGGAAAAATAAACGAAACGACGATTAAATTTGCCTAGACTGTGTATTTTTTTCGCGTAACGATTAACACGCTTCCCTTTTAACGGGGGGGAGAAAAATTAGTATTCTCGTCGTATTGCTGGATTTATTCAAATATCCCTGTGCTCCCTGTAAAAGGACCAGATTACCGCGGAATTAAAATAATCCAGCCAGACGCACGACCTCTTTTTTCATCTCTAATTCTTTTAATGCGTTTTTTTATAAACGCGTATCGCGAAATTATTGGATTATTAATACAATATTCAGCGTTCAACATCGGCGTAATAATATTACTGTTCGATGGAGAAACGGAAATCGATAAACCACCGAAGCTTTTAATTGATGAGAGAAAGTAACCCACGAAAAAAAGACTTTAATTAAAGTATCATTATGATTGTATATTTAATTTTCTTTGGAATAATTTAACGTACAGTTTATAAATGCAAAAAGATGTTCCGTGATGTTTAATTCAGCATCGATACCTCGCCGTTTATACGGCATCGATATCGACCAGGGTACGAGAGGGGGCATGACACTGGAATTAGACATTTCCCCAGCGCTGTATACACGGTCAGTTTCTTTTTGTCCCGGAAATGAGGAGGGCTTGGCCGGGCCACGGTACGTAACGATTCCGCCGACACCTGCTAACTCCATTCTCTGTCGTGGCTCACAGTTAAATGGATTTCGTGGGAATGGACTTGCTAGCTTGTTAAATAAATAGTTCTCCGACGAGGCTACCGGCTCCCATTCATAGTTACCACGGTTATTCCAATTTTCTACCAACACCGATGCGCGCCTGTCGTTGACCCATTCTGGACCCGTATCAAGATTTTGCCAACATCGACCCTCGATCACAATCGAGGATTCCTTACAAAATGCCCATTGAAATTCCAAGGCGGTTCGCTAAATGGATTAGACACTCTGTCGAGGCTGGCCAGACAGGTATGAATGTTTCGAAATCATCTGTGTGTCAGTGGACCCGATATATTTGCATGATTTCCTTGTCTGATCTGCGTGAGAAGAAGTCCAATCGTGAATGGAACGAGATACGTGATCGTTGAACGAATTCGGACTTAATTGACTCTCTGTCGTTATGGCAGCTTTGGTGCGAACCACGTTAATAAATCAGAGAGTTTTAATTAATTCAACAATTGTCGCCTCTCCTCTGGATCTACCCTCAGTTGGTGGTCAACCCTTTAAGGGTTAACGATGATAAAGAAATGAAATGAAATTCTGAACAAAAGAGATCATCTTGAAAAGAGCAGGAGAGATGTGAAAGGTGAAAAAAGTTAGGAACTAAAGAATAGATTAATTCGTTCTGGTAACGAGACTGGTAAAACGTAGGTTACGTCTAGTCACGTTCTTATCGGAGGGAGCGCGTTGTCTGAAGGCTGATGGACGAGCTTGGAAATCACGGTACTCGGCTGCACCAGAGGCAGAGCAGAGATTATTCAAATCGCCGCTCGGAGATGAATCACCTGAACTCGAAATCCAAGCGCCAAGGATAAAGAAGCCCGACAAAGTGACAAGTGTAAAGATTGAAACAATGCTATCCAGGTGAATTCTTGACCCCCAGACAAATGACCCTCTTCTCAGCCACTTGCTTCGCTGTGTGGTCACTAATTCTTTCTTGGGTCTTTGTTTTCCTATTTCCCTCGCGAAGTTTTCCTAACCGAGTCTACCCAGCCCCAGCTATCTAGTTTCCTTAAGTTTCCCCCATCCTAGACGTCTCTGATCTTTCAAACATCAGAAGTTCCCTCATATCCACCTAGATCCTCCAACTCCTCTTCAAACTATCTGACATTTTCCTTTCATTCTCTGATTTACCACCTGTCCACGACTAGTCAGACCTGTCATCGGTTATGATACTCACTTAGTATGGTTTTTCCAACGCACGAAGGCCATGAGCTGTCCACCAACACCATCGGACTCAAGACCAGCACCAGCATCAGCCAGATTCTGTCTCTCTGTCTCTTCATTTTCAAAGTTTCCTCTCTTCTGAAATCACAGTCCTTAGTCCCTTGGACTACACTGGATGTCCTATAACCTCGTGGGTGAATCAGTATCAGGTTCACTCGGACGCGAGTGGCTGGTCGATCAGCTGATGAAACCAGATGATTTACTAGACTCTCGAGAGTCAGAACCGGTCGTCGGACGCAGACGGACACTAATAGCCGCCACGCTCGTCTGGCTGCCTTTATATTCACCTGTCCCATAGGTTGGACGGTGTAATTGTTGGGGCTACCGGTTTCTATGGAGGGGACCAGTTGCATGGTCCTCGATAACGGCTGCTTCAACGGGTATTCAAGGACAGTCTGCAATCTGCCATCAGGAGCTTTTCTGTTGGAAAATGTTGGACGGTTCGTGAAGAATCGTGATCCGTCCCAGCCATTCCGCCATATTTTCACGATTTATCTCCATTTTATGGATTGTCAGGTGCTGAAGAGCTCGCACTGACGTCGATTGTCACTTGTAGGAACTTGGAAGTGCGAAGAAATCTTGGAAAAGAGTATGCACAGTGCGATTCATAAATGGAGGACGAAGTGGATGCAGTCATTCCGCCACATTTTCACGATTTATCTCCATTTTATGAAATGTCAGATGCTGAAGAGCTCGGACTGATATCGATTATCACTTGTAGAAACTGTGGAAGACATAGAAATCTTGGAAAAGAACATGTACAGGGTGAGTCATAAATGGAGGACGAAGTGAATTTGGACAGTGAAGCAAGGAAACAACGTTCTTCGAAGATATTTGACTTGGTACATCGAAGTTTGAAAATCAAGGAAAGTCATATAGGGTACCGGCCCCTCGGCCTAGGGCTTAGGAATGGTTATAATTATTCATTGGGGTCCATTTGAATAAAGATGGTTGACGACGTTAGTCAAAAAAGTGTTTGGGCACCGAGTTGACCTTTCACTTTTCGGAGGCCAGTTTTTCAAAAACCATTCTGGGTAGCACTTAATCACCCTATTTGACATCATCAGCGAGCTCCTCGTCGTCCACTGTTTTTCCTCATATTACAATTTCCTCATATTACATTTCAATTTTGCGACATATTCCAAACGAGGCAATTTTTTTCAAAACTCCTTCATTTGTAGGCATTGACTAGAGGTACTTTTAGCTATATAGACTGGTCCGGTTCAGCCCTCCGACATGGCCAAAAAGGCCCATGACCAAATGACCATTTCCGAAAACCTGCTAAAGAGGCGTATTAGATCAAATCTAAAAATATGCATTAGTACTACTGTCCAAGGTCTACTAAATGCAGTTGAGTGTGATGCTGTCTATAATATTTTTTGAGGAAATGGCCTCCAAAAAGTCAAAGGTCAACTCGGCACCCATACACTTTTTTGACTAACTTCTTCAGCCATTTATATTCAAATGGACCCTATATGATTTTCATTGATGCTCTTTGAAGACAAAGTGTATACAGGGTGATTCATAAATGAAAAAGTCTCGTCTGAAAGATTGATCGTTAGACGTCAATTTGGACAAATGGGATTCTTAAACTTGCTAGTTCAAGAATCGAAGGATGATATGCAGTTTTCTAACGAGCTAATTTAGAAGCAAGAGACCGTTTCCCGATAATTAATGTGCTTACACGGTCCGCGTCATACACGAGATTAACGACAGTTTCCAGCGATGCGGAGTCGAATATAAATTCAGCAAAGTTTCAACGGAGGAGCCGCGAAGAGGGAGGAAAGTTTTCCAGAGATCTTACGCTCCCTAATAATCGGGAATAATTAGTCGACGGCCGAGTAATTGCCCCGATTCACCTGCTACACCTTTTATTCTCGTTTCAAACTTAGGGTCGTTAAATATTCACACTCGTATTTTAACCTTTTTCTTTTAAACGCTGACTTTTACGATCAAGTAAAATTATTACTGCAACTGTCAATATCAATAAATTTCTAATCGAACGATCATTTCGAACGAAAAAAAAAAGAAAACGAGTCGCTTCGATGGACGGATGGGAATTTTGATCATCCTGTCCATTCTCTGTCGAGATTCGTATCATGGTCACATTTTAGCATATTCAGAATCTCGTGAAAGAGTCGCTCTGATCGGATAATATTTCGAATGAATTATAATCCGGATAAGTGGAGGGAATTATGGTGTAATCGACGATTTGAATCGTTACATTTTGTAATTGTCGATCGTTTGTCAAAAATCCCGATGTAAATTCTGCCTCGGAACGGGTGTATCGACCGGTTAGATCGATTGATCATCGCGAGTCGAGGAGGCAGACAGCGTTTCGAGCGGAATTAATTATTCTCCATGGGAGTTGTTCCCCGAAATGGTCGATTATACGACTTATTTGCATCTCCAAACCAGGTGTTCCTCTTTTTTTTTTACTCGATCCTCGATCTTGCGACACTGTTTCTCCATTTTTAACGAAACAGCGCAGAATCTTGTCATTGAGAAAAAAAAACCAAAGGAAAGCAGACAAAAGACTTGGATCAGTTTTCTTCTTTTATCTTCCGTTGTTTCGTTTGAAGAACGAGAGAAACGTGAGGTTTCCTTAGACAATCGTGGTCAATACGGTTCGAGAAATATCATAATAAGGTTCCACCGGTTTTGAAAGCCGGGCGTTCGTTAAACTGACGTTTGAAATGATTTATCTCGTCGAGGACGTGCGAAACGTTGTTCGAGAAGCTGCTAGCGAATGCACGTTGCATCGGGCTGCTGCACTTTGGAATGCAAATTCAACTGATACTTTGCCCGGGACCGAGAAAATTTTTCTGCCGTCGGAACGTGCTCTGCGTTTCGGCTTGTGTTCTTCGATTTATTTTTCCTCGGATCTTTTGATCGATTTTGGAAATTTCACGGAAATAGCTGCGACCGATGAAGCATCTGTTCGTTCAGTTGCCATCTATACTGAAATAGGTTTGTTTTGTAGGAGAATTGAGGTATTACCTTGTTCGGTTTATTTTTATGGGCTCTATATCGAAATACTGGGACATTGAAGCGTGGAAGGATTGGCAACTTGAGAAATTGAATCTTTGGACTGGTGGTGTCCTGGGTCGGTGGAATTGCGAGTCGTGGACATTATGGAATAGTGGAATTTTAGATCGTAGGAATATTAGACCATAGGGATTTTGGGCTGTGGAAGTATAGGGCCACTGGAGTTCCGGGCCGTGGAAGTATAGGGTCACTGGAGCTTCGAGTTGTGGAAGTATAGGGCCACTGGAACTTCGGGTCGTGGAAATTTTGGGCCACTGCAATTCCAGGCCGTGGAAATATAGGGCCACTGGAATTTTGGAACGTGGAAATATAGGGCCACTGGAATTTCAGGTCATGGAAATATTAGACCATAGGAATTTTGGGCCGTGGAAGTATAGGGCCACTGGAACTCCGGGTCGTGGAAATATAGGGCCACTGTAATTTCAGGTCGTGGAAATTATGGGGCCACTGGAATTTTAGGTCGTGGAAATATAGGGCCACTGGAATTTCAGGTCGTGGAAATATAGGGCCACTGGAATTTTAGGTCGTGGAAATATAGGGCCACTGGAATTTTGGGTCGTGGAAATATAGGGCCACTGGAATTTTGGGTCGTGGACATATAGGGCCACTGGAATTTTGGGTCGTGGAAATATAGGGCCACTGGAATTTTGGGTCGTGGAAATATAGGACCACTGGAATTTTGGGTCGTGGAAATATAGGACCACTGGAATTTCAGGTCGTGGAAATATAGGGCCACTGGAATTTTGGGCCGTGGAAATATAGGGCCACTGGAATTTTGGGTCGTGGAAATATAGGACCACTGGAATTTCAGGTCGTGGAAATATAGGACCACTGGAATTTTGGGTCGTCGAAATTTTGGGCCACTGGAATTCCGGGTCGTGGAAATAGGCCATTGTGATTCCGAGTCGTGGAAATATTATACCTCCGGAATTGCGGGTCGTCGCTCTTACACTCTGCTAGATCCCGACTGCATCATTGCTCATAAACACTGTTTATGCAGTCGAGTGATTAGTCATCGACCTCCATTCGCTCATACGTCATTTTACTCAAAATGCACTGACACGTGTCCGAACAATGAATGCACATATGATGCAATTTTTCATTAGGTGAAAGTCCATCACCTTTAGACTTTAATTATTTAAAAGAAAATTACCTCTTTATTTTCAACTCCGTGATTAAGCCTTCCAAGGTTAATTGCACCTTTTTCATCACAGTTATGATGTAACATGTCTCACAGACTACCTAAAGTTTTACAAAGAAATCGGAATTGAGGAAATAAAGAATCTTCAGCTGGTTCGTATTAAATTTGATGGTTATCGATCAGGTTCTAAAAATATGTGATAGTTCAACGTGGAGTTTGCTGCCTTATAATGAATTCACGGACCAACTGTCATCATTTTAATCAAAAGAATATCAAAGAGCTATCCGATTTCAATACGATCTTTAAAATCTGCAACCTCATCTGAACTTAAAAGAGAGAAAAAGTATTTGATGTTTTTTAACTTTGTAAAATTTTTATTTTCAGTCATCTTGGCAATCAGATCTTCTTTCGCTTCCAATTCAACATTACCTTGTTTCCAGTGTGTCCCAATTTGTGCCTCGTCAGAAGGTGGTGTCCTTAATTAGACAGGCGTTAACTAGGCTCTTAATAATCAGGATCCTCTTAACGCCCCACGGAATCAGGTGTAATTAGGGCTTCGTTAATTCGAATCTGTTCATTTTCGCTAGATTAATCAGCTCTTCTACTCGCCAATTAGGATCTTATTAATTGAAATTCTGATAAAATCAAAATTCGCTGATCTAGGATTCAATGAACGGACACGAATAAGATCTACAGTGAATTTTCAAATTAAAATCTATCCCAATTATAATTTTCAGCTGCGCTTCTCCTTGAATCTCAACTAACATTGATTTACCATCATTTTAATTAACAAAAAAAGAAAAAGGGGAAGAATAAATGAACACAAGAAAAATATAAAGTAAATCTTGAATTTTCTCTCAAATTATCTGTCCATTAAAAAGAAAAAGAAAAGGAGGGAGTAGCGAACGAAGGAAGTTTCGTAGTAATCATCGTATCGTTTATTTCATTTAATAACTACATTAATTTCTCTTATACATAGTTTCATTTTCTTCTCTCCCTCCGCCCTTTCGACTTCTCTTCATTTACGTACAACTGTGTAACATTTATAATATCTTTTATGTTATAACCTAACAACGTTTAACGCAACACACACGTTTTTCCCTCCCACTTTCACTCATTCTCTCACTCTCACCCTTATCCTCAATATATATTTTACTCCATTTTGTTTGTTAGTATCTCTTCTGGTCGCTTCCTTTTGCCCTAAACAATATACTTTTTCTTCTTTTCAATTTTTACCCGCGAAAGCAAAAGAACGACCCTCGTGCAGGTGTGTTATACATACATACATACACATAATATATATCATTATATAATATATAAAATTTAATGTGTATATATATATAATATGTCTGCTTGATACTTAGTTATATATATATATATATTTTATATACATACATGCACATGATTTTTCTCGTTAATTAACTACGGACAAAGTAAAAGTTTGCCTCCTAACTTCACCTTTTTTTTTCTTTCTTCATCTGTTTTATAACGGAGACTAGATAGCTATCTTACTTTTTTTTTCATATAGAAGTTTTTTGCGTTTGAGCAGCATTCATTTATCTCGCTTGCTTCGAAAAAATATATCGTCCGTTTGCTGGAAAAGCGATACACTTCAAAAAAATTTATTGCTTTTGAATTGGGTCGCTCTTCTCGCGAAGCTGCGATATTGAAAATTGTATATTTTTAGCATCAGAAGTGCTTTCGATGAGAAATAAAGGGAATGCGGGATGAACGAGGTGAATGAGCGATCGAATGGTGTTTGGCTACTTTATTTTCTAGCATTTCCGAGGAAAATTCGCTGTGTTTTGCGACGGTGCTGTCGTTGATAAGGTTCTCGTCACTTTTAGGGCCTCGTTCATCAGTTTGATCGATCCTGCAACCATTCGCTGCAACACGTTTTCGTTCCTCCTCTATCTTTTCGTCTCGCGTTTTTCTCTTTTACTATGTTTTTTGGCCGGTTTTGTGTCGTTCGTATCGCGCGCGCTTTAAATTGCCGTTTGAGACAGAAGGAAAATTGATTTTCTTAAATATATACCAATTCCAAGATCAGAAGAATCTTTTTTACCATAAAAAATATCAATTTTCGTTTAATTTACAATATTTCGCATACCTACATAAAGAAAAATAAACAGTTTCTTTGGTTAAATCGGAGTAGGTTAATTAAATTGAGGTTAGGTTCATGCAGGTGAACCGGATTGGTCAGCTCGAAGCGAATCAGGTTAGGTTGGGTTCTGCCCCTTCAGGGCGTTATAAGTCCCACACTGCCCGGGCCCCCTCTAGCCGAATAGTGCCAACAGCGGATAACCTGCGCGTGCGTAAACGCATTTCCTCTTCCATTAAACGAAAAAGAAAAAAAAAGGGTTAGGCTGAAAGCGAACTTAAGGAACAGCTTCAGACAAAGTGTCCTCCTTTAGGAGGCTGATTAAAGGATCAGAGAATCAAAGGGTGTGAATGGTGCGGTTTTCTATGGGGCGTACGATTTTCCGTGGGAAATAAACCAGCAGTTGTTTGTTACCCCGGAATTCGAGTGTTGGCCCACTTAGGCCGAGTTTTGCCCCGTAGGAACGATCAAAGGGGTGGCTTTGAAGTGCGCTCCGGGGTAAGCCAGGCGTGCTTGTATGCGCCGCTTATTCATCTGTTCCTTTCACCGTTTCCATCTTCGCCCCAATGTGTACCGAGCCTCGCGGCTTCGCGGTGTTTTTTTCCCCCTCTCAGGTTAAAACGCAATTCAGCACCGGAAAAGGAAGGAGAAAAAGGAGGGGAAAAAAGGAATGGAAAATTCCCTGTCCTCGGCGCGGAATAATTCAAAAGTCCCTCGTAGCCGCTAGGGCTACGTCAGTCCCTACTTTTACCTTAACCCCGCGAAATTTCAGAACGAACCGCTTCTCGCGCATCGATCAACGAAGGTTTCTCACCGGAAATCAACGTCACTGTGACTGGTTAATTCTGATTTTCGCGGACGTTTCATAAAAGACATCCCCACAGCAAAAGTGTGTCCCGCGGACGACCCGCGTCGCCGATATTTATGTTTCAATAAACGCTCGTAGGGCTTAAACCGAAGGATTCTCTTTGGGAAAGTGTAATAAAACACGCGACACCATTACTGGAAACGGTAAAGCGAGCGATTTCCTCCAGCTGACGCTGATCGATAGAGGAACACGGTGGGTTCTGGCGCCTGGGTATATGGAAAGTACCGGCAGCCTTCGTCTTCTTCGCTTTTACCCTCTTTTTTTTCTTTCCTCTTCCTCCTTACATCTGAACTGAACATTTTATGCATCTACGTTTCCCCCCGTTCTCTCGCCTGTTTCATAAGGAAACTGTTCTCTCCTCTTCCTTCAGCCCCGTTTAAAAGCAGATCCACTGCTTCTCAGTAGCGTAGCTCTACGCTCGGCCCGACCCCCTTTCAACTAAGTACTCCCGTCTCCTTTCTTCATCGCTCTGTCGCTCTTTTTTCACGCGCTCAGCCCGTTGTTTCCTCCTTCGCGTGTTTTTCCTTTCGTTTTATCGATAGAAGTGCCGTCGACTGTTTCGGTCTGTCCCCGCCACCTGTTTCTCCATTTTTTTCTCTCCCAGCCAGGCTTGTCTCTTATTTTTGTTTAGAATAAGGTAAAACGGAAAGGCAGGCAAGCGTTTGCGCGGCGAGTTAAAGGGGACAGGTTGAACGAAGGGTGGTACAGCGAGGACAAGGATCGTTGAAAATTGATAAACTGTTCATTACTAGGCGTGGAATAAATTTGCCGGGATTGGTTTCGTCCCCGGGTCGATATCGGTACACACAGGACACCCGGCGACGCATCGACGGTGAACGAAATAACCGCAAACGTCAGCGAAACGAAAACTGGCTCGCGTCGCGTTTACGCGCGATCGAGTCGTTTAATTAGCCAAATGACCGCGCTCCATTTCTTTTTGTTTGTTCCCCCTTTTTTTTTTTTCAATCAATTTTCCTTTCGTCAAAACCGTTCGCAATCGTTTTGTATAAACACCTAGCAACGATTGACCTGCCCTCGAATCATCGTAACTGCTTAAGCGTACTCTTTTTCCGTCGAAATGACAATTAGGCCTGTCGAGATTGAGAAGCGATAATTTCATTAGCGAAAAATATATATGTGTATATATATATATAGTCTCTCTGTTAAATTACCTTTAAAGGGTTCACGATTCGCGAAGAGGTTTTTAGAACCGTATTCGTTTTAGTGGCTAGGCTCGAACGAAAAGGAATTTAAAAAGAAACAATAGTTCTTGGAATCGGTGATTTTTCAGGGACGTTGCGTCGAGTTATCGGCGACATCCTGAACGGCATCGATCCTGATGAATTGTACACTATAAACCGCACACGCAGGAACAAACTATCTAGAGACAAATATTGACCCATTTCGCTTTACAGACTACCACGGACTTAACCGAGTTCTCCACCCTGTAACAAGTTACATTAACATTTTTTTTCTTTACCAAGTCGAGGATAAATTCGAATTAAATTAAAGGAAAATTAGCGTCGTGGTAGATGAAGATTTCCAATTTGTTCGAGGGAACATGTAATCGTTCGTGGATAGTCCGTTTCGACGATAATGGTCCGAGCGTGTTTCACGTCGAGGCACTAATCCTAACATTAAGTTTTCACGACGATACTCGGGTAATTAACTAATGATATGTGAGGACGTGCTTAATCTTTAATGAGATGAGTGCGTTGGACGCTGGAAAAGCGTATATATACGGCCCTGCGTTTACTCGTCTGGCGAACGTACGTCGACTGGGCGTCACGACTACGTTGCTAATCGTTCTTTGCGGACCGCCTTTAGTGTCACGTAAAGGAATGACAACAAACTGGGTGGCGTTAGACGTGAAACGACCGGTCGGCGACGAAGTCTCTTAACCCTCGGACGGCGGACCATGGGGAGAGCCCCAATCAAAATGAAGGTTTCTTGCCTCTTTTAATATTATTCTTCCAATATATGAGATCCTTTCGACCAAAAATGATATGTTTATCTTTCGGTTAATGTCTCCGCTGCTCGAGGGTCAACTGGCGACAGTTCAGAGCCAATGATAACTAGGTAGAAAATATTCGATTCCTCTTGCTGTAATCAAAATACCGAATCCTTTCTCTCTGTTCACGCTGTCACGCACGATGATTAAAGACTCGATGCTCTGGCTACGAGAAAAGATCACTAACGATACAATCAACTCTCTCTATATGACGTATTTATATAGGTGATATGTACCAAATGGAAGATTCGTGTTTCAGCGACGCATTTGCCGCGAGACCGGGGCAAACTGTTCCAGTTCCTTCGTTTAAGCTCGTTCGGTATGTTTGGTTTTACGTAGGCGAAGTCTTGGGAACTTGTTCAGAAGCTTTCAAAGTATTTCTAATTCGGAAATTGTACATTCTCTTTGAAATGTAGGTCCCAAGGAGTTATTTCGAGTTGGATGTAAGTTAGGACCTAGTATGCTGCGTTTACATTAGGCTCGATTAGGTCTACGAATAAATTTCGACATTGTTCACGCAAAAATATTAAATTAGAACCAAAATTAGTTAGTTTCCTGCATTTAGGACCATCAGAATCTTCTGGGATTAAGATTAGGACTTGGATTAACCGATAGGCTACCTGTATGTTAGGCCCGATTGAGATCCAGCTCAACCTAACCTAACCGAACCCTGGGTCCTTTCTTCTTAAATTCCACTCTAAAAGTTTCTAGAGCTTCCAAATTTGAAAATTATTCGTTTTATTCGAGAAAATCCTCAGAAACTCTGAATTAGGCTCATGTAGATCTTGGGACATCGCAGCGACCATCTTCGGTCGCCCACTTTCTTTCGGTTTTCCATACTCAGTCCCTTCTTATTCCTTGCTATAAAAGTCTAACCGATGGTTTTACGTCTGCCAATTCCCATGGATACTTTTCTCAGCAACCGGAAATCCCACGGAAGTCATATCCCTCATAAAATGTCCTCCAGCCTCGAACAGTTTGTTCCCTCAGGTGTTCTCGGGCGAAACAATCGCTCTTCGGTGGTTGATCTTTCATCGGAATGATCAGACGGCCCTTAACGATCTATCTTAATCAATATTCCGGCTAAGTGTCACTGTGTGTCTGCGTCTGTGGAGCTACGTTGCGGAGCAAATTACACGGGTGCCTTAATTACCTTAGGTACGTCTCTACGTCAACTTGCTCGACGTCACGCGTAATCTCAGCTGTACAGCTGCATGTGTGTATGCGTGTGTATTCGTATGTAGTATTTATAGATTCATATGTATATGTATACGTATATGTACATCGCTTAAACAATACATCTCTTAAGTTCCTATTTTTTGTTTTCTTGTTAACGTGTTTACGATTAATTCACGAGGTGCCATTTTTTGTTTATTTTTTTCTTTACTGTTAATTATATTTATATATATATTTATATATTTGTGATCTCTCTGACAGCTGTGTAACGAAGCTGAGAAATCGTTTTATCTTCCCCCCAATTTCCTCGGTTAACCCTTGTCGTGCCTCAGGGGTGCGCGGACCGTTTTTTTTTTTACACCTCCCCGTTTTATTCCTCGGAAAACAGACCGAAAGCGGTGAAAATGGAACGAAATTTCTTGTTATATTGAAAGTTAACGTGTTTATCTCTGGACACACTGCCAACCCTTCGGGGCTCTTTAAACACAGAGAAATGGTAACTTTGAAAAATATAAAATAGAAGTGAAGAAGATAAGAAACTGTTGGCAGTGTGTTAACTTCAAGATCGATAAGAAAGTCTACTCGAAGAAAGAGAAGTAGAGTAACCTGAATCGACTCGAGAAAAGAACCATATTTTCACTTAGTTTTCGTTTTTTCTTTTTTTTTTTTTATTAAATTCTGCACCCTTGACGCGTGTCCCTCGATTCTCGAGATTTTCTCGAAAATTTGACCTGGACTCCTTCCTCCCAACGGATTCTCCAAGTTCCGTCCTCCATTGTTAAACTCACCTTTTTCCTTCCTTTTCCTCTACTTTATTAAACCTTGTATGTGTGTTTGTTTTAGTATCTCCTAGCGATTTAATTTATCTACTTGTTTAAACGTTTACTTCACCGACGGTATTGTCATGTTAGCTGTGCCCATCTTGAAAGTCCAGATCAAAGGTGGTGTCCCCTTTAGCGATCGTGGTCCTCTTGAGCTCGTGGCGTCTATTAATCCCTTTTGGGTTCTCTTTTTATCTCCTTACAGGATCGTTTTAAGGGTCGAAATATAATTCAAGAGAGCTTTGAACGGTGTTCCATCATTTCGAACGAGTTTCATCCAGGGACCAGCGAGCGATCTTGTAGTCCTCCTCTTCCGTTTGATTCGTCTGGAATGCAAAGTAGATTTGTTGTCTCGTGGGAGGTTCCGGATCATCGGAATGCCAAGCAACGTTTACATTAATGGAAAATGATTGTGCGATCGTAGAAGACTACGTTAGGCCGTGGCTGTTCTCCTCCATCCGGCAAACATTTATTGTCGTTCGACATTTCTCGCGACACCTTGTAGAGTTTCTGGGTAAAATAAGCGTCCACAAATTTCTAACGGAGAGACACGAAGAAGGATGTCCTAGAAACAGGGACTGGGTCCATTGCCCTCCCTAATTCCATGGTATTTGGTTGAGGGACTTGAGAGTTCCAGGATCTTTGGGTTCGTTGACTTCTCCTATACTGGTAACCCTACTTCCATGATACTTTTTAGGGGGTTTGGGAGTCCTAAGTCTGCCCCAGTAGGCTACCTTCATTGTCTTCGTATGGTGGTCCCTATCCCATGCTTAACCGTGGAGAAATAAGAATCGTGGTCTTTTTATTCGTAGGCTATCTTATAATTAGAATAATTTTGCAAAAATAAACATTTTCATACTGCGACAGAATGGTTTGAACAATCTCTTACTCTGCGACAGAAAAGTTCATTAAATTCTTCCACAACTGGAAACTGAAGGCAGCCTTTCAAGGAACCAAGTCCTTCGAGTTCTGAGCGACGTGAACAGTACCCGACAGACTGACTTTCGATGAACTAGAGATTATTTATAATGATTCCGACAGCTCTCCCTCAACCCCTGTGTCGCCAGTTCTTTCCACCCTTATTCGTTAGGGCGAGCAAATGGTATTCCTGGTTCGAAGGTGTTGTCGAGTTATTTGGAGGACACCAGTCTGCACTTAACCCATTGAATTTTCGAGAGCCATTCCTCCTATGTAGAACCCTTAAGCGGCTTTCTAATGGTACTTTCCCGTATTTTCTGACTGTCAGATTTGACATGAAATTTGGTATTCAATAAGAATTAGTCTTGCGCCTACTTTTGACAATTTTCAATTAGATTCGCGCAATTTTTCCCATAGGAAGTGTAACTATCGCAGTTCCTCCATTGAATTTTCCAAGGAAGGTGCTTTTCCATGTTCGGTCCGAGTGAAGGATCTCCAGGGGAAGAGTTCTCGACGGTTGGGATGCTCGAAAAACGAGTGGTCTCACTGAATCTTCGGGAATATTTCATCGAACTTGGTCTCCTGCAGGGGCTGCAATGAATATTCTCGACCGTTGGTCTTCCAAAGTTTCATGCCCGTCCGGTCGATACTTGTAAATCGTTTCACCTATATCTCGAACGTTTCAGGTCGACTTACAATCTTCTCAAGCCAATTTCACTTTGTAACTCGCGCCAAATCGTTCCGCAACTTTTTCCCCCCATCCCCATCCGAGGCTTTTCCAGAGGCAACAATCCGACCTTCCACAAAGCCCTTGGTTGATTCCAGGATCGGGCATAAAGCATGGGATCGATTTAAAGCGTTCGAACCATCGGAAAGAATCGAGAAACCACGTAGCCAAGGTTTTGGACGGGATCCAAACGATCGTTCGCGACCTTTCACCCTTCCCCCCCCGCCTCACCCCTCTCTCGTTCTTATGCAAAACGACGCACTTGTTGCTCGTTTTACTGATGAAACTTTTGTCACGAGTCCATCGATTGCACGAACAGGTGGTTAATCGCGGCCAACCAACTGTTTACTGCGACCAACCGTCCCAACGGAAACACGTTTTTACCCGTAGTCCTATCGATCGGTCAGCTCTGCTCTCTGTATTATTTATGCAAATCGGATCACGGAGGTATTATCATTTGAATCGGACCGACGAGCTTGCCCGCAGACCGAGTCCCATCTATTTTTATTCAAATCCCTTGGTCGTCCGTGTTTTCCTGGACAATTGATACAAGGAAATCCCTCTTCGATGTTACCTTCCGTCTCCTCCTCACTTCATTATCCACGTTTCCAAAGGTGTAGCCAATTCCCTAGGTTCACAATGTCTCGTCGGTTTTCTCCGCTAAAATTTGATGGGTGCACCCTTCGGAGTAGAAGTGCCGATGAGCTGGGACACGCTCGTTAAGGTGTCCTGGTTTTTCTAACGACAGCCTGCTCGCTCATCAATCTCTGAATCCTATCCGTTTAAATCCCACGATCCAGGGGGGTTGGAATGAAATCTGTTTGGTCGAGGAAAGACGAGCAGAGATCATGCCGCTGAGGAGGACCAAGGAATGGCTACTGCTTTACTACGAAGCCCCTGTCTAATCCCACGTTAAGTCCCTGTAGAAACTCGCTCGTAAATCTGGAATCAACCGGAATCAGCCGTTCCTCGTTCGTGGGAGGGTTTCTGTTTCTTTTATCGTTTGGAAGGGAGAAAAGTAGGCATGGTTTGACGCTGACGGGTGCCGGGATCCATTGATCCACCCGGCCGATTAACAGCCTGTTAACCGCTAACGAGATCCTGAACCTGAAACGCACTGTTCGTACCCCGGACCTGGCGGCCTTTCAGGGAAGGCTCGATCGATACCGGTTGTCCCTCTTACGGTTTTAGATGACTCTCGAGAACGCCAGGATCGACGATAGCACCATGATAGCCAGGGTGTTGCGCAGATTCTCAGCCCCGGCTGATACACTCGATGCTATCGCGCTGTTGCATGCCTCCTGTATCGGATCTGGAACATCAACAGGAGAATAGAGCACGTGGAATGTTGGTGGAAGTTGCCGGGAACGTAATGGGAGATATGGTGAAAGTGGAAGCGACAGAGAAGCCGAGGAATCTCGAGAGTATGTGAAATGGGAGCACTCTGCTGATGCGCAAAAGGATACTATACAAGTGCAGTAGTGTGCCGAATGAGAATAGGGAATGTAGAGCTCCAGATATAGGGGGGCAAACAATAAAGGCTAGAAAATAAGGGTTAGAGTGTCTAGGGTTAGAAAAAAGAAGGGGGGATTGAGGATTAAGAACTGAGTACTTAATGTTAGCAAAGATTAAGTGTCACGTGTGGTATGTCCTAGGCAATATAGAAATGGGGAGGGCAAATAAAGAACATAAAATACTTTTAATAACTAAACTTGGTATACAACAGTTCATTAATTAAATTTCGCCACTACTTTTTTCCAGACTGCAACTGTCTGACAATGCTGGCTCACATGCTCGCCGGGGACCAATTTCAACAGTGAAACGCTTAATTTATCCAATTACCCGAGCTCATTAGCAAGCCTGCAGCAATTTCAGTGCCGCCATTCGTTAATGGCTGCCAAGAACAGAGAGAATTCGTTTCGCGTTCATTTAGCGCGGTATAAATATTCCAACACCTTAAATCATCATCCTTCAGTGATCGTCCTGGTTGATCGAATATCTAATACCATATTCCCTTTGTCTATTTCAGATTGGCTGAAATTGCCAAATGAAAAAGGACCGACTGCAAACGCCTGGAATCTGACTAATGACTTCATCAAAATTGAACGGTGAACATTAGGGATCCCTAAATATCCAGCAGAAATGGTGGCACGCGATTCGAAAGGTTACCATCGAATGGGATCGATCGTGACCTGCTATTCGTATCAAAATTCCGGGTTACCTTGAATTCTTTGACGCTACTTCGCCAGCAGCTAGGTGGTTCTTGAAAGAAACGAGAGGGACAGCAATTTGGACGCCATTAGAGGTGAGCTTTAAGTGTCCTGTTAATTAAAGCGACGAGGAAATTGGTAGATGCCGCTGTACATAGTAATGCTCCGAGTTATTTTCCAGCTTCAACGAGGAAGGTTAAACACGAATCAAGGTAAGCCATAATTCCGAGATTGTCCCGGTTCGTTCTGACTTTCAAATTAGGAGAATTGATACGTTAGATTCGACAGGGGGGGGGATCGATGGAGCTGGTATCTCCTAGCAATGGAGATGTTATTTTGTGGTCGGACAATTCCCATACGACTGGTCTCGATTGTGTAAAGAAGAAAGGCCGGTGTATTCGCTTTTCCAATATTAATCTGGGAATTGCAAGTGGCTCTAGTCTTCTGTGGTCGAGCCAATTCTCATGGACTTCTAGTGATCAGCCTTTGAAAAGGCTGCCTCGATGGACCTACGGTGACCCAATGTCGACGGAGAAGAAATTACTTTCGCATCTACTCTCGTTCCTCTTCAGATCGGCAAGATTCGTGAAGCGGACCTTCAGATTTGAGGGGGGACCATTTTCTTCTCGAACCTAACCCCACTTTTTCATTAGGATCAACTTACTTTCCGAACCTAACATCACTTTTTCATTAGGATCAGCTTGCTCTTCGAACATAACATCACTTTTTCATTAGAATCAACTTGCTCTTTGAACCTAACCTCACTTTTTTGTTAGCATTGATTTAATTCATAGTCTGGCTGTGACTCAGCTTTTTGTTCCTTTTTTAAATGAAACTGTAATTAATTGGTTTACGATGTAATGCCTCATTAGCATTTATAATTGCGTTGTACTCGCCCGAGACGCAAAAGAAACAAAAGGCGCAGGCAAAAAGTTGCGTCGCAACTTTCCGATCTGCCTAATTATGCAAAACCAATTTAATCTTGAATGCATATTTCAGTGACTTATTCATGAGTCACATCTGTCCCAGATTTAATGCGTAGATAATTTAGAATCAATGCCAACTTTGACCTACCCTAGCCTCCCTGCCTTCTACGATTGTTCTGCGCCTACGTTTTTTCAGGTAAGTCCTAAGTTAAACCTAATCAATTCGCAGTTAATTAAATTCCAGCAGAGGAACATTATATTGGTGCAAAGTGTAATTTGATTTGGCGGTGTGAAACAGTGTAAAGCTGGGGAAATGGGAGATGCAACAGTGTCCTCGTTCGGTTCGATCAAACACCGGGATTAATCCGAAACAATCTCGAACAAACAAAAGCACGGAATTATGCGAGTGAATGCGAAATGAGAGCAGCCGTGTTGGAACGTCACGCAACAACAACAACCGGTTGGATAACGAAATGCGGGGAACACGGAAAATCTCGTGGGTATCGATCCGGCGGGGCTTGAATTATTTATCGAAGCCCCGCCTATCGCCGATAGTCTCACGCAGATAATTTCAGTAGCCAACCAGTTGTTGAGGGGTGCTAATGCATTAAGTAAACGAGGCATCGATCTCTCCGAGCAAGGACACCCAAGATATCTCAACGAAGGAATGACAAATGAAGGCTGTCGTGACGAAGATACAGTGATGATAAGCTGATGAAAATTCTTTGCTGAAGTTTATTTTCTGTACTTATTGTGTGCGTTAGGATAACCACTTTGAACAAGTGTTGGATAGTTGAAACAGTGATTGATCGTTTGGGATCCTTGGTGGGTCGAGTGACTAGTGCATTGGTTTTCCAAAATAGTGGCAAACAAGGATTCTGTGCTTCGTCCCTTAAGGCTGAATTTAAACTGGAGCAGCAGTTGGGCCAGTAGGCCATAGGGATGAGAAGGATGGCCCTAGCCCCCAGCTCCATGCCCAACATAAATTCGCCTTAAGGGAAACCTCCCGTGTGCAAAAGAAAGTGAAGTGAAAGTGATCCTGTACCTGGTACTCCCTGCAACCTTGGCAGAAACTCATTCCAGAAGGCGCAGGACGTGGTGCGCGGACCTTTGCCGAGGCCAATCCTCTCCGCGTCGAAGATAAAATACTGGGGCTGATCCCTCGAGTATGGTGGCCACTCGGACTCCTCGTTCGTCGGTTTCCTAAAAAATAATTCATTGAGCCATCAAGAAACTCCGCCTCAAGTTAACCAGCAAGGAAAGAAATGAAGACTTCAAAGATAAAAATAGTCCGTCAACCCTGGACGGATTAATGTGAGGCGTTGAAAGAGAACTGTCTGGTTGATAATTAATTAATTCGGGACATCGCAAACAGGGGCAGTTAACTGGTTTCGTTTAAAATCGATATTAACGCCTGTCGCGGCTAATAAATTGTCCTGCGTCCTATCAAAGTGCTTTATTAATTGTTGCAAGAGTACCGCAACCTTTTCGACGGGTCAATCAAACATTCATCAGGCAATTCTCCATTATTAAATTACCCGTCGATGGTGTTTGATGCCTTCCCCTTTAAACAGCGCGCCGCGACGAGGGATCACAGAACTCGCAGAACGAAGACTACTATGCTCGACGTCGACGAATATGCGATCGAATTAAAAATATCACGATCGGATCGTTATAGATCCTTACGTGGTAGGATTAAAAAAGAATATCGACTTGGAGCGTGTTCAACGGTCATGCGATATATCGAGCCGCCGTGTTCACTGTCGATAAATAATTCCTCGGTTTCTGCTAACCCAGATTGAAAAGCTTTGCGGATCGTATCCGCGGGCCAATCGTTAATATTTCATCGTTGTCGCCAAATACGACACTTCATCCGAAATTAATCCAGCGGATGACTCTGCGCTTAGGTAGCCACGTCACTGGAATTATTAATCCAGCTTCAGATATGGAACCGCCGTTCTATTCTCATGTCAAAGGTCATCGTAACGAGGCAATTGACGCAGAGAACTATAAAACTGGAGTGGAAGAGATTAATGGATAAAATGAAACGGATTATAGAAAGCCGTGTGTCGTGTCAAGTTAGAAAAGGGAGGCCTGAACAATTGGCCGGATGAAATTTGTATAATTTCGAGACACGTTCATGCAAGTGAAATTTGTTTCTCGGATGTCTCCTATCGCTTCAGGCCCTTCCGCCGGAGCTTCCTTGGCTTCTTATTCAGCCAGGGGTATATTTAAAACGAGGCCAGACGTGAATAGCAAATGCAATTTTAAGCAACCGCGACTAGGACGCGGCTTTTAAATAGCCGAACGAGAATCGACGGCTGTCAGACTGTCGTGTGAACTTTCGGAGAAATGTCGGAATGAATAAGGATATATGTCTTATCCGGTAATGGACGGATGTCTCGCGCCTCACCGATGGCACTACGATGGAAATAAATAAAGATTAAAAGAATCCAATTTGATGCGTTTAGTTATCGATGAGAGGTGTCCTCGGGAAGGATAAAACAATCTGAAATATAAGTTAAGAAAAACATTTTGGCTTAAGTTTTTCTCCAGCCAGAACGATGCGTCATAATAATCTAAAATCTCGATAAATTTGTCTCGTCCCAGCCTGTTTTCTTTCGACATGATTTACGAGCTGTTAATCCGACCAAGATGAAATATCGTTCAATTCTTATCCTGTTAAATGAACGGTATGTGACGCGGCAAGAAACAGTGTGTCTCTCTCCAGGAAGGAACGAGGAACACACGGTCTCAGGCTTAACTGATAGTCCGATATCAGAGCCCATACTGATTCGTGGAATAACGTAGTGGGTCAACAGGGAATGCGCGTATGCGGTAGAAACAAAAATGCGATCAATAATATGATTTGGTCGAAAGGAAAATTGACCTTTCTCGATATTCTGTACCCATCGAATTTTATTTCGATGCTTCGTCCCGGTGCGCGACATTGTTTCCAAGGTGGATCGTTCCGCATACTCCGCGATAGCGTATAAGTGGATTCTAAAAGGAGCATCGAATACGCAAGAATTTTTCGTCGAAGTAGGTCGAACGTCCTGGCCGTGTCAAATTTCCATGAATTTTTTAGCGATCCCCGGACCTACGGGTCTCTTACTTGGAGCATCCTTCAAAAATTGAAATTCCACGGCGGATAAAATTATTTCCCAAAGTACCCTCGACCTACAAAATCAGGAACTTCCTAAGCAAAGTGTCCTCCGCGGGATAAACTCCCTCCAAGATGTCCCATTCAGAGACAACTGAAAAGAGCCGCGATCTCGGGCTTTTCAACGGGATACTTGTTACATAATAAGACGTTGAAGAGAAAACTTACCCCGAGTAGGCAAACTTAGAGAAGTACTGTATCATCCTGTAGGATAGATTCCGTTCCTTGTCGCTGTACATCAGGGACGTGTTCATCGGATGCCCAAACACGTACTCCACCTCGTCACCGTGCATCACTCCCATCCATTCGCCCCATAAGTTTGTGCTCGTTCTCTGTAACATGGTTTCCCGTCGGTTATGCTTGCGTTAAACGCCCGTTCAAATACATTCTCAGCCTGTCGTCGTGTATCAGCCCTGCCTGCTGACCCCATAGATCGACTCTCACCCCGCCACGACACGGTATCGTGTTGTCATTAACCGCTCGCCAACCCCTCGCAGTTTGTCAGTTTTCATTCCGGTTGTGTCGCTTTCACGGGGAAGCGCTTTTCGCGGAAGAATTAACGTTCACTGTTCAGCGGGCGAGGATCACTTTAGAGCAACAGAAGATTTATTACTCTGAAGCGACAGTACAGCCACTTCGGTACCGTCTGATGCTGTTTCAGGGCTGTTATTGGGCCTACTGCCGTATTACTGACGACTGTTAAGTATTTCTTATGGTTCTACCAGGGCCCTTAGGATTTTAGGGATGTTGGACTAATGCAAAGTCCTCAACATTCCAGTTTGGTCGCCGCGGGAGTTTTAGTCAGTAGAAATTCAACAATCCTTCGCTGCCTTCTCCCAGGAGACGCTAAGGAGTCTTATGCAAGATTTCCCCAGGTTAAAAAAAAGGTACTACTGGACATTGTTGGACACTGCCGAGTACCATTAGACTCTACTGAACACTGCAGTGCACCAGGGTACCAGTGAACCAACTGAGACATAACGCGCCTCATTGGCACGATAACCTAGTTTTAATACAGCTACAAGTTTAATTCAAGAAGAAGATAAAGCGACTGGATTCGTCCCACATTACTTTGAAGATTTATTGAGATTCCAGACACGTTTACAGCATAGTCAGGTGACTCATAAAAGCTGAAATTATTCTAATATGGTGGATACGCTTATATACGAAGTCTTTGGAGGATCAACGAAGCGTCAGCGACCCATAGAATCCAATGAGCCCCTCTTGCTCCAGGACACATTCCCCGTTATGGTTGTCGTCTTCGATGCTGTTCCTGCCTGGGGCAAGGAAAATTGCGACCCGACCCTAACCGAGGGTTACGGGTGGAAATTGAACGTTTGTTCTCGTTGAATTCTACTGCCTACTGATACACAATGGGGGCCTATTGTTGGCTTCTAACTTCCTCGCAAAGAAATTTGGCATTCGAGCTGACGGATGAGAGATTCCGGTAAATGTTTAGCCGGAGACCAATGTAGTCAATAAATAAAAGTGTCAGCGATCAAGATGACTGGCTCGGCCCCATGGGAAATTCAATCTGAAAGCAGAATTCTTCAAATTGCTTTCCAGAAAATCCGATTCATCTTCGATTCGAGAAGACCAGATGTTTCAAGCGGGGAATTAATTATTCTCAAGATCGTTTCGCCCGTATCAACTTCGGAAATCTGGGGCAAACTTCATTCTAACGAAAGGAATCTTGGAATACGTTTCAAAAATAGTGTCAGATCCATCTCGCGAATCGTGCTATCAATTTTTATTGGAAAAACCCGCAGGTTTTTTTTGCACGAGACGTCTGTTAATTACCGATAAGGGTGAACAAACACTGCAGGTGTTCCGTTGTTTAAACTGCAGTATTTGCGATTGGAACGCAAATTTATCGGTGTTTACAGATACCCAGTAACAATACACTGCACCACGGTCGCGATTTTTCAGCGACCAAGAGCAGCGCCTGGTAAATACCGTCACTCAGATTGTATTCCATTAAAAATGATGAAATCCGAGCAATGTCCGCCCACAATACAGAACGAACTCGTGTCTTGGACTGCAGACCCTTAAAGTCTTTGCCACGCGGATGAGGCAATCACGAAGTTTTCTTCGGAATCCAATTACGATCGATGTTTTTGACGTTGACCTCTTCGTGCAATAATAAAGCTGGAATTAATTAAAATCCTTCGATTCAACTTTCTCTGCTTCTCAAACTCTGTCGCAGACTCGAGAAGCATCTCGAAAATACAGAAAGACTAAGCCTCGGAGCCTGATAAAAGATCCGCAAGGAAGATCTAATCGCATTAAGTAAATCATTAAACGAAACTCGATATAAGGTCCTGGATCTTGGTGAGATAAATCCAACTTGGTTTCGTTTACTTTTTGGGCCACTGTTCTAACTGGAAGGGGTGGAATAGTCGCGTTTATAGTATTCCATCATGGAGGTCGTCTTATCAACTGGGCCATTTATTGATTCAACTCGGAGTATTCTTAAATCCCGGCCTGATTCGTCGAGAATAACCAGGAGAGTCTCTGCATAATACGACGTCTCGTCGAACCCGCGGAAAGGACCCGCTGGGAAACGGCACAATGGAATCGACCAGGCTGACAGAGAGCTGCTTAGGTTAAATATAGTACAAACGAAGCCGAGGTCACATAGAATTATCACTGCCTCCATAATTGATATCAAGAGGGGGGGATTTGGTTTCAGTGAAAATAAGTGTAGGCAGCAGCCAAGTGTGACGGAATGGAAACGAAGCAGGTAAGTGATCAGTCAAGTATAACTTGTTCAAACCGTCTGCCAGTTCGAAATCAACCGACTGATCGAGCGTGAACTGCGCGAGACATCAGGTTTTCAATTGACCGCATTCCAGCGTTCGGCAAATAAATTCCCCCGACGTGTCCCGTGAACGATCGTGTCGCGAACTTTTAAGCTCCCTCTGAAAAAGTTGGATTACTCACTGCTCTCTACAAAGGCGAAAGTTGCCGCTGCCGTGGAACTTCATACGGAAGAAACTTAAAAGTTGAAAGTGCAATTTCTCTCGAGAAACAGCAGCGACATCAAGCCTCCCTACACGAAGGGACGTGTAGTTATTTATCTTTTCCTTAATGTATTGACTGTCACGAGGAGTTATCAGTTTCTTATTATTAAATTTGTCACGATAATATTGCCAAAACACTTGGTCCCAAAATTGTATAAAGATTAATTAAGCAACGAAAGGTAATCCCTTTTGAGGAGGAAGAAAACTAAGTGCACAACGGTTGAAAGAAAGAAGTAAATCGAACAAAGGAAGCTGCAATTGCGCGATTGTCATTACGGCAGTCTTCCTTGTTCGGTTAACGTCGTTAATTTTAACGATCCTTAAAATTACAAAGGCAACGGGAAGCGTCAGCGAGTGAAGAACGTCCAGAGGGAAGCCTTAGGGGCAGGTATAACGATACGGCGGTCGATAATGGACAGTGGAGCTGATGGATGACTGGAATTTCATTATGTATCTTTAATAAACGTGTATCGAGAAATTTCTTCTGATTTTTCTCCCTTTACCTAGGTGATGAACTGTGCTACTCTTCGCTCTGTGCATAGTGTGTGTGTCAGTGTAGTGTTCTGTGAAAATATTCAGCAATCAGTGCCCTTGTTGGAAAGAGAGACAAACGGAAACAGTGATAAATAGTGGTAGCATGGTCGAACCAGGACCAATCGGACCACAAGGATCACTGAAAGTTGAGGAACTTGCATTCTCAGCTCTGAAGAGCGAGGCAAGACATTGAAAGGACACATTCCTTTAGAAATTAACCCCGTTTCCGTCAAGGATAGAGGTCTGAATGCAACGTTTAATCGCGGACTGACCGAGATACTTAGCATCCGCGCAAAGTAACGTCTTTTCAAGTTTCTCTTCGGTTCCCCCGACGATTCCTGGAAAGCGTTCTCAATAGAAGCGCCGCCCCGTACCTTTGGCTACCACGATTCAACCCTTTCAATCGCGTTTTCACGCAGGATGAATGGTTCGCCGGTCCGTTCTTACTTCCATCGCTGTGAAAAATCATGAAACGCGATCTTGCTACGTCGATAATGAAGTTCCCTAGACACGCGAAGAGAACACGTTTTGAAAGGATTCCCCGTGAAACTGAACGAAGAATCATGGAATGAAAAGGAAGCTCTCAGTCTTCTCAGAAGCGTCAACTTTCATCGCGAGGATTTCGTTTCCATTAAATTCCGTCCAGGCTAATCGCCGCGGTCGATTCAGTGCTTAATGAATCGCCGCGAAAAGAACTGGTTCATCCGACTTGATTTATTCGCGCTAACAATTATTTTTCGACCAGAGAAAAAGAATCTCGAACGAGGACGTTCATTATTAGATGAATTGGAACGCTTTGCCCTCCGGCTTTGTATTACGTCAATGTGTCCCGGTCGAGAGGCGGGACGAGGTCTTTTGATAATGAACAATTCTTGGACCGACTGTTTATTTTAACGAGGAAGATGGGATTCTGTTTTAATTGACGTAACGGAGGGTATAATCAAATTGATTTTCTCCCAAGCCGCAAATAAGTACGAGTTCTGAGCCAGCATATTCAAAAGCTTTTTACATCGACGTAGAAAGATCCTGACAATTAAGATCTACAAGGATTCGTGGAGATTTTAGCAGGAACTGTGCAAATTTTTTATCCAAGTCCAAGGGTAATTAGTGATCCTAAAAGACCGATGTTGAAAATCGTCTCAAGCTCAGTAGTTGGACAAAGAAAAGACCAACGTAAAAAGAATCACTATACTGATGGAGAAGATGTGTTTTGACTTCAGAAGAACCTTGGGTCTAGATATACATACTCGTGCTTCGGGCAGCATGCATTTTCTTTCGTTTCTTTTTACCCGGACTTTGTTTCAACGTTAACCCGTTTCTGACCTACTTATCGGCTTTGAACTTATTTTACTGCAGCATAAAACTTGCGACTTCTTCTGCCGTGGACATTTCAAACTACATGGTTGCCTTTCATTTTTTCTCTCCCTCCTCGTGTTCCTCTTCGTCCGTGAGCTGAAAAGCTTTTTCTCGGTGTTACTTTTTGCAAAAGTCTCTTTGGAGGACTGAAATGAAAAACAGGTTGACTCGGAAACATCTTCCGGGGATGTTTCGGAGGAAATGGTGATTGCCTTGAATCCTGAAGCAGAGCAAGCGATTGATGAGCAGAATCGCTAGCTTTGAAGGAATAAAACCAAATGAAGATGCCCGTTAGGTAAAGGACAACTTCCAGTAACGAGTACTCTTCGAGAACCAAGTACGTTGAAGTCTTGAAAGTGATGCTTAACTTTAAGTTGCCTCGGGGAATGGATTTTCTAGTGAGGTAGTTAACATTGAACGAAAATATTTAAATTTCTTTCTTGATCAAGAATTTGGGAGGCCATAAGATTCTGTGTTTGTAAAAATAAGATAAAAATTATTTTGACCATTGTTTTATGAGTTCTGTTGAAGAAGTGTAACTGTACTAAGGGGCATCTGTCTACAACAATGCAGGCAAATATACAAGACGTTAAAACGCCTGTTTCAAAGCGTAGCCCAACACGAGGAAGCAAAGCGCATACGCTTTGCATATGCCCGACGTTTGAAAGAGCCGAAAGAGGAAAGGCGTCGAAAAGGAAGAAACCGGAGACGTATTAACGTTTGTAAAAGGGAAAGCCTCCAGCGTAGCGGGTAAATCGTCACACAGGAAGAGAAGGAAAACACAGGAGGGGTTTCTTTAACCACCGAGCGAAACCGTTATTAAGATTACGAGCGGCGCGCATGAGTAATGACATCCTCCTTTGCTTCCAACCAGCGCTACCCTGATAAATTACCTCCTCCGCTAATTACTTGGGTCTCGGCGTTTCGCTAACGCGCGTTTCACGTCCCAGTTATTCGAGGATAGCGCGAAACTGGCAGAGATCGAGCGTTCACAGCGTTGCGAAAGCTTAACACGACCGAGTTAAGTGTTTATACGTTTGAGTATTCTGTTTTGGCGCACGCGACCTGACAGTCGACGCGTGCCTTCTTGACTTCGTGTCAGAAAAGTGACATACCGCAGAATTACACGTGTCATTGTTTTACGTTCTAGGAGTACTAGCAACAATGTTAACCCTGCGCATCCCAGAAGTAATGATCTAAGCCCAACCCCAGTACGAGGGCCGTATTCCTGCAGACAATGCAATCAGAGTCATAAAAACGGGATTCCCGTAGGGAAATAAAATATTTATAGGGAATAAGGTTTCTAATGCCTACGGCCTCCGCTTTACACGGATTGGTACTTAAGTATACATAGGGTGGCAGCTATCGTACCCATTAGAAGAACCGAAAGAAGGTACTGGGGCCCCATCCTCCATCCCTCAGGGGGGATGGCAGTAAAGATAGCAATGGGGTACCAGCGCCATAGTGTTGGGATCCCCACACCCCCAACTGTTATAGAAGTGGAGAGGCACAAAGATGCCGTTGGGGCCTTGCAGCCAGCCCCGGCGGTGACATGTGCCAACCCCTCCTCCTCGTGGTGTGGTCCGGGCACCGGTTTACCGGTGGCAAACGGGGCTCTGGCTGTGGGCGTGAAGCGCCTGGTGGGTTGAGCTGGGACCACTCAGGTTAGCATGATAAAGTAGACGCGTCCTAGAGCAAAACTCCTACACGCCGACAAAGAGTCAAGTGTTGGATCTTCCGTACCCGATAACTATGATTTTGAAAAATAATGAGTTTGACAGTTTTTCCACTCCCCGCCACGGGTGGTGGCTGCTGGGGAGTGGATAGTAGTATAGAGCATATACCCTAAAGGGTGAGGTGGCACATCCGCGCTTGTCCTCGGACGGCCGGATTGACAATAATCTGTTATAGAAGTGGAGGTGACAGTGTTTTAGCTGTGGCATAGTGAATAAGGTGGACAACAAGTGCAGTGGTGTTGGGACCTGCTCATATAACCCATAAGAAGTGCCATGGAAGTGGAAATGACAGTGTTCTAGCAGTGATATACCTTGGACCCCTTGTCATGGGGTTCCTTGGACAAGTGTCATGATAGCTATCCTAAGAATGCAAAAGTTCTTAGCACAAGCTTCTTTCCCAAATATGCCAGCATTAATTAAAGTGTAAAATATCCTCATCAGTGTTGTAGTGAGTCGATTTTTGACGTGACGCAGGACGATTTTCCGTTCCCAGTGTGTGGCTCTGTTTGTTTAACGAAGCGCAAGCTAATTTTGCTGCCACGTTTACAATGGCGGTGTTCAACGGAGCGAGGTTAAAGCGTGAGAAGTGCAGCAAACGGGAGATTAAATGTGAGAGAGAGGGAAAAAGGCGGAGAAAATTGAAAAATTCTTCGGAACATCTGAAAAATTTATCTCGTTTTGATTCCTTGTTAGCTTTTTCCTTTAATCTCAGCCAGCCAAGGCTAATATAATATATTTCTTCGACATCAGCGCCCGTAATGTTCCACTCGGGCGTTACATAAATTGTGGAACTCTAATGTCCTCTCGAGCTAAAGAGGCGATGAAAGTTGAAGAGCCCTCATGAGTGGCCTGTATATACCCGCTTTTATAACCCCAACACGGGAACATATATCGAGAAATTTCGTGATAAACTCGAGGAAAGATCGACGAAGATCCCGCAAAAAAGGCTCAACTATATATGGAACCGAGAAAATTACGGTCTTCCGTTTTCAGAACAAGATAATAAAAAACAAAATGTAATTACACTTTGAATAGTTCAGAAGGTTTGATGAAATTTCTTGAAAGAAATTTCTATTTCTTACCTTCACTTATTGACACTAAAAATTTTACAAGTTTAATTACGATTGCTTTCTTTATGAGACTGAATAGCAATAAAAATGGAAAAAGCCACCTTTCCTAATATCTGTAAGACTTTTTATTCAACTGAAAGAAGTGCTTTTTAAAAGCTCGTCTTTGATAGTATCGATTCTTTAATGGCTATGCTTTTTGTAGTCCATCGTTCTCTTCAAAGACAAATAAACGATAAAGTCGAAGGATGGATGGTTAACGACAGGAAGAGAAAAAAAAAATGAATAAATTTTCTGCTGACATGTTTGGTGAGCTTTCGGTTCGAAAAGCCATCATTGGTCAATCATTCGTTGACGTTTTAGACTTGTTTTTCCTCTCTGGTGGCAACGACCATGGAATTATGGAAAAAAAGGGAACGAAGCTTATTACGAGAACATCATACACCAGTTTTCCACGGCGTTTTATATTTTTCATAATTGTTCAACACGCCACGAATGCGGTTAATTAAGTCTAAAAATATTCTATGGACCTGTTTGCACGGCCAACGAATGATACAGTTAATAAACAGTATAATCACGGATTGCATAAATGTTTGTTTTTAATTTTATAAGAGAAATACTTGTGTATATAAAATGACGCGCAAGTGCTGAGTCCTAATTTGCATTTTTTGCAGACTGTAACCGAATAGTAATTAAAAGAAGACTCGTAAATTTAAAAAGAACTCAGTGTGAGTTAAAAAATGACAGCCATTTGGTCAACTGGTTAAATGATACCCGACGGAAATCAACCGAAGTGTTCGCTTTTCGAAAAGGAATCGATGATCTCTCCGTGTGAGACTGAATAATAGATTCAGTGAGAGGTCGGTTTCCAGCCTTTGCTGATAAGGGGTCAGCATCGGGCCTGGGAAAAGAATCACGAGCCGTGTTATCGTTCTCATTTGCCACCTCCACGTGACTCTTTGTGTTGTCTCGTGGAAATGTCAAGCTACGGTCTTCGCGATGGCACAGGGCTATAACATAATAATGGATGACTATCGATTGGACGTGTTACACGTGACGCGTATCCGTCGATGTCTACGAGTCGCACGTGACACGATAAAAAAACCACTACCTACTTGAGTGAAGAAGTAGTAGTAGACCTTCATGCCACGATCGGCGAACAGTTGGGCGAAGTGTATCGATGGGCAGATAAAGAAATAATCGCCGACAACGTCTGCGACCATCTTTTGGTACATGTAGCCATTGTTCACTTGCTCCCAGTCAGTGTACTGCAACAGAAAAACACGTTTATGGTCAGTGTGGGGGATATAGCGTATTGCTACCCATAAGTAGGGCCCTTTGGTCGCCCTTAACCTGGAAGCCTTTATGCCAGACCTGATTCTAACACAGTAGGACCCATGGCGTCGTGGGGTGCCCATAGCCCCTGCTAAAGGATACACTAATTGTAAGAGTGTACGGCTACCGTCGAGGTAGTGTCACCGGATAAAAACTGCAAGCGGAAGCGAGTGACAAGTTAAAAGGAACAGTGATTATTTAAAGTTTCAAGAGCGATAGGAAACTCGGTCGCTCGGGAGTACCGTGACTGGGCGGTGGTTAACTTCAGATTAATTAGCACCAGTGTTAATTAACATTACCGTTGATCGATGAATCCCTTGATTTTCGAAACGAACCAACGTAAACGATGTGGAACTTTCTCAAGTGTTATGGAAGCTCCCAGCGAACTGGAAAGTTACCGAGTCATTTAATGCCAGATTTATCATCTCTACAGTTGGACTTGGAGATTGACGGAAGGTTTTGATACCGGACGAATATCGACCCGCGTTTTCGTGAATAATGGAATACCATTAATTGACAGACGTTGGTTCGCGAGGACAGCCAGTAGGAGGCGAAGAAACGCGGTTCCGTGGAGAACAAGAGATCGAAGAAGTAGCGGGAAAGTTTCCCGGAATAAAAGTTGAAGAGTTTCTTAATGAATCGACGTTGAAACGAAAGTTCACTGTAGTTACTTCATTCTATAACTAAGGATTTCTTTCGCTTCCATATTCCAGGGGTACAATTTCACATAAACTTTCCAACAATGAAAACGTTTCATAGAAGCGTATCGTTTCAATGTGTCCCTTCAATATTTACTTTCAACAAGGGAATAACCACTTCTGATTGGAATAAATTAACATGATTCAGGGGCTGGCCCAACGTGCTCCAAACTACGTCCTCAGAACGGTGAACGGATTTCGCGTGTTCTCCAATTAGCGGAAAATTTCCAGGCGCCGGAACACGAAACAAGTTTGATCGCTGAAAGATTACTTTGTGCCCCGCACAGGCTGGCAAGTTTAATGAAACGAAATTCGCGTCTCGAGAAACGCGTTTCCTTGGTCCTTTCGAGCTAGGGACTGAAGAACCCAGCCTTCTATGTAATTAGTTGTTTGTACCAAGAGTTGCTGGTTAATTTAACCGTTTCAGTGGAAGGAAAAAGTTAACTGAGAAATGTATAGCATTATAGTTGAGGTGTAGATACTCTGTACAGTTGGTGCACATAGTCTGACGATGCTATCTTTCACCATCATTTTCCGGGCGATCATTGCAGCCTGACTCGTTTCATCGTTAACGAAAGCCACGAGTAGACCCTGCCAAATCCAACCAAACCCGACGTCTCCGATTTCCGCGCCCGGCCGCCATTGATGCTCGTGCGTTCAACCGTTCCAGCACAGACAGGCTGGAATTAACGGTTTTGCCCGGGCACAGTGCGCAATATGATATCGTTGTACAAGCCGAGGAGTACTGGTTTGAGGCTTTAATCAAACTTTTAGTTGATTATGTTCGCGGCGAGACATCTAATCTGCGAAGCGTGACACGCTCTAACGAAGGATAGAGATATAAATCTCTTGGCTTTTATCGTTGAGCAATTTCGAAGCGCGGCCTGTTAACCTTTTCAAAATCTATAAAGTGTTGTCATGAAGGGCCTCGTCCGAGGTTCGAATGGAATATTCTTCAGTGAAGAGCAATGAATGGCATGAACGAGCGGTAAACGTGAATCGTCGATAAAGATCCCATCAGCGTGGGACGAGTGGCCGGAAGTAGCCGGTGTCATTTCAGCGTAGGCCGGCGAAAGGTCGTGACGAATCCAAAGGACGTCTATTGTCGATCCGACTAATCAATTCGCAAGGACCTTTAGGGTTATTGATCCTAACGAGGTCATTATGGAAACGACGCCTCCTAAGCGCGCTCCCAAACCTTCCGAGCATTTCATAATGTGACGTGGGTACGAATGGGACAGCTGTTTAAATTTGCAACAGCGTTCACAATGTGTTACCGTAACTAGGCTTTCAGACCCTTTAAGAGGCGAAATTTATGAAGGTAGCCAGAAAATTCAAGGGCGTGAAATACCACATACGTTCACTGGGTAAGCGAGGGTGGCAAATGCGTTCATATTTAATGTCCACGGGTGTAGGTCGATGTATTCACCATCGACACACTCTCCCACACGGCTACGGTTTCTTTAAACCAAAGGGAATTGAATTTGCTTCGCTGTTTACGAACTATTCTCTTAACACATGATCATCCAAGTTAGGTTAATGGTTAGTTTAGCTCGAAAACTCGTTGGTTGTTGCGGCAAGTCTCTACTCGAAAGTTAAGACCGCTAATTTTACAAGGATATTAAGGAAAGTTTATTCGACGCGGCCGCATGACCCGGTTTCTTGTCACTGATCGCGGTGCACGAATAATCTGATACTCAATCAGGCCTATAATTACACGTGACAGGCAATTTTCATGCGTCGAGCCGATTTTAAGTACCGTAAGCCGTGCTTTAAACCCCGGCACACGGCTAGCTTATCGACTAACTATCTTGGCTTGCCACTGATCCTCGTTTTACCATTTTGAAATTAGTCCCATCAACTGTTGGGTACCATTATCTAGTAAACATTTTCCCTGTGTCTTAAAAGAACATTAGGCTCTTGGAGGGGACGGACGCCTCTAACACGGGGAGTACTTCCCCTTCGACGAATGAAGAAAAAGGGTCCGGGGGGGGAGGGTTAACAGAGGTGCTATTCCTCCGATCCTCAGTCTTGTTTTCATTCGGCCAGTTTTCAAAGGCTACGCCCCTTTCCACCCGCCGCTAGCCGGGCCCTCGGCACGGGGCATGGCAAGCGGCGGGAGGAAAGGGGCGTAGCCTCTGAAAACTGGCCGAAAAGAGCAGTTAATTTCACGGAACTCCGGCCATGTGCCCACCAGGACCGTATGGACCTCCACGCCATCAGGTATTTAAGGCACATATAGCTCCTCCCCAGGAGACGACGTATCTACTTTAAGAAAAACGTGCTACATGGTAATAGGTTCATCTTCTCCATACTGCACTATTCAAAGATAAAAGAATCCCAAGATCAGGATTGAAATGTATGCGTAGCGCAGACGTTTGGCAGCGTATCAAAAGGGAATCTAATCAAGGGTTGATCTACATAAATTCATTGTAGCAGCCGACGTGCGATAGATATTCCGTAGCTCGCCAATTCAGGTTCGATTCCGTGTCACTTCCGGCGGCGCGCGATCACTGCGCACGCACACGTTGGGCTTTTGCGTCACCAAGTGGAGAAAGAGGCACAGGGAACAGGAGGATTCTTGCGCGAATATCAACGAAAGATCGGAATTGGCTATTAAAAGTTCGCGATAACTTCCCGAAGCGGATAGCCGAGAGAGCCCCGTGTATTGGGAATCGGTTTCTTCGAATATACCGGGTGTCCTGAATCTATCTGTACCGATGTAATGTTACAATCTCTTTTTAAATTGTTACTCATTTGTTTTTATTTCTCTGTCAGTCAGTTCGAAGAGTTATTCTTCAAATTTCTGGGATTATTGTGACCGATATAATTATTGGAAAAAGTTGTGTGACTTTTAGACACCCAGTATATGTGGGTAGATCGCATAGTTGGATCGCGAATCGTGGCGGGTATTAGAATCGAAGTTGATCGCCGCGGGTGATAATTCTGTTATCGGTGGTCACGAGGTGTGCCACTGAAATTAACGTCCTTGTAATTAAACTTAACTCCGCGGTTGGCTGCTGCACGTAGCAACAACGTAGCGCTACGTTTTCGAGAAGTTGTCATTTCAAAACGTAGTACTACGTGTTGGATGTAAAAAATTTGATCTTGCGCCCGTAATTATGAAATTCTGTCGCTTTCAGGGTACCGTATCACGATTTTCGCATACCATTTCACGTCACGTACTGCTACGTTGTCACAGAAGTTCGCAAGGATACGTTGTCCGATTTGAAAAGCGCGGAACACGCTTCCAAGCATTTTTCGCGTATCGAACAGCCCGAGGGCATTATTTTTCGTCACGTAGCCCGGTGTTTCGTCGTCCGGCGTTATTTCAGCGTGGTACAAGCGCGCCGTGATACAAAGGGAGCCGAGAATAGAGGCAACAAGAAGAAGGCGGAGGAGGAGGGGGTGGAGGATCCAGTGACGAAGAAAGAAGCGTTGGCCGCAGGACTTTTCCGTAATGTTTCATCGGGAACAAAGAGCCCAGGCCTCGAATCACCGAGACAATGCATCAGTCTCAAACTTTTGTTTAAATAATCTTGTCTTGGACGATTGTTGCCGGATTGGATGGAAAAATCTTGCGGTTGATTTCAAAGATACCCTCCTCCTTTTATTTAGCCACCTTCCATTTCTCTGTTTACTGTGTCTGTTTCTCGAAAATTAAGGTCAGCCCGTATGTTTCTCTGTTGGATTAAATGTAATGACGTTTGGATAAGGCAGGGATTCAGTGTTATCTTTCTCCGTTCCTCAGCTTCAGGCTTAACTCATTCTAGGGTGTCGAGGTGTTTTTTGTAAGGCTAGGTGTTGCTACTTTTCCTCTAGATACCTTCTGTTTTTCTAGCCATTTTTCATCTGTTTTTATCTACTTTCCCAACGACGACTAAAGACGTAGTATTATAAATTATATTAAATTCGAAAATCCTTTCGATTCGCGAGTCACAAAAGGTTTTCAATCCTCGAATAAATCGGATTGCTCGTGAAATCAGAGTTCAGGTATCGAACGAAAGGGGAAGATGTGACAAGGGGCGAGCGGGGACAGGGGTTGTACAGGGTCGATTTAAGGGGTGGCCACTTATCGAGACTGGCGTGTAACCACGGAGCTTGATTTACTGGCTCGATAACTGAACACCATTAATATCAACTGGGAAACGCGACCTGCGCATCCCACGTGCCATCTGGTTTTCCCTGTAACGGCCACCAACACTGTTACACCCCATTCTTTCGACTGGTGCGCCGCGCTAAGAATTAAACCCCTCCGTTATCGTGGAATAAAATTAAGTTCCCTGGCTATCAAGTAACACCCTTGATGCCCCGCGTTGTGACTGTAAAGAATTTTCGAAAATTTACTTATTTATTTTTAACATTTCCTAAAATATATATTGTATCCCGTCCGGCGGAAGTGGTACGTCAGATAGCGAAATGGCGGAGGCGTGTTTATGAATACTGATTTCCGGCCATTTTTAACACCCGACAAATACGCGAGTTTCATTGGTCGAAAGCGGTGGAGAGCGGTTGAAATTATTTATTCACCTCGTCCCAGGCAACCCGCGGCGACCTTTCAAAATACTCGCTGAAGGGAACCGAACAGCGGGCCGCCGATATATATTTCCACGCTCTGTCGAAAATTAAAGACATTGTTTCGTTCGTTTTATCCGCGGAATAATTTCAATTTCGAGTTAATCTGGTTACGCGGCTATTCGCGAACGGAGCTCGAATATGGCGATGCTGCAACCAAATTGAAAAATTAATTTCATTTTCCTTTCACGTGTTTTACCTTGAACGTTTTTCATCGTACAACGCGTAAACTCTCTTTTACCGTCCTCTGTGGCTCGGTTTTTAACAGCTCATTCGATACACGGAGGTATTTTCTATGGATTATGGTTCATCTCTGTCGAACAGCACGGTCTGAATTAGCGATAATTAAACACGGAAGCTGCCTATGGAGCGTTTGAAATTTCGATGCTCCATCATGAAAATTCTGTTGTACGTCCTTGGGTTTTCTGAATTCGGACGGTTTCGTGTCCTTGGCTCGAGCATAATATCGGATGACGTCAAAATAAATTATTAATTCGTGTCGTGGGAGGGAAAGGGATGGGGTAGCTTGAAAAATTCAGCGGTGAGCCCCGGGGTCAGGGGGGTAGGGGAATGACGATCGATCTTGGCCGAGAGTTTCAGCGGCTACACGGATATTCGCAAACACGTGTTCATAATTACCGACCCAGATCCGCGATACCTCCGGTTTTAGGGTTAATTATAAATGTTCCACGACGCGTTATCTTGGCCAGCGTCGCGATACCAGTCGCTGAAGCTACCCCCGACGGTATCGTCGAACCGGTTGATGGAACACGTCGGAACTCGCCGAGCATATGAACTCTATCTCTCATACTGAAACGAAAATTACTTCCCCTGGTAGTCCCTCGTTTCAGAATAACTAAATTTCAAAATAAACCATGGAATAGAATCAGTTCCTCTCGCAAGAAATAGTGCGAAATAAGAGAAAGCAGAGAGGGTGAAGAGTGACGTCTGTTGAATGTCCAGGAGGAAAATTTCGCCCGGCTGCTTCCGGTCTCGGAATATTTTCAGTGCAGCGGCTCGTGAAAGTGTTCGACAAAAGTCAGGCCCGGGGGAATGCAAATCGTGCTCGGCTCAAATGCGACCAGGATGGGGTGGCCACCCCAAGGAAGAAAGGGATGGGGCGGGAGCGGATCCTAGGGATTGCGAGCCAGGGGCGGTCTATGTAAATGCGGCCACCTTGTTGGAAATCAATTTTCGGCATGGGCTTTTATCATTGCCTCGTTCTTCGTCATCCGTGACGTGCCACCTGTAGAAAATACCTCGCCAATCGATTCCATTTCTTCCTTCGCCATTGAAAAAGCTAACCCTGTCATTATCTTATACGTAGATTAATTACTTCCAACCTCGTTTGTCTTCTTACACGAATCCAAGCGGAATATTCTGAAATATCGAGAACCTTGAAGAAGTGAAAGAAATGAATGTTCTTCTTTATCGAACGACCATTATTTCCTTGGCAAAGCACAAAGGAAGATACGATTCTGTGTCACCGAGTTCATTCCTTTCGATTAAGGACTCAGATTCATAGATTTCAAGAAATTAGATGCTGAATATTCATGGTCTCATTATTTAGCCGTGAAAGGGGTGCAAGGATTGTGTTCAAGAATGCTGGTTCACCGGAAACGAGGGTGCATACATATTTACGTGAACTACGTCCGATTTTCCTCGGATATATTGGGAGCATCGTTTCCGTATTTATGAAACCAACGAAGGCAAACATTTGCATACGTATGATCGGTTGCGACAGATGTGAATACCAGAAGAAGAAGTCGTGAAAGAGTTAAAAAAAAAATTGGCGACTTAAAAGAAACGTCTGGGATATAGATACTGCTGAGTATCGTAAAAAGTCTGACCATAAAGGAAGATACTTTCAACCCCCAAAATTGGAAATAAAATTAAAAATTTTCTGAACGCTAATGACGTGTTCAGCAAGTTTTCCGCATTAAAAAAAATCGCATGAAAGTGTTACCGTACGACTTTATTCATTTTCACCGAAGGATTTCTTTCTGTACATTGATGTCGCCCTTAAAAAAACGAAAGAAAAAACGAATGTCTGAAGAGATCAGATCTTCAGCGCACAGACAGCCCTTTCCAATTTCAATTTTCCAGCCTGGTGCACCTGCCACCCCCTGCCAACCCCCTCTCGCACATGTCGCTGCTTAATTAAATGGATGCTCGCTGGAGGTTTTACAAACTCTGATCCACGGCAAGGTAGCTTTGACGCGACGTATCATCGACAGGAAAGTAATTAGCGACAGCCCCACATAGAGCCACCCCTTCCCTTCGTGGAAGGGAGGGGTGACATTAACCGTGCACACAACGATATTGATTAGCAGCGAACCACTCTTGTTTTTGGACACTTCCCTTCTGTGTGGTTACCAACTCTTGTTTGTTTTAAGAGGGTGGCAAAACTTTTGATCAGACCTTCCACCTTTGGACACCCTATGGGACCTTCGACCCTGAACATCCCCTACAATTCGTCCGATCGATTGGCCTGTAACTACACCGGCTGTTTTTTGGTCCACTGAAAATTGTAACAGAGTGTTCAATTTTTCACTGTGTCACCAGAGTCTCAATGGGGATGGACCAGTAAAGTGTTGCTGTAAATAATATAAGAAATGTTTTTTTTGTATCAATCCGGGTCCATTGAATTTGAGACGAGTTACGTGGATTCATGCTTGTCCTCTTTATTGCTATAAATTTCTACTTTTGGAAAATCGATCCGAATCTCGAAGGACGCTTCGAATTATTCACCCTCCCCCCAGCTGTCGATCGAATTCACATACATAATTGAAATATCGAATAATATACGACAGACGGGGCGAATATCTATGATACCCAGTGGACAGCTAACGAACGGAGAATTAGCGTTTGTAAATTTCCCAAGGGACGATTCACCTTTCCCTCTTGTCACTAGAACAGGTGTTACAAAATCACTGCAAACGTTTTCCCCAGCAGTATCGTAAAAATTCAACGCGCGTGAAAAAAGAAAAAACACCCAACTAACACGTTTTTGTAAAATTGATAAGTTCCAAATGGTCTCGAAATTAAAAACAAAGTTGAATATTTTCACCGATGGAAATTAAAGGATTTCTAAATTAATTTTTGCGATAAACTCGTTTCTATGAGTGTCGGAGGATTCGCGTTCAACAACTATGTTAAACTTCTAAGTACTTTGCATTCGGGGAATGAAAAAAAGAGGAAACATTATAGTGTTCGGACTATACGGTTGCACGGAAGTTTTCCAACGACTCTGACGTGCTTCCCGGCCTTCAGAGGCTGCCATTCTTCCTCCAATATTAACAGGGCAGGGATGTTACGGAGTGGGGGAACTTTTATCCGAACTTCCACGCGAAATTGCCTCGTCCCTGTTTCGATCCCCGATGCGCCGAGGCGTATTTGCTTCGCGAATCTTGTCAATCTTTTTCGTCTCTTTGATGATACAGTTCTCGATGATACAGGCGTGTCAGAAAACAATAAGAGTCTGAAAATTTTCCAATCTTCAGATTATAATTTAAAACTAGCGGAGCCAATAATTCCGTTAGATAGCGCTGTTTTTGTCAGTAACTGATGCTAGGGATCCCTAGGAATCGTTGCTAGGGATCAGTAGGGACAGATACTAGGAATTCCCAAGGTCCAGTGCTAGGGATTACTAGGGACCAATGCTAGAAATCACTAGGGACCGATGTTATGGATCGCTAGGACCAATACTAGGGATCCCTAGGACTGAGATTAGGGAATTAGTGAAATGAACTTCATCTCTCCTAAAATTTCCACCATTTCCGCGCGCTATATTATATTCCGCGGTTGAAGAAAACCTCTGTCAAAGCGGATAATGTTGTGAGGAACGCCAGGATTCCATGGTTACCGAGTAGCCCGGGAAACTAGAATGTTATGAAAATTCCCGGGTCCAATGTAATACAGCGTGCATGGAATATTCAAGTCCCGTGTCTGACTCCTGTCTTCCATTACCACTGGTTCGCTGGGAACGGTACAAAGTGCGGAGCCGTCTGACTTGCGCGGTCCGTTACTACTGCAGCCTGCGTCTTATACTACTCATCCGCGGGTGGATGTGTCTTGGCTCGACGTGAGCGGAATATCGACTGTCTACGGCTCGTTTCTAAGCCCGATGTGACAAACTGTAACACTTTAGTCAACCGTCCGAACGTTTTCATCTTGGAAATGCGACTGTCGTCGTTTCCAGAGGGCAGAGGAAAAATTTGAAACCCTGCTGGAGCCCGAAGGATGAACAAGGACTAATTAATGCTGAGGACTCACCTGAAATGTAATGGCATCCCGCTCGATCTGAGACATGTTCTTGAAGATGGTGTTGATGATGTTGAGAAACTTGTCGCGTTCCAGGAAGCTCGCTTGGTCCTTCTCGAAGAAGTCGATGAAGTCGTAGAGGATGAAGTAAGTTCCTGGAACAAACACATTCAGCCAGGTCAGAACATGCAATTTTAAACGTTAAGACTTAAAAGGAACAAGAAGGAGCAGCATGGCAAGGATCTTGTGCAGCTGTAAAACACAAAGTAAACTTAGATGGCAAAGAACGCGATCAATAAATCAAGCGTATCTCTGAAAAAAGATACATTTTATCCCCCCATCGTCTTGCTTCGTACCTTGATGCTACTTCTTTTCATCGTTTACGCGCGCAACGCCGGAAGTATGCAAAAACCATACTGAGGCGAGGCTGCCTTTCAGATCCCACAGGGTGACTATCCCTTAACGCGTATACACGCGCAGAATGAAAGATACCCTGTCGAACCGATACCACTAACATGTCAACCTATTTGCTTTGTAAATATCTCGTCCACAATCCGGCTACCCTCGTCTTATAAATGGTACCCACGTCATCCCAGTGAAATATGAATTTGTCCACCGATATTTTCGAGCTTGTCCTTTCGTAACTATACATCTCTTTCAAATATGTTACTTTTGGGGGAACGAAAATTGGCCTTCGTCTTATCTGAACTCTAATTTATACAAAATTTCATCACTCCAAGTAGTGGCAACAATAGTGCCTTAAGTTTTAAGTCCGACCATCCTTTCAAGATCAACAGACATGTACGTCCTTGGAGGATAATGGACAAAAGGTTTACGTTTGGAAGGAAAAAGTCTCCCAGGAATCAGTCGATAATTCGTCCTCCGTTTCGGGATACTGCTTCCGGGACTCGCCGCAAACGGAGTGACGGTACGATGTAAAAGAACTCAATTATCCGGCGGGTTCCTCGAGGATATTCGAGATTCCCCGAGGCTCGAAGGGCTCTCACGACGAGAAGAAGAAACAGGGACAGGGAGAACGGAAATTGAAGGAGACAGAAGCTCGCCGGGGCAAAAGATATTGCGGGAGGGAGGAGGAGGAGGTGGAAGACCGCCGAGGGTGGAACAAAGTGGAGGGTCGAGGCTAAGTAGAAGCAGCGGGAAGTGGGGGTGGAGAAAAAAGAAGAGCGTAGGTACGTGAGAAGCAGAGAGATCGAGAGGTTGCCTCGCGGGAACGAGGGGTGACTGGAAACGGGTTAAAAAAAGAAGGGAGTTGCAAGGTTAGACGAGTCACGCCTCGACACGCTCCTTCCTATCGATTCACTGTTGGCAACTTGTTGGCTGCCCTCTGGTCTCGACAATTTTCACGGGAATCTTGCTCCCAGACGGCGGAAGTTGGATCAGCCACCCCTACCCTTCCATTACCCTTCTGTTTTTCCACGTGGCATGTTGACAGGGAGAAGGCTCAAAGACGGCCTTAACGCGTTGTTGACGTATCAACCCGTCCGATGTTATTCGGTTACCAATTCGTTCATCTAAGTGAATTTTGTGGGGACTCATGGAAGGTGCTGTGCGTGCCTCGCAAGAAGGCACCTGGAAGGAATGCAGGTCTAATTTGTCGTGGGTGGTACGAGTCCCACACTGGTATTTCCCCTCTAATTGGTCGTGCCCCCAGTTCAGGGGTGCTCTTGCTGTCCCAGTTGTCTTCTCTTGAGGCATGCACAGTAGGGACTAAAGTCAATGGGAATTGAACCCAAGACTTTGCTATGTTACCACTAGCCCACTGTCGCCCCTACTATTACCGCACCACCCCTTACATACTTCCACCCCTAGCCTACTGCCACCCCTATCGTCGTTTCCTCGAGCACTTTCCTTCATTGGAATATGCAACACTGTAGAAGCAGACGTAGCATTTTTATCGGAACACGGGGTCAAAGGTCGTTAAAAGTAGGAAGGTGATAGGGGAAGAAGTGCGTAAACACCCCAACGAGCAAATTGCAAAGCACACTTTTCCTTATTGCGAACCGTCGCGATAACGAAGTTCTTTCCATCGGTAAATACAGACGCGAGATAAGGGAGGGGAGAAGTTTGAAGGGGTAGATTACAAACGGAAGAAGGCAAAGTTCGGAAGCGTCGGTCGATCGAACGGCGAGATAGGGAAGGGCTTTTCGAAAGGGAAGCGGTCGTGGAAAACCGCAAACAGAGACAGCACGCTGCGAAGTCCTCGCGAAACAGCTTCCGGCTGGTAAAACTCAACTCCTCGCGGCTTTCCAGTAGTAACTACTCGCATTGATCAGACATCCCACACTAGGGACCCAACAGCCAACTGCCGAACCTCCTGCTCTTCTTCTTGTCTTCTGTTCTCTCCTGCTGTTGATGTTTAATGCACATCTCTTCAAGAACTCCGGAGACCAAAAAGAAGAAACCTTGGAGAAGAAAATGAAGATGCTCTTATTCATCGAGGAGGAAAAACGAGAAGAAGAAATCAAAAATGATTCTACTCGAACATCGTTGTTCCGTTTTGTCGTGAAAAATTCGTCGTGCCATGAATTTTTCACGCGTCTCCACAACGTGGGAGATACATAAATGAAGAAGAAGCATCGCGAGAGCCCGTCGCATAAATCTTTCCGTCGTTAATGTTGCCCCGTTAGACTTTCTTCTTCTCTTTCTCTGTACACCGAAGAAAATAAGAAGCCTCCGTCAGGCGGGGTTCGGGCGTAGGAAAAACAGAAGGAAAAGTTGGAGCAAACTGTTCGTACAATGCCTGCATGTTATCTCCGTCCCGCTGTTACAGGTTTCATGGGGGAACACGGTGTAACGATGACTATGAATTTATGCTACACGAGTCACATAAAGTTACTCCTTAGTGGCACGATTATTAAGTTATCACAGGAGCTTTTAATTTGCAATTAGTCGAGTTGTTACTTCGGAACTCGATTAATAATATTACAAGGTCCTGAAACGAACTACAACTTCAGTCAGCCGAGCGAATGAGCTGTTTAATGCAACCCCTAACCGAAAGGAGTGGTTTCTACTTTATTCCTCGCGAAGATTTCTTTTCCGGAGTGATATTTTCGCGGAAGCATTCGTAAATCGAGTTCCATTGTTCTCTCGTCTGCTTCTGGAGTGGAATCTTGTTTTTCTAGAGCGTGGCAAGACAGCTTTGTATCGAGCATTTCTACAAACGCGATGTCTCCTCCACCTCCATCTCCGAGAGCAAAAGAAATTATAATTATTCCTTTGTTGTTGAACGGTCGAGGAAAACGCGCTGCTATAATGAACAAAACAAGTGTATCTTTTCGCGAATTCTTTTAGTGAGCCTTGTGTCTTTGAAAAGCTATAAAGGAGCGCAAAAAGATTTTTATGGTTCATTGGACTTATTGTCATATGGGTCATCAATGACCCGTATTGTTAAAATAAAGTAAAGGAATTTCTGTCCATCTCTGAAGTTACGCTAGTGATTTGCAGTGCTGTGCGTTCAATCTTCTCGAACACCGAAGTATTTGTAACTAGATCCTTCATGGGGTCAATTTACCACCGGTCTGACACGATATTGCAGTTAACATTCAGAAACGTGGCAGGTTACGTTATCGCGTGTCTCGTATCCGCCCTAAACAGCAATATTAATCGCGATCGTGTTCTAAGCGATAAACCGAATAGTAGTTTCGCTAGTTCCCTCACTTCTGCCTATTCGAGTAGTTTGTCGGCCATCAGAAACTTCCCTAGCAGTGTTACCAACTGCGGCCGAGATCCCGACTCTTCACTAGACTCGTCGAAATTGGTCCAAGTTTTCTAAACCATCGAAACAATCTCTTGATTTTGCTTCCGTTCTCTTTTAACCCCTTCGTTTTATATTATCTGCAATGTTATGGCTTTTGTTGGCAAACTGAACTGTATCGCTCTCGAAGCAGTATAAAAAGGATTCAATTCTTTATGTTTCCGCTATATTAACCGACGTTAAGTGGTAGAGTTTTGAAAGGAAACTTGGAAATTTCGTTTGCAGTCCGATGATGGCTCTACGCCGTTTTCCGCGTCGCTGACAGCAGCGCGATTTCATTTCCGACGACGAAGAACGATGTCTCTGACTGCGAGTCGAGTTGAAGGGTAGATAAATTACCCTGGATAAATTGCTGGAATGGGCTAACGCGTCTGCTTCGCGTAATAAAGAAATACCTCTTGCTGGAATACAAAAGTGAAATTCTTTGTGGGAAACGAATGTTCAAATTGCAGCTTCAAAGAGGGACATGTTTTACTATGTGAGAATAAATCATTTTAGGTCTTTGGGAACAGGGGAGTTAAGTGCTGTGGCTGGGTCGGCTATTTTAATGGCATGATCAGCAGCCCAGTGGTTCTCCAATTTATAGCCGTCCCCCTTTATTTTGACTATAGTACCACCAGGTCACTGTTAGCATTAGTTTACATGAAAGGCCGATCAGTCCAGATCAGTACTTGGCTTGGGGATGGGTCAGTACTTAAGACTGGCGCCTTGGTAGTGGCTCATTCCCCTCATCCCAAAAGCCTACTGCCACCTCTGGCTTCATATGCCACCATTTGCGCACTGTGGTCCGCACCTCAACTCTACTACACCTGCCCCTCACCTTCTACCTTAACTGAGTCATTACCAATCATGGTCATCTTCATCTTTACGATGTCACCATCAGCCCCCTAGTGTTATCGCCAGTCCACAACGAGTTCTTGTTTCATTATTCGACTCCTAGTGTATACAAACTCGGATTTTACGTTTCATGAACATAAAAGGAGTACTAAATCCACGGGTCAACTGACGAGAACCGAGGATGGCCGAATTCAGTGACGATAACGAGGAAGAACTTTCGGACGCGGAAAGTTCCCTGACCATCCCGTGTCCGTGCAGTTCTAATTGACCGAGAAACAGTCGAAGCTTTGTATTACTCACTGCTCGGTCCAGCTGAAATGGAATTGTCGGATCGGCGATTCTCGTTCAATGTGAATTCAGCAAACAACCTACTTGTACGCTGGCCGCCATGTTGCTTTACTTAAAACTTCAGCCGGCTGATTAAAGCGATATTGTTCCCTGGCTTAGCGAGCTGTTTTTCAGCTGTAACCAGGAATTTCCTCCTCTTTGGGAAAATTAGAACGTTAATTAAATGAACGGAGGGCGCTAATCCGAACGAAAAAATAGGAGAAACGGTGTTGCTGATATTGGAGGCAAGATTATCTTCGTACTACCTTGATTCCGACCACAAAGTGAGGAAAAATTCTAATTAACGAAATAAAAGAAACGCATCCCGGCGCGGAAATCCGTTTAATCGAGTTTCAGTTCGACCTCATTGGCGACTGTTTGGTCCATAGAGTGACGCAATGTCGGAGAACACAATGTAGATATACAAACGATACGGTCAAAGTGTTTACATTAATTTGCGCCATTGTATTACTGGGCACGTATCTGACGAGAGAATGTAATCGTAGGGACGCGTTCGAGCGCGCGCGCGCGCGTTCCTCGTTCATCGAAGCGTTATTAGGAAAGTTTTGAGTGGAAGTTGCCGGGATAACCAGAGACATAGGAAACTTATCCGACGGAAGGAAACTCGATTCGATGCCGTTTCATTAATCCTCCTTTCCAAATTTCTCGTTTGCCGGGGCTGGAATACTTTGAAACACCGTGTGCCGAACGAGATGAGCCAGAGTATTCGATGCATTGCGTCGTAGCCGAGCGGAAGCGACCGCGTTCGAAGCTGTAACGAGATCCAGCGAAGCCGCAGGCCGAATTAATTGCGCACAGCTACCGTTCCCGATGTCTGTCCGCCATCTCTTTGCGCCTCGGCTTTAATCGAACCAGCACGGCAACCCGGCAAACACGTTTACGCCATGTTTACACTTGCCTCGTGAACCTGCATGCATGATTAAACACGTATCTGCCTGGGGGTCACAGACATCAGACCCGCAAACTTCTTTGGCTCTTTCAAAATTCATTCATCGATCGAATGACAGACATTGGAACGGTCTGATCGATCGGGACATTCTTTATATGGACTCGGAATGACAGGGTCGTAAGGTCCTTCGGTCTTACTCAACGCCGTTCATGGGTGGGGTCGTCGCCTGGATCTTCCATCAATTTTCATGACATAGATAAACAGAATTCGCAACCATACGGCTGTGTATACCGAATACATATTCAATTTCCACTCGTGGACTAAGTGGCAAGCATGGGTGACCATTGGCATAAACAGAGTTTTGCCGCTACCCCAGGTGGACACTTCGCTCCCCTACGGGGCTAAGCAACTTCCGGCTACTTGTTCACTATTGATTGATGCATATTAATAATATAAATAAATTGTTAAATTTATGGAAGCGGGACTCCGAAATCCAATATTAGACTCCTGGAGGTAGGGTTGTCAGCGGACTACTATAGTGGGGTGACAGATAAAATGAACGGTTGGGCATGTGGTCCTAAACTAAGTTCCAGTTCCGTGGTCCCTGTTTTTCATGAATTTCTATAAATCTGACGAGACCAGTTTGCTCAGATCTTAGAGTTCCAACCGCATCCTCGGTGATAGACCACTTGAATCCCAAAGCCTTCTTTTGCTCCCATTGAAACGGAGCCTCGTTTAATCATGAATTTCTATCGACCTGGCTAACCTGGCGAGTCTTTTAAATCGTTTCTCGTTTCGAATTCTAAAGGGACCACCTGAAAGCAATTAATCGGCAACGGTACAACGATCCTGGACACTCGATAATTGAAGAGCGGCGAACGCTTCCGGACCCGGACTCCGGCTCTACTTTCCTTTGTCCTATAATGCAAACGACGAGGAAAAGTGTGCGTATTGTGTAAATGAATAGTGCATGAGATACAATTTGGACCCTTCTTTCCCTGGCGAATTGCAATTAACCGCTAGATATGGGTCCCTTGTGACCCGTCCGGAGACAAATAAACAAGGGTCTCCATCGTACGTGAGTCCATCAACTTGGTTAAGGAAAAGGAAAAAAGGAATATGGAGGGAAAAAAGAAAGGGAAGACTTTCCTTTTTGTATAGAAATTCGTATAGTTTAATTTTTCCTATTCATCGTGCGCGAGGATATCGTGCAACGGATATTTAAGGAAGCAGCCGATCAGATTGGTCGGTCGAATCGATTCGAGCCGGTTGGACGGCCGTTTAACGAGCTCGATCCACGAACCAGTCATGAATCAACATTCGAAGGCCCGTGGAAAATAAAGTTTTCCGACTGATTGGATCTCGCCAGGAAGTTTCCCTCCCACGAATCGCTGCTCAACTTTAATCTCCCACGGGTGAACGCCTGCCTGCCCGTCTGCCTTTTGCTTCGAGGAAAAAAGAATCCTGCGCGTGCCCCATCCGGGAATCCTCGTGATTTACTATCTCACGTCGTTCGATTCTGCTGGAGAACAGACGATTTCCGGTAAATCTGTGGAGAATTTTCCATCATTTCAACACTAATCTAGAACGTTCAGTGTTAATGAAGTAAAGTCTTCAAAAAATGACAAATTTATAAAACCATCTCAACCATTGTATAGAGGATGACAAATGCAAGAGATTGATGTATAACAACCTATAGTCACCGTACAATTTTCCAAGAAAATTAATGAAAAGCATTTCGTCTCATCGGTTCTGAAAGGAAACATCAATAACTTTGCACAAAAATGTGGAATAATAATATATAGACAGTTCTAAGTGGAAAAAGGAGTTGTATTTGCTATAATTCAAGCATTTTCAACATAATTCAATGAAAAATTTTCTCAAATCCAAAAAAGGAATAAAGAGTTAACTGGACGAAATGCTCGACAGAAATCCGTTCAACTTGCTTCAAGTACTCTTTCGAGAACGTTTAGATCACGTTTAGTAGAATATTCAGAGATGTCATTTTCCCCGGAAGCACGACTCAGCCCGGCGGAAGCAAGCCGTTTGCAAGTTGCAGCTGCGTCTCCTGACCGAGTTCCGTTGTGAACTTCAAGATACCTGAAGGGACGCGGGAAATGCGGAGAAAGCGAAATATATAATTTAGAACTGCGGCCTACCCTCGTAATCGCAGCCGTCAGAAAGCGTGGGGAGGGTCGAATGGCCAGCCCTTCCTACCACGTATTTGGCTCAAGGACGAATCTGTGACTGAAAACTTACGAAAACCACCCTCCTCCCTCATTTCCTCCTCCCCCTCTATGCTTCAACTTATTTGCCGCGTTAATTGCACTTTATTGTTCCACTGTTTGATAAATGTCGAGCAAACCATGATGATAAACGCTTTAGTCCAGGGTCTGAACGACCGATTTCCACAGAATAATTCATAGTGGCTTGCTAAGGGATAAATTATACTATAGGAAATTATGTAATTTTACTTCTTTATTTTCTCATATTTCTCTGGAAGAGTTTATATGTCCCTCATTTCCCGAGAAAATTGCGAATTTTTCACATTTCTTCAAGAAAATTCTTAAATTTTTCATGCCTCCCTGGGAAATTCTCAAGTTTTCCACGGATTTCCTAAGAAAAATTTTAATTTTCTATATTTCCAGGAATTATTTTCCCTGTATTCTCTAAGGAATCCTTTTAATTTCCCATATTTTCTAAGGAAATTTATAATTTCCATGAATATTTGACCTTTTTTCCCCTAACAGTTCCGAATTTCATTGGTATCGTTTTCATAGAAAATGTTAAAAATTCCAATTTCCCGGGGATGTGGTGTTTAGAAAGCATGCGGGAAGCGTTAATTCATTACGTCGACGGCATTTCGCGGCTGCCCGGTGGACTGACGTGCGTCAGAATCGTTTACCCGTTTCGACCGTGCTGGAAATTGGGTCAGATATCCTGGTATATAAGTCCTCCTCTTTGTAGCTTTTTATCGGCCTACCCTTGCACGATACTTATCGACCCTCACCCTCGTCGCGTTTGTTTCGCGATTTTAACTCCACGACAATTTAGATTACAGCCTTCTCCTGCTTTTTTTTAATTGTGTCCCCACTGGTCTGGTTTACGTCGAATAAATATTTTAAACGACTCTTTGCTATGTTTGTATACTTTTTCCTGATTTATTCATTTTTTAAACGTTTCAGAACACGATTCCACCTGGGGTCACCGGTAACCCTGACCAGATAGGAACGATATAATTTTTAATAAAAACAGGAGATTTGTTTATCGCGTGAAAAAGGAGCGATTTAAAACAAGGATTAATTAAATCTTTTGACTATCATCCGTTCGATTAACACGAGTGGAATAGATCGAAGTGAATGTCGTCGCGTAACGATGAAATGAAATTAGTTTTAATCGGTTCTACCTTGTAAAACTGAAGTTTTACACGGTCGGCTATCGTTTTCAGCGAATCGATATTCTATTCTGCCTCTCGTTATTCGATTCCATAGCGGGCAATAAACGATTCTAATGATACTGAACGAGTCTCCAATTTCTCCTTTCAAATTTTCCCGCCCTAACCTCTTTTCGACATTTTATATTCATCGAAGAACAATTTAACAATTCTTCATTCTTCCACCTATCATTTATTGATTGCAAGTATTGAAATTGAAATTTTCCTGTCACTCTACAACTCTTCTGAGTTGAGTTTGTTAAATTTCGGTTAGGTAAGTTAAGTTTGCTAAGTGTAGGTTAGGTTAGAGTTAAGTTGGTTAAGTTTTGGTTAGGTCTTGGTTAATTTTCTTAACTCACTAGTGATCCATCAACCCAGTTCCATCATTAACAAATCCAAAGTTTAATTACTGAGCCATTTTCATTATAATAATTAACATGTTAATTAAATACTTATTTTTCCTCTTCTTCTCGGAGGTCAGATTTAAATGATCAAACACCGTTCGCTTAATTTTTTCCACCTTCCATCAGTTCCTTTCCCTTTTTTTTTTCAATCGAACAGTTTCTCGGTTTTCGCACGGTTCGCTTAATTAACGGTAAAAGTTTCCAACGAAGCCCGAATCGATCCGACATTGACCAATCAAGCGGATTCAATTGGATAGAAGAACGAAATTGACTTTTCGACGATTCCTTCCTTCCGGCCATTCTATAAATTCGCACCGATCAGCTCGATTACATAATGAACCGACAATAAATGTAATAACAAGTAACACCAATGGGACCATTTTTACCGTGATTATAATTTCACTGCTGCGCTGTTCGATCAATTGAACAGCCTCGCATTATTTTTAACTCTCGCCATCATCCTCCGTGCCCTCTAAAAAAAGATGTAGCAATTTATTATAAAATATAGTCCCGCTAATAGTTAGGTTATATTTATGAGCATGTAGTTTGATGGTCGCTTCAGCTGCGGAACCGTAGGAATCGTTAAATAAACGAGCTAACTAACTTGACCATTCTCCTTTCAGCAGGGATTTATCGAGATCTTTATGTCGTTAAGCTTTTCACGAGCAGATTTATCACCGGCCACATTAAGCCGTCCCGTAAACAATGGGCTGTGTCTATGAAAGGCTGGTTATAAGTTATGTTTTATCCTTGTACCGGTTGCCGCACCATGACTCCGCGTCACGGAAAACGCAAGGGAGAAGGGAAAAATGGTGGGAAACTTCAATCGTAAATCCTCTGGCTTGGATATATTTCAAAAGCTTGCAAGTGGGTTAAAAGTACAATCAATGTTTTTTAGGTTATGTCTAAGGTATCCATCTTGAGTTAAGGTAGGTTAGTTGGCTCTGAGTTTAAGTTAGGTTAAGCTAGGTTAGGTCCATGTTAGGTTGGGTTTAAGTCGAAGCTCGAAGTAGGTTAAGTCCATCAAATCTACGTTATCCAGTGAAATATTGCCCGATCCTCTTCGATGGAGTTTTTTCTCGCAAGTGTTGCCAACAATAACGCAACAGAAAAAAAAAAATGGAAGGAGTTGAATCTTTATGGGTGTCATCGATGCAGCCTAGCTGAAAGTGATTCCGGTCACGTATCCTGGCAACTCTTGAATAAAAATTCGATCTCTATGGAGATGAGATACCCTGCTGCTCACATATAGACCAGTGATTTTGTAAACGACACGCAGCTACACCAAGTGCGTTCCCTCTGCTGATTTTTCAATACTTCATTGCTTGATTCCCTGCAGAATTTCATTGCGATGAATGATGGTGATCGTTTATACCATAGTACGTGTAAAAGGGGTGAGAACATAGATATAAGGTGACCACCAGCGAAATTAGTCGAAATTCAGCTTTTCAACTCTAACAGAGCATGCCCGGAGAGGTGAAAATTCGATTAAACGCTGTTCCCAGCAGGTTCATCGTTGCGGCCTGAAGTTCTACTGCGAGTTCGCGAATATCATGACGGTATGGTTAAACACCATGGGACCGTGATGAATTTGGGAGGGAACGCGTGATGAACATTACGCCAAACTTGTCTCCAATTTGTCCTCAACTAAATATTGTCGTCCCTTTTCATTAACAAACGAATAAATAAACTATCCTCCACTGTTTTTAGCTAAAAACATTAGGTACATACCATAAAAGTTTAGGTCCTTTGCGAATCTTCATAGGTTTCGTGAAATCAACCTCCTCCCCCTGTCGTGAAAAATATATTTCCTTCGGCTTCTCGTTTGATCAGATCTCTTTCGAGACAAAAGAAGCCGCGATTCGGTCGTTTCCTCGGAATGGAAGCCCATTTCCTGCCACGTCGTCACCTATACCATGCTCTCCGATTCGTCGACCACCCCCCAAGGAATACGTCGCGACGCGCAGTCGATTTTTTTTTTCAGCATTTCCGGCGTGCACCAGACGCATCAAAGAATTCGGGACATTCAATTCCGAGATATTTCTGAATATTTTGGAAAAACGAAAATCTGTGATGCTGAGGGTATAGCAGGATAAGATGTTCAAAAGTGCCAATGGTCAATTTTATAGCTTATCAAAAAAAAACCGTTGTATCTCAACCGGGAGGGTAGTTACAGGGTGAGAAAGAGAAACTGCTTTTTGCCATATTTTTCCTATTTAATGGTATTCAAAAAATCTAAAAAAATTCATAGTCATAAAGAAACATGTCTAGAATATTCTAGAATTTTTTCAGATTTTTTGAATACCATCAAATACGGAAAATATGGCAAAAACCAGTTTTTCTTTCTTACCCTATAACTACCCCCCTGGTTGAGATACACGGTTGAAACTTGGTGTATAATATACTTTTTTTATAAGCTATTAAATGGTGCATAGCTCAATAAAATCGACTCGAGGGCACTTTAGACCCTCCTCCTATGCCCTTTCCCTCTAATATAAATATTTTGGTCCTTCCATCAATTTTTAATATAAAAATCGTTTCTGGTTACGTTTTATCTTCAGTCACTTAAAATCTTTTCATCGTATTCTCCTCGAGACCACTTCACCCAATGAAATCTTTTGCCACCACCATCTGCTTCTCTTATTTCCTTCAATTAGATCAACTTCTCCTCGTTTGCCCGCCACGAATCGGCCAACCGTTTCCCCTAAAACCCTTTAATATTCCAAGCCAGATAGGACACGCGAGATTTCATCGCGTTCTTCTCTCTCCTCCTCACCCTTTCCCTTTGTCTTACCGCAGATTTCCCGGCGTGTTTTCACGGTACAAACGAAATGCATGGAATACATAATATCTTCGGCGAACGCCGCGGGTAATTTCGTTCAGACAAAATTTTTCCTACAGGAATATTTTGTTCGCGCTTCCGCGTTTCTGAACAGCGAAAGTTCCTCCGGCAACCGAAAAATAGGCTTGACGATAAGCGTTGAAAATCGTACACACGGATTTTACAGAGAAATGGAAATTTCTTTTGTTTCGAGGAAGAAAATGCTTTGGAGAAGATAAGGGTTGAAAAGTTTCTTAATCAAGCGGCAAACAAGTCGTGACACTCTCGTATGGTAATAACTTAATATAGTCGGTATTTGCATACAAATACTTTCGCGACGTATTGTTGAGCATCGTTGGAAAAAAAACCCTCGAGACTCTATTAATTACACTTGCCGCAAGAGGGATGAAAAAAGATACTCCTTTGCTCTTCAAAAATCCTCCAAACTGGTGATAACGCAGTGTGAATTATAAAAGTATAATGAGCTGTTGAAAGATGAAAAAGGTCGTTTAATCTTTTTCAATACACGTTCCTTTGTCAGAGGCTGAAAAATAGGAAAAGCAGAAATTACCACACTGCGGTGCCAATTCATTAAATTTACACGCACTGGTCCGGCAAGCTTGCATGAAAGTCGCCCTCAGTGGAAACCATCTCTGAACGAAACTAATTGGCACGTGTTTCCTCGAAAAACGTTTGTCACCGTCTTTCTGGACGTCGTTAACAACGTTTCGACGACTACCCCTGCATCATTCTCTGTCGAGGAGGCTCTCTTGATGAAAAAACCAGAGCGGAGGTTCATATTTCATTAGAACTTTGTATTGTGCATTGACAAAGCTTTCTGTTACCATTATTTCATGCTTTTTAACACGTCTGTGAGGATGGTCAGAGAAATTATATTCAGAGAAGTGGCAGGGGATGAAGGGAGGTGGTCAGACGAATAGAAAGTGGTCAGAGTCTGTAGTTTGTCAGGCAAGCAGATTAGAGGTTGGGCCATAGGTGGTCAGACAAGTAGATAATTCTTAAGGGTGCTGGGAGTTGTAGTAGAAGGCTCTAAACTGTAGGTCCCACAGATGGTCAGACAAGTAGATAAGCCCTATGCCCTATGGCAGGCATGTCCAAGTAGGGAAATCCACTCCTGGAACACATGTTTTGGGTCCCCTTCCAACGCTGCTCCTTCAAGTAAGATGGGACGGTTCCGACTACCATCTCTCCGTCTTTCCTAGTGGCGGTATTGTCTCCTCGGAGAGATAGTAGTCGGAACCGTCCCATCTTACTTGAAGGAGCAGCGTTGGATGGGGACCCAAAACATGTGTTCCAGGAGTGAATTCCCCTACTTGGACAGGTCTGCCCTATGAGGACTGGGGGTTTTAGTTGTACAGGGAGATTCTCTCGGCGCGCAACACAATAGCCGCCCCGCACAATGAAACCCTGCTGTGTTTGCGGGCAAAAAGCCCAGGAGGTCAAGTCGCCGGACCCAAGACTGCTCTAGAGCAGTGCGGGGCGGCTATTGTGTTGCGCGCCGAGAGAACCTCCCTGTAGATCCTGGGATGTAGGCCTTATACAGGGTGATCCTCTCGCTGGGGGACACAAAGGAACTGGCGACAATGAATCCCTTGACCGCACCATGAAGAGTCGTCTCGGCCCGGGTAGGTCCCCGCTGGCACGTGACAATTCGGACCTCTTTATGGTGCGGTCACCATTGTCGCCAGTGTTCCTTTGTGTCCCCTAGCGAGAGGATCACCCTGTAGTGGTCAGACCCCATTGGGGATTGTGCCTTAGGTGGTTGGACAAGTAGATTCCTATGAAAACTGGGAGTGTAATAGTAAATCCTGCAATATAAGCCCCACAGATTCTCTCGCGTACTTAATCACCATCAACTTCTCGACACATTTTCAAGCCCCCCCCCCGATTCGTTCGATCCATCGAACGTCCAGTTATGATTAAAGGAACGATTTTCCCGATTAATTGTTCGCCACGTTCACCAGGGAGCGCTCCAATTAAAAACGTTTCCCACCGTTGGAAATGGTTATTGTTAGCGGTAACAACAAGCCGACATTTCGCGGAACTTTTTCAATTTTAATGCGAATAAAAGGCCGTAGAGAGAGCGGCGGGTCTAACTTGTTTCGAGCTTTTAATGATTCCCGCTTGATCCTCGAGCATGAACCAACAGGAAATAGCGTTTAATTGAAAACGCGATGGTGGAAGGGCTTTTCTTGCAAAGAAAACTCGAACCTTTTCTCTTACGATAAGCTTATTAGAGGGCGTGTAAGCGCATTATCGAACAGAGAAATGTTTTCGATGGATCTTGCATCGCTTTATTGCTTCTAATGAATGGAAATTTTCACGTTTAATCCTCCAGATTTAATGGCATTATATTTAAAGTATAAAATGAAACGAGATATGGTGAAAGTATTACTGCTTTCGTAAATCAAGCACTTTACTCGACGAACTTAAGTTTGTCACAACTCATTCGTGCCTGAGAAATTAGTTTACAAGTTGAAAACGTAATCTTCTGGAACTTCCGGCTAAATATCGACGGTATTATGCTCGATGAAAAACTTTCTACCGCCTGGTAATTGCTTCGCGAATCAGATTTTTACCTGGAATATTTTTCAAGATTACAACTTTCCTATCGTGATTTTAATTTATTTTAAAACTGAACGGAAAGTCAGTACTGTTATTATAGATAGGTACGATGGAATATTAATTTTTCATCGTGGATACGATAGATTAATTTTCCTTGAACAAAATAAAAGGTTTTAGATTATTAAAGTCAATAGCTGTTAGGTAAGAACACTGAATTCTTGGAAAGCCTATTAGACTTCAGTAAGCGTATTATCGGCCAGCGAAATGTCTACGGCGTTTTATTACGGCAAGCGTAAATATTAATCTGACTGAAGCTTATTACGAATGAACGCGTTTCTGAGATCCAATTCGCAAAGAGCGTTTTCGAGAATATTTGTTAAAGTTATCTTAAATTATTCCTCCAGGAAGTGTGCATCCGTTCCTTAGTTTACTTCTATATTTTCCAGAAGCTTAATTTTCCATTTTCCAAGTTTCCCTATTCCGATGCATCCAATTTCCTATTTCCCATTCACGAATGTACGCATTTCCCAACTTTTTATTCACCCCCAGTTTTCAATTACAGATTCTCCAAGCTTCCCACGCTTCCACTTTCCTAATTTCCCCATCGCGCTCCGCCTAATTTCCCATTTCCCATTCACGTATTTCCCAATTTTCCATTCACCCCCAGTTTTCAATTACAGATTTTCCAAGTTTCCCACGCATCAATTTTCCTAATTTCCAATTTTCGGCATCAGCTGCACCCATTTCCCAATTTTGCATTCGCCATCACTCACTTTCCAATCTCCCATTTTCCAATTTTCCAATCCTTATTTCCCATCGCTCAATTTTTCCATTTCCCATTTCCCAATTTTTATTTCCCTTCTCCCGTTGTCCCAGTTTCTAAATTTTCTCATTTTCGACCTTACGACTCTCTTATCCCAACTCTTCTTTATCACAGCTTCTCGTGTTTCTGAAAGCATCCACTCGCAAAGAAACCGCATGAAACAGAGATTTTTAATCTTATGAATCTCTTTCCGCAGGTTTCTTTTGTCGAGTGCCGTATAAACGAAAGCAAGAAACTCACAAGCCGACCCCGTTTCTCATAAATAACCAGACTTTTTTGTCGAACCAGAGGTCTTGGAGGTGGCCAGAGGGTGTCCGTGGGTGATATGTAAAGTGACATAGTATTTACAGTCACGTAGCGCGACTGCCATTTACCACCTGTCACGGTTACTAGATAGTTACGCTTTCTGTCGAGCCTGTTATCTCAGGAACTTCGGGTCTGTGCTTACAATTACAAGTAAACGCCCTTAGCCCTTTAGCGATTTATTTCCCCTCTGGGAAAAGCGTAAAACTTTGCTCGGAAAAAAACAAACCCTAACTCCTACAGAATGTTAATTCACAAATTTTTGCGAAATATTTCCGTGTATTATTTATTTTATATCAGAAATAACCAAATAGAATCCCCTTTATGATTTATCATGCTCGTAAAGTCAAAACATTTCCCGATTTTCCCTGTAATTTCACGAGGCCTCACGTCGTTGATTTCCTTTCCACCGGCGCGAACAACTTTGATCGTAAAGCGAAACGCCAGCCGTGTTTTCCAATAAATTCGACGTTTATAAGGCAAAGTCAGTCTAGGTCGACGCTAAAATTGAAAACATACCGACCTGAAACATTTTTCACAGCAAAACGATTGTCCGCCGTTCTTTATGCCGCAGGGAGTTTCCTGTTTTTCCCCGAAACCGATACCGAACGATAAAATAAGGATATAATTACACGATAGAGAAGGATTTCCCGTGAATTTGCAGTGGAGATACGAATCTCAGGATGCATCGTCGATAACGATGCATATTCCTCCTGGAGGAAAATGAACCTTGACGAGATCTCAAATTTTTCTCAGGCTAATTACCTCTTACACGGTCTTCCGGTTGTTGCGCGCTTCTTTTTTCGAGCATCGATCCTACACAGAACACAGCTTCCCGAACGACGAATGGCTCAGAGTTACCAGAAGACTCTCTAGTAAATTTCCAAGGGAGAAATAAATCTTTAGTCCAGCGGTATCTGGTAAATTTCTGGAATATAAATCTTGACGATGGGGACGCGAGGAAAACAAAGGAAATATCTGGAGAACTCGGGAAGAAGTTTGAAATAAAATATTCGATTGCCAAGATTGCTAGACACATGGTCGAAATTTGTGCATTCTCCATTTCGCAAGTTTGTAAATTCGCGAATTTCCAATTTCCCAACTTACCAATACCCTGATTTCCAATTTCCTTCTAATTTTCCTATTTCCTAGCACCCCAATATCTAATTTCCCATTTCCCAATATCACAATTCCTAATTTCCCCATTTTCCAATATCCCAGCTTTTAATTTCTCCATTTTCTAATACCCCAGTTCCTGATTTCCCAGTTTTCCAATACCCCGGTTTCCAATTTCCCAATTTTCCAATACCCCAGTTTCTAATTTTCCATTTTTCCAGTACCCTAACCTTCTAATTTCCAAATGAAATTGAGCACGGTGCTTGTTACGCCGGAGAATCCTCAAGTTCACCGTCGGTTAAAAAAAAGAAAGTAATGATGCGATCACGAGACATCGCTAACGAGACTGAATCTACGTTGTACGTCGTCCACCCATGACAATCAATTGTTAGCCATTAGCGAAATTGTCAGAGATTGCGAGATGAGACTCACCACCATCTTATCGAGTCAAGACGTCAATTATCCTAACACAGCCGCCCGTTAATCTATCAATAAACCTCTGTGAAACAGCCTCCGCTGTCACGGTTATGTTTCTCTCCGTTGTTGATCAAATAAAGTATTATACTGCCGGTAGAACAGGCTGGCGAAGCAAACAGGAACCGTAAAAACCAGACGGCCACACAAATTGGCCGAGTTTATAGGGGGATGCTGAACGAAAAACACCGCGAAACCTTGTTTCCAACGTTTGCCTACAGCCTAAATAAAAATAAACCGCAAGCCGCAGGATGTTTGAGCCGAAAATCGAACAGTTTCCGGGGTTCTGGCAACTGCTTGCGATAGCTTCTATCAAGGGACGGTGTATCGCGAGCTGTTCGATAAAACAGGTTTTACCGAAACGGAATATAACCTCTGAGCGATATGGGATAGTCCACAGGATGCCCCAATCGCTTACGACGCCATAGTCTGCCACCAGATAAGCCTTGGGGCAGCGATGACAGAAATGGTAATAAAAGTGGAAAAAAAGTTCCAATATTTCTTTGCACGACAGTGCCATCAGTAATAAGATCAATGTTACAAGGGCAAACTGTTGGACAGTACTGTGTTACTTTTGGGTTAGGGTCACATTGGGATTAGAAATGCTCGAGTGAAACGGGGGGGGGGGGGGGGGGGGGGGGCAAATAGAATTCCGTTCACGTGATACTTGTTGCGTCCTGGCTACACGAAAACAAAATAATTGGTGATTACGTGTCACCTACTTTTTAATTTTAGTTTCCTTCACACCGCACTTTGTTTCCTTTTAATTTCCCGACGATAGATTTCCATTTTTCTTAATTGTCAATGAGGAGGTTCCATTTTTCCAATTTGCCATGGCTAATTTTCACTTTTTCTAATTTTCCCAGAGGAAATTTCCACTTTCCATAATTTCCAAAGAAAAATTTTCATATTTCCCAATTTCCCGATATCAAATCTCCACGAAATCCTATCCGCCCCTGGCAAATTTTCACTTTTCCCTATTTTCCAATGGAAAATTTCCACTTTCCTCAATTTCCCAAGAAGAAATTTTCATTTTTCCAAATTTTCCACTATCATATTACAACGAAATCCTATTTTCCCAACAAGTAACCTTCTCATGATTGGATAAACCTTTCAGTTTCATGTAAATCCTTCTTATGCGAAGCTTTACAAAGTAGCAAGAACACGATGGTTCGATCGTACAGCGTGTAATCCATGAAATTTCCATTTCTCGTTGCGACACAGTTTACCGCTTCCGGTACTGTCGTTGTGGAGCGTGGAAAATCGCGGAAATGCCATCGTGTGCATCGGCGGCTGAACACGTGTCCGGGGTAAATGTTAGCTACTCTAAACCAGCGAGTAAACTAGAGTTCCATAAGTTTGAAAGACGGGGCAAGCGTTCTTTGCTGCCGGGAAATTTTGCTTCTTCGTGCCGTGTCGCGGACTTTCCTTTCTTTGCTCGACACTCGAAACTTTTCAGCTACCTTTGCACGTGAGCTGCTGGTCAAAGAGGGACCCCGAAAGACCCGGAGAACGTTAAATTCGATCAATTATGCAAAAATTGACTCACACCCTCTGGCTCGATAGTTCGCCCGTCGATGTTGCTCTTATTCGTTACAATGTGCCTCGAATCTTCTTGTTACATTTCAAGACCTAGCTTCCATTCTAAGAAAATTTGCGGAATTGGTAGAGAAATGTGCGAAAATCCTTGAAGACCAGAAAGTTTCTTCAGGGCAAAGGTGATGGATTAATCGTTTAACGTTGCCGCGAGCTACTTCCGCGCTTTGGCGCCACGACAATTTATTGATTGTTTGATTAAAACATGACGGTCGAGGTATGTAGGCTAAGCTACACAGCTATCGACCCCCAGACGGTGATTCGTTATCGGCCTCGACTCTCCTGGCGCGGAACACTCGTCGATGAACTTCGTACCAGCCTCCTGTCTACGCATAAATCGCGATAAATGCTAGCCACCAAGCTACAGGGCTTCCTACTTTTCCCCATGTGTAACCTGGTCAGGTGCTTACAGTGATCCGTTGATCCCCGAAGGTTCAATTTTTGAATTACTGTTGCGTCAACGTGCTCGGAATGGCAGACATGATTCTTTAATTTCATTGCTGGCACAGAAATCCAATTTTCCTTCAGACGCAAACGAACCGCCATAAGTAATCGATCACTGATTCAACAAAGATAACATAATAGAAACTTCGTTTCATTGTATTCCGGTTTGAAACCGCAAAATTTGCTCCAAGTCCCTGGTCATTAATTCTTGGTTCTAACCCAGATTGAAGCATATCGCGCACAAAAAGCACCGACCAGCATTTGTGGATTCACTTGGAACGATTTGCTGCGAGTTGAAAAGTCAGTCGGGAGTAAGTTTTGTTAGGAAATGTTGGGAACGTTTACCAGAGACGTCCCTTTTGCACGTAATAACAGATATTTCTTGGTGATATCCTTAAATCCCGTATACGAGATACTAAGGAAGAAATATAGCCCATAAAAAATATGGTATACCTACTTCCTTACGACAGTGTGGTCGAGGAAATGGTCAGAGGAAACGAGCAATGGATCTGGGTTAGGCAAGTAAACTTATTTTCTATGGCCGAAGGCTCGAATTTGTTCTGAACATTATTTCTTTGGTGAATGGGCAGCATATTCTATTTTTGCAATGAAACAAAAATTTGAACTCAGAAGTAGATCTGGACTGTAAGTACCAAGAATCCGTCCGGAAGGTCGGCGACGCACGGGACTTAGACTCCGTTCCCTCCTTCTCAGTTCGTCTTTATTGTAGCAAGGAACGCACTTTCCATATATTCATTTCTTTCCCGTATACTCTGTTTAGTAACCACATGTTTCATGTGAGGCTACCACGCACCCATTTTTTTAAAGTACCATGACAGAAATTGTCCTGAATGCTTCCTACAATTCCTTCAGGACTAATTTTTCCATTTTTTCTCGAGACAACTCTCCGCGAACGTTGCTAACTTCTTGGGCCATTTTCCACGATCATCTCTTATTTCATGGAAATCCTCTGCTACCCGTCGGAAAACTTCTGCTTGTGCAATTTTCTTAAATGCTATTGCGAAACCAATTCACCAGCCAACTCCATGGACGTTTAAAGCCGAGCGATGCTTCAGTTGTTCCAAGAAATTCCATTTTTTCACCCTGTTCAACTTTGTCCATTTTCTCATAGACGGTTCTCAGGTGTTTCCTTAGTTTTCTGCATTTAATTTTCCTCTATTTTCCGCAATTTCCTTTTCCTATTCTTTCTGCGAATCTGTTTAATTTTCTTGATTTTTCCTGGCTGAAATTTCCAAATTTCCTACTTCTTCGCATTTCTCCCTGTCATTTCCCTCTATTTTCCCTAATTTCCTCTTTTTTCTTCGTTTTCCTGGTAGAAATTTCCAATTAGATACAACTTTTCCGCATTTTCCCGCCGTTTCCTTTATACCCTTCCCATTTAGTGGGCACGAATATTTTTCCTGAAGCTTGGAAAATTTGTTTCTAATTATTTCCCAATGTTTAATACCAGGAAAAATTGAATTAAGCTTCAGAAAAAATCTTTGCCCCCTATAGGATTTGAACCCGGGCCCACCGCGTAGGAGTTAAGTCCCTTACCCCCTGTCCCACCACGTACACTTAACTTTCAATTTTTCTTTCAACTAATATTGTTTTATGACGAATTACTTGTATTAAGCAGTTTTTAAAGGAACTTAAGTTTATTGCACGGTTGCAAAAACAGAAGTGACACGACTGTGGTATTTAACATGCTGCTGTTGACACACGTATCGAGCCCCTAAAAGCCAAAGGAGCCTCTTCTTGCGGAGCCTCCAAACAGCTCATACATTTTAATGTCCCTTTAGAGTACACTTACAGCACGCGCGGCTGTAGCTTCCCTTCATCCAACCCCTCTATTATTCGAGCCAGCGTTCCGATTGGCCGAGCTGAGTCTGTAATAATCGTGAAACCGATCTTCTCTATCGTTACGGCGATCACGAAATCCAACACCTTCGTAAATAATCATCGATCCCCGGGTAAATTGACACGGTGCGGCGCATCCTACCCAGTGAACTACTTTCAGCTTCCACCATTTCGAAATTACATGTAAGTTGTAAATCAACAATCGAACGAGCAATTCTGGCCCTTGAAATTTTTAGTAGCTCCCATTACGAGCCTCGAAAGACAGAGTAAAGTAAATTGAAGAACCCAAGATCGGAAGGAATTGAAATACTCTCCTCTCGATTTCTCCGAACGGATGTCCCAATAAATTTCGTCCTCGCTGAAATTATTCTTCGTACCATAAATGGTAACTGTAAAATTGAGATTCATCGAGCGCGTCACTGTTCCTCGAAAGGGATTTCATGCTTGATATAAAATATTAATCGCCGCAGGTGGCCAGAATGCATTTCTCTTTCCATGCGCTCTACCGGTCATGGTTGCAATAATAAATAACAGGTGTTCACGGTGTGCATCTGTGCGTTGTTTATCAGCCGGCAGGAAATTCTTCAGGTTCGTCAAGAATTTAAGTAGAAACAACAAACGTTTCATCAACAGTGAATTATCGCTTATTAAAAGCATCAACCTCGAAACTTTTATAAATTTATCTCCAATTAATTTTATCATCGCAGAACGGCTTTCGTTTTATTTTAAAACGTGAAATCACTGTGGGGATTCGATGCGAGACGTAGAAAGATTAATTCATTTCACGTAACTTTGCGTAATGAACGCATCCCCGGAGCATTTTAAGAGAAAATTGCAGCAGACAAAGTGAAGAGAAGAAAGAGACAGGGGCTTTTATTTGTCGCGTCGCTTTGCAAGCATGCACGCGGAAAAAGCAGCACTCCTTTCCGTCACGAGACGCGGTTTAAAACCGTTCCCTTTGATGTCCATATACAAAGCTTTCGCCAAGATGCAGAACTATCCCCCCCTCCTCTCTCCCTTTTTCGCCCTTCCCCTGTACCTTCACGAGCGCCAAAAGCGACGTGTCCCGTGTTCTGGCCGCAGATGTACGTGGCAGACAAAGGATTGGAAAGCATCCTGTACATTATTAACAATTGCGTCTTGTTTGCTAGCTAATACCACTGTTAGCTCTTCGTGTATCTAACGGGTTGTTAAATAAGCCTGGTCAGTTAGATAGGTCAGTTGAAGCTAACAGATAAACTCGGAAGAGAATCAATTTCTACTGTAATTAAACTGTACCGTCGTTTAAATGGTCGGGGGAAAATATCCCTAGCCATTATTTAAGCCGTTCGTTTCAATTTCCCTAGGCTTCGTGGCCAGTATCAACCCGATCTCCCCGCAACTGTTGAATCTGGCCAGTCGCCAAGTCTTGCCGAAAGTAACGACGTTGCTCCTTGTTTCTTATTCGTCCTGTCTGATGGCTGGATAAATCATCCCAAGAAATTAGCTGGGCGTCTCGAAAGACGGTGAGGTGTTTTGGGTCCTAGCAACGAATAATGGTGTTGGACTGGACCACAGGGGAGGAAACTCGAGTTGGATTTCGATGGATGTCGATAACAATCGCGCGTGTTTTCGTTTCGAGGAACGTGGACAGAGCACTCGTGCTCGTCCGCTGATACGATGCTCATTTATCCATCGGATCGAACGAACGCCTTTGCCTTTGGAATCACGCGGATAATGGGCCGTTTGCGATTCCCTGCTTCCCTCAATGGAAATATTGGCGAAGCTACGTGGGGCAGGGCTCATTTCGATCGGTTTTCAGAGGCTATGCCCCTTTCCTCCCCCCGTGCCCCGCGCGAGGGCCATAGTCGTAGGGACCAGAGGGTGCCCTCCTTTGAAATGCATAGGGGCCCTACCTTCATTCATGGGTTCTAGCCCCCCAAACAAGAATCCTAATTACCTCAATGCCATAGAGTCTCTTGTGCTTTGCGATAAACCCTAGTTGCTTTCAATGGGAATTATTGATAATTTTGTAAAGGTAATTCACAGAATTTGCCTACACGGTGAATATCAAAATGTATTTCGAAGGAAATCGAATCAAATCGTAAAACTGGCTAGTTGTACAAATGATAGAAACAAGAAGCATGCATATTCATGGGGTGAATTCAGTCCAACGCACGTATCAACGTGTGGGCTAATCGTGTAATCCTAAATCACCTAATGGCTGCGGCAAATACAATCAACGTACGATTGCACGGAACAGAGGCTAACGCACAGCTGTAGGCGTTTATGTTAAAAAGCTCTCATCCGGTTGAGCAAACACTCTCGGTTACTGTAAATGTTGTAATTTGAAATTGAAGCCGACACAGCTCTTCCCGGTCATTGTCTAATGAAAATTCGATTACGCCATGTAATGGATAAAAGAACAAAAAATTTCTAGGAACATCGGTAGGCCAGTGGATAAAACATTCGCTAACCACCGCGAGGGTCCCGAGTTCAAATCCACCATAGGGTGGAAAAGTTTTTTCATCACACGTTTCTCTCCGATGTTCCTCAATCTCATGAAAACCCCAAGAGTTTTCAAAGAAAAAAAAGTTCCCATAAAAGGAAAGCCCCATATAAAAACGGTCCTTGAAATATTAACAGGGTACGGTAATTCCCCCAACGCGCCAGAACTACCAAAAAAGTTCCAAACAGACGCGGATGAGTCTAGTAATAAACTGAAATAGAGAAACTCCCTAGCAGAGTGGAAAGTTGAGGAAAAATCACTAGAAATGGGGGAGAAGGGGAAGTGTGATTCGGAAGCGTCAATAGAAAATGGCGACAAGTTCTCTGCATATTTGAAGGCACACGGTTATGCAGCTGCGGGATGTATGGGCCTATGTATACTAACGAGAGGTAATCCCCGGCCACCTGACGTTCCGGACTGTCGTCGTACGTTCCTTCGCTACGTGTGCATCGGTATCCTGATGCGGCAAGAATGATAGACCCGCTGGAATTCTGCCAGTGATTCCCTACAGCCTGGAAAAGTCCGCGTTACGCGGTTGACTAACGCGCGGTTGATAGCGGGCACGTGTGCCGCGTTCTAATTGAGAAGCTGTGCAGTTTTTGCTCCATAGATCTCATAGTTTTTATTCGATCAAATTTAGAGAGATTGCATCGAGAAGGGACGTATCAAAAATCGAAGCGTCGCGGCGTTGCGGATGTTTGCCACTCGTCGCATGTGGGTCACGTACTCGCATAGCAATCCCTCCAAAAATTTCATATGACAGTGAAGTCGCATTGTGCGCTGGGATATCGACGAAACGGGGGTATCGCATTTTGTTCGAACAAACAGGACTGCATTTGCAAATCCGACCACCGTCGGATTCTCTAGTCTACAAATAAGATTTTTACGGATACGGCAAATCCCTTCCGGGTCTCATGCGATTGACAAAAGCTTTCCAGATAAGGAACATTAAAGACTTAAGGTTATCATTCCCTGAGATCCTTTGTTGTACATGATAAAATCAATCTTCCAGCTTGTATTTGTTCTGAATGCCAACGGACGGCGCAGGCGTGCATGCAGCTCGTTTCCCGGGAAAAGAACCGCCGTAAATCCGTAATTAGACTGAAGCGATCTCGTAAATTGTCACGTAACGGATCCGGGGGATTCGTGATGCTTCTGAAATCGCGTGTCGCCATTTGCTGGCTTGTATTCCGAAAAAATCAGATACGAGAAACAAGTGGAAATCGGAGCGCAATTACTTTAATCCGTGTCGCCTGGATATTTTCACTCTAACAACTAATAACGGGGATAATTATAGTTTCGGAACAATCTAGGAAATGTTCGAACTTATCTACTTTTACTAAGTTAACTTACGTTCACGTAAGCGCCCTACCAGTTTTGTTTGCATTTCCAAATATGACCCATTTCGATCGTTTCATCTATTTTTCCCTCTCGCATTCCTATTTCTCCGCTTTCCCACGCGTATTTTCCGCCCGTCACGCGTCAGCCTGCATTACATTTAATTGAAAGACAAAGATCAGCCGGCTAACAGTGACGGACAAATCGCGTGGAGCCGAGGAGAACTGCAGCAGCTGGTTCGTTGTCGATATCAGATTAAAGGATCGAAACCGGGAGCTCGCGCGCGCGCCAATCGAACGAGAGAAGATTACGTCCACGATAAACCCGTACGCGAGTCCAATTGATTCGAAACCCGACGGAAAAACAAGCAATTTCAGTTTAGAAAAAAAAATGAACAGTTTGATTGTAAAATGTACATTTTATGTCGATTTTAATTACTCGACCCGTTTTTCAATTATTCGCGAACGAGCTGACGATTGTCCATCGATGCTGATTTTATTTTCTCCGAAGGGACCATTTTTTCACGTTCAATAAATTCAAAATGCTTTTACGGTAATTACGAACGTTCGCGTTCAGTTACTGAAGCCCGTGTGTGCTTTTTGTGAACGTCAACCGGTGGAGTCTAAAAGTACTGGGGGAGGAATAATTAACAAGAAACGGTTTCCTGGCAAAATTCCTTCGGAAAACCCTTAATTACCTAACTGCATCATTCATAGGTTGAAGCACAGTCTGTTACGGCGAACCGTTATTTGTGTAATTAGATCCCATTGCTTGATCACATTACACATGGTAACCGAATGGCTGGCTATCGATCGGATACTCCATTTTGGAAAGAAAATTCGAGAAAATTCGATGGTTGATGCAATCTCGAGGCGGATAATCACGAATGTTTCCATTCCTTAATTTGATCAAGGTAGTTAGCTTATAAACGATGAACATTACAGTGAACCTAATTGCACGACTAATTCGCTAATTAATACATCTCAAGCTTCTTTCAAAGATCACGGACGATATGATGATACCTTTGAAAGTGACGAGTCCGGGCATTAACGAAAGCGGGTATTAATTAACAAAGTGCAGGTTTTTCACAGAATTCCTTGCAACCCTGTGCAATTATTCGATGCATCGTTAGCAAACCCTGGAATTAGCATCTGGGCCCCAACCACGCGCAGAAATCTTACTTTTCCGTTTATTACACCTGATCGATCCGACGCATCCGTTAATGGAACACTTGTCAATTCTAACATTTATTTTTCCACCATTTTTTCTCCTGGAAATTTTCCCCACACCCTTTTTCCTTACACGTTTTTACCGCGCACCTTTTTCCATTCGAATTTTCCACCTTCGTTTTTCGGTTTTCCGACACATGAAAATCGAGAAATCACTTTTCCACGAGAAATTATTTATGGAAACTAGTATCGAAGGTGGAAAACGTTTTTTAGGAGCGAGAAAAATTTGGAAAAACGAGAAACGCGACTGGAATCGGATTTGAACCCGCGCCGTTTCTGTTGGAAACCAAATACTCTGCGACTTTACGCCCTCGACCATTTTCCACCTTGACCAATTTTTACCATTTCAATTATTTATGGTACATGAATTTTCGAACGATACTGAATACTGAAAATTTCGATAAAAAATTAATTTCACCGCACGTTTACGTCCGTAATACCGAGAAGGATAAAACGACGGAAATTCATGTATGAACTTCTGAAAGATTCAAGGAAGAGTCCGGCCTACGAAGGTCAGCCATTAGAAGTCGGATAAAAGAAACTGAATAATGGAGAATCTGGACCAGCGTTGGGACAAGGGTTAACGGGAGACCCTCCCGCAACGTGACCTTAACCCTTTGATGAAACATATTTCAAGTAGCTAGCTCGGTTACCCCAAGCACCTTTTCACTTGTCTGTAACTTAAAGCGGAACGATCAAACGAAATTTTTCGATATCATATTAACAAACGAGGTTAGGAATCAACACGCCAGCCATTTTTTAAGTACCTCCTTATTCGCTTTATGTAGGTTAGGGTAAATTTTAATCGCGCGAGCGAATATTCCTGAAAAGCAGCGCCGATTCCTTCGTTGATTTTCCCTTGTGCAATTCCCAGAATTATCCAAGCAGCAATTTGTCTGGCGTAATTGCACAGAGGCCTCGACAAAAGAGCCCGTGCTCTCTCGCTACTCGCTTTAACCCTTTTCACGCGACATCGCAGCTGTCATCTCGTGAACGATGTTTGAAACCTAATAACACGAAGACGCATATCCGACCGGGGGAGGAATTTCCACGACAATCTGTCGGGAGCTTCTAATACGCGAAACAGGCCTGTTTTTAATCTGACGCGTGTTCGCGTGACAACCGTTGTTCGCCTGTTCCCACGTTAATCACCGACAGATCTTAACAAAAAACCGCCTCTCGTTGAGCATATTAACCTCCTAGCGTGTCTGATCGTTCCCCCTAACGACTGTGAACATTACACTTCGAACGTAGTAAATCTTGTTTCTTGTAAAAAAAATTAAAGGCTAAAGATCATCTTGATGAGATTGTCGGGTTATTTGGTGTAGCAGCTTTTAAGAAGCTTCATTCACTCGCTGCTTTGTTGAAGTTAGGTTAGGTTTGATCGATGGGCTGATAGAAATTGAACTGGGCCGGACACGAATTAAGTTAGGCATGCTAATTTTCAATTACTTCCAGGATAAGCAGATCTCGACTCGATTAATTATAGGTTAGGTCTCTTTGAGGTTATGGTCGAGTCAATGGCGGACGGATTGGTTAGGTTCAGCGTAGCTGATTCAAGTTAGGTTAGTATTAAGTCCAGATTAACTTAATCGTCTTATAAAATCCTATTTTCTTTCCTTTTATCTCGAAAATTATCCCAGCAAAATGAACCCTAAATATGTTCTTTCGTAGAACCTCTTGGTTCAATTAATTCTCCTCGGACAGGAATTAAATAATCCACAATTAAGGCGAAGCTTTAAATTAAGGAAATTTTCACGGCTTGGCGATAAATTTTTCTCCGCGATAAATTTCTACCTTCCCCGCCGGTTGGAACGGTTCCCATTATTCGAAATCCGTTTAAATGGTTTTACCAATCGATACAGAGGTGTAATAATATTGTCGATGCGGGTGTTGCAAACAATTTTTTTTTATTTTTTTATTTTATTTATCATTCGATGGGGATTCGTCATTGTTTCTCTGGTCACGATCAGTGGGAAACAAAAGGGAAAGAATTTTGAAAAAAAAAAAAAATGAAACAAAATGGAATAGAAGTCTCTCATTTTCTTTTTCATTCGATTAAAAAATCGATATATCGGAAAATATTGTTCGGAACAGAGAGGATTATTTAAACGTGCATCGATCAAAGCAGTGGTCTGAGAGATATTTATCAATCACGTCGGAACACAATAAAATTTGATCATGGTTTGCTATTCCGGTGAGTTTCGTTTAAACAATCACACTCTAACGATAACGTTTCAATATATACATACATAGGTGTCAGACCGATCGTGCAAATTTTATTACGAATGAAAATATCATACTGGCGACTGAAACCGATGATAATTTTTCAAACAAAAAAAAGAAATCTTGTTAAACCATTGAGATTCCTCTTGGGAATATTAAAAATTAATGTCCTGACATTGATATGCTGACACGAAATTCATTTTCAAGATAGAATTTTGAAATTTAATATCATGATATTAAATGTTGCATGAAATGCACCATTTTAAGCAAAAGATTAACTGAGAGCTGCTTCGAAGTTTCTAGGGCAGGTCCTGGCCCATTTGTGCCCTCAGTTCTTGGGGTGCTACCCCCAAGTCTCGACTTTATCTCAGGGCTTGATGATGAGAGAAAATGTAACCTAACTTTTCTATGCAACCCATTTCACGTATTTTGATTATTTTATATGAGGTAGCACCAGGAGATAAAGCCCAAGCCCCAGGATCCAAATTTTGCCCCCTTTGCCCTAGAGCAACAATTCTATGAGAGTGAATAAAGTCACGAAAACAACGACATGAAACGAGTGATAATGATCAAATAGTCAGCGGTAATTACTCGGTGTGTTACACTTTCCTCGCACATTGTATAATCTCATTTCGGTTAATGCTGATCGGTGCGAGGAAGGCCGATGCATTATTCGGTTAATAGCATACAGTATGTGAATTTACGCTCGTATTATAATCCTGCAGCTTGTTGATGTAATTATCGACTGTGGCGCGAACGTCGTTTGACCTCGTTAACGGTGCACCGTTTGTTTCCAAGGAGCCTCCTCCGTTCCCTAATTCACCCCTTCCCGATCGGATCGAAAATTCCTTACCTCTATATTTTTTTCGTTACGTATATACGTAGGGAGGTAAACAAAAAATTGTCAGGCAGCGTAAATTTTCATTGTTCCGCGTATGCAGTTGGATGAAACGTAAACAGAAGCCACCGAAATTGTTGGTTTTTTCACGAGAACATACGAGAACAGAGGCACGTAGTCCTGCATGGCTTGCTATTTTCTCTGTTTTTCAGTATTCCCCCTTTTCATTGTTGCTGCACATGCAAATGCAACGTTGGAAATTCGTGGAAGACTCTCGGGTCAGGGATGACTACCTTCCCTTTTGTCAGGACCTCTCAAAATATGTCTTGGCTAAGCCATTTAAACATATTCCAGATGCAGTTAAATTAGTTCTAATTCAATTTTAATAAAGTCCATTTACGTCTCAGTTAGGTTACTTAGATATAGGTTAGGTTAGACTATGAGTACATTCTTTAATCCTGCAGGTACTTGCTCTAGGGGAGGAAGTTATATGGGATAACCCAAATACTTTGCAGGCTCGCAACCTAACCTAATCTAACTAATTTCTGTTTTGGACCTAGCCCACACTGATCCCCACTCCTGCGAGCCCACAGGTCACATGGGCAAGGCTGTATATAACTATACCAGTGGTATGCCTTAGGTGCCCCAAAGACTCAGGCTTCCACTACACAGTCCATGGGTTAAATTTGAGTTAAGTCTACACGGAGAAGCGGAATAATTGCATCGAACCTATTCTCCAAGACATTACCAAACGATACAGGCTCGTAAGAGCGTTCAATTGTCAGTAGCAGTGCGAATATGCACAGGTGTCAGGTCCAAGATATCATATCGAGCGGTATCCTGAATAGGGGAAATTACTGATGCAGGTATACGTACATCATCTCGCATCGACGCAACTGCCAGTTCAAGTTGTACGTGAAATAAACGTGAACTCCATTGAACATGAAGGAGCCATTAACATATCAAAGCATAATTACACATTTTCATTTATGACTTAACTATTTCCAAGTGGGTAGCAGGCACTTCCCATCGGTTCACAAGATGCACTCTTTCATTTTGGTCTAATTAGTAATTAAAAGGGTGAAAACGTTTGAAAAATGGATTAAAGGTGGAGAGAACAATGATAATTTAGGGTTCGATGAACGATCGGGGAATTTTCCCGCGCATTTCTCCGGGGGAGAATAAGGAGCGTTCGATTTAGGGCTCAGACACCATGGAAACCAAACCGAGGAGAGTTGCTTAATTACCTCGACTCGTTTAAGCGGGGAACGTCTATTAATGGCCGCGCTTGCCTTTGGGTCAAAGATCGAAGCTCTCGTTTTTCCAGCTAATTGGCGCCATCGCGGCGCCTAACTTAGACGAACATCTCTCATTCTGATGGAGGTGTTAACGTATAACTAAACGATGGACAGGTGGATCAAGGTGAAATTAAAATTCAGTTAGGTTAAGGTCTTAGGTAAGTCACATTTACAAGCTTATGGCATGAATGAATTAATTATACTAGATTTAAGTTCAAGTTGATTTAGGTTAGGTCTGCGGCGGTTTAAGATTCCAGAAGCTTTTATCAACACGCGAAAGACATTTCGCGACGGAAATGTCAATTTAAATTGATGTAGCCTGCCTACGGGTGTCCTCAATCCGCAATCAATATCTCCCCATCCAAAATGTTAGCAGTAGTAGCAGAAATCCTTGAAACTTTGAAAAAAGAATGACTAAAGCACTCGATGTTCCCTGAGACTACGTTGTCCTTTGCTATGCAAACAGAGGAAAGCTCTGTCGATCGGGACCAAAGGCTGTTCGAACCGGGTCCCTGAGGCATTTAGACGTCACAAAGGTTAATTAGCTAGAGTGGGTCGACTTTTAAGAAAGCCGAGCGGAATAATTTCCCGTGCAGGCGAGGAGGTGAACGCAACTGCGTTGCGAGACGCGGGCTTTTCATTAACGAGAAAGGGGCAGATCACGAGCCAATAATGAATAGCTATCCGCATTATCTAACGACAATACACTGGAACCATTGTTTCCAGTCGCCGCCGGTTACCCGTCCCTCTAGCTGAACCTCCTTTTACGTAACGACCGAGGGACGCTCTAACTACGGAAACACGGCACAGAAAAACTCGCGGCACCAGGGGATTTCCACGAATCTAGCCCTGAGAGCGGTAAACACTCGTGGAAGTAGCGAAGGGTGGGGCAGAAGGCGGCAGCAGCAGAGGGCTGAGTTAGTTCTTCCTCCTCTTCCAAGAATTATGACCTTGATGTTTCTTACAAGTTCGCTAATTATCGTGAACAAGTCCGCCAACACCTCCCTCGCTTGTAGGTAAAAGGAACAAGTCCTAGCGCAAAGAGGAATGGGTATCTGCTGTGTCCTAAGGTAGCCAGTGCACCAGAAGCTATGGGATCATGGCAGGAATCTGACTTACCCTCGTTCTCGTTGTTTCCTATCAAGATCTCGGTGTCCTTAAAGTCAGCCTCTCGCAGGAGATCGAGTGGATGTTTGGGTAGGAAGATGCCATCTATGGTGGGCGCTGATGGGAAGCCCAGGATGCCCCAGTAGCTGTTCCACTGTTGCACGGAGATGGTCTTGGCGTCGACGGACCTCATGCAAGCCATCACTCTAGCCGGATTTTCTTGAAGCATAGTGGAGTTACATCCGCAGTCGTCGACCAACACCCTGGCCACTTCGTTAGCCTTCTCCCCTGTCATGTAGCTCCAAGGTGCGTTTAGGGTACCGCTCTGAAGAATCCCCCGACGGACTAGGCCTCGCGTCACCGGGGAGATCAGGTGAAGAGACACAGAGCTACCACCGGCGGACTCCCCGAAGATGGTAATCAGATCGGGATCGCCCCCGAAGGCGGCTGCGTTATCGCGCAACCACCTGAGTGCCAGGGCTTGGTCCCACAGACCCATGTTCCCTGGAGCTTCCTCGCTGTTGGTGAAGTGTTTGTTCAGGTACAGGAAACCGAACGCGCCCACCCTGTACTGCATGGAGGCGATGATGACGTTGCTGACTGCTGCCATGATGTCTGCGTCGTAGACGTCCAGGGTGGCGGTGCCGCTCATGAATCCTCCGCCGTAGATCCACACCAGCATCGGTAGCCCATTTTTGTCTCCATTATTGGATGATTCCGACCCCTTATGCCTAAGACGATGATTCTTCTCAGGCACCCAGATATTCAGGTACAAACAGTCCTCCGAGATGTTCGTATTCGGATTCCACATCTCTTCCCCCGGAAAGCCGGGAAAATACTCGTACCTCTCCTGGTAGCAGCTGTTAGGCAACACGCTGGCGTTCAGCACGCCGTGCCAGGGTTCTATAGGCAGGGGCTTCCTGAATCTCAACGGTCCGATAGGGGGTTTGGCGAACGGGATCCCGTAGAATATGTGCACCTCCTTGTCCAACACGGTACGCGCGAATCCACGGACCAGGCCGCTGGTGGTCTCCACCACCAGGGGGTCGTTATGCACGTTGCTCCTTTGCGCGGTCACGTTGGCTCTCGCCGAGCCTGTGCACACGAGGATCAGCAGAAGCAACGCGGGCAGCTTGTCCGTCATCGTGCGGCTTGGATAGAGTTGCAGGGCTCGCGAAGCACACCTGCCGAGACAGACTCAACAAGTTAGTGAGTGGGGGACCGGCCGTGAAGCCGGCTTTTGCGCGGAATCCTCTCCGTTCAGCCTCCACTCTCTAACCACGCCGTGTCTCGTTCTCCGTGCGTCTTCTAATTCACCCTGACGTATCGGAACATATACGCACCGACTCGCGCACGCACGCGCCCTGAATCACCGTTCTTCACCCTCCTTTTTTTTCCCTCTACCCTTGTCGCACGAGGTATAAGTCTTTCTTTCTTTGCTAGATCCGTGTCAAAGGGTGAACGTGTTTTTTTTTTTTTTATTTGCCACGGTTGCCACTTGACGCGGAAGGATTAATATCTCAACGGATCACCAGGGAAATAATCGCGATAGAAGTAACGAAACGGAGAACACGCAACGGACGTAGGATAAATTTTCGCGCGGCGGCCGGCGAGCCGCGTTGCACGGGGTCGACTGATCGTGGAGGCAGAGGTGGAACGGAGTAGAGGTGCGCCGTTGGCTGGTGGTGGTGGTGGTGGTGGAGGTGGCAGTGATGGTAGTGGTAGATGCGGTGGTGGAGAGTGTGCTGGCGCACACCTCACGCCTCTAGCGATGGCCATTCAATTCTCTTTGTTGCGAGTTTTGGAGCAATTTCATCTAAGGAAAGAGATCATGTCTGCTTGGTAAGCTATTAATATTCCCCAAGATCGAAGTGTAATCCAGAAACCTAGTTGATCTTGAAAAGTTGAAGCAAAGGATGAGATTTTTAACCTTCCTTTTTTTGAAAAAAAAAAAAATGTTGTGAATCGTTTTTAACAAACTTTGTACTAGGGTTAAGAATGGTTTGTTCAAATGGATTCGATGCGACTTAAACCCATTCCTACCCGCATCTACAGACAAGTCGATCTTCAAACACTGTCCTTGGTCGTTTGTCTATCTACACGCCCTCGTAGTTTCAATCTCATTCCGGCGTCCCTTAATCACTCTGTCCGACCAAGAAATCGCATCCTCTTTTCAGTTCAAGTGAACATTGTGGAGAGTCAATTTTTCTATTTTGCAGACGATTTAATTGGTTGGAAAGAAACGCAGAACAGCAGAAACTTTTTATTTTTTCAATTCAATAACTTCACGTTTCCAATAGTGGAGGAAACTGTTCAGTTTATACGATACTTTTTCAAATAATTCGATCTAGTCAGAAAAATGTTAAAATTTTTCTCCCCCTTTCTCCAATAACTTCGTTTTTACAATGATAGCAGAAAATATAGGGGAGAAAGGTGAGCTAAAGCCGGGGCAAGCTGGTTCAATCCCAACCATAACCAAACCACATTTCACCCTTCGCAAAGGCACATCCGAAACGATTCTGTTTCGACGCAATATGATCGTCTTAATTCCATTCACCCTCTTCTTACCCCAAAGGTAAACAGGCCGCAAAAAGCCCCGTTTATCAGCCCCATCAAAGGGGGATTTTGTCAAAAAATTGAGGCATTAGCAGACTACAAGAAGAAGACAAATTATGATTTCTTTAAGGTCTGCTAGATTGCATCATGGGTCAGATTTAAACCAGTTAGGCTCAAAGACAAATAATCCTCTTCAAATATCGAAAAAAAAAGAAAAGAATGAAACGATTCCCCTAACGAGTCTCCGCCAATTACACTGTAGTTATCCATTTTCGAGTTCTTCGTTTCGAAGTAGATCTCTTTCGTTCTAATCACATCCCTGCCCTAAAAGGCCTCTTTACACACAGGTCAGTTCGAGTTAATCCCCGGCTAGATAGAATCTCCTTTCGTATCTCTGTACCCCTGGATCGGGATCTCTTGTTTATCATGCTCAGGCTCTCTCTTTTACCCTTCCTGAACCAACAGCTGAAACACCGCAATTCCAGCTCGTCCAATGGAGATAATAACAACGATGTCACTCCATGAGTTTATTCAAGGGCTTTTGAAACTTAAAAGGATTGATTCTAATTCAAAAGATCTGCGTTGGATCTCTTTGTGGTTGTTGGAATTTCATGATTTTATAGATTGCATTGGGCCAACTCTCTTCCTTGTAAATTTTACCTGGACCTAACCTAACCTAAGCAAAACATAGCAGTTTAGGTTAGGTTTACTGTTTATAATGGCGTCCATATTAAACGTAGCAGTTTAGGTTAGGTTTACTGTTTATAATGGCGTCCATATTAAACATAGCAGTTTAGGTTAGGTTTACTGTTTATAATGGCGTCCATATTAAACGTAGCAGTTTAGGTTAGGTTTACTGTTTATAATGGCGTCCATATTAAATGGTGCTGCACAGCGCATATTTAAATCATTAACCTAAATTGAGTTCGACTTAAAAATAATTCTATCATCGAAATTGATGAACATCGTTTAAACTTTGAAACGTGTTGAAGCTACAAAACGCGTAACATTATAAACGAATATTTGTCAGCGAATCAGAGGCAACGAATTGGAGAGGCCACTCGAGCGAGTCGCCTCTCTTCGGCCCTTGTGTAATTCATTAAATTACATCGATTACACGGTCCAGCGTGTTGCATAGACCCGTCGGAGCTTTAACTACGATTAATCGACGAACGATTCGCAGGCTATGGGATTCGAAGCCGACCATTTTATTACCTTATCCGCCGGATAGCGTCACCAGGCCTCTGGCTTCTCCTTTTTCCCTTTCGCGCCCTGCCTCGTTTTTCCTCTTTACCGAAAAGGTCAAGCCGGTCCCAGACTTTCGTCGAACGCTTTAGCAGCTTGAAAAATTGCCGTCCATCCTCGAAATGAAGATTTACATGCTTCCCTCGATCCTGAAGAATATTTGTCGAACTACGAATTAACGAGCTGAGGATTCATCGAGTTTGCTTTAAGTTCCTCTCGAGTTCATCTGAGAACTTCTGAAATATTATTGATCCTCCAAAATGAAGAATACATATAACTCCATATTTGAAATCTAAGTTGATACCTTTAATTGGCCCGGTTATACAATTAGATTTGGCTTTGGTCTAAATTGAGACTCCATTGAACCGAATCGAACACGTACTAAATATGATTTATATTTAATATGAAATTCATGAATGTAGTTCACAGTAAATCGGAGCTGAAGTTGAATCGGATTAAATTAAATATGGGTACAATTTAAATTCAGGTTAATCGTGTTAAGTTCAGCCCAAAATACGCGTTATTTGAAAAAAGGCGGAAGCTATTACTTTTTCATCCAAGCTATTAAACTAGTCGAAGAAGAGAAGGAGGGAAAGGACGTCAGGTACCGGCTGGTTCTATCCACCTGAACTGTGATTCAAAGTTCTAGGTCAACTGATAGTCCTCTCCCTCCACCTTCCAGTAGAACGATGACAACGTTCCATGGGGTCCTGATCAGTTCTGGAAAGAAACAGTACCAGCACCTGCGCTACGTAGGTCGGAGGTTGCCAGCAGGTGGCAGGTTCGCCGCGTATCGATTTCTTACGAATCCAGCCGGGCTTGGAATCGCTATAGGACTGCTCTCGAGTAAAACGACCCTGAAGCGAACCTCTCGACCTATCTCGAACTTTGTGCAACGCCCGATCGTCCCCTGGTCGAACCAGTCCCGCGAGGGACATTAAGAATAACGGAAGGACGCAAATCTTGACGAACTAATCTTTCAATTTCTCGTCCCTGTTCAAACCACATTCCGAATAGCCGGAGCACTCGATGGCCGATGGTCGTGGATGCTGAAGAATCCACTTGGTTGACTGGAAAATTGGTTATTCTTGATGTAACATGGGTACCTGAGTATTTAAACCATGTCCCAGGTGGTTTCAAGGTGGATCATGAATTATGTGACACCTGGTTAGGTTAGGTTGAATCCGGTTAATCATCTGGTGGTGTTGGACGTTAAAGATTCCACCTGGCTCACTTGACAATTGAGGGTCCCTGATGAAAGGTGATTGTTAATTGAGGTTAGCCGACTGGAAATAAACCATTAATGATTTACAGGTCGCCCTCTACGTCAGCAGGCGTCAGAAAAACGTTACTCCATGTTAGTCGTTCGCCTTGATTAAGGTTAGGGACGTCGGGGTTAGATTGGTCAGGCGCAGGCGAATCCTTTGTTTAAATTTCGAATTCAAAAACCTCCTTGTCATCAAATAATCCCAGGACTATCAAATAATCATCGACCTATCGGCGAATTAATTTCTAATTAAATCGAGCATACCAGCGTTGTTTCTTAATTGAAAGGCTGGTCGAAACAAGCAGTGTTATAGCAAATAACAAACAAGCCTGATCGAAGCGCGATTTTTAGCGACGGTCACGCGATCGGAATGCTTTTGTTTGATGTTTGCTTCACGGGTACATGCTCTTTGCGTTATTGCGTCGAACAGGCTGGGGGAAAATAAAAACCCTTTGAGAGGACGAGGAAAAAGTAGAAATAAAGAGGGACGAGCAGACGGTGGACGAATGAAAATTGAAAACATACAAAAGCTGATCCAGAATTCGGACGAAGACGAGGGATGAATTTGTCAGGGGAGAACGGATTATCGATATAATCGGGAATCGAGCCACGTCCGACCTAACTGGGATCGTTACCGGCCCGAAACCTGGCTACATAACCTGTCCATCTAGCCACCATTGCATCATACACGAGGAATTTTAACGATCAGATAAGTTCCCGTCATTTATCCCCCGAACGTGATGTTAATAACACCAAAGAAGGTAAAACTTCATTTTGAGGGACCAAAAATAAGTGGTTCAAAAATATCAAATCTTGTAGTTTTCAACCTGAAATATCCAAAAATACAAATAAAAAGTTTAGGAAACCAATGGTTTAAAAAAATACAATTGTGTAAAAATGTACGTATTTAGTGGAGTTGGACAGGTTAGTACGATGCCATATTATTTCTACCCATACTCTGATTGGTTCGTTTACCTTATTTAAAAATATATGTATAAAAATTATTTCTTATTCAGGTGACCAAAAAGATTTACATAGGCCTAACCTAACCATGGCATTTGTATGAATAGAAGCAATATGGCGTCATAACCTGTAAAAATATGTTAAATATGTACATTTTTACTTTGAACTTGCATTTTTGAATGTTCAGGTCGAAAACCTATAAGATCTGATATTTTTTAACCACAAATTTTTGATCCCCTAAGACGAAGTGCAGCCCCAAAGAGAAATAGTTCCTCAATAATATCTTCATATTTTTCGCATATTACGTAGCGCGATCTGAGTTGAGGTCAGGTTAGGTGAATTATAGGTTAGATTTAAGATACATCTCATTAAGCATGAATACTATATGTGGGGAGAGAAGTATTGGAACTGGATTATGCTAATTTGGATTTAGATTTATCTCCGTCGTTATTCTCTTGCCTATAGCGGAATAAAATATATGTATCAAGCACTCGGGCGCATCGCGAACATTTCAAAGGATCGACGAAACGTAGAGTCGGTGCTTGACGATCTTCTTAACTACACTCTCCTAATAGATGATGCTTTTGAAAAGTTTGCTTTTTTTAGATGAGTTTTTTTTAAGCGCCCTCTTGACACCATTCCCTCTTATAAGCCTTATCCAGTCTCCCTCTTTCTCTTCATTCCCATCTACCTCTCCGCTCCACGATTAAAGAAGGATATATCGTTTCCCTCTCCCAGTAATCTTCCTATTACCCTCGATTGCATGAATTTTTCCAACGCACCGATTCGATCCCCGAATTTTTCCACTTTATCAGGTTGAAAGATCCGATTGGATTCGTCGAGGCTGTCCTCTGTCAGCCGGCATCGCCCCCTCGCCTGGCTAGCCTCTTCCTAATTATTCGATTCGTAACAACGTCTTAAACGAAGACAGTAGGAAAATAGGCGTTTGATCAGTCTGGTCACGTTGACTGCAATGATCGTGGACCGAGAGGATTACGATTGGTCGGCCCGGCCGAGGGGACAACAAGTCACTTCCGCTGGCAATTGCAGCATCACTCCATTTGGTAAGTAACTCCGATGATTACCAGCAGAGGCGGCCCGCATCTTGTTATAGGATGCAATTCACGCGGCGCGTACGCTGGTTCCAATTCTGTATTGGGTGATACAACAGTTACGGACTGCTAAGTTTATTTGTGACATGTCAGAATCAGTGGAGACCCTGACAGGACAGATACCGAGGGATTGTACGAAGTCATGGGGTTCAGGAGGAAAAAGGGTACTAAAATTCGCTAGGAGTCTGTCAGTTGGGGTCTGCAATGTCCGCCCCATGGACCTTCTTTTTTAACACCCTGTGAGTTGTCCCAGTGGACTTCAAACGTGTCCCACGTGTGTGCCCCAATGATTATCGAAACAAATCGAGCGCGGGACGGGAGTGCCAACCACCAGTTGGATGTGGGATTAAAGTTCAAGGACAAACGGCAGCCTCGAGTCTCAGCCAACATTCCCATGTCTACGCGCTCGTCCCTAGCCTGTCGCTCGCGTAATTGAAACTAGCCATACAGTCCGGGTCGCCCTTCTTCCGACACGCAGCAAGCCTCTCCCTGACCTTACTCATCCCGGAGGCTACGATTGTTTCCTAGTTCTCGAAGATTCTGGCAAGTCTGTGGGAAAATGCGTCGTTCATCAGAAGGGGAATCTCTTATCAAAGATTGTTCTAATTTGATGGTTGCTCGAAGCCTTCGCTATTGAGACAATTCTTTTTTTGTTATTCGATAGAAAAATCTCTCCGAAGATCGCGAAAATTTCCTCGATTTATTTCAGCAAACGGAAGAGCAGCTTCTTTCTAATCTCGCCACGAACTTCAAGCCCATCCCGAACTCCCTCTCAATCTTCCGACACGTGCTTCTCCTTCGACTCGTCCCTTACCACAGTTTATTACTTTTACGCTTGCGCGTATTGTTTACAGTGTCACGATCGACGAGAAAGAATGAGGAAGAGGAAGAGGGGAACTAGAATAGGGGGCCAGGCCGGATAATGCTGTTTATTATCTGACGATTTATGTTCCTCCACGGTGCGATCAGTTCTGCAGGGCTCGATATAAAAACCCCTTCTTCTTCTATGAGTTTCATGGCATGTTCTAGCTTTTGTTACGTTTAATTGAAACTTTTTTCTATCTATTTTCTTTCAATGTTACTAGAATAGTGTAGGACTTACAAATGTGGGAAAATTCCTCTAGTGCCCTTAGGACTCACTCTGGTAATTTTCCCTTTTCTCACTAGGATTAATACAATTATTCTAGTGGAATACTAGAAACCTAATGAGCAAAGGGCCCCCTTTTAGTCGCCTTTTACGACAAGCAGGGGTTACTGTGGGTGTATTCTACTCCCTACCCACAGGGAAAACTTATTAGAACACTTTTCATCAGTATGAAAAATTACTAGAACACTTTTCATCACTATTACACTATTTTACTAGCATTAAAATCTCTAGAAAAAATCTTGACCTAACCGGGGGACTTGAACTCACGTTTCCCAGCTCCTATCAATCACAGTCAGCCACCTTATCCACTTCGGCAAAGAACTTTTCTTCATTTTACTTTTTATCTCCAATTTCTCTCACGCCAATCCACTAGAGTTACGGTTCCTTTTTTTGCACCATCCAAAACTAAAATTTCACTATAAAGTTCAATGGAAACACTATAACAGATGCATACCTTCTGGTGCAGTATATCAGCGTTCCTGTTAGAGGACAGTTCTGTGGTTGCATCCTCAAATTCTAGCTAATAAACGCTACCGCCACAGGCTTCTCAGCAAAGCGAGGTTATCAGGAACCTCCAATTATTGGAATTGACATATTCTCAGATAACGGTTTACCGTTGGGAAAGAATAGCTGACGTTAACATCGGCCCTGCCGTTCTAACCCTATTCGATACCCAGCTATCGGGGTTCCCATATTACGCCAACAACTCAATTTTCGTAGCTGAACACTAATTATAACGAATAGCCAACAATAACGGTGTCAATAACACTAGAACATCCGTGGACTTCACTGTTTATGGGACTGTAAGTACAGTTTACGAGTTCTTGGTAAAATAAGTCACGAACTTCAGGGTACTAAGTGAAGATTGCCGAACTTATGTAAGCAGCGAAGTCCGCTTTCGTCTTGTCAAGTAGGGAGTTTAGTTTCTGGTCAAAGATGTTTGAAAGCCGAGACTTGCGTTTAAATTCGCTAGATTTTCGTGGTTTCGGGTTACGTCTTCGTAAGCAACCCTTTGTACCTTGGTAAGCGATGCTTTCCTCTAGCCAACGATGTTCCCTCGTCACCTCAAACCTCTCGGAGAGAAGTTGGTAGAAATAGGTAACTCCCCCGAGCTTGTAGTTAGTTCGATTACACCACGATCGTGCAGTCAGAATGATAGTTCTTGTTTAATACTACCCACGACATAAACATAAAGTTTTCAACGTAAACTTACGTATTTCGAAACGAGATCGCAATATTTTTCACGAAGAAACAGGTATTCCCGGAGGTCGTTGGAAACCGAACAGAGGTTTTGACGTCAACGTGAAAAAAGCGGGTCAAGCTCCTTGGCTACGTAATTATTCCCGACGAGGAAAATATACTAAATGGTTCATTTAACAAATAACATCGTGCATTAAAAGCACGCTTCACATTTTCATGTTAAAAGCTGACTTAAAGCTGCAGCACTAGACAATCTTCCTCCCATTCACCCTCGGCTTACCAGTCTACGTGTGCGAGAAGACATTTGCCGCTGATTCTAAAGGTGCAAATGTAATGTGCAGATGGTTGTCGAAGGTAGAATCTTGATTAGAGAGACTACAGTGAAGTGAAAATGGTAGAAACCATGGAGGCGCCTTGGTAAACAGCAGTAGAGTGAGACAGGAGGCTGGTAGATGCCCCTATCAATAGGCCACCTGTAGGCCTTACACCTAACGCCCTCTATGTACTCCTATCTCATGTGCCCCCATCCTATTTTAGCTATAACTAATTTTCCATGAAAAAGGAACGCTTCAACTACCTCCCAATGCAAAGCAAGAGGCTGCTACATGCCCCTACCGATGGGCCACCTGTAGGCCCTGATCTAAACGCCCTCTACGCACTCCTATCTAATGTGCCCCCGTCCTATTTTAGCTATAACTAATTTTCCATGAAAAAGGAACGCTTCAACTACCTCCCAATGCAAAGCAAGAGGCTGCTACATGCCCCTACCGATGGACCACCTGTAGGCCCTGATCTAAACGCCCTCTACGCACTCCTATCTCTTGTGCCCCATCCTATTTTCCTTATAACCAATTTTCCATAAGAAAGGAACACTTCAATCAACGTCCAGTGCAAAGCAGGAGGCTGCTACATGCCCTTACCGATGGGCCACCTGTAGGCCCTGATCCAAACGCCCTCTATATACTTTTTATCCTTCTATCTTCTAATATTACACGGCTACTGCGCTTGGAAACATCTCCTATCACCTAACTTTTTAACAAACATACAGAAGATTTGCATAATCCTAATTCAAACAGCTTGGCACAGGTCGCTGTGTACTCGGAAACTCTTTGGGGTTACACAACGGCTAGCAGGGTGAAACGGGAGGCATTTGGTTGGAAAGATAGGAAGAATAGTCGCGGGTGTTGCGCCCGTGCAGATATTGATCGGTCAGGTCACGCAACAGGCTGCTTGTCAGGATACTCGTCAGGTTTCTCCCAGCTGGAAACTTGTGCCAAGGATTCTCCAGCGATAACTCACTCCTGGAGGAACCGCGACGACGCCGGCTACATAACCATCGACATTGTTCCTATTAATAATTCGCCAGACTGTAGGGTAAGGTATAGTCTCATCAAGTGGACAGTAGAAGGGGCGGGGGGACTGGGGGTAGCTACGAGAACTTGGACAATCAGAGCATCCTTTGAAGCAACCTGAATTCACGGGGAAACGAGTGGCTCTCCCTGATCGAATTACCCGCCTGCTGGATTCAAATCTGAAATTCTGCTCGACTGTTCGGGAACAGTTTGCTTGTTCGAAAGACAGAAACTCGGTTGTTCGACTTGATTCTCCTTGCGCGTTCGTTACTCCTAGGACTTGTACTGCTGATTGATTTAACAAATAAAGAATTCGACTGGAAATTAGTGGAGGATTTGTGTATGAATAAAAAAATCGACGATACACGAAAACGTGGTGGGAAGTTGCGAACGCAGAGGCGAACAACCTACTACTGTCCCATGAATACAGGTTTGATTGGACATCCCATGTCCAATAACGTTGTTGACGTTTGCGTCCTGTTGTTAGGGCTGCCTTCGTGTGCCGTCGAATGATGTTCATTCGATGATAGCAGCCACGACCTCGAATAGGAATGGATTACCAGGGGGATGTTCATCCTCCAGGTGAAAGCAAATCAGTTTGTCCGATCAACGGCTTGCGGTGCACGAAATTAGATGCAGACGTTCGATTAAATTAGTGCTACCATTTGAAAGGTTCTCATCCCTCGGAGGGCAAATTATTGGCCACTGTATGACAATCACTTTAAAACCGAAATAATATCTCAAAAATAATTTGGTCATTTAAGTTAAGGTTAGATGCAACTTAAATATAGGTTAGGTTCGAAAATTGAAATGGAACTTTGAGTCAAGTTTTCTCGTTCTAAATATTATAAGTTATTCTACAAGTTTAAAAATACCATTTGAAAAATTTCTGATGCACATTGTATAAGGACCTAGGGCAATATACGATATTCAAAGAGGATTTCTGGAGGGATACACGAAAAGATTCCAAGATGATCTTCGTATCGATACAGACCCTTTGAGGAGCATCGATTATCCAGAAGGAGGCATGCAATATCCCAGAAGGTGTTTGTCGACTTTAAAGTTTGTGTTTCATGCATCAGCGAGTCGTGAAGAGACAGGAAAAGGGTTGCAAAGGGTTCGATTCTTCTTTCACCCTTCGCCATATCAGTTTTTGTATACCCTCGAACACGCTAGGCGGATAACAAATTTCTGCTTTTTTGTTTGCGAATATCTCGTTAAATATAATATTTGCGACCGGAGAAATTTTAAATTCCGAGGGAGCAACTGGGGAGCAATTAATTGTTAAGAAATATTAATATTCCGCGCCAACTTTACTTCATTGCATTTCATGGACTAAAAAATTGTCGTCCATCTAGCGGCGAAAAGGTGGTACTAATGGAATTAAATTTTTCTCATTTTTCTCCTATTATCTGACTTTTCTCCACTTATTTGAGCTTTCTAACCCTTTTCAATTTGTTATATGTTTCATTCGAAAGCCCTCTATTGCATTGAAAGCGATAAATTTGAAAAAAGGATATTTTATTGATGTCGGTATCCTAAAGTCTCAACAATGGTACCTGCAGCGCCATCTAACAGCAAAGTCGTGAAACCTCTTTACACGATTTTGCTCTGTTGGTAATCTATATTAAAGCGCGTAATTTGAAAATTAAAAAAACACGTATATAATCATTAGAACCCAAGAAAAATGTTAGGACCGATAAACTTATCAGGAATCAATCAATTTTATTTCTTCCATTCTTACATTTCAACTAAGAATATTTTTTTGTTTTATTTAATTGTTTAAAACACACTTTGATAAGGCACGACACGCTTCACCAGCGTTTAATCAGGTTTACATTTGAAAAAGATTCATTTTTTATTCACGAGGACGGAGAAACGAATTCAAAAAGGAATTTAACAGTCGAAGGATTCATCTCCCTATTGTTGCGCTTTTGGTTTTGATTTCCATTGAGCAAGTGGTCGTTCTTTTCTTGAACGATTGTTAAAACGGTACCACATCATTATCAAGTCACGTAACTTCAATTACCACTGCTCAGAAAATCTATTATGGATATTATACAATGGCAGAAATTATAATTAAAAAAAGGAATGGAACCAACGTGTTCAAATCAAATTTTGAAATATTTTAAACGTCCACGTGACTTGATAACAGTATATTCCCGCCAATTACATGCTACTCTTATTAAATGCTCGCACGATAAGAAATCCTAAGAATAATTGAAAGGGAACGAGTTCGATGCTATAATAGAACTAGCTGACAAAAGATTCCGAGTAAAAACTGTAATAAATTCGCTCATTATTACAAGCACATCGGTGTACATTTTTAAAAAACAAAGCACAAGACATTTTTCAAAATTGTACAACGATACGTTTCTACGCTCCTATGAGACTCAGAAGGAACTTAACGTCGTACACGTTGAGCGCTAAAGATTTATATTTCTCGGTTGTGCAAACAAGTCTCTTCGAACAACCGAACTGGCTCGTTTAAAGCTCCACTTGAATTCCTCGAAAAGAGATGCGCTCCGACGAAATCCGCTTTCCAAGTTTCCTCGGAGCATGCAGCTCGAGATCCATCGAGTTCTCACCCCTTCCCTGCACCTTCAGCAAACTCGCCAAAAGATATTTACAGATTATCAGCTTCGAGAAGCTTTCCTCGCTTCTTTCCCCCCGGAATCTCTGGATGAGTCCCAAACGAGGGACACACCGGGGGGGAAAGAAGATAGAAAACAGACGAGTATTCCCTTTCCTCGATTGAAGGCTTCTCTAAGCATACTGTTCGTCGATGCTCGATAATCGTCCATGATAGCGACCCTATCCTAACCTCGAAGTGTCTTGGTCTGGTCCGAGCATAGACGCCTTAGAGCAGTGCTGTCCATGAGAGTCTCAACAGGGAACATTAACAAAGCCAAACACTTTCCCACTCACTCTCGACACGCACTAGCCGTGAAGTCCACTGATTTGGTCCCATGTGCACCCCACGAGTCCCAGAGAGCATCCGTCCCTCCCATGGACAGCACTTACCTACAGCATAGTCACAATCTTTCATTTGGTGTGTTTGGTTCGAGTTAACTTGCGTCAGAAATCGTACGTTCTTCGGTAAGACTGTATCCTAGTGATATGAACGATCACCGAAATCCTGGTCCCGAATCCTCTTTATAGGTAATCGTCACAAACTTGAAGAATACCAGAGAGAAATGCACCGCAGAGTCCTATCACGCCGAGTGCTGCTTATGGCTCACAGGGCTCAGTGGTCGTTCTAAGGATACCGAGGGTCGGATAGGTACCTCGACGGGTGCTGGAGGTTATGGTACGACCTGCTTCTCCTGTGATCCCTGTGCAGCTGATTGGCGGACCGATAGGCCGGGTGGGAGCCGACATAGGGCACCGTCCTCACGGCTCGTCGGTCCTGATCAGCCTGCAGCTCTTGCAACGTGCCAGCGTAGTCTGGAGGGGGTGCAGCAGGGTGCGCGGCTGTCTGAAACTGGGACATGCCATAGAGAACCCCTATGGACCTCCTCCAGACGTCGTGACGCCTTTGGTTCTCCTGTTCCCCCTGGCCCTCCCGCCTCCTGCTCTGCGAGGACCCACTCTCCGTCGAGTTGCTGTCCTCGCTGGTGCCCAGACCAAGATCCCTTTCCTCGAACGCGACCAGACTGGTCGCAGGACTTCCCTGAAGACTCTTCGCAACTCCTGATGGCTGATAATACGACAGAGTGGGGTGAGGGATCACATAGGGCTGCTGGAGCTTCGAGGAGAGATCGTTCTCTTGCATTTTCTTCTGCTGCTGAGCCTTCTCGCTCTCTATCCTCTCGTTGGAATAGGAGGAGGGACCGAAGAGAGACAGCAGAACGGGTAGGAGGAACATGCCATGCATGGCTCCTATGAAGATCACCAGGAAGACCATCTTAAAGAACACCATGAATATATAGGTCCCAGCAAGCAGCAAGGCTATGAGCCCTAGAATGGTTGATGCAGCGCCTTGGATTATTGGCAAACCAAGGCTGTACAAGCTCTCCTTCACTCTGTCATCAGGTGATTTCTGTTTGGAGCTCATGTAGGCGTAACAGATGTGAGCAGTGAAGTCGACGCTGAAGCCTATGCACATGATCAAGTTGATCATGGATATGCTGTCCAGATTGACGTCCCAGAGGGCCATGTAGCCAGCGACGCCCAGCTCGATGGAAATAATGCAGAAAGCGACCCAAAGACAACACAACACGTTGGGAATGAATATGAAACTGATCAACATCATGATCAGAGCACCGAATACCATGCACTGGATGCTGGTAGGCTTCACCAGCTCGAACTGGTCGAAGAAGACGAAGTAAGGGTGGAATACACTGGCGTTCAGGGGAGAGTCAGTACAAATTCGACGCAGCTCCTTCACCATATCCTTCTCCTGATTGGTCCCACTCACATTCACCGCTTGGATCAGGAATCTGCTAGCTATGATGTGCTCTTCCTGCTCGTCGAATTTCACGTCCAGAGAGAAACTGTTCTTCGGGGACAGCCAGGTGTCCTTCAATACCTTTATGAAGCTCTTTTCATCCTTGACGTCCACTTCATTTAGATTATTGTTTACATAACTGAGGAAAGTTCGCAGCCAGCTTTCTGTATAAATTGGAGCGCTGCTGATGTATTTACTGGCCTCCAATGCTCTGGTCAGGTTCTCCATTTGCTGTTGAATCACTGGGTCATTGTAGTTGTATTCCCCACTGACCACCACCTGAAATAGGAAAATATGAAGATCATTAGAGTCTCAGTTATAAGGACAGCATTAGGTTCAGTTATTTATCTCATCTAGCAGACATCAGAAGGGTTAGGTTATGATCCCTGTTACCTGTATTCTATAGGGGAACTCCCTGAAGTAGTAATCCTGTCGATCGTAGAAAATAATCGAATAAGAATCGTTCTTGGAAAGCTTGCGACGATCCAAGCCTTCTCGAAGAGTCGTCAGTCCGTAGAGGGCGCCAACGATGTAGCAACCGAAAATAAAGATGATCACCGCCTTGACCGGTCGACAGTTCAACGCAGAGGCGAGGTAATCGCGGAACCAGCTCATGCATCCGTGTTCAGGATTGTCCACAGGATTGTACGGGTCGTCGGGGTCCACTCCACCGGTGCAGAATGCTCTGTACAACCAAGATCGGTGCGCTGGAAACAAAGAAATATTATTTCTCAAAATTGTGAAACCGAAAGTGATCCAAGAGGACAACTGATGAGATCATCTTACAGAGGGAACAAAGGTGACACAGTGATTGTTGGTACAATGTCACGCGCCAATCACCGATGCTAATTGCATCATAATGCGAGTCACGTACGTTTGAATGACTAAATCAAAGGGTACAATTGAGCAGCAACCGTTTCCAAGATGCTTTGACCACTAGGGGACTCCTGTTGATTATTAATTAGCCTCCAGAAGGGAATATCAATGCAAACACTTTGGAATCTTGTCTCTTCAAGGTATCACAGTTCTTGGTAAAATTAAAACTATTTTCTAACAGTGATAAGGCTTCGTGGAAACGCGCTGTACCATCTTTGGTCCAAGCTTACGTGTCGGGAGGCTCAAAGAAATGGCAACTTTCACCACTAGTGGTGCAAAGATATTGATTCCATAAATGACCGAGTCGGTAAACACAAAATCCTATGGTCTTTTCGGTTCGAAGAAGACGGTTACGTAAATTGTTCCTCGAGATGACATTGTTCGTAACGCGAGGTTGACAGTGCCCGGAGAAAGCGGTACCTTTACGTAATACCTAGTGATCTAACGAATTAACGCTGTTCGAACGTAACCCGCCATGCTTTTCTGACGTAACCACGAACAGCGGTGTAACTTTAAACAGTTCGATCCACGACTTTCCCACAGAACCGTCGAGAAAAAGCGTGAAAAGTGGTTCGATGACAAGATTCAGTCCTGGAGAAAGTCGATTGATGCAGGTGTGACCCATGCACTACTATGTACAATTTCATTTTATTACATTAAATCTTCTGATGATAACCAGTTGAAGCAGCAATAAATAAAATACAATGTTTTCCTTTTTCGTTTCTAAATTTCACGCCACTTTTACGTATGAAAGTGTTCTTTCAAAATTGAATCTATGGGACACACTGTTTACACACATACATACATACCTCCAGATTTTACACAGAGCAAGGCACGGCTGGCTAAGTGGTTTAAGGTAGAAAGTATCAGTGTGGCGATGGAAATAAATGAAAGTTCAAACAAAAACAGTAAACGATACATCGGAGGCAACGTGGCCCGTGAAAGTATTCCGGGTGAGCTCTTCTTCGATCGTACGCGTAAATACGATGATTACGTCGAATGCAGTAACCGAAATGATCATTGGAGGACTGGTTACTTTTACCGACCAGGTAAATTCCCGAACGGTTGCGCAACAGGGAAAAGCGTTTCAACGTTTCATTCCAATTTCGAATTTTTCTGCGCAATTCCTGGCGCGTTTCGTTTCCCGCTGAACGAAGCAGGAAGTTACTCACAGGATTTCGATAGAGGCTGCACTTTGCAGCAGACGATGCTGTGGAGATTCTTCTGCTCGCAGTAGCCGCTGATGGCCACGCATCCTGTGAAGAACGTCAGGTGAAAGACAAAGGTGAAAACCACCGCAAAACCTGGAACGGAAGAAGGAAGTATCAGTTTTAATCTATTGGGTGTAGATTTGAAATTTCATTTCTGTAACAAAGTACAGTGAATCTCGATAACCACCTGAATAGATACAGAAAATCTGCACCGAAGGGAAAGGCGATAGTATCCCAATGAAAAAGGAAATCATATCGGTGAGAGAGGTGATCGTGATGGACACAGCAGCCTCGCTGAGAGTCGCGGCCATCCTTTCAGGTACCGGTTTCAGTATACTGGTTCGTCTCCAGGCTGCCAGCATTACAAACGTATCATCTATTCCAATTCCTGTTAACAAATAATTACTATAATTAATTGCAATACTTGAATAATATAATTAACTGCACATTTTAAAAATACAAAGCACTTTGGTCGCAAAATCATCTTATGAGGACCTTGAACCTTGGGGGGCCCTAAGTAGCCACCTAATCTGCCTAGGCCCAGGGTCGGCCCTATAAAGGAATTAATAAAATACAAAGTAATTAACTCCACATTTTACAAATACAAAGCACTTTGGTCGCAAAATCGTCTTATGGAGGCCCTGAACCTTGGGGGGCCCTAGGCGACCGCCTAGTCTGCCTAGGCCCAGGGTCGGCCCTGTAAAGAAATTAATAAAATACCAAGTAATTAACTCCACATTTTAAAAATACAAAGCACTTTGTATTTTATTAATTTCTTTATAGGGCCGGTCCTAGGCCTAGGCAGACTAGGCAGCCCCCTAGGGCCCCCCAAGGTCCAGGGTCCCCATAAGACTTTTTTGCGTCTAAGAATACAAGAAGAGTAATGTTTACTTGAATATTAATCTAAATTAGTTATACAAGCTCTAATGTTAATTTTATAAATTTTATTTGAAGTACTTTTTATCATGTCGTATATGTGAAGTACCTCGGACCCCCGAAATCTCAGGGCCGGCCCTGTTTCTTTATGTTTTGTTTTGTGGAATTAGTCAGTTTGAATCAATTATGATGTACAAAAGAGAAACAAAGGGTTGTATAAAAGAGAATATAGGATGAGTCAGAAGAGAAAATCGCACATCCCTTTGGCAGGAAAACGAACAAGGTGCTATTATCGCGATAACGAGGCGGCAGTTTAGCGCACGCAGTGAATCAGAATGGTTAGTTTTATTCGTGATTCAGCTTGGGACGACCGTCTGCTACATTTGGACGTCGATTTATAACCGTCGTTTATTCAATTTCACGCAAGGACGAACAATTTCCATGCCGGAAATCTTTGCTGCGTCACCATCGAGGAATGGCATAGCAAACCCCCCCCCCCCCCCGAACTTTAATCCCCTGGTTCAATGTTTCATTAATATTTAAATGAAACTTTGCTGATATAATTATTAAGAATATAATAGATTAATTTTTAAAAATGGTACCCTGCATTGATAACATAAAATTTTGCCATCTCTTTTCTTTAACAAATTATTTGATTATACAAAATTGAAGATGTTTGTCACCACCTGGACTTAATTAAATTAAGAACCAGCATGGGGCTCAACGTACAAGTAGTACAATCAACTACACAGAAGTAAAATAAACAGTTATGTCTGGTACCCTCCTCTTCAACGACCAGTTACCTAGCACAATGCACGGCTGGAGCCTCGTCAATGACAACACGCGACACAAAGAACAGTTTCGAAATTGATCATATGCGAGCAACGCAATCATGGTTGGTAATCAAGCGAGCGCAACGATGGAAGGAAAAAGTCTTGGCTGGGACTTCCGCTTTACACGCAAATCACCGACGTTGGGTCGTTCGTGATTCCACGACATTTGACGAGTCGTTCGCAGCCACTCGATCGAGTCCGAGAGGTTGGACGACCGAGTGGCGTAAGGATTTCATCAACGAGCGTTGTGTTGTGGCTCTTCTTGTACACTTGGCTGCAATTTGAGTTATTATATTTGCCTTCCAGTTATGGAGAACCTTAGGAGAGCCAAAGAGAGCCCCCCAGCATTTCCCCTGCATTGGGGGAGAGCACTTCCCCTGAGTAACAGAGTCTAGTCTACAGCCAAGTGTACATATAGGCTCCATCCTAGTGTCTAAAGTATTTTAAGTTAGTTATTTAATAAAGTCTAGGTTAAAAATAAAAATTGGTAGATAGATGGCCACTCACCAATCATCAGAAACGGTGCAGCCAAATTGAGACCAATGAAGTCTACACCCAGGTAAATGCACAGCCCAAAGGCAGCAACAGTGGCCATCGCTGCAGAGATGTTTCCAAGAAGACCCAACCAAGGCTTGCTGCGTACCCAATCAGTCATCATACAAGTGACCACTGAGAAAAGAGCCATCAGAATGAACGTGCTGGAGAAGTAAGGCACAATTGTCTTAGTGTTCTCCTCCAGCTCCAATTCCAAGGTCCTAGAGGCGAACCTGGCGGTGGCTATGTGCTTGAAGACACCCTCATCCTCGACCTTCTTCAAGGCGTCGAGGAAAGCTTCTTCCCAGGTTGCTCCGCTGTTTTGGAAAACAAAGGAAGAAGATGATTATCTGACTCATCAGTGATTCTCCCATCACCGACTCTCATCGGTTAATGGCTTTATCATGGTTTGCTTACATCGCATCCTGACGTGCATTGTCAGCGGCAAGGAAGTAGGCGAGCTGCAACGATGGAACGGACTCGATGATCAGGTCCTCGTTGATTACGCTTCCTCCGAAGAACACCGGTAGCAGGTGGATGTCCCAGGTGACGGGATTCAACGTCACCGGGAACGTCAGGTTCAGCTCTCTATTCTCCACATCCCTAGAAAGTGCTACCGACTACTTAGATGCCAGAACGTGTAAATGATACAATGTTTAATGGGTCGATGCCTTGTTAAAATTAGATTGAAGATGAATCTAACGAATAACAATCTGGGAAAATATTTCAGTCTAGTATTTTGCTTTCTTAGCTACAGTTGGAGTCTAAAATGAATGTAAGCCTGAAGTATCACAGATGACCCTCAATCTCCTTTACAATTCTTATATTGTATCCAATAGTGGCCAGTCATGACAATACATACTCTATCACATGATGCAGGTCCAAAATGTTGTTGCTGAAGCAAGTATCCAACCACCTGGCACAAATCTGACTGTAGGTGAACTCTTCACCCTCGAAGACAGCTTTCGCGCTTTTGATCAGTCGATCCAACTCCAGCAGCTCGTCGAACACCGCTTTTCTCAACAAATTATTGTCCCCGTCCTTTGTCGTTACGATCACGTGTCCAAATCGACCTGTCGCAGAGAGAAGGAAGCGTTATTAAACCATTTCTAAGGATCTCGTTTGATCATAAAGAGGAACCACCCACTGACATTTGTCCGTCAGGGGTTAATTAGCGACGGCTCAATGAAACGTGAAAGTTTTCGCGTCTCGGCTAATGGCAAAGCACGCTTGATTCATCGAGACGCAGAGAATGGAAGAAAATTATACAGCGGCGACAATGTAAACGAAGAAATAACGAGCGACGATTAAGTCTGGGAAGTTGATGCACTTTCTCCTTGAACTTTGACGAGCCTTCGCCTTCATAACGCCGACAACGCTATGCTAATTTCTTTTTTTGTATTAATACACAATTATTGATATTCTATGATTCTATTAGGTAAGGGAGGAGCTCAGGTCCTGGGGGAACTTAAGAAGAATCTAGGGGAATTTTTCTTTTCCTGGAGAGATCCTAGGAGGAGTCCAGAAGGAATCTTCCCCTCCCTGAAGAGATCCTAGCAGGAGTCCAGAAGGAATATTCCTCTCTCTGAAGAGATCCTAGGAGTCCAGAAAGAATATTCCTCTTCCTGAAGAGATCCTAGGAGGAGTCCAGAAGGAATCTTCCTCTCCCTGAAAGGATCCTAGGAGTCCAGAAGGAATCTTCCTCTCCCTGAAGAGATCCTAGGAGTCCAGAAAGAATATTCCTCTTCCTGAAGAGATCCTAGGAGTCCAGAAGGAATCTTCCCCTCCCTGAAGGGATCCTAGGAGTCCAGAAGGAATCTTCCTCTCCCTGAAGAGATCCTAGGAGTCCAGAAGGAATCTTCCTCTTCCTGAAGAGATCCTAGGAAGAGTCCAGAAGGAATCTTCCCCTCCCTGAAGAGATCCTAGGAGGAGTCTACAAGGAATCTCTCTCCCTGAAGAGATCCTAGGAGGAGTCTAAAAGGAACCTAAGGAGAATCTATCCCAGGACCTCCAATCTCATATACAAACAATGCAAATAGTGCAACGATTCTTCCCCTTCGCTTCCTCGTTCCTTGACCTTCTACCACAGCTCACCTGGCCTGGTGATACGGCTCAGATCAAAGTGATGGCTATAGTTGACTTTGAAGTATTGTTCGACGATCGCCCTTTCAGTTTTACTCGGCCCGTTGGTCGGTGAGAACAGGTATTCCGGGTCAATCTCGTAATGGATCCTCTGGTAGCCGGTGAAGCAGATGCAGGCCAATAGAACCGGAATAACCACGAAGTAGCCAGGATAACGGCCGACTATCAGGCCTAGTTTATGGAACGCTCGGTTCAGGAAATCATCCACGCAGGTCAGATTACTCCACATCTGAAAACAAATGACTAAATGTAATAAATCAGGTATTGAAAATTGACCATTCTATGGAGTGCATTAAAGTAAAACACCTAATGCAACGTTTAGGGCAGTTTCAAGTGCACCAATTTCTAAAATTGCAACTGCAAGTAACTGGAAATATTTCCTTTGAAACAGTTTCTATAATTACATGATCCGTGTTCCTATCTCGAAAAAAAGAGTCATTTGAGGCGTAGAAAGTCAGCCACCAGTTGGGGAACAGGACTTCAAATCAATTACCTTTTCATTTTTGAAAGAAGAACAGTGAGACTGACCAGTGCACCATTTTGATGGTTTGTAACGTTAAGAAGAATGATAATTGGTAGATCTAATTGATAAGTAATAATTTTTTTAATTTTCTAAGTTGCACTTTTAATAGCTTCAAGTGACAGTGTTGGTTGTGACGTAAAGCACGTGAAATTAACTCCTCGCCACGGTCCGGTTGCGACGAATTCAGATCCCATCGGGTTTTCTTCGAAGCTTATGTAAAGGAACGTTGCACGTGCACTCATACAGGCTAAATAATTACCACAGTTAAGCTCGTACGCAAGGACGTTGTGTAAATGTGGGCGACAGTGAACCTGTTATTACAAATAAAGTTTAAAAGCTGAATTAAATATATAACTTAGACTTAGCAATGACTTAACAGAAGTTTCACTCAAATTTAACTTACACTTGGTGCATTTAGACCTAATCCAAGCTAAGTAAAATATTAATTCAAATTTAACTTAAACCTCATGATTCAAGCATACAAAATTCTAAGTCCTTCAGATACCTTTTTCTTCCCTCATATTTAGTAACAGTTTGCAAGGATTGTGAAATAGAAACGGAAAAGCCGATCAAAAGAAGAAGGCTATACAAGTAGACACTGGTTGGTAATACAAAATAGCGTCACTCACGCAGGCTGCTCATGAAAAAGCACACTTAGTATAATAACGCAGACATCCGTCCCTCTTTCTTAAATAACTCAACAAGAAACAAGCGTTCAATTTTAACGATGAAAATCGCGGATATCCGTCCTATCTTCTTCAATCTATCAGTCACCACTGCCCTTTTATAAATAAGACTTAACAGCTGAGTAAGTTTTAACTTGATGTCACAGACATTATTTTAAACTTATCTAGAGGTAATAAATTAGGTACTGAAAATTAGAGATCTTGGGATAGATTTTCCTTAAGTTCCTTCAGGGAGAGAGATTCCTTCTGGACTCCTCTAATTGTAAGTTAGAGATCTATCGGTAAGTTTGATCAAATTATAATAGTGTTCGACAGAGACGTGAAAAGTGGGTTAAACGAATTCGAAGACGAAATATAATTCGGGAGGACAAATGGCATTGAGAAGACCCGTAAAAGTGACGCAGGACTTGACCCAAATCGCACGCAACAATACGCGTTTAGCATAACAAAATCACCGGGGTATCATCGTTGACTATTAAGTCCGCGGATTCAGGACAAGATTGCGGGAGGTGAGAGTCGACGAACTAGAGGGAAACAGGACTAAAAAAAGATGAACGTTCGCTCGGGTTCTTCATCCTGACGTCGGTCGGTATTTTAGCCGGAAGGCATGAATGTAAAGTTGGAAGAGCATTCACCTCAGTCATACATCAACGTTTCCGGAAACTTGTGATTCCTTGAACCTGAAATTGTTTGGAATTAGTATTCTTGAATTTATGTAATTTTATATTTGAATAATTGGTAATTTCGAATTGAATTTGATTAATTTGCAGAATTAAGGTAACAGAGGTATTATGGAAATCTCAAGGATTGAATAACAAGGGCATTAGTTCTCTATCAAGGACAGGAGGGGCTCTTGTTTCATTTTTCAGATCAATATCCTCCCCATTGTTCCCACACAAAAGAACTCTTACTTTCAAGATCACAATGCCCTCATCTAGGATCACGTAACAAGAGAATGAGGGTGAATCAATCCTGATATTCCTGGGATATTCTTTCCTCAGCATCTGCTTGCCACTAAACATATGATCTCTAGAAGAGGACCTCACAAGATGAATTGTAAAATATTAACTCATTTTTAGAATTCCCTTATCCTTTGAGACAACCTTATCCCTTCACTAACAAAATTTTGAAATTTTACAATTTTGCAATCTTGAAATTTCAGAATAGTCATGGAGTCAGTCCACATTTTTAAGGAAAAGGAGGTCAGTCCCAATTGTAAAATATTAACTCCTTTTTAGAATTCCCTCAGTGTCCATTTCAGCCTGAGACAACCTTATCCCTTCACTAACAAAATTTTGAAATTCTGCAATTCTGAAATTTTACAATTTTGCAATCTTGAAATTTCAGAATAGTGATGGAGTCAGTCCACATTTTTAAGGAAAAGGAGGTCAGTCCCCTGTCACTCATTTACCTAATCATCCAAAATTCAAATTACCATCGTCATCAAATCTAAAAGACAATTCTACAGAAGAACAATTCGTCATCCACCTGCCTAAAATACTGTCAAGGAATTAATAAAATTGGAAAGCGTGGACGGGTCCGAGTATTCGCCAATATCGGAAGGACATTGGCTCCGGACATAGACGGTAGCGGTGGTGAACGACTTTCTAAAACCACTTGCACTCGATTCCAACTGGTTTTTCCACAGTTGTCCACGGGTTGCTCCGTAACCGAGCGAAGAGATGACGTTGGCTTCGCGAAGTTCAGAGGCCAATCCACCTTAACGGATGCCCGTCTTTCTCCATCAGGGAGAAAGTAACCAGCCAAAGACCGGTCATTGGGTAACGCACAAATACAAGCGTCCATAATCTACACACGCCTTCCTTATTCGATCCCCGTGATTGAATAACGTTCGCGTAACAATCGTGCCTTTTGTTCGCTCGACGAAATCGTAACTCGGTTAAGTAACGATTCTAATGAGGCTAATTAATGACCGGCCACCTATTAGTCCTGCCATCGAAACAACGAATTTTTCATATACCCTCTATCAGTGAAATTCACAATTTCTTGCCGGTTACGTAAGATTCTTTCTCTGCTTTCATTTTGGGAGTGTGTTTCTCTGACGAGGCTGCTTCGTTTCCGTTTGAAAGAGTAGGTACGATCGGTAAGTATGCATTGCTCAATCGCACTATGCCTGTTGCTTGGGTAACAGGGTCGAATATGACTTATCAAACAGGTGGCGATTATTGAATCATAATCGTTGCTCTAAATCGCAATGTCGACATGCTACAAAGAATGTTGAAAGCTTAGGAAGCTTAGGGGAGACCCTTCTGCAAGGTCTTCGCTCATCCATGATTGTGGAAGTGATACAGCGTTAGATTGATGGAAGAGATATTGGTAGACTCTTGCTGTACTACCACATTCTATAGTGCCATTTGATTACACCAACAGCTGAGGCTCTTAGGTTTCTCTCAAGGTTCACTCAGGGTTTCCCCCAAGACTAAAGACAAAATTCTGAGCGATTAGAATCTAGAAAAATAAAGAAAATTATAAAATAGATTTTTCATTGGGTAATAAGAAACTAGAGATCGTGATCTCAGTTCTGCTGACTCAATTAATGTTCCAACGTATTTTGAAATGTAACCAAGTATCCCTGACACCAACGATAACTTCCGATAACGATACGATTACGAAATCCAGTTGCTAGTACGATACAAATTCTAATATAATCAACGGGAATACGCTTTCACCATTTTTCACCATCAATCGCTTTATGCCTACTTTGCACAGTGGTCTACGAAATTTCCAGGTTCCTGATTGCGTTCACGGGTAAAAGCGATCGTAGAACCGTGCAAAACAATTTTACATAACCGAAAGAAAGAGGTACGGTATAGATTTTCAGCGGTTCAAACGAACCGATCGTACAACTGCCATAAAGATGACTACAGTGGGTCGCAAAAGTATTCGCAGACCATTTAAAACAGAATACCTTATTTAAAATTGGACCGAATGACTTGAGGTTTCTCGAAAAGCTATATAAATTAATTTATTAAGATATGTGCTTTTGTCGTTTTAAAAAATTACAATTTGTTGAAATTATGAAAAACAATAGAAGGGTAATTTTTCTACTCTTTGTGTGAGTCTATAATGAAAATTTAAAATATGTCTTTTGTAGATTCAAGTAAGTTATGTGTGTGCTGAAAATTTCATCGAGATCGGTCAACAGGGCCGGCCCTGAGATTTCGGGGGTCCTAGGGGGGCTCCTTCACAATGACAAAAAAAGCTCAAATAAAATTTATAAAATTAACATTATTTATAATTTAGATTAATATTCAAGTAAACATTACTCTACTTGCATTATTAGCAGGGCCGGCCCTGAGATTTCTGGGGTTCTAAGGGGGCTCCTTCGCTTGTATGACATAAAAAAAAGCTCAAATAAAATTTATAAAATTAACATTATTTATAATTTAGATTAATATTCAAGTAAACATTACTCTACTTGCATTATTAGCAGGGCCGGCCCTGAGATTTCTGGGGTTCTAAGGGGGCTCCTTCGCTTGTATGACATAAAAAAAAGTAGCTCAAATAAAATTTATAAAATTAACATTAAAGCTTGTATAACTAATTTAGATTAATATTCAAATAAACATTACTCTACTTAGGGGGCCCCCCAAGTCACTTGGTCCAATTTTAAAAGAGGTATTCTGTTTTAAACGGTGAGCGAATAATTTTGTTACCCACTGTATATACTTTGTAACGAATAGGTAATACAGATGATCTGGTATGCCGGTCACGAAACGTTGAAGCACTTAGTCCCTGAGAATATCAACCACGTAATTTCACTGGACGGTCCTTGTCCCCGAAATTCGTTGTACGCGATGTACCTTAATAACAATGATTGCCTCTCTTTTTCTAGGAATTCATTCTGCAAAAAAAAAAATAAGAAAAACTGAATTGGAAGAATACCTACCAATGGTAGGAAAATGGAACCACTTCAAGTAAATAATTGTACCAAGTCCATGAAATGTTCACAGACCAAGGTGTTATTGCCAGCAATGAAACGAGTCATGGAACAATCGTTTAAGACAAATCCTTGCCACAAATTATTCTGAAACAGTTGTTTCGCTGGCAGCAAGTGCAGCGTGTCGACGTGAAAGCCTACCATGACCGAGCACACGGTGAATTTCCCATTTTATTATTTATAAAGTGTTACTTTCCTTTGATCTCGGCCACGTGCCAACCAGAATCTCTAATTAACAAAGTGTATCAATCTGAACGTATACCTCCTGTAAAAGAAGAAAACCACTATTGTATTTGCAAATAAAGAACCGACATTTCAAAGTGAATTTTTACTGCCTTTTTTCTAGCTTTGAATATTAAAGGGTTCACAGAGTGAGACTCTGAGCGCTGAAGAAAAACGAGGAGAGACAGGGCTGTTAAATGTCGACGAGATTGCGACAAAATGCCGGTTCCACGCTGCTGGAACGTTGTTTATCACGTTTCATAGATTTTTCAGCGAGGAAAACTCCAGATTGAAACGCGTTCCCTTGCGAAATCCATCCATTAGACATATACAATCCTTAAGACAATCCATCATTGGTCCAGAGAAATGATTCTTGAATAGCTGTAATTTTACTGTTTAAGTATATTGCTTTCTAAGACACCTATGGACAGTAATTTCCATGAGTTTCAGAGATTACTGCTGCAGGTATAATTGCTGGATGCTGTAATTACTGTTTGTTACCTAATGGTCAATGGTAATTTCATTTAGAAGATCTCATTGCACCTGAGTGCTGTATGAAAAATTGTCAATTTCTCCTTTAAAATAAGAAAACAATTTCTAATCCAGGAGGAAAGGTACTTATATAATTCTAGAATTTTCTGGGTAATTCTTCGGGAAAACAGCTGAAGAAAGAGTCAGTTTCATGCGGTTACGTTTTACGGGCCCGTTTTTGCATCATGTACCGGTTTTTCTTCGCCGAATGGGGATGAAATGTGGACTCGCTCGTTAATTGACCGCGAAAGCATTAACGCGATTCCAGGTCAATTTCGTGCGTACAAGATGGTCGTTACGTGAAATGAAAGTAAGCACGATCCTCTTCGTTGCTCAACGATATCTAGTCGCAATTTCGTCGAACGAACTGCTGTCGAAACAGCATCGACGCTCGTACGTCGTTGGTTCTTTCAAAACGAAGAAACTGAACAAAAAAAATGCAACCAACAGGACATATAGTTAGACCTTGCACAAGATACCTTTCAAACGTGTTTTTTTCTTTCTTGCAACGAAAGTGTGTTAATCTTGTTGATTGATCAAATTATACCCTGTGTATACATTTCCTTAATTCTAAATAAGAAAAATAATTCTACAGAATTTCTGAAGATTCTGGTGAACATTTTGGAAATTCTCAGTGGGACACTGTAGAAGTGTTTGAGAGTCCATAGATGTTTAAAAATCCTTTGTAACTTTTGAAAGATTTCTGGATGTCTCTGAAGATCTTTGGAAGCTTCTGAAAATCTCTGAAAGCCTGCGACATATCCCTTGCTAGTCTCCAAAAGCCTATTTAATAAAATGGATGCAGAAAGGTGTGTACAGTACAGGTTGTAATACTGATTAAAAGTGAAAAATCAAAATGGCAGAAGCAGTGAATAAGTAAGAACGATAAAAGTATTCTAAAGTGTCAACAAGCTCAATTCTACGTACGTACGTTCGTGCGGTCGCAATTATGCGTTTACATTCCCAGCACATTCGATCGCGAGCCGTTCAACGTGACGAGAAGCACGAATGCAAAACACTGCACACATAATCAGTAAACCGCATTATCCATATCATTATTAATCTTTCAGAAAAATTCGTATAAAAATTTCACAACCAATACGACGCGTGATAGCTCTTGAAGTTCCTGGAATGAATGCAAAATATGTACATAAAGATAGATATTTTATCTGAAATAAAGTAAAATGCTGTTATAAAAATAATTTGTGAGTTAATATTGAGATTGTTAATTGAAATATATTTTACAAGTAGCTGTTTGGGGTATTTTCAGTCCAAAATCAACAAAATGGCACCCATCACACTGACACCATGATCTAATTATGAAATGGCACGTCATCGGTACTATTTGCTAATTAATTGACCGTAGCGACTAGCAAAGGAACTATGTATTTCCGCGTGCGATTATTATGACAGTCACATTGCTCAATTCATCGTGACGTCAAGACGAACCAGAAGCTATTACGACCCCTTACTATAGAAAACGTTCCCCCAAAAATGAACACCTGAGACACGTAACAACGATATCGCTGGGTAACTGGTAGAAAAATCGGTTTCAAGCAATAACTAGAACAGCAACTTTCCTTTTACTGGCTACGATCCAACAGAATCGTTGATAATGGCACCAATGAAAATGGCAATGAAATGGCACTTTGGAAAAATGGCACTTTGAAAAAATGGCACTTCGAAAAAATGGCACTTCGAAAAAATGGCACTTTGAAAAAATGGCACTCTTTCAAAAAGAGAATCCTCCTTACAAAAGGAGGAATTGCAAATTTTGCATGAAGAATATTGAAAGACATAATGGTCCCAAATACAATCTAGCTTTGGAAGCAAGATGACACAATCATGAACAATGTGTTTCTCTTCTCTAAGAAAATTATTACAATGACATTGTATTTAATTCGACCTAGATACAACTGGCATCACGAACGTATGCAGTCAAGTATGATTTTTCTGTTTCTTTCCTCTTTTTTTTTTTTAATACATTGTCAGGTTGAGTATTGCAAAATCCACGGGTCAGGTGAAATAATCGGGACAAGGACGGATGCGTAGCTATTCAATGACTGTGGTGACTCTTTAATGCAACACCTGCAAATAAATTATCGGCTATTAACGTTAACACTTATTTTGACTTATGCAGCTTCATTCAATACGATATTCAATGGCGATGAACTTTCTTTGAACGAGCGTTTCAATGAATTATTGCCCATTGATTATTAAACACTAGTTTGATCTTTTTAAAAAGCTGACTGCCACAGCGAATAATGGGCATTTATTAAAAGATAATAATTAAGAATATAAATAGCTAATTTTCTTCAATCATCGTGTTTTCTAACACGAGCTTGCGAATTTTGAATCAAAAATTCAATTTCTTTTTGTCGCTATGTTTAAAAACAATACCGGAAAAATTCACGCAAGTGTCATAATGATTTCCTATCTTGATTAAAAAAAAGTGGAGAGGACGTTGCGCAATTCCAATATCAAGGAAGTTTATACTGGTTTCGCGTGCTCGAACCAGAAGATCGCTATCTTCCCAGGTTGAATATAATTCAAACTAAAATCGGATCTGGGCCCGGGGAATCACGTTTACACTCGTTTCCGGGTATTCAGGCACGCGTTTTCATGTAAACCACCGTTGCAAGTACTTTGCTATCCTCTGATGTGTTCCCCTGCCATGATTTACAGTCATCTAAAATTATAATTTCAAACTAATTCAACAATTTTTTTTAATGGAAACAGGGGTCTAGAGCAGCAATAACTATAAAAATGATGGATATCCATGGAAACTTATCTATTGTTGTTCATCACACAGTTAATCCATTGTTGGTTGCATACAAAAGCTAATACAGTTGAATTTTCTGAATCTTAATGCTTCAATCCTTTCAACAGTTAAATTGCTCCTAATTTTGACAATTTCCAAGTAGCTAATGTCTATATAAAACATGGAATCTTCTTCCAAATGGCTATAATCAATTCTAACGAATGACACGTAATTCGAAGGAAGAAGTTGAACGAAATCACCTTGTAACATGTGTTACACAAGAATCAATGGTCATCGTATTCAAATTAGAGAAACGACTTGAAAGAAACACACTCCTTCCTTCCTTCCTTTCTCTCTACATTCATCTACAGCATCGTGGCTCGATTCCCTGTAAACGATAAATTATAGTTCTGATGCATGTATCTCTTCCTGTTCGAAAGCAAGCTTTAACTGACTGGCTAATATGTTAACACGAGGAGAAATGTAAGATCCTTACAATGGACACTACAGTACACACCTTTCATTTCAATACCTTCCTCTTTCTTTCTCCCTGCTCTTGAGCTATTTTCTACTACTTTACAGGGATACTTTGTTTTATTTTCCATGGTGAATGTATGAGTTCTTTGTCGATTAGAAAAATCATTTTTCTTTTTGCAGAGGAGGCACAGAATACATCAAATGTACTTTCTAAATCATACAAGATCTAACGCCCCTGTTTTTAAATAATATATTTGCATGAATTATGATTTTTCAGCATTAATGAAAGCTTCAAGAAATTTAGAAAATTGGAAAGAAATTCAACACTTTCAATTGACACAATGTCCAAGAAATCGTTTGTTTGCCCATATTAATATGCGAACGCAGAAGCGTTATTCAAAACTTTCTAACTATTTTGATCGTTTGCTAAATGATTTATGAGCTCGAATAAAATTTATGCGCCATTAACTCATGACTTTGCTACTGCACACAACGGTTTTATAATGTCCGTAAACCGATAAACGTGCTATTTTATCGGCGCTTTGTTGTGAAAGCGATTCGTTAATATTTCTGATTGTTCTGCAATTCATTCAGCTCAATCTTGGAATAAATGAATATTCTTTTTAATTTTTTTTATGTTTAGAAATGATTCAACAGAGACCCACGACTCAGGATATCTAATTAACTAAGTTGAAAATATCAAATTTAATAATCTAACAATGGCTCAACAAACTACTCGAATTCAAAATACGAGCAGATAAAAAAATGGAATTGTTCATAGTTCATTGCGCCCCATTGAACGCGCCAGCATAATGCACTTTCATTCCAGGGAAATGCAGCAGTCAGCTGTAACATCAAGCGCATACAGGTTACTTCAAAAACATTATACACCACAAAAAATAGATTCTCCATGGAAAAACAAATAAAAATGTCCTTTACCGTTTTGCAATCGGTAGCTTCGTTCTCGAGATATAAGCAATTAAAGATTGCCCGGTCGACTTCCGGGGTGCTCTGTGTTTAAACCAATGGCGTAACGGAGCACCCCGGAAGTCGGGCGGTCAATCTTAAATTGCTTATATCTCGAGAACGAAGCCACGGATTGCAAAACGGTAAAGGACTTTTTTACTTGTTTTTACACAAAGAATCTATTTTTCATGGTGTGCAACGTTTTTGAAACATTTTGTATTTTTCTACGCCGTTTAACGAGCACTAAAAGCGACGACTCGATCAATAATTACGTCTATGAATCGAACGTGTGTGGATGGTGCGACGATCACAGATTGAAAACGATAAAAATAGAGTAACCAGCGTCCCCTCGACGGTGATTCGTCGATAATCGAGCAATTCCCCTCTACACCGAGGTCAACAGTTTGTTACGGGGACGATGTTCATCGGGTGTATGAACACCGCGGTTGATTGACCCGTCGCGCACATTCAACAGCATACCTTCGCAACATAACAAGAACAATCGAGTGCATTCAAAGTAATGGCAACTTGATGATACATTGAACGCTTCTTTCTACGTGTCTTTAATAAAACAGACGCGGCGGCAATGTAGTAAATTGGATAATCAGCTGTCAGAAGGGAACACCAATGATACCTTAAAATGAGAAATTTTAACTTGTTATTATAGTTAATGCTATAGAGTACATTGATAGACTATCAATGAATCGTCAAAGAGTAAATAAGTACTCTTTCTATGGAAGAATTTCAACTACACCATCAATTGAAACAATTGATTGTAAATGAAATAATGAACCTTAAACTGTATGCACCATTCTAACATAAGAAATTTCTGATTTATATGACCTTCAATTGAAATTATTATCTGTGTATTATTGGATGTTACAGAAGGATCTACGAGAGAAATTCGAGAAAGCCTTCTTTGGTGATAGAACTACTTCCTGTTTACATTCAATATCGATGAACTGATTAAACTATCACAAGGAACAGTGGTCCAGATTTCTGTTTTCTAGTAGAAGAAAGTAGAACCATCCATGCCATCTCTGCAACATTGTGAGACGATGATTGAAAGTCGATAAATAAATTGAAAAAACAGAAGTGTGAACATAACCAGAAGGATTAAAACAACCGGTTGTTGGATCAATTAAGTTGGTGATTCATTCCCCTGATAGTAGCAGAATTATTCCCAATCATTTTGACCTCTATTTTTTAAATCTAAAAACGTGGGGTCTTTCAATACCTAGTATTATTGTGTAAAATTAAAATGTTGAATATTATAATAAAAAATAAGAATCTCAAACCTTGATACGCAGAGCAGGTCCTGTTTAAAATTGTTCCACGTGAATCGTTCCTGAAGATCACTATTTGGATATCAACGATGGAACACCAGAGGTAGTTGAAAACGTTTATTTACCGAATGTGGTTTCACCTGCACGTTTTCGAGAACCGGCGTGTCATCGTCGGCGACGCGAAAAATCGAGAACGAAAGAGAGAAAGGAGCGAGCGGTTCGTCGAGAAATGTCGGATTCGAACTGATTGCCGCGCGCTTCGAGACTCCCGCTACTAGCTTGAGCGTGCGCCGTTCGGGAACGTTCGTTCAAGCTCGAAACCCCTCGTCATCGGTCGGGGGGTTCCCCGTCCTTCTCGCGCCTGATTCTCCGTTCCCCTCCCACCTTTCTCGACCGCGAATTTCGTACGCCCGTTCCTTTCTTTCCTTTCATCCCTCGCATCCCTTTCCCCCCTCATCTTCAGGTATAATTTTTCAGAAATGAAAGAAATCCTGGAATTCACCTGCAAAATTCGAATCCATTTAATTTCATGATATTGAAAATTACATCAATTTTCAACTGTGAATGATTAATAAAAAATTTACCTGTTCCTTTATGTTCTTTTCATTCTTTTTCTTTATTCTTATAAAATTGTTGCTATTCATAGTTCACCTGCAAACATAAATCTGTTTAAATTGTTTTTATTAGTTATTAGTTATTAATAACTTAGTGATACATAGAAATTAATAAAAAAGTAACACTGAAAATTACATCAATTTAATATGAATAAGAATATTAATAAAAAGAAATACTGTGAATGATTGATAAAAAATTTACCTGTTCCTTTATCTTCTTTTCATTCTTTTTTTTTATTTTCTTATAAAATTGTTGCTATTCATAGTTCACCTGCAAAGTTCACTTGTTTTTATTAGTTATTAGTTATTAATAATTTAGTGATACATAGAAATTAATAAAGAAGTAACACTGAAAATTACATCAATTTAATATGAATAAGAATATTAATAAAAAGAAATACTGTGAATGATTGATAAAAAATGTACCTGTTCCTTTATCTTCTTTTCATTTTATTTTTTTATTTTCTTATAAAATTGTTGCTATTCATAGTTCACCTGCAAACATAAATCTGTTTAAATTGTTTTTATTAGTTATTAGTTATTAATAATTTAGTGATACATAGAAATTAATAAAGAAGTAACACTGAAAATTACATCAATTTAATATGAATAAGAATATTAAAAAAAAAAATACTGTGAATGATTGATACAAAATTTTACCTGTTCCTTTATCTTCTTTTTATTTTTTTTAAATTTTATTTTCTTATAAGATTGTTCCTATTCATAGTTCACCTATAAACATAAATCTATTTAGACTGTTTGAAAGTAAAGGAACGAAAGACGGTTTAAGAATGTCTGTATAGATTGAAACGATCCTGCGTAAGCGTTAGAAAGGAACCAATTCACAAATCTCACAGCGGACGGACGAATCTAACGCGCAGCATCCACGGTAGACGGAAGTAATAGAACGTTCCTGCGCTTATCTAGTTTGATACTTCCTTCCCAGCTTACACGCATTTACACAAGAGCGTAGGCAGACTTTCTATAGATGCGATCGCAATTACTATCTCCATTCCCATTCAACCGAACGCCGTTGAAAACATTTTTTTATTTTTTTTAGAAATGAGTTCCTCGAAACTCAAGAAAGTTTTGAATCAAAATTCTCGAAACTCATAAGGAAAAATGAGTATAAAATCAATTAAGAACATCCGGATTTGAGTTTCATGAATTTAAAAATTAATTTTGAATTCATTCCTATGATCAGGTGTTGATACAACATATTTCATTACAAAGTAACCGAAAATAATTAACTGGTTCCAGTTTTCTAGAGACAAAAGTCATCCAACCAGATAACTATTTTTTTTTTCTACGAGAAATTAAATTCTCGGTTGACCTTTCGTTGGCCCGCTGATTATAACGCGATAAGGCTTCTGACTCGCTTCCATTATCGAATGTACCACTTCTGCACAGCATTTCCGTTGACGTCACATCACGCTCGACCTGCAATCGGTTCGGTCACACCGATAAGAAACGTCCTTAACACACACTGGATTTTCTATCTGCGAATGCTCTCGTTGAATTTTTCTGTCTCGACTGGAGATCCTGAAAGGGAATGCAACGTTGTTAGAATTATTAGAAAATATAATTCACCTTAGAATGATAGAACATTAAAAATTAAAAAAATATATATATTTAAATCCCCATTTGGGGATCATGGTAGCAAATGAGTTAAGATAAGAATGATAAAAACATTGATGAAATATTAAATCGTGACCTTTCTTCCGTTTTCCTCGTTCACAGTTAAATAGAGAACGCAGCATTTTCGATAAGACGAGAAACCGGAGGTCAGCGGACACGTTCCAATTTACGTAACTAAACGTACGACTAGAGAAATTACAGCTAAATCGCATGTTACCGCGCACGTTGCGACGAGTTTCATTAACGCTCATTAAGTTCGTTTCACTCGAGAGATCTAGGGCTTTCGTTACAAGAAAAGAAAATAGAGACATCAAAGTTCACCGACAAATAAATTCGAATGAAACGTTCCTGTTAACCCTTTGACTACCAGCCTTTTTTCAGAAAGTAGATTGAAATAATCAAAATACTGAATTCCATTGCATTATACCAATATAAGAATTCAAACTGGTTTAAGCACCTATAGGTGCCTACAGTATCATAAGAGAAATTTTTTGCGCCAACAGTAATCAAAGGGTTAATCGCAATACAAATTCTATACGGCGTTTAAAATTTATTTCAAATTTATATATATCAGACTTTATAATAAAAAATAAAAATTCCTAGTTCTTAGAACTAAATAAATTTTAAATCGTATAATCGACTAAGAAAATAAAAAAATTTATATACACAGACTTTCTAATAGAAAATAAAAATTGCTATTTCTTAGAACTAAATAAATTTCAAATCGTATAATCGACTAAGAAAATAAAAAAATTTATATACACAGACTTTCTAATAAAAAATGAAAATTGCTATTTCTTAGAACTAAATAAATTTAAGTCTGCTCTTGCTTCTCCAAGCATCAGAAAGCTGCATTTTTTTCCAGTTCATGGGATAGAACCGTGGACGTGCCCCTCCCATTTCTATTCTTCAAATTCGTGAAAATCACAGTTGTTCGACTTTTCACGAGATCTCTGGGTCAAGATCTCCCTTCCAGGAATCCCTGTTGGTACCTGCTCAGGTAGAGGATGCAGGAACAGATTCACCTTTCCCGATACGCTGCTCGCCACCTGCGCATCTTATGGAACATCTATTGTTCAGCTGGAAGTTTTGTTCTTCTTTCTTCCACGAAACGACACTGCAGCTGCGCTAGGGTGTCGAAATCCGAGAACGTCTCTCGAATGACCTGCAAATAATTTCTTGTTACAATCTCTGAACTTTGAAACATGGAAAACAAAAACATGTGTACGATTTTTACGAAACAAGAGGCCGTGATATTGTTCTGAATAAAGGACTGTTTATTCAGCTGAAGCACGAACAGCGGTATTACCATCTGAAACACGACCTTTATTAAATATCACGATAAACTGTTTTCATTCGAGTTCATTGCCTCCTTGCCCACGTTTACTTGTTTCTATTGTTATGATGGTTTGTTTCAAACGACTCTTGTACCCTGTTCACTTGATAGCTTCTCTAAATCTATTAAGAAAATAAATTACTGTTAGCCTGATAAAAGGTGAATAATGATTTCAGAATCAGAAATCAATTTTTCTAATATCTATTTAATTTATTAAACTAATTTTCACCTGGTATCCATGTTGAATTATTATTAATGTCTTCTATTTTTAATAGAATTATCCTTGCTCTATGTGCTCCCAAGGCAGCCCACGATTTCAGAGACATTTGCTTTCATTTCAAATCAATTTTTCTACCTAATTTCTGTTTAATTTATTACACTAATTTTCACCTGGTATCCATGTTGAATTATTATCAATGTCTTCTATTTTTAATGGAATTATCCTTGCTCTATGTGCTCCCAAGGCAGCCCACGATTTCAGAGACATTTGCTTTCATTTCAAATCAATTTTTCTACCTAATTTCTGTTTAATTTATTACACTAATTTTCACCTGGTATCCATGTTGAATTATTATCAATGTCTTCTATTTTTAATGGAATTATCCTTGCTCTATATGCTCCCATGGCGGCCCACGATTTCAGAGACAAGCCAATTTGCTTTCATTTCCTTTCAGTTTCGTTCAAGTTTCACTAATTTGGACAGAAGTGGACATCCGCCGGCTGGGATCTGCTTCCAACGTACCGCTGCGCTGGTCTGAAATACAAAAGTAAAAAACAAATGAAGAAAATAATGCTCCGTTATGAAGTATCAATTAGAAATCCATACTGCATCCGTAAGGCTGTCGCGTGCGATGGACAAGGGACATCTAAACCGCAGCTTTCTCTCGGATACAATGATTTTCCTCGTACAACCTGTCGCTTTTCGAAATCACGTGAATTCCTAACGATCTGTAACTTTCTCTACGAATTACAAAACTGTGATATAAAACTACGAAACAGTTGAGACGTGTGACGAAGAGCAATCATAAAGGAGGTGATTCTTAAAGCAAAGTTGAATTTAAAATTGAATCACCTCCTCCACTATGCAGCGACAATAATGACCCGGTAATTTTGTTACATAAATAAATACAATAAGATTATGTGGAGGGATTCTTAAAGCAAAGTTGAATTTAAAATAAAAAATCTACTTCATCGAATATTAAATCACCTCCTCCACTATGCAGCGACAATAATGACCCGGTAATTTTGTTACATAAATACAATAAGATTATGTGGAAAGAATAGCCCGGTTTACTCGCGTGCTAACGCGACAATCCTTGACCGACCGTTTTACAAATCAAATAAACCCTCGTTCATGATACATTCGGATAAGTAGACCGCTATATATTACAATTAAACGCTGGGTATTCTGTAACAGAGGCACGCGTAATCGTCGCTCGCTTCTCGCAGTGGTACACCGACGATCGTGTCATGGTGGCAATGATCTTGCCAAGGCTGCAAGATCAAGCACGACGATACACGATCATCAGGGCTGATTATGAAAGATAGGACGCGTTACATCATCGCAAAAGTAAGATTTTGATTATACAACAAGTTGCATCATTGATAGCTTCATTTTAAAAAACAAGAGTCACCCTAAAAACACATGGTTTTTGCCCATTTATTTGCCTATTGAAAAAATGAAAGAGACCTTTTTGGTGCAGAATTTTAAGACAAACAACTTTTGTCTGAAACATTCTTTCCTATCTGCATTTGTTTTTGAGAAATTCAATAAAAACTGTTTTGAGGGTAGTTTTAAATATTAAACAGGGATGGAGGATATTAAAATCCCTTTTATTATTTTATGGAAGTATTGACCTTTTTTGGGGGGTATACAGTGCTTGGACAATATTGAGAATAGTGAGAATTTAGTCACTTTGACCAAAACTACCCCTATGCTGAACTTAAATTGTTTTCTGAGATTAAATAGAATTAATTGGCACATAGTTTGATTTGAAATTCTAATGGGAAAAAATGGGTGAAATTTAAGGTGACTCTTCTATTAAATTAACGTGTATCAGATTGATCCTTGGAAATATAGATCAGTTCATTAATCTCCTTATGCAATTGTTTACATGTCCGATCACAGCAGGGCTTCTATTGTGTCGTAATGGTGAACTCTTCGCTGCATACAGCGATCTGAAATTTGAAGAAATAGAGCAGTGAGAAACTGAAAGCAAGGTGTTTCGTAGCAACTAGGCTGCCGGCTCTTTTTTCTTTATTTTAATTAGTATCATACTTGATATCAGCTTTTTTTCATGCGTTATCCTAGACCTCGATAAACGCACAATAAACGCAGGTCTCCGGTTTATCCACGGTTGATTTGCATATACCTTTCGATTGCCTCTTACTTTTCAAAGATAATGTTATTTGCTCGTCGATTCCATAAATAATTTTAAAATTATTTAAATATAATAATTATTTAATATTTAATATTTAAATCATTTTAAAATATTTAAATAGTCATTTATTATTTATTATTTTTAAATAATCTTTTAAACAATCAAAATTATTTATGGAATCAACGAGCAAATAACATTATCTTTGAAAAGTAAGAGGCAATATTAAATAATTATTCAAAAATTATAGGGGTAATTATTTAAAAATAATAATAAATGACAAATGGTAATAAAAATAATAAATGGTTATTTCAATATTTTAAAATTATTTAAATTATTATTATTTTTATTATCATTTGTCATATATTAATTTTAAATAATTTCATTTAATAATTTAATATTTAAATAATTATTTAAAAATAACAATAAATGATAAATGACAATAAAAATAATAAATGATTATTTCAATATTTCAAAATTATTTAAATTATTATTATTTTTATTATCAATTGTCATTTATTATTTTTAAATAATTACCCCTATAATTTCATTTAATAATTTAATATTTAAATAATTATTTAAAAGTAATAATAAAAATAATAAATGATTATTTAAATTATTATTATTTTTATTATCAATTGTCATTTATTATTTTTAAATAATTACCCCTATAATTTTATTTAATAATTTAATATTTAAATAATTATTTAAAAATAATAAATGATTATTTAAAAATAAATAATCCTTCGATCCTTAAAAGATAAGAAGCACCTTCTTCGCAATAAGATTGGCTGGTGAGGTTGAAAGCTTCTTCAGTGATACCTAGTCAGCTATCAGAACCCTTTTCTATCATGTAATGAAGCGGTTTCGCAGCGACGTGCCAAGGGAACGGATGCTGACGTCATTGTATCGCTTCACCAGGAGGTCTGGTACACACGTGTGCGCACGTACAGCCACAGAGGGAGAAAATAGCGCGCCGGCACGTATGCGCGTACATCTAACCGTAAATATATTCCGTTTAAGCCTGATGGCTAGATTGTCCGTAGTTGACGGTTAGTCTCCAGCTCTCGTATCAGGCCAGTTAGCTCGAGTTACCCGCGTAGCACGGCTCGTGGAGCTGTAATCGGACCCGTCTACGTCGTCTACCGACTGATTGCCAATTCAACGCCCCCGCTAGACGCTGTTCGCCCCTTCGTAGGTAGATGGATCTTCTTCGGGGGTAACAGAAGCCGCAAGAAAGTGAGCCCATCCTCCTCTCGATCCGCTGGGAGGTTTCGAAAGTGTCTGAACTATGAGGAGGGTAGATTAAGGCACTACCATCGATGCTGCAGCTTATTGTCCGCTTCTTCAGGTCCTATGGATGTGTACGTCGAATGAAGAACTTCTACTGCAACGCCAACAATTGCTTGGAAATAAAGCCGCAGCTAATATTTGAACATGCTTCCTTAAATCTCTGCATTCATCCGCGCGAAATCGGAAATAGATACGGTCGCGCCTGCGCCCCTGATTCGCCCACTTTTGCAGCTTTAACGACAGACCTGGACAGGGCCGCCCCGAGATTTCGGGGGTCTGGAAAAGGACCCCAAAAATAGCTCAAATGAAATTTATAAAATTAAAAGCTTGTATAACTAATTTAGATTAATATTCAAGTAAAAATTACTCTTCTTGCATTCTTAGATGCAAAATTGTCTTATGGGGGCCCTAGGCGGCCGCCTAGTCTGCCCAGGCTCAGGGCCGGCCCTGGACCTACATTTAATAAACGTTTGCCTAATGAGCACTGTGCAAACTTCCCTGATCTTAAAATAATTAGTCTTCCACCGCCATTTTGGAAAATGCACCTGTGAAACCATTTAACATTGTTTAATATAAAATTACTTTGTGAAAAGAAATACAGATCAGGAAGAGAAGCAAGAAAGGCATAAAATTCATATAATTCTTCATTTTCAGGAAATAACTTCTCTTGCTCTTTAGCAGTCCCTTTTCCAGTTACTGTCCTTTGTTTCTTTTTGACATTCCATTTTCACAGAAAGAATTAACTTCTTCGCAGTTCTCTTGACCGCGGATCGAAATGGATTTAAAACAGAGGGCGGACCAATGGGAAGGTGAGCGACGTGCCCATGCGCGCTCCGATAACCTACTCCTGTCATAAGGTGCGCGACTTACCTGTGGTAGTCGGTGAAAAATGTTCTAACAAGGCTGTTGTTTCGTTCGATTTTCATCGCGAGTGAAATTTGTTGAGTCTAATCACGGACTTCAACGATATAAGGGTAAAAAGCGAGGGTGAGCTTTCAGAAAATGACAACAACAGGCTGTCAAATTGACCCACAACTGTCATTCTATAGCACAACTTCGTTGTTATTACCGTGAATTTAAAAAATCAAACAATTCAAGAACATTAAACAATTGAAGAAATGAGAAATAAAGTAATCTTGAATTATTTTCAAGAAAAGGATTGTTTATCAGCCTTCTCCCCATAAACGTGTACTGTTATTCATGTATCTAAAACAGCAAGCATGAAATAAAAATTAAAATTTAAAGAAACATTTTTGTTGGAAAGATAAGAGCAGCATGTGTATTAGATACTAACCTGCGGCGATAACGAAGGGGCGCAACGAAATTCAATACTTTTCAACCAGCGTGCCAAATCGTATCCGCATAACTGAAAAATATGAAAAATGTTAATATCTAACAATAAATTGAATGATAATTGTCGATACTGTGTCTACATTCCTTTAATATACTAATATAAAGAGCTCCATATAATTAACGCTATTGAACGTCTTTAATGTCCATCAGTCAGAAATTAAAAAAGTAAACAAAAAAAGAAGAAAATACCTAAGAATAATATATATTTAATTGAAAGAGATGTCAAAAAATAGACAAGCGCCTGCGCCCATCGACATATTCCTGTTCGAGCCGGTGTTGAGAAGTCGGACGGGCGTAAAAAATTCTCTCCACGACGTCGTTCGCATAATCCCTGTGTTCCTCGATCGCTCGGAGACCGTGACGGAAGGATTATGTGACTGGGCCGTTGAAAAAGGAGGATGCAGTTTGGAGAAGCATCGTTGAACCGGATTTATTCTGGTTGCTTGACTCGGTGTTATCGTCGCCAACGACGTCCTCGTCGGCGTCATCGAGGTCGCGACATTCGAATTGGAAGGATCTGGCACGGTCCAGGATCGGCCAGAGAATGTTGGCGGAAATGGTTCGGCTGTCTTACCAGCATCGAGCGTTTTACTGCTACGTGATTCTAAGCGTATGGATCTTCCTCCTCGTTGCTGGTAATCCGGACACTGATGTTGCGACTTTTCGTCCTTTCCAATATTTCACCCTTTCTCCTGCAACCATTTATGTTTAATTTAGCGCTATTTATTTATGATTTCTTATTGCAACTGTAAGCACTCATTGTTTCTTGATTTTGTACTTCAGCTATTTAATAGTGCAATAATATTATACTAAGTAATTAAGCTTTTGTAATGAGATATGCTATGATGTTTCTTAATTGAAAACAGTTTGATTAGCTTGCGCATTATTGGCTTCGTTGCATACCTGTAAGCTATGTATTTAAACCCTTTAATATACACACGCATGCACAGATCACTTTTATCCTGCACTTCTGTTACCTGAAAATTAAACAAATATACAGTAAAATGATTTTTTTAACTCCTAGGTATGTACAAATACATTGGCATAGATGAAAAAAGTTCAGTACAAACAAGAGTTCTGGGGAATGATATATCCATCAGGGAATTTCCTAGAAACTTGAAAGCTGATGTAAAAACGAAAAAGATATTTCGGTTTTGTAATCCTCCCAATGATATTGCAGCAGAAACTGAAGGTACTGCAAGCATGATATTTCTAATAAATATATCTCTGTAGAGTTATACAATAATTATGTTTTCCTGTGTTCAGGAAAATTGGATGGGAATCTGACGTTAGGAGGTATTTTAGTATTCATTCGACATGGAGATAGAGGGCCATTAGCTCACATACGAAACATAAGCATAGTTAATTGTGGCGGAGAGTTGAATGGTATACCTGAGTTAGAGAACTTGTACCAGAATTATGTAAATTTTCTACAAAACGTCTCCAGTTATTCCAGAACAGCATGGGCACAATTCCTGGGACCGTTCCATGGTTTTCCTATGCTGCCAGCCAACTCTAAAGACTGTAGAATTGGTCAGTTAACGACACTTGGTATCGGGCAACTCTTAAAAACAGGAATCATACTTAAAAATGCGTACTACCATAAGCTTAATCTTGGGAACGGCACCATATCCAGCAAAGACATCGTTGTGTATAGCACTAGATATAGAAGAACGGTTCAGAGCGCAGTTGCACTATTGTACGCCCTGTTAGAGACCGATGGCTTTCAGAACCTAGCTAAAGTTACTATGCAAGAAAGCCAGAGTTACGCGTTTTGTAACACGGACTGCGCGTGTCCTGTTGCTGAGAAATTTTTCAAACAACATTTGAAGGTAATTACTCCACTGTCTTTTCGACAACTCAATTTCTAATTCTCTCCAATGCCACGCATACTTTTACAGGAAATGTCGGACCACTTGAAATCTCATCCAGCAGTGGCAGACCTGATAAGGCAGGCTTCCAGTGCAGTCTTCGAAATCCCTGATCAGGCACAGATGACGGATCCCCATACCCTGAAAGATGCATTGTTAACGTACATCTGTCATGGTGCTTCTCTACCATGCATGGACTTTGAAACGCAACGCGTTTGCGTGAAAACGGAACACGTTACAGGCCTGTTCGCGTATACGGAATGGGAGTCTAAACAAATTGCAAAGAGCAGCAATCGCAGGAAATACGGATTGTTAAGGGCGTACGGACTTCTTAGGAGTATCGTTTCTTACATGCTACGCATTATATCGGAGGCGAAACCTAAGATCGTTTTGTACTCTGGTCATGACAAGACTTTGGAATACCTTGCGACCGCTCTTGGAATCTTCTCCGACAAGTTGACCATGCCACATTACGCTTCCCGCTTCGTGATCGAGGTTTATCGAATTAATCCGAAGAACGAGAACCACGTAGCTAGTGACTTTTATTTCCGCGTCATCATAAACGGGAAGGATTTCACCCAAAAGATACCTTTTTGCCGAAACGCAAATTTTTACACTGTCAGTTATTTCGAACGCAACGATGCCGAGAAAACGCGCCGAGATTCAAAATTGTGCCCGATCGAAACGATTATCAGGCAACTTCACGACGATTACTTCGGACCGTTCAATGCAACTAACTTCAAGGATGCGTGCACCAATCACAAGCGCGGGTAATTTGAATTTTCTCCATTTTACTTCTCTGTGAAGAACAATCATAAATGGAAAATATTCTCCAAAGATCTTCAAATTTTAAATCGACACGGGGTGCAAATTCGAACCTCTAGTAATATTATAATATTTTACAAAGAAAGTATTACAAACTCCTGTAACTTTGCTACAAAAAAACAAAAGTTGAAACATGTAAGATATGCACTGTTCAAAGTATGTCTTTATAACAAAAAAGAAAGCCTTACATTCTTAGATTACATTGAACAAACTCGGATGTAGCTTTAGATATATCGAAGATATACAGGATGTCTGATAACTCCTGTAATACCCGGAAATTAGGGGTTGCTGGGGTGATTCTGAACAACTTTTTCCTTTACCAAAATGTTGGTTAAAGCTTCGTTTTTGAATTATTAACGAAAAACACTGGCCAATCCGAGCGCGCGGGCTCAGGAACGGCAGCCTCGACTCCTGAGCCCGCGCGCTATGCGCGCTCTCATTGGCCAGTGTTTTTCGTTAATAATTCAAAAACGAAGCTTCAACCAACATTCTGGTAAAGAAAAAAGTTGTTCAGAATCACCCCAGCAACCCCCTATTTCCAGGTATTACGCGAATTCTGAGACAACCTATATAAAACTAAATAATCGCTATATATTTTATCACATATCTCACTGTACATATGTAAATAACATCTATGAGAAGTTGCATTTGGTCTCTTCGGACACCATTGCAACAACACATTGTGATTAGATACTGTTGAAGAAACGTATAGAACTCTATGTAATTTCCTATATTCGCAACTGTTAATTAGTGTTACTTCTTGTTCGTTTATGTAACACTATCATGATGAAAAACCTTCTTTGCAGTTGTAAAATTAGTTCTGATTTTATTACAATGGACCAGAATCCTCGTATCATATTTAAGTGCTGTTAAAACATGTATATGTATCTATTAAAAACAATTTGCACGTTTCAGATAGTATTACAAACCGTACAAAACGCGACTGTATTTATTAAAGAATATAAAGAGGCAACATTATAGATACATTTTGTTAAAATATATATATATATATAAATATATCAATAATATATAAATGTGTAAAAAATCACTGCCTTTCAAATCCTATCAACTCATTGATTTTATAGAAATTCATTCAGATGTTTTATTCACAATATAAAAACGTACAGATCATCAATAAATAAATACTAAACACTTATTATAATGTAGAAGGCACAAGATTTGTATCCTTAATTAATAGTATCCTTACATGTACTCTATAATAACTTTGGTAAAACATGATAATATCAGCACGTACATTTAACACTACCACGTTCTTAGAAACCAACTTATTTACGGTAGTAGTAAAGTCAATAGCACACGGTGTTGCGGTAAACGATGCAAGGACTTAACGCGTCTTCAACAACTGGTAGTTTCTATGCTACAGTTCTATTTACAATCGGTAAAGAAAAATACAGTATTCAATTATCAACAACGTTTCTCGTCAGAATGCCCAGTTTTCAATCGTTTCCATTTGCATTCAGCCAAATGGAAACAGCAATCCCAATGCAAACCATGAGCTAGTGGTTGCATATTAAAAAACAACGTGACATTGCCATCACAGTAACAGAGTACGAATCATGCCTTAACATTTACAAGACTTAGACGTTTCTAATACTATTCGGGAATAATCGGACGACTTCCAGACTCTGCCATCGCTAAACCTAATGTCTGTTGAATATTCTTCAGTCGTTGATAATACTGTTCAAGCGCAAGTCCATCGAAACCACCCTCACCACTGAAAATCAAAAATTCATTGTTGAAATACATAAATTTATTTGAAGGTGCATTGTTAATTAATCTACTCACTTTGTAGTACGCCTTTCTCTAACAGGAGGTGAATGATTCATAGCAACTTTTGGCACCTGTGCAAACGCCTGGTCAGCATTCCACAGCAATGTCTTCACTCCTATCCGTTTCCCACTGCTCCATCTTAAAATCAACCACTTCATTCTGTGTATGCTAATGAGGACTAGCACGGCGCTCTTGAAGCGTATTTTCGGCGATTTTCTACTGTGACCCATGGTAGTGTAAATTCGTTGTTCCTTGGTCAATTGAGCAAGAACGCTTAACGTGTTCTCCTCTGACAATTGGTAACCGCTGATTATGGTCAATAAGTAACGTTTTTGATACGTTAAAGCCTTGCGTCTGCTGTCCGCTCGCAGGTATTTTCCATAGAAGTGTTGCAACTGTGGAACGCAATTATTATTATGTAAAATTAATCAATAATGTTTTTATTGGGGACGCGATTCTAAAGCAAAAATTTGTAAAACGAATGATAAAGTGGCTTTATTAGGTGCATCTGGCCCATTTACAATATTAATCATAGTTCGTCTAGTGAAAAACACTGACTTTGGAGTCCAAGTTTAACCACAGCAAATATCATAAATCTAATTATTTAATAAAAGCGTTAAAATAATTAACATCATCATCTGATAAAACCTTTAGAATTTCAATCATTTGTTTGAAATTACAAAATACACTAGACGAACTGTACCTAGGGCTGAAGTAACAAGCCCTGTGATTGGCGGAGTTAGATAAGCGCAGCTATCTGATTGGTCAAGTGTTTAACCGACAGGACTGTTATCGTAAATAAGGAAAAAAATATTTCCTTACTTAATAAAGAAATTTTTTAATTATTCCTTTCGATTTTTGATTACTATTAAATTATATAGAAATATAAATTACCTTTTCTGTGTAATTTGGACCCATAAGATTTCCATTATCAGAATCTTTGATTCGCTTCACTTGAGCTTCAAGTAACCTCACTTTTCTATTAAGTTGTTCCTTTTCTTCTCGTGTTTCTATTAATTTCTCATGAATCATCCCAATCTCGTTCATGTATTTTTCATTAATTTCACTGAGTTCCTGTTGAACAGAATATTGATTATAACAAACGTATTTTTTAAGTAACTGAAAATTTCATTGTAAAGTACCTTAATCTTTTGAATATACTTGACAGGGACACTCTTTTCATTCGTATATCTACTCTTAAATTCTGTAGTGGATTCTGACTCTGTCCTAGTAGAGGTTCTGAAATCATGTTGCAATTCAAGAATAGTATCCTTCAACTTCCTCTCCTCTTCTTTACCAGCGGACAATTTTTTCAGAAGATCAGTCTCCCTTTCTTTCAATTTCTCCAAAGCCTCTGCCAGTTTCATTTCACGTTCAAGGGACTCTGTTAACTCTCTCTTCGACTGTTTCATGTCAGCCTCTAAATCCATCATCACTTCTCTGGTGTTGCTGATCTCTCTTCTCAGTGCCTTCAGTTCATTATGTTCGCTGGTTCTTTGTTCCTGTCTTCTACTCTCTGCGTCCAACATAGTCTTGATCCTTTTCTGCAGCCAATCACACTCCTCCTCTCTTGCCCTCAGTTCCTCTTTGGTACGCCTCAAGTCAGTTTGCAGATGATCCTTGATCCCTTCAATCAGAGCCAGACCGCTTATCAATTTCTCTTTCTCCTCCACCTCCACCTCCAGTTGCTTCTCGAATCGACTCTTCTCCATCTGTAGCTTCTTCAGAGTATCTTTCAATTCAGCATTGTCTCGTTCTTCCTTTTCAAAATTTTCCATCAGCGACAAGTATTTTCTCCTTTCACCTTCCAACAAATCAGCATGTTTTGGTAATTCATCTGTCTTCTGAGATTCCACGTGGTCTTTCATTAAACTCAACTGTATCTCCAAGCTCTTGTGCTCCTGACGTAACGTTGAAAGATCATTGCGTAGCTTAGCCTCGTTGTCCAGAGACGTCTTCAACTTGTTCTGAAGGAATTCGATCAGCTCTGAGTCCTGGATATGTCCAGACTGCATCGCCCTATGCTCCTTTTCAATCTGAATCTTCAAAGTCCTAACAAGATTCCTTTCAGAGGAGAGTTCCTCCTCGAGTTTCTCCAACTTCTTTGATTCCTCTGTTAGATCTGATTTAAGTTGGAAAATCCGACCCTCGTATTCTGCAATCTGGCACTTTAACATACCTCTTTCAATCTCTAAATCATCCTTCAATTTCTTCAATTCTTCATTGATCTTGTTGACTTGACTTAATTTCAATTTCAGGTCCATCAGTCTTCCCTCTTGATATTCTTGATACTGGACTTGATTCTCCACTCTGCGCGCCTTCTCTTCTGGATCACTCTCAATGGCATTCATTATTTGCCTATCCAAATGCGCTGACAAGTTCAGCTCCCTTTGGACCATGTCCTCTATGTCGGTATCGTCCTGCGAACGTTGGGCAGTCGATTTTAGATCAAACAACTCCTTACTTAATTTCTCCACCATGTTCCTCAATTCAGAGTTCAGTTTTCGTTCATCTTTCAATTTCTTCCTAAGTTCAATCACGTTTCCAGATTCTTTCATTTTGTTCTGTATCGTTTCCAGGGCTTTGTGCAAGCTCTTACTGTCGTCGCTCATCTGACGTATGACCTTGTCCTTTTCCTTCAAATATTCCTGCAAGTGATGGATCTCCTGGTCCTTCTCGTTGGACGGAGAAGAGGTTCCCGAGTAGCTGGTACGTCTGGCCATCTCCTCCAATCTCCTGATTATCTGGTCCCTGTTGTTCAGACCCTCGGTCAGCCTCTGAATCTCGTTCTGGCATTCCAACAGCTCCTGCTTCGTCGATTGGTACTTGGTCTTAAATTCGTACAGCTGTTTATTCTCGTCCTCGATCTCGATATTCCGCGTTTGGATAGTTTCGATGGTGATGTCTTTCTCGAGAATGGCGGCTCTGAAATTCTGCAGTTCTTCCATCTTCTCCTGCCACAGGATGTTGTACTTCCTTGCATGCTCTTGCTCCTTCTCTTCTACATCTTTCTTCAGTTTCGTGTTTTCCTGGTTCAATTCCATGATGATCTTCTCATTCACTTGCATCTTGTTCTTCTGCTCCTGTATCTCATCAGTTCTTAACTTCAAAACATTCTCCACCTCCTGCAGGTCTTGCTTTATTTTGTTCTCCGACACTTGGGACAGCTCGTATTGATTCTGATAGAAACATTTATCTCTCGACAGTGTCTCGACTGTTTCCTTGAATTCTGCTTGCAGCTCGTTGTAAAGCTTCTGCATTCCTATCAACTCTGATTCACGTTTCTCCAGGATCATTGATTTTATTTGTAACTCCTCTTGTATCGCCTGCAACTGGTTCTCCAAATCCTCCACCTCCTTCATCGTCTCGTTAAGGGACGTCTGTGTACATTTAACCGACATGTTACTGCTCTCATTTTTATTACCATTGCATTCTTGTCTGCGCGATTCCTGCATCTGTGTACTCTCTTGCGTCGTCTGAGAAGAAGGATTCGAAAAGTGGTTCTCAGAAGTTGAAATCCTCGATCCCGATCCACCGTGCAATAAATCCATCATCCCAGATTGTTGGTTGGACGTTGGAGAGTAGCTGTGAGAGCCCAGATCCAAAGGAGGCACTTGCAGGTCCATTAAAGGCACAGAATCATCCACGGTTCTGGACGCAATAGCAGGAGTAGGAACTTTGAAAGTAGATACATTAGGCAGCGTTTGAGCTGGATTTAAGCCTCGAATAGCCTCTACAGTTTCCTCGCACTCCGAATGAATAGACAGAATATCGCTCAACGTACGAGCGCTGTTCTTTGCTTCCGTCTGACGTACCAATTCTCGTAATTGAGTCTCGTCTAAATTCAAGGAAGAATACAGATCCAGTTGCTTCTCTTTCTTGGACAGCTGTTCCTTCAGATGATCTATCTCTTCGTTTTTATCAGCCAGCATGCTGTCTATCAGTCGTGGCAGTTCTAACTGAGCATGCTCCTGAACACCGACCTTCGCCTGCAGGATCTTCTTCTCTTCCTCAAGAACTTCAATATGCTCTCTGAGCTTCTGAATCGTTGCACTTTCTACTTGAACCACATTGGCAATTTCTGCTTCTTTCTCCTGCAACAGCTGGTTCACTCTGTCCAGTTGACTCCTCACGTCCTTTAGCTCCAAATCTTTGTCAGCGATCGTACGTTCCAGGGACTGGAATTTTGCATTGGCCTCGTGAAGCTGCAGCTCCAAACGAGACGTCGCCTGTCTCTGAGCAAACGGAGCACTCTGTTTGTGCTGCTCCAAACGACCGCGCATGGCTTCTATTTGGAACAACTGCTCAGAAGCAGTCTGCTGCAGAATTTCTTGCTCGGCTTGCAGCTCCTCGTTTTGATTCTTGAAAGCTGCAACCTGCATCTCCAGGTCTTTGATCCGTTTGAACGCCACCTCCTCAGCCCTGGCATGCTTCAACATCTTCTCTTTAAGTTTGAGCAGCTGATCAAGAGGCAACATTGGTGGAGAAGTAGGGTCGTCAGGGGTTGGGCATCTTGAGGCATCTATTTGCTCTCTGATTGATACATCCTCACTGGGCTGACTCAGGCTTAAATTAGAGCTGCACATGTGCGCCGATTCTAGATCCCTGATTCTCTTATCCAACTGATTCTGCATGTCACGAAGTTCTGCTTTCATTTGCTTTAGTGCACTGGAGTTCACTTTAAATTGTTCAGAACTTAATTTGTGCTTTCTTAACTCCTCCTATAAAATCATATGTTTTAGTGAAATGTTTCTTTTGTTACTTTTGCAATTTAAACTCACCTGTAATTGATTGATATGTTCATTGAGATGCTTGCTTTCACTACCCATTTTAACAGCATCCAACTCTTGCACCAGTTCATGTTGGTTCTTAGTTTGCGCAGCAATCACTGTTTCTAATTGATTGATCTGCATCTGCAAGGATTCTTCCTTTTCAGTCTTTATTTGAAGCTGTTGCTCCAGCTCAGTGATTATCTCTCTTAGCACCCAAATCTTGTCAATAGCTGCCTTTAGTTCACTCTCAGTCTCAGTTTTCTTAGCCTCCGTATCAGACATCATAGATGACATCTCTCTCATCTGAGACTCGAGCACTTCAACCTAAATTACATTCATTATTTTAGAAAAATTTATAGTAATTATTGTATGTATCTATTTACCGTAACCATAATTAGCTGCAAAAAGCACTAGTAACATTTAAAGCATACAAATGTAACCATTGTTTCCATCAAATGATCGCTGTGTTTAGATTTCATATTCAAAGCAATACAACTGTTACATGCGTATCCTAACTTTCATTAAAGTAACATAAATAATTTGTACCTGTTACAACTTGTACACTGAAATATAAAAAGGAATACAATAACCACTCACAGCTGCTTTGCTGGCAGAAGCTTGAATCACATGGACCTCTGACGCTGCTTCAGGTGATAGTTGAGACTGCTTTGTGCGACAAACAGAAAACCAAAACCACAGTGCAGGAAAATTTGTGTTAATTAGATTAGTGATAATGCGTGTTATAAGCTGACTAATTACAATATATGTATAATATAGCTGACGATGATGAAAAAAAATTAATTCAACTGAAATTTCCCATAAGTTATTTATTAGTTTGATCATTTTAATATGGCGGTCAGTAAAGATCTTGAATAAAATCCCAATCCAAAACAAATGAAAATGATTAGTTAAAAAAAGTTCAGTTCATATACCTGAACCTTATGTAAGATTGCACCAAAAATGTAAGAAGTTTCCAAGGAAAAAAAAAGAAAGCAAAGATCTTGGGTGCATTGTATCACCTTCAAGTCTTGTTTTACATTATCTTAATCTATGTAAAAAATATCTTTAAATTTACCTCGGACGAGATACGCAAGTCTCTCTCTTTCTCTCGTTCCCTTTCTTTAAGCTGTTCCTGCAAAAGATGAATCTGTCTTGCTGCTTCATCTCGTTCAGCTTCTCTCTCGCTTGCTTGTTCATCCAAAAATCTGCGGGTTGCTTTTAATTGTTTATCTGCTGCATCAATCTACACACATGTTTAGTTAGAACTGATAAGAGAATTTGGGAAAAGAGAAGCGTAGCAAATATTGAATTAAGAACATTAAAAAAAAGAAAAATACATATTTTAATAATTGCTTAAGCTTAAAAGTTTATCTATACATATACACACACATTCAATTTTATAAAATCAAAGATCTATTACAAGTGTACCATAGAATGCATGATAATACTTGAAACAGCTAAAATACATTTATTAAAAAAAGAAGTCAAACAATTACATGCCTGTATAATTAAAAAAAAAAGGTGTGAAACAAATAACAATCCAAAAGAGTATTCTGAAAGATTTATAAAATAGTTTTCATTAAGTTGTTGAGTTAAACACTTAATTCCTTGTTATTTTATAGTTATTTAATGGAAGAATAGGGAGGAGTTAACTTGTAGTATTAATTGCACGCATGCAAAATACAAATGAAGGAGGATTATTAATAACGCATGCTGTGAATACTTCTTGGATAATTATTGTTATTTTAAGCGTTCAGTGTTTCATGGAATAAGAAATGGTATAATTTTTAGAGTCACTACTTGATTAAAAAAAAGAAATTCAGAAATTGTAAATTCACCATTAAAATTTGCACGTATGCGGTTAAAGCTACAGTTAACTTACGGAGCAGCTTGTATAATAGTATTAGTAATTCTATAATTTACCTTTCGGCAGCAAACCCTGTGAATGTATGGGGGAGGAGTAGGTTCTAAAGGCACCTGCTGGCAAGATAACAGAACGCCAATCAATTCTTTAAACTGTATCACAGAGCCATACAATTTTATCTGCCGTATTTTTTTTCTTTTCGTTGGTTTTCAATATACATACGTTTGCTTAATAGAATTCTGATGGAAATCCATCTGTTAACCGAGGTACTTTCCTTCAGAAATTAAATTCTTCATTTTAATACAACAAATTTGGTGAAAATATTGATGCAATACTAATGAAACTATACATAAAAAGATTATATAAAAAAACAAATCTTGTGCTATGTACAAATGCTCGTAGGTACAGATAAGACACTAAAATAATACCAAATACAGAACTCGTTTTCAATAATGCAATACACCACAACTGTTTCGTATGTAGCATACCAATTCTATGTAATAAAAATACATGCAGTAAGTGCACTCCTTGGAGCAGAAATTTTCCTGGTTTACCTGTTGCTGTAGATCTTCCCTTTCCCTCTTAGCGTCCTCCGTTAATTTATCATTGTGCCTGCATAATCCCTCTAATAATTGCAGCAGCTCTGAACAGTCTGCACCACCGTTTGATAATACATGCCTCGCTGAAATCAAGAATTATAATTATAGACAATATTAATAGAGAAACTAGTATAAAATTTGATTAAAATATTGATACATATTTCTTTTTATTGCGTTTATATTAAATTTCTTCAAACTCATATTTTCTAAAAAAATCTCACGAGCGCACTACTACAGGGTGATCCTCTCGCTAGGGGACACAAAGGAACACTGGCGATAATAGACCCCTTGACCGCACCATAAAGAGGTCTTCAGGTTGTCGCCAGTTCCTTTATGTCCTCTACCGAGAGGATCACCCTGTAGAAATCAAAATTTAAATGAATCTCTAATAGCTCAGGCTCATTAGCTCAGTTGGTTAGAGCGTCGTGCTAATAACGCGAAGGTCGCGGGTTCGATCCCCCCATGAGCCAACTTTTTTGTCTTTGACATGATGAAGAGAAACATTAAAATATCATTAAATATGCATTAAACAATTTAAACTAGAATATTAATAATTTAGTGCAAAACACTGGGGGGGTAATAAAGTTCATTGCACATACCTTTCTCATGCAACTGCGAAAAGTCTTCCAATGCAATATCTGTACCAATCTCCTCATTCTCCCCATAGCCCTCTGTAATGATTTCTTTCTTGCTCTCTGCACTGATCAATTTTCTCTGAAGGTCTAGAATAGTTACTTTCAGTTGCTCTGCTTCTTCTTGGTAGCCCATGATCAAAGCTTCAGCTTGACGTAGCTTCAAGTTCAACTCTTCGTTCACTTTATCCATCCACGTGTCTTTTGAAAACGAACTACGCTGACCTTCTATGGAAGCGAAGGAAATACCAAGAATCTCAGCACTCTCGGATTTCAAACGGCGCACACAATTGTTCAATTCCTGTTTCAATTTTTCTGTTATATCTTCATCTTCTTCCAATATGGTTGGTAAGGTCTCGGTGTTACTATTTATTATAGACACTATTCCAGTACTTTGCGGAGCAAAATGAACTCTCTGGATCCTCATCGCAGAAGAGTTCAGCGTATCAGATTCAAGACTTCTCTTTGATGCGTCAAGTTCATCCATTTTCTGTGTTTTCACATTACTCAGGCTATCGGATAGCTGTCTTTTAAGGACTTCTGTGATAAGTGTATTGTTAACTTCCTCTTCGCAAATGACAAAATATTTGATCAGCTCTTCGATCAATGACTTCAGAGTGGCGCATGTTTTATTCAAACTATTTCTGTTTAAGAAAAGATTTTCAGTGAATAAATGGTACCATAAAAACCTGAAGTCTATTAAGATGCAATTACCTTTCCTCAAGGATCTTGTTATCCGTAATTGAATTTAACTCTATTCTTCCACAGTTATCGCAGGCCCCATCTAATCTAAATTTATTAAGCTCCTCTTGATGCCGGTCAATCATTCTGGCCACATTGCGCGAATATTCTTCTTTTAAACGTTGCAGCTCAACAGCATGGGTTTCTTTCAGCTGTTGCATTTCACGTTTAGCATTGTTGGTGAGTTTATCTCTCAATTTCAACAATTCTGGTGGCCAGTTGTCTTCGGAATCAGATTCAACTGCTAGAAGAGCCTATTTGAACAATTAATAAAAAATCTAGTTGACATTTTCATTTAACCAATTGAACTTATTTAGATACTCTCTAGGGAATGTACGCTTTGGATTTCTGCAAAGGAATCGCACAGATAAACTCGTGTGACTAAGTTTGAAGCTACCTGAATTTGTTCTTGAAGGGCATTGACAATGTCCAATTTAGCTAGAGCGATCTGTTCCTCCAACTGATGGTCGTAGGCAGCTCGTAGTTGCGTTAATTCACCATTTTCCAACGCACCCGCATCCCATTCTGTTTGACAATGCTGCATGCACACATATGTGGTCACACAATACCATGTTAGTTACAAGAGGAATAATAAACTTCATTATTCTATTAAGTTCAGGATAACTATTTCAACTTCATAAATTGTGCACGACTACAAATTATACTAAATAAACACTATTCTAACACGTGGACAACTAATCATTTCTGACAAATTATAATTGGTCGAAAGAAAAAGAGAAAAACATTAACTACATTCAAAACAGGCTGAAGTACCATGCGCTCTTTTATTCTGGAAGAAACAGACAGCAACTTTATTTTACTGAAATTAAAAGGAGACACTCCAGATTTAATACGCCTAGAAGCTTAATAAACTGGATAAGATAAATTTCATTTTTAATTAGTTCATGAAACGTGTTCCTACAAATAAAGAAGCAGCTTCAACATTTAACACAAAAAATACTATGAACAAAGTGCATCAAATACAAAAAGAGGAAGTGCATATCATCTACATTATTTTACTTACCTGATTCACTACACTTCGTAGAAAATCATGTCTCTCCTTCGCTTTAATGTCATACAATTCCCTTTCGTGTACGCTCTTTTGCTCTTCCAACGCTTTCTCATAATTCAACTTCATTTCCTGCGCTTCAATTATTTTATTCTGCAATTCCTGTTGCAAAGCCTTCATGTTCGTCTTGTACTCCAGTTCAGACCTGCTCTGATTATTAAAACTATTACTGTTCTGTTTTAAATTATCATCCGTTATAGGAGAACCAAGCCTGGAACTCTTTCCAGAGATATTGGAAACATTCAAACAGTCACCACCAGCACCAAAGTATAAACCTTCAGTTAAATCAGCAATTTCACTGTCGTTGTCAGACATCTTCTTCGACTGCTGACTAAATATCTCCTCAGAATATTGTTTCTCCATCAGCAGACATTTCTGCTCAAAGTATGTTCGCAGCTCCTCCATTTCTTTAGCGTGTCTCATTTCCAATTCAATTTTCAAATCGCTCAATTCAGTGGTGCCTGCTTTCAGACCCAGCATCAACGACTGAACTCTGCGAATTTCTGATGCAGTCTCTGCTTTTATAGCGGTTATTTGCTCATCATGAACGCAGGCTAATGCTTCTATTTCTTTGCGCAATGATTCTTTCTCTACTCTCAACTGATTGATGGATTCTTGCACAGAATGCAGATTCTCCAGTTTCTTCTTCAAAGCTTTATTCTCTTCGTTGGTATATTCTTTTTCTGTAGAAAGATTTTCAGCAAGCATAGAATAATGTTTCAATTTGTTTTTGATCTCCTCATAATTGGCCTGCTTTTCCATCAAGCATTCCAGTTCCTTCGACAGCCTTTCATTTTCTTCAGAAACAGACGTTAGTTTTGCTTGCAACCTTGCTCTGCTCTCGCTGTCAGTTTGTTCATCCTTATCGTACAAGATTTTGTTCGTATCCATGCTCTGATCATGGGAAGTATTTACAGATTCATTCGCAACTCTACCTAGCCTAAATTGCTTCAAGGCACTGCTGTAACTTGACGATGGCACAGAAACATCAAGCTTGCTGTCACTCAACGCTAAAGTCTGATTCAGTTTCTCTTCAACCTCTGCGCACTGGGCCCACGCTGAGGCCAGTCCATGTTTCAGCTGTTCGGTCTCTTCTTCTGACTTCTTCAATCTTTCTGATAAATCATACATTTTCTTTAAAGACTCTGATAGTTCCGTTTCTTTCTGCTCGAGAATCGCTTTGAGCTTCTTGATCTCTTGCTGGTCCTCTTCAGTTTTACGCAGCATATCAGCAACGTTATGCTTCTGACTAGATAATTTCTTCTCCTCGTCGAGCTGAAAGGAACTCTGACCACTCTCGTTTCTCAGAGAACCGAGCTCTGATCTGTACTTATCGCAGGTATTCTTCATATCTTTCAGCTGCTTTTCATAAGATTTCTTAACAAGATTCGCTTGCTCCAGCTCTTCCCTGCTCTTGCGAACATCCTTCTCCAGATTCTCGATTCTCTGAACCAAAAGCTTCTCCAATTCAGCCTTCTCTTCGAGCCTCTGCTTCGTTAACTGATACTGAATAGCGACCTCGTCGAAAGTCTGATACGTGGTTTCGTTCAACTCGCTCAAAGTGCTCACGTTAATGCCACTAAGTCTGGACAAGGATTTCTCTAAATCATAGATTTTGTTGCTCAACGTACGCTCGTGTGCCTGGCTGTTTTCGATCAACGACTGGGCAGCCGAGTATCTCGACGACAAATCGTCCAGCTTGAACTTCAGACTTTCATTCTCCTCTTTCAACGTCGCAGCACTCGTCAAAGCTTGCTCCAGGGAACGTTCGATGCTCTCCTTCGATTCCAAGACCGCACTGGTGGCAATGTATTTCGATGTCATCTCCTCCAACTGAAGCTTGTGCAACTTGATCTGCTCAGTTAACATCTCCTTCTCTTTCTGATGCTCCAGGTTTTGTATATGTCTGGTCCTTTCTGATTGCACTTTCGTCTCGTTCAATTTTGATTTGTATTCGTTCAATTCAGCCTGTGCTGTTTGCTGAGATTCAGAACGATTTACTAGTTCAAGTTTCAGAGCCTCGACAGTCTTTTTGTAATGAGCCAATTGAGTTTGGAATATTGAAAGTTCCTTAGCATGCCTGCTCTCTAAATCGGGCAGTTCCTTGTTCAAACGATCAGCTAATATTTTATTCTCGTCTTTCAATTGTTTCAAACGTTCTTCGTACTTCTCTTGGATATTTACTACCTCTGTTTCATGCTTCGCAACTAAATCTTTCACTTCCTGTTGATGTCGCGCTGTATTTATGTTCGTCTCGGCAGTGAACTTTTTCAGTATATGCTGCATGTCCTGTTTTATCTTGTCAACGCGCGCCTCGTATTGCTTCTGTTGCTCCAAAGTCTCGGCGATGTTTAAATTTTTATCAGCCGCGCCAAGACGTATCTGCTCGTTAAGATTACCTATTTGCAGCTTGTAATCGTTAATCTCCGCGTTCCGGGTTTCTTTCTCCATTTCTAACGTTTGCACGTGCTCCTGAATTTGAATCAATTGACCGTTTAATTTCTGTATCGTCGACTTTTGATCGCTCAAAGTATTTTCCAGAGTATCAATCTGTAAAGCAAGGAATTTCTCTTCAACAACTGGAAGTACGTGTTTTCTATAATTTAAAGAAATCAAGGAACTTACCTTTTCTTGCAAATTCTTGTTACTTACTGCATTAGCATTTTCCAGCATGGCGTTTAAAGAATTCACTTGGGCTGCCAGATTATCTCTCGCAGACAACGCATGCTGCACAGACCATGTCAATTCTTCTATCAGGTTATCACGCTGATTCACTGCTTTTTCAAACTCTTGCAACTGTTTTATAGAAAAATGACAATCAATATACACTGCGTATGAAAATGTTTCTGTACATTAAACGCATACTTTTATATGGTACAAGGATATAACGTCTCTGCTATGTATACTGCTGTTTTGACTCTGAGAAGAATTGGGGGACGAGGTTTCTGCTCTCAAATGATCTATTTCTGCGTTTAAGGCCTCGACTATAGCCTCCTTCCCTTGCAATAACTCTTCCAACTGAGCTATCCTTCCTGCGAGGCCTTCCAAATCCCCGTCCGCTTCTCCTTCGCTCATGCTAACGCTGCTTTGCGTCACATCTCTAGATGATATACCCTCGTGTGCCTGCATAAAAAGCAACAATTCAGTTTCTGAAAACAAACACTAATTAACACTCCGTTAAACCTCATCTTACGTAAGATTCTCTGCGTCCAAGAGACTTGTCATTGTGTAAAGATTCTTCATCCGATGCTTCGCCCATCTGGCTGTGACTGGTGCCTTGAACCTTAGCCCTTTCTACTTTGTACTTTTCGAGCTAAAAAAAGGGCAGCAAAAAAAGAATTGACGATGTTACATAATTGAAGCAATTAAGTAACATTCGCTTTAACACGTTAATTATTAGATCAGAGGTCTTACCATTTCTCTGCCTGCTTCCAAAGCGCGTCTTCTACGCTCATCGTCGTCCGTTGCTTTACTCATTTCATTAAAATAGAATTAACAATGTCGTTTAATAATTGACTGACAATAAACTAGCTCGATGATTAATTATCGAACGATCGGTTTCAGGCCAACTCGTCATCCACTACATTTCAAAAACACGCCTTTCGAACCGTCTACCGTTTAATGTTTGACCGTTGTCGATTTATAAAAATACGAATTACTATAGCGTCTGATATTGTGGCATAGATCTTCTGTGATATAGATCGTGATCCAACCTGGTCTGCTCGGTTTTTTCTTTAAGAGAGTTCCATATGTATCCGAATTACCGACTGAGTTTTCTTTTCGATGAAAACCAGGCATAAGTACAGAGCCAGCCCTGGGCCTAGGCAGACTAGGGCCCCCCCATAAGACGATTTTGCGTCTAAGATTGCAAGAAGAGTAATGTTTACTTGAATATTAATCTAAATTAGTTATACAAGCTTTCTAAATTAGTTATACAAGCTTTAATGATAACAAGCTTTAATGATTTGAGGTATTTTTTTTATTTCATATGTGAAGGGGCCCTTTTTCGGGGCCGGCCCTGCATAAGTACCTCCTCAACAGTTCGGAAACACCTGCGTAATAAGTTTCAAACTGTATTTGAAATTCTTGTAAGTTCCATGCCGTAAACAGTTTCATATTTATTATAACATATTTCATATATCATTTTAAACTCGTTTCTTTCAGTTTTAGAGATTATTAAAGTAGAGAAAATTCAAATAAAATGGATGGACCTAATTTTTTACACGTGGAAATCTGTCAAAACATAAACAGGTATAGCTGAGAATTTTCTCTTTGTTCCAGAGAATTTGTATTTTTAATCTTACTATAGAAATATCATTTAACCATACACTGTAATATTTCATTTTCAGTACATTGTCTTCAGAGGAGATAGAAAAGTTAGTAGAAGCTGAAATTTATTCATATGAGGATTCCATCCCTTTAGATATTATTTTAGATGGGAAAAAATTGTCAAACCATATTTTGAATGATCATGTTGATTCAATAATATGTTCCTATAGTTATGGAAAGGTAACTGATCGAATAAAATACTCTGACGTTTATATTTATAACAAGTTCTACCGTTACAGAGAGGTCAGATGAAAGTACCAGTACATGCTGATGTAAAGTTTCATGTATATAGATTAACAACCGAATCAGCAGCTACAGAAACAATGGAAAATGATGGTGAAGATTTACCAGTATCTTCTCACTGGATATTACCAGTGAAGGAATTCCATTATTTATGGGAGAGTCTTTACTTTGATTCCAATATAAAAGACGATGTTAGTTGAAGCTAGATACATCTTTAATTTTTCTATTATTCATGAGCATCTTTATTCATTTATTTTCATGTTTCTTTCAGCTGTTGCATTTTATAGAAACAGCAATGATATTTGCGGACCATAATGTTGATACAAATATCATAAGTTGGAACAAAGTAGTTTTACTGCATGGCCCTCCGGGTACAGGGAAGACTAGTCTGTGCAAAGCTCTTGCACAAAAGATTATTATTCGTACAGGCAAAAGATTCAGTCATGGTGAATTCGTTGAAATAAATAGTCACAGTTTATTTTCAAAGTGGTTTTCAGAGGTAACGCTTATAGCTAAACATTAAATAAGCTTACACCTAACATATGTCTTGATTTTCAGAGTGGAAAATTAGTTATGAAATTATTTAACGAAATAAAAAGGCTTCTTGAAAATCCGAATGCATTAGTTTGCATTTTAATCGACGAAATAGAATCTTTAGCGCACGCTCGTAAATCGTGCAACGGGACTGAACCTACCGATGCTATAAGAGTAGTAAACGCTTTGTTAACACAATTGGATCAAATAAAGCGATACTCGAATGTTTTAATTTTAACAACCAGTAACTTATCAGAAGCCATTGATTTAGCATTTATCGATAGAGCGGACATAAAACAGTACATTGGACCTCCCAAAGAGCAAGCCATATATCAAATTTATACATCATGTTTGAAGGAGTTGATGAGGGTATACAGATAAATTTTCTGATAGACGTATTATATGATACGTATGGCTTATATTAATATCTTTCAGGCCAAACTCATAGAACATGAAGAAATACATGATTTATCACATTTAAAAAAATTGGGCTACGATGAGACCTTAACTACAAAGAATAGTCTTAAATTAAAAGAACTTAGCGAAGAAAGTGTCGGTCTTAGCGGACGAATTTTAAGGAAAATACCATTTTTAGCGCATGCTTTTTATTTGCGAACCAAAAAATGTACTTTGGCTCGATTTTTAAGAGCCATGCATTTGGCTGTTAGAAGAGAAAAAGAGGGAAATGTCGAGGAAGTCTCTCAGGCGCTGCACCAATTGGAGTACTAAAAAGGTACTTCCTTTTTAGCCATTTTACTGCTTTTTATATTTTTTTACCAATATATTGAATCAACGCATAGGGATAAAAATGTAATTATAACAGTACAAGATTCAGTATTATTTATTTAATTATTCATATATTGTTTCATAAATTACGTCTTTTATACTACATTGTATATTTTATTTTGATCGTTTCCCCATTCCTTTAATCCCGTTGTTTTGCATTGTTAATTTGTTTTTATATTTAAACAGAAATTTTTGAATGACCCTCGATTGCCGCCATTGAGTTATCGAATGTCGATTATATCGAACTTCGATCATATCCATAGACATAGTAAGTATAGACCGAGCATCCATTGTATAAGCGGTGATGCATACGATGAAACAGAGAAAAGTAATAAGAGGAGTTGCTCTCTCTTTTCAATGCCGGAGAAGTGGGGAGAGCCTTAATAGGGGAAACAACGTTCCGGCGCGAGGAGATGAGGAGAAGCGCTCCCCACTTCTCCGGCATTGAAAAGAGACAGAAACTCCTCTTATAACTTTTCTCTCTCTTATCCGCTTGTATGTACATACAATGAATGCTCGGTCTATACTTCTATGTCTATGATCATATCAAAGAACTCGCGGCATATCTAAAATGTCGATAGTTCATGGTGCATGGTGCGCCGTTCATTTACTGCGGTCAATGCGATCAGTTGTTTTCGAGCTATCGAGGGTGAAGGTGGTGTTTTTTTTTTTACCGGTCGTTTTAATTCGATCGTCGAGACAAGAATCAAGTAATATTATCGAGACAATAAACAGCTGTGTCGAGCACAGTTTTCGTCGCGATTTGTGGGTGTGAACTTTCAGTGTTTCTCGTTCGTTTCTTCACTCTGAAGGTACACGCTTTTGGGGTGACAGGAATAATTCAACGAGGTGAAGAATGTTTGATCGCGACACCGCGATACACCTCGTTGCTGGAGGGTGGGTTTCATTTTTTATCACTTTTTCCTTGTTCCGTTTCGTAAATATCGCGGAGTTGCGTGTCCGCCAAAGGATCAGCCTTTCGAACGCGTGTTAACCAATTTACGCCGGTTATGTTCTTCGATCGATTTTTTCTCACACGAAGATGCATATTTTGCGCAGTATTCTCGTTTCACGCGAAATCGTAGAAAGGAATAAAAGTTTCTGATTGATAAAATACGATTCGCGAAAATTCTCTCAGCCTTGAATGATGCGACATGTCGCCGGCTCGCGCTGTTACGTCATCTGCGTAATTTCTCGTGTGTATGTGCATATGCGTGGAATTGATCGTCCCATTTTAGAAACCGGCGTATTTTCCGGCTCCACGATGTACCTTCGAATTTTTACCAATCATCCAAAAATTATTTAATGAATTCTTCCCTTCACTATCAACGTATTAGCTTCTACATGTCACCTACAAGTGCAAGTTTTTGCGTCGAATGTTTCCCTCGTTTTTTTTCGTACAACAATCGATTAGATCATATCGAAACGATATTCGATTATCCGTTGAAAGTCATGGCGTATACGGTGGTATCGGTATATGAAAAAGTATACGGTACTGTTTAATGCGCAATATATGAATTTTCAGGTGCATTAACACCTCATTGATAAACAGAGGTGTGCTATTTAAATGAATTTTAATCGTCTTTGGATCGCATTCGGACAAAGCAGAATATATTTAGGTCGAAAGAGTTGCAATAAATTTGTATCTATTTTATACTTATTGCATTCGAATTGCTAATACAAATTCTCAGGGCCGGCCCTGAGATTTCGGGAGGTACCTGAAATAAAATTAAGAAAAGTACCTGAAATAAAATTTATAAAATTAACATTCAAGCTTGTACAACTAATTTAGATTAATATTCAAGTAAAAATTACTCTTCTTGCATTCTTATTGTTAGACGCAAAATCGTCTTACGGGGGCCCTAGGCGGTCGCCTAGTTTCCTAGGCCCAGGGCCGGCCCTTGACTTTAAAGGGCCCTAGGCGGCCGCCTAGTCTGCCTATGCTCAGGGTCGGCCCTGGACTTTGAAGGGCCCTAGGCAGCCACCTAATTAGCCTTGGCCCAGGGCCGGCCCTAGACCTTGCGGGGCCCTAGGCGACCGCCTAGTTTCCTAGGTCTAGCGTCGTCCCTGAATTTTGTCTTACAAAATTTATATTATCATTCGATCGAAACTCAAACGACCTACTTTCCCGGAATTTTCTTAATCTCGTTTCTCACGTGAATTATCTCGCTTTTTTTCAGAGTGGCTGGTACAGCAGGAGCGATAGTTACGTGTCCTTTGGAGGTGGTTAAAACACGATTGCAATCTTCCTCTTCCGGTTTCTACCCGCCCCCGGTGAACAAGGAGCTCACTTCCGGTCATGTCACATGCAAGAGCTTCCCGAAACCGGAACAAAGGAGGAGGCTATGCACAGGAGGATACACTAGGTAATATCGCTTTAATGGTACCACAGAACTAACTAAAACTTTTCCAATTATAAATATGTTCCTACTAAACGTACAATTAAGTAAAAGCTTCATTCTTATAGATACCACCAAGCGGAACCAAGATCTACTCTGAAACCTTTGCAATGGAAATTTCTTTTTTTATGCTAACGCTACACTAACAATAGATGGGAGAGTCAAAGATATTCAGATGATTGTTGAGAATGCAGCGTACTTCAAACTAACAGAATATGCCTAGATGCATCTTCTAGTAATTTTTTAGTAAATAAAATAATTAGAATTATTAAGAGAAACAATTTAAGAATATTCAAGGGTACAGGCATGTAAGACCATGAATCTATGTGTCAGGACACACGATTCGTCTTCTAGACCGTAGATCTACGATCTTCGGTGACAACGGGTTAAAGTAACATGTTTTATCGCTTTTGAACGGCTCACGTTTCACACTAGAACGGTCGTTCCCTCTTTACACCTTACCGGTTGTTTGTTTTACTTATACACACTATCATTTTTGTGTTTTCTTTATCTATATTGAAGTATAAACGTGATATTGATATTTCTATTTAACGTTTATCCCTACTGAAAGATTGCATCAACGTTATAGTATCATTGATCATGAATGTTAACTATTTTCTGTGGATGTATAACGTCGAAGCGTTTCACCGTGTATGCACCAGCATTTCTCGCATTAGTGAAATTCCCCGGCTGAAAATAAACCTTCCTCTAGCCTGCTGTCTGTTTCTTGACACACAGTCTATTGTATAGAATACTATTCGGTAATTCAGACATACTGACTGCGCACGGTATTCTTCCACGCTTAAATGATACTTAAAATTAGCCAGTGCATCGAGATTTAGAAACTGAACCAAAGCAGAATTTCATAATTGATTAAAGTACTTTAATTGACAAGTAAACAAACGTTACTTAAAATATCACCAGATTAAATTATAATTAAAATAAACATGTCATTAATGATGTTTACATTAATATTACTAACAATTAAATTTATAATAATTTAAATAATTAGTATTATCAAAAATTAAATTTATAATAATTTCAATAATTAATATTAAAAATTAAATTTATAATAATTTCAATAATTAATATTAAAAATGAATCAAATACAAATTTAAAAAATTTAAATTAATACATTTTCAAGATAAGGAAATTAATGAGTTCGTGACGCATCACTTTTTTCCTCTGTTTGGAAAGTGGGTCGTGGATTAAAAATTCCATATACCATTTTATATCGTACTAACGGGTTTAATCCTTTCTGTGTGTTACAGGCATGCCCTAGTCGCCCTGTCCCACTTTGGCTCTACCCCCCCGGAAGGCACTCCCCACAGTCATTCACCTGGTATCTACCAGTGCATAAGGTACATCGTCCAGAACGAAGGGACGAAGGCCCTCTTCAAAGGACTCGGGCCGAATCTCGTGGGAGTCGCGCCGTCTAGAGCGATTTACTTCTGCGCTTATTCGAAGAGCAAAATAGCCTTCAACGCGATCCTTACCCCGGATACGCCGCTCGTTCACGTGTTCTCCGCATTCTGCGCTGGTGAGTCCGTTATCTTGCCCGCCTCTTATCGATTAACCCACTGCCCGGTTATCTGCTGCAGCTTCATTCTAATCTGTTCATCAATTTTAGGGTTCATATGTATGTTTGCGTGGAAAGGAGGATTGTGTTTGTTGGATGGATGCGTTTTGGATACGAGGGTGTATGAGGTGCTGCGAGGAAAGGAGAGAGAAATTAAGAATCAGGACTAAGAGACTGTCAGGAATTAGTATCTATGAACGTTGACGAATAGGTAACTCGCAATGCGGAACGCTTCCTGTCGCCCCAGAGAATAGATTACGAGATCCCCGAACAAAGGCATCGCCCTTCTAAGCGCGGTACATGAAAACGATCGCGTTATCGCGCTTCTTTTTTGGGAACAATCAAGGCGGTTATAGATAAAAAGAGCTCAGTGGGGTCAAGTCGCGCGTCATTCGACTTATCTCACTGAATGGATTCACCGCAAATAACTGGCTTGTAATTCTGACGCACTTTTGATCTCTCCTAGTGCACCGATAACCCGTTGCAACGCAGCATCTGAGCTTTTATATTTGAATCTATTTCTGTAGCCACCGGGGGGAGAATCTTCTCGACGACTTCCGGAAAAATAGGCTCCTCCGAAAGCAACATTCGGATCTGAAAAATTATTTAGCGTTAGCTTCGGGCTAAATCGTGGACCATGATGAGGCTTTTATATTATATTTATATTTCTTCTTATCTAACAGATATGTTTGAAGTTCTATCACCTTGAAGAGCATACAGAAATAATTTGTTTTGAAACTTTTAGATCTTCAGGATCTTTTATTTTTCTTTTCGAGTACAAGTGTCTGCTAAGTACAATCGCGTCATATGTTTGTAATTCGCGATTTGCTTAATGGATAGATATCTGTTATCCGGAGAAAGTTGAACTTCGACCCTGAAGCAATCGACAAGCCGTCTCCGCAGGGGTCCTCGCGATTCGCGTTATCCAATTGCGTTTCGCTATGTAAAGAAAGTTTCAATTTATTTTTTTACCTCTACAGATATTTTTCCAGGAAGGATTGCGATCCCACGAGACAGATATAGATGTTCCAGAAACCGACTGATGTTATCTGATACAATCTTGCTTACCAAGAGTGAGCGTGAAAGACCCTCGACAAATTTACTTTAGTCAATTAAAATAAGTAACGAAAGAAAAAATATGAGGATTGAAATGGCAGGTTGTTTATTGAAATGGAATGTCTGGAAGTTGTTTTGCAACTGTAGCTCTGTAACTGAAATATTAAAAATAGTGACAGAAAAATGATTTTAAGCAAGGATTGAGATTCTTGTTTGTATCCTGAGCAAGTCGAGCATGCACAGGCATGAAAGAACAAAAGAAGCAGGTAGTGGTAGTTCTATCGACGTGGGTCGTGAGCTCCTTTTTCCGTGGCCCGTTTCAAGGGGGTCCCCCTTTAACGAAAAACGTGCATCTGGTCACGTAGCCAGCCAGCTGATTTTTCATCAGCTATCTCTGAACACTGACGAGGCATTTATATTTCTGACCTTGTTTTTCCTATTTGCCGTTGCTCGCAATCACCGGATTTCAATCATTTCCTTCTTTTATTTACGGCAGTAGGGTACTTGAAATGATTTCAATGGAAGTATTTCTTGTTTGGGAGAAACAGGTGACAATAATTTTATCATATTTCTTATGATTTTTGAAACATATTATTAATAGATAAATATTCATTCCTATTTTAGAACATACGCTACAGGACAGGAATGATAGGATAAAAATGTTTAGAACGTATGATCATCGATCAGCTGCACTTTCTGTTAAGTACACAACTTTCCTCGCTTCGTTTATTAAAGATGGACTTTTGCTCCTCGTTGATACGTTCGAGAATGCCCTCAAGACGTTTCTCGTTTGCAATTGCATTCAATTACCGGCGGCCTTGAAACGGTCGCTCAATTACTATACAGGCTCGTAGACTGCACGCAAGTGGTGCACGCTAGGCGAGAAAGCGATAATCGGTGAATATCTGGTTGAAAATCTTCAGAGAGTACTCTTTAATCACCACTCTCGGAATATGCCAACGGGTAGTATCTCATGACTGAAAAATCACTGATAAGTGGAAAGTTGCCTGACATGTGGTTACATTGTAAGCCGAACAGCTAGTGTGCACGTGGTCTTTCGTGGTTGTCGTATTTCAAGCCTCACTGTTGGCCAGAAAACAAATTTAGGAGATGACGCACCTGGTGCGTCTTATGCTCGATGCATCAGGCGACGCACCAGGTGCGTCATACAGAGCAGTGTACCTGAATAAGTAATAAACAATTGCTACAATCGTTTTGTTTACATTATATTATCAAATATTTGGTATTCGATAGCACATGACGCACCTGGTGCGTCTTATGCTGTATGTATCAGGCGACGCAACATGTGCGTCATGTGCTATCGAATACCAAAAATTTGATAATTTAACGTAAACAAAACGATTGTTTATTAGTTATTCAGGTACACTGCTCTGTATGACGCACATGGTGCGTCGCCTGATGCATACAGCATAAGACGCACCACGTGCGTCATACAGAACAGCCTACCTGAATAAGTAATAAATAATTGCTACAATCGTTTTGTGTACATTATATTATTAAATATGTGGTATTCGATAGCACATGACGCACATGGTGCGTCTTATGCTGTACGTATCAGGTGACGCACCATGTGCGTCATGTGCTATCGAATACCAAAAATTTGATAATTTAACGTAAACAAAACGATTGTAGCAATTGTTTATTAGCTATTCCGAGTTTGCATACAGGTACACTGCTCTGTTGACCCAGTTCGTGGGGGATGAACCCAGCCAACGCACTGTTTACCGTGGTGCTCGGTTACAACGCATCCGGATTATGCAACCGGACGGTATTTGTCCTTCGAACATCGAAGCACATTCAAAACACTTCAGTGTGTTTATCTAATGACCAATTGGGAGTTGTACAAATGTATGCAAGTTGACTGATATATTGGAATTCTGAATGCTGGTATATTTGAGAATATTAGATAATGTTGAATCATTGATATAAAGGTATATTACTCTTAACCCATTATCCGCCAATGTCCCATTTTTGGGACACATTTTCAAATTTTTTTTTAAAAATTATTAGTTATTAAAAAAAGAATTTGAAAATGTGTTCCAAAAATGGGACATAATGGGTTAAGAGTAGGAGTAAATAGTACTTTACTGTGATTAGGAAGTATCAAAGACAAAAGTAAAAAGATATTCGAGTCCCTGATCTCGAATTTTCAGCTGGTAAACGACACTGTTCTAGTATTCCTATAGCGTTTCCAGTGAGGTAGGTCAAACAGAAACAATCAATATTTTCCTGCTTGGGCTTCGCAGACGAGTTCAAGAATCATCTGTATCGCGTACACATGCTAACTCACGTGGCTGGTTAGCAAAGAAATGCTGAACAGAAAGAATCATTTGCATTGCGTGGAATCTGAGGGAAATCATCATAGGAAAACAGTGCATACTTCAAATATTTTTCATACCATTCACACTCCGTTGCAAGTACAACGAGAAAAACATTAGAAAATTCAGGCCTCGTACGGGAGACGAAATCCAGCAGTCGATGCACGTTTAACGAGCCCACGGAACTGCAGGATCTGAATATAAAAATAAACAGGCACGGTTGAAAGGTACGAATCGCGTTATGTAACACGCCTTAGCGATTAAATCCTTTGCAAATACTGCTGGTGAAAGAAGCTTAGGAACAGCATTCTGTTGATTGCATCTCTTTGTATTTGAAGCGTTGAAATTTTTGCTACTCTGAGAGCTAGGGTATGATAAATTAAAATATTTTGTTTAGCATGAGCTTAAAATAATCAGAATAAATGGAAATTTATTCATCTGAATAAATTAACGTTAAATCCTCCTCAAAGTTTCAGGGTCACTCATCGAGAATGCGATTCTAAACGCGGTTTTGTTTACTCCGATACGTTGACTTGCGACTTTCGTGTTTCTCACCGACGACGTATCTAAAGAAGTGTAAACAACCGATTGGTAGACAGGTGAGATCGCTAACTGCGCAACAGGAATTTCTTTTTTTTCACTTTTCAACGTGCAGGGCACGTGTCACGACACGATAATACATACAGGGTGTCCCAGCGCAAGTGTGGCAAAAAATTATTGATATGGAAATTGCATGGTAAAATGGTAAAAAATCTACATTATTAGTTTGAGATATGATGGTCAAGTTTTGTTTTTTGAATGGAACCATATATTTTTTTCAGATCACCTGATAGTGCCTCTCCAGATGAATTCATTAAGCTTTAATGTATGCACTCGATTTTAATTAATTTCTCAATTTTCTCGGTTTGAGTAGCAAGTCGTAAAAGCGGTCCTATCGTTGAGGTTTTTTATTCTTTGGGTCAGACCCCCGATGCGGCACTTAGCGTAACAATAAGGCCATTTTCACAACTTGCTACTCAAATTGAGATATCTACTGAAAATCGAGAATACACATTCAAGCTTAAGCACTATCACTGTGCTTTTGAGGGACATATTGAAGCTCTAATTATTAAGAATAGTCAAGCTCTCTATTTGTCATTTCACATTATTTGTACTATAGCAATATTATTTTTCTACTGTTTTCTTTTAATTACTCAGGCGAGTGTAATTTGCAGAGCCGGTCACCTGTGACCCCCATGGCGTTCAACGTGTTAAATTAATTTTTCACTTCGGCCAAAACATTTACCGTGCAATATCCATATCAATAATTTTTTGTATAACAGCTCTGTCACACTTGGGCTGGGCCACTCCAAAATCCCGACAGCTCAAAATCCCGATAGCCAAAAGTTTGGGTGTCCTAACCTAACCCTAACTCTAACCTAACCTTACAAAAAGTTACACAGACCTAACCTAACCAAGAGCACGGAGTTTTGGGCTGTCAGGATTTTGGGTGCCACCGGGCTGGGACGGGTCCACCCCAAAATCCCGATATCCAAAAGTTTGGGTGTCCTAACCTAACCTAACCTTACAAAATGTTACACAGAACTAACCTAATCTTCCAAAAAGTTACACAAAACTAACCTAACCTAACCAAGAGCACGGAGTTTTGGGCTGCCGGGATTTTGGGTGCCACCGGGCTGGGACGGGTCCACCCCAAAATTCCGATATCCAAAAGTTTGGGTGTCCTAACCTAAACCTAAATCTAACCTAACCTAACCTTACAAAATGTTACACAGAACTAACCTAACCTTACAAAAAGTTACACAGAACTAACCTAACCTAACCAAGAGCACGGAGTTTTGGGCTGTCAGGATTTTGGGTGCCACCGGGCTGGGACGGGTCCACCCCAAAATCCCGATATCCAAAAGTTTGGGTGTCCTAACCTAAACCTAAATCTAACCTAACCTAACCTAACCTTACAAAATGTTACACAGAACTAACCTAATCTTCCAAAAAGTTACACAAAACTAACCTAACCTAACCAAGAGCACGGAGTTTTGGGCTGCCGGGATTTTGGGTGCCACCGGGCTGGGACGGGTCCACCCCAAAATCCCGATATCCAAAAGTTTGGGTGTCCTAACCTAAACCTAAATCTAACCTAACCTAACTTTACAAAATGTTACACAGAACTAACCTAACCTTACAAAAAGTTACACAGACCTAACCTAACCAAGAGCACGGAGTTTTGGGCTGTCAGGATTTTGGGTGCCACCGGGCTGGGACGGGTCCACCCCAAAATCCCGATATCCAAAAGTTTGGGTGTCCTAACCTAAACCTAAATCTAACCTAACCTAACCTTACAAAATGTTACACAGAACTAACCTAATCTTCCAAAAAGTTACACAAAACTAACCTAACCTAACCAAGAGCACGGAGTTTTGGGCTGTCGGGATTTTGGGTGCCACCTGGCTGGGACACCCTGTACATTCCCGGTACACGTATCGCTCGGAGGAAGTGTTGCGAGCGCGTTCCCAACTGCTCCGTCCGACTATGTAATCTCGCGTGTTTTGATTCGGTAACGGTCGCTATAAAAATAGACCAGGAACGTGTGTTTACGAGGAATCACGTTGCACTCACGATACGGCGTCACACGTGAGGCATAGGAAGGATCCAATTGTGAGCCTCCATTGACCGTGCGCTTCTTGCGCGCTAATCGACTGGTCACTTAGTTTCTATTTGTGGATACGAATACGACTCTCATGATAATATTTTTCATTCTTCGATTACATGCTCTGATGGTTCGTATCTAATGCTATGTTTCTCTTTTTTAGGTTTTTATGTTGCACATTGGATGTTATGAATGTTTAAGATACACGGGTTTGATTGGAGCGTTTGTATGGATGTGTTGAAACACTAACTTCTCTGTGAGAGGCATTCGAGTATTGGAATAATAGACTAAACGAGGCGTTACACAATTCCCAAGGATCACGACGCAAGATCAGCATAACAGAAAATGTTTATTTCTAATTGATAAGATAATCAGGTGCAATAAGTTGGAACTCCGTCCGAATGTAAACAGACGAGTTTCACATTAGGCGCGTCTATAAATAATTCTTTGACAACACCGTTCACGATTGCCATGGAATACCTTCTACTTCTTATTCCTCCTAGTTCTGGAATATCAGTGTCCATTCCAATTGCCTTGGTATAAGATGCCATTGGATCTGCCAACATTCTTACCTGAATTCAATTTGTCACTTTAATCGTTTCGGTATTTAAACTGAAGGAAAATTCAGTTTCTATCCATAAACTGATACAATCCTTTCTAACGTAACCGACAATTGGGTCAGTATTAAAATTAGAAAAAATCTGGTGAACTGGTGAAACTAGTTCGAGCTGGTTTCCACGCTCGGTAATTAATATAATGATCCATTAAAATGAAGTAAAACTATTTTGCTTTCAAATTGAACATTTATAAAGCCTCTCTGTTTAACACGGTTCTGATTCGATGAGAAATTAATGGATGAGTTGAAAGTATGTTGAATTTTAATGAGATTGTTACTCTCATTGTTGGCACTGTTACCTTATTGTTAGCTCCTTTGGCATTTCCCCAAGCAGAAAGCACGAATGGGTCGTTTACAGACACACAGATTATTTCCTGAAAGCCCAGAAACCTCAAATCTGTCGACCTAATCGATTCATCGACAATGGTTAAAGTATGTTTCAGAAAATCACAATCGTTATTGAAGTATTTACCAGGGGAACTACCCAAGTGGTTACGTTCATTTATTAATGAAACTCTGCCACCGTGTAGAGCTCGTCGAGCTGAACACACATATACCCCATTTTGGTGGCAGACGGTTCATTGTTTAAAAAATATTAACAATTAAAGTTAGTTACTCCTTACATTCTGAAGTATAACAAACTGGCGCACAGAAACGATTAGCCCTGCAGTTAAACGCATGACTCGCAATCTGAAGGTGCAGGGTTCAAATCCTTGATTCCTAACATTTTTTTTTTTAATAATTGTTTCTTTTTGACTACCTATTATATTCACTGCATTTATTAATAATTTAAATTCTATAAAAATTGCAACGTATATACTGAATTATTAATAAATACAGTGACTATAATAGCTAGTCAAAAAGAAACAAATTACTATAAAAAAAAAATTAGGAATCAAGGATTTGAACCCTGCACCTTCAGATTGCGAGTCATGCGTTTAACCACGGAGCTAATCATCTTTTTTTTTTTGCTTAAAAATATCTATTGTGTCAGAGATAACAATATTTACAAGGAGTACAATAAACAACAAACAAAAGATAACTAATATTTTACCATTATTTAAAAAACTAGACAAAAGGCTCCAGCATTTCCACGTGTGAATTTATTATACTTCACAATGCAAGAAGTAACTAACTTTAATTGTTAATACTTTTTAAACAATTAACCATCTGTTCCCAAAATGAGGTACAGGTGTATTCAGCTCGACGAGCTCTACACGATGACAGAGTTTCATTAACAAGTGGGTAGTTCCCCTTAAATTTGATTTGTTTAAAAAATTAGGTACTCTGAGCTGATAGTAAAAGCAGGATCCCCATACTTTTCAATAAATCCTCTTAAATGAACTCTGGAGCATCCAGGAACATAAGCACCGGGTACACCAAAGATGATGGCCTTCTTATTCCCCACGAGATCCAAAATATTGATTCGGTTTTCTGGTTGAGCCTCGTACAAGGTCGCGTTAGGTATTCTGTTCCCTTTTCTGATTTGAGGCATCTTTATTTTCTACGGCTTCGCTTAACCTCGTCCCTAATTCGAATCAGGTCAAACGATCATCGTAACCAAACTTCTGTTCCTCTTTTCATTTGTTTATCTCGAGTATCGCGAATCGAACGGAATCGAGCCTTCGGCTCCCAATCCTTGCCGTCTGATGCTCCTCTCCGTTAGAGATAAATTTAGATGTTGGCATGTTTGCAGGAATCGCAGGGTTCGATCGACGAATTTCTGCCAGCGGGAGAGGCGGCGGCTCGAGGCTCGATTTGGATTCACGAAAAAAAAAAAAAATAAATTCCGACGAGAGCGCGATTGTTTGGCTCGGCTGACTTTGTTGTTTCAAGACGGTTACGCGGGACCGATGTCGCAACCGAGAGAGTTCGTGCTTCGAAAATCCAACGGGAGACGATTCTGTGACTCAACTGAGGTCAATTGATGAGCGCCGGAAGGTCGAGTTATCTGTGGTCATTGTTGTTGTCAGAAGGGTTCACGGTCTCGACGTTTCAAATGTTAATTGCCCAAACAGGAAGCGTCACGCTTTGTAATTGAGAAATTTAATTAATTAATGCTTCTAATCAGTATGAGCCTGGACCAAGGTTCATAGCTTTCCAAATTTTACAATATAAACTTTTAGAGACTGTTTTTGAGAACAAGCCCCAGCCTATTCACTGTTATACTAGTTAATGTGACAATAATTATTTCAGACTTTAGACAGGCTGTAAAAACACCCCCCTCCCCAAGAAGCTGTTCAAAACTCAACTCCTCGTACACGCAACAGCCGGATTAAAGAAACGTGCATTCATTTTTCAGGTTTCGTGGCATGCACCTTGACAAATCCTATTTGGTTCGTGAAGACCAGGCTACAGCTGGACCATCGGTCGGACAAAATCACCGCGATGGAGTGTGTGCAAAGGATATATCGCCAATCGGTACGAGATTCTTCCAAACGACACATCAATTATTTTATTGGAGGTCTTACACAAGCTTAGAAGAGTCCAGATGGATTTGAAGTGATCAATAACGAGTCGTTTCCTCGCTCTATAAACATCAGCCACATATTATATTTTCCTGTCCGATGCACAGTCCGTGCATCTAGATTCATTCTGAGAGAACTCATCAATCATTCTTTAGCTAAAGTTCTTCCCTGATCAATACACAGGTGTAGAGAAGCGTTGCTTTGTTAGAAGAGATAGTACATATGTTAGTTTTCTTTAGGCGATATAGGGACCGAGTATGCCCCTAAAACATGCCCCCTCGTTGATAAGGGATGCATAATGCACCTTTTTGTCAAATTGAGGAAAACGAATTGAATTATTTCTTATTTAAGCAATGTACTGGAGTAGATTATAGTAAAAGGAAAGAGAGGTACTTTCTGGGCCACTGAAACTCATTACTAGTGCTGAAAAAGAATAGAAGAACAATAAGTGTGACTGAAGGAGGGCAACTTTTGGTCTGAAATATTTTTTAAAGAAGATGAAAGGAACGTTTTATACTTTGATCGGATTAGTTGTCTGGAAAGAAGAAAAAGGATAACGAGAACTGTCGCTGACAAAAATTCAACAATGTCGATGGTGCAACAATAAACATCTTGTTGCAGCCAAAGATATTTTTACCACAGTCTATGCATAGAAACCAGGAGCACAAATGCATGCATGTAGAACGTGTTTAAAGATGATGCATTCGCTTGGTAACGATCTATGATGATAGATGAATTTGTATCATAATGGTCGAAAGAATCAGGTTTTTAAAAAAAGTTGCCATTTCAGAATTAACGTTGCGTTCAATTGCGTTGTCCGGCGAGAACATTTGCATCGCAATTGTACCGAAGCCAGTTCTAAAACGAGCCTTACGACCTACGAATAGTAAATAACGATAAAAATAACCGGCGTAATATGCGATCCGCAAAAACAACGATTTATAGATCATTCTAGCGGAATGTATAGCGCATATCTTGCGCAATCCTCATTAATGGCGCCTCTGTTTTTGTTCGCAAAGGGAACTGAACTATGTACACGTTCCTTCTGTAAACATGCAATCAGCTACACGAAGACAAAGAGAAAAACAAATTAATTTTCATGAGTAGAACGAATGATCAATTAGTTGATAAGTACCTGCCCGATGTGTGTCGTCGACAAAGCATGAATATTTATTTATTAGTGTGTTAGGAGAATAATTTTAAGTAGAATAATTTATCTAGATAAGGTATAGGGTGATAATAGAAACTAGGAAAAATTATACATTAAGATATAGGGAAAAATATTCCTGCTTAACTTAAAACTATAGCACATTTCATGCTGTGGTCTATTCTACTTAAATTTGAGTATTTAGTAGAATAATTTTAAACAGAATAACTTATCTGGATAAGGTACAGGGTGATAATATAAACTAGGAAAAATTATACATTAAGATATAGGGAGAGTTATGCCTGCTTAACTTCAAACTATAGCACATTTCATGCTGTGGTCTCTTCTACTTAAATTTGAGTATTTAGTAGAATAATTTTAAGCAGAATAACTTGTCTAGATAAGGTACAGGGTGATAATAGAAACTAGGAAAAATTATACATTAAGATATAGGGAGGATTATTCCTGCGTAACTTGAAACTATAGCACCTTTCATGCTGTGGTCTATTCTACTTAAATTTCAGTATTTAGTAGAATAATTTTAAGCAGAATAACTTATCTGGATAAGGTACAGGGTGATAATATAAACTAGGAAAAATTATACATTAAGATATAGGGAGGATTATTCCTGCTTAACTTAAAACTATAGCACATTTCATGCTGTGGTCTCTTCTACTTAAATTTCAATATTTAATAGAATAACTTGTCTAGATAAGGTACAGGGTGATACTAGAAACTAGGAAAAATTATACATTAAGATGTAGGGAAAAATATTCCTGCGTAACTTAAAACTATACCACATTTCATGCTATGGACCCTTCTGAATTTCAGTTATCGATGACATAATACAGTGATAATTAGTAATTCATAAAGATTTCCCAACTTATCATTCTTAGTTATCAAGTGATCATACTTTAATGGAGTGATAGGATTAAACCTTTGCTGATAGCATAAATATTACAATTGATGTAGGTAACAGATGTGAACCATCATTTAACCCTATCACTGTAAGCTACATTTGGGACTCCAGCATGTATGTGCGTTCAATGATAAGATTGATTAAGTATCAATCTTTACTGATAAAGTCTCCATTCATGATTCATGTTATCCTATCGCTCTGTCAGCACAGCAGGCTTCTTTTAATATTTACTTTATTATAAAACTGATGGCATTAACTTCCTGTATGAAAGTGAAATTTAAAATCTTCCATTATATTTTTCAGGGTATCCTGGGATTCTACAAAGGCATCGTAGCCTCCTACGTAGGAATAAGCGAAACTGTGATACACTTTGTGATCTACGAGGCGGTGAAGGCTTCGTTAGCGGCATACAGGATTCCAGACGATCGCAAAACGTTGCGCGATTTTCTAGAATTCATGGCCGCTGGTTCCTTCTCGAAAACGATCGCCTCTTCCATCGCTTACCCCCATGGTAAGGTCGCCTGTGGTTAATCCTGCTACCATTAACAGAGGGAAAATGATTTTGCGTTTCCTGTTTCGGTTGCAATCTATTTTTGTAACACTGCTAATGATGCAGATATTGGCTTTCGTTCAAGATCAAAGCGTGGGCGTACAAGTTTGCAAAAAGTTTATCAAATTATCCTGGAGAGATCTTGATTGTAGATAATTGATTTAGAAGAACAGCAGCGAGGCAAAGCTTCAATTTGGTTCAACATGGTCTAAAAGTATAATCATTCAGCTGCCAGCTCTGATCGATTAAGTTTGATTGTCTGTAGACACAGAAGTTCCACTTCCTCTGCTGTTCTCTGGCCAAAATCAATTGCTTCACTGTGACCACCTTGTTTACTACTGTTACAAGCTTTATAATTATCCTCAGACAGATTCCAAATAGAAATTCTATTTACAAAATAGAAGCATAGTCAATTGATTTATGAGAAATTATTTTCTCAGATTCCAAATAGAAATTCTATTTACAAAATAGAAGCCCAGTTTCTCCAATAAAATTATTCTTTTATAATTGATTTCTTTCTAACTAACCAATGTAAACATTTTCAGAGGTTGTCAGAACGCGACTGAGAGAGGAAGGTACAAAGTACTACGGTTTCTTTCAAACTGTAAGAACCGTGCTCGCCGAGGAAGGCCCCCATGGTTTGTATCGTGGACTCGGTACCCATCTGATCAGGCAGATACCGAACACAGCGATCATCATGGCAACGTACGAGGCGGTGGTGTACATCCTAAACAGGCACTTCCACGAACAAGCTCTGATCAATAACGCTAAGGAATCCCAATACTACACGGAGTCGAAATCGAAGAGCGAACTCGCCTAGGACTTGCTTTCGGCCCCCGAGTAACGAGGGCCAATTGGCTCGTAGCGAATCCTGAAGCTGCGTCCAACTCGCAACACCCGTCCAAGAGCGTTCCAGGGTGCCATAGGGACGCCCCGATGGACAACGTGCGCGTTTCCATGCTCGCAGGAGACGCTGGCCTACGCCTTTAGCTGTCCAGATTCGTTACGTGGAAGGTAGCAAAAGGTATCGCAGCGAGCCTATCGCTGTATACTTTGTAAGCGTAGCAAAAAGTAGTCCTTCCTCCTTTCAGGTAGCGTACGTACACGCGCGGAACAGCCTCTGACTGTACATCGCCAACACAGACGGGATACGAAGCAGGGAAATGAAGCTGGAATTAAATGAGAGTCAGTTACCGTCTTTTATTCACGGGGTGATTTGTAAGATTCGATGAACCCGCGTTGCCTGTAGTCTGTTCTTTCATTGGTAGCGATACGAGTAGACGCGATGGAGGGTCATTTCAGGTGTCTTTGGTAGTTTCTGAAAGTTTTGAAATTCGAAGGAGCTTAAAAAAAAAAAATAAAAATCACTGAAATGGCTCTGTATTCATTTGATGCAGTATTACGATCTCGCTAGAACCTGCGCACTTAATTTAGGCCCAAAAGTTAATATACTAAAATAGAAAGGAAAAATGATTGCTTCTGAATATGATCGTTGTACCTAATTTGATCATTGTTAAATAAACTATCGATATCTTTCTTCGAATAGAAACATCAATTAGTTTGTAATAACCTCCTCGAAGAAAGCCATTTCGTTATCGCTTAAAATAGAAGTTAATATACGTAAGATAAGATTTCGACATATGCAATACCAGTTTTACATTCTATAATATGTAATTTGTAAATCAACGAAGAGGGAAGTTCGCGATCACTGGACGCGTTGATTACACAACCTCGATGATTCTGTAAATGGTAGAAATTAGATAATCCTTGTACATAGAACAATAAACGCGTTATACACACACAAACACGTTATGTGTATATAAAAATATACCAGTAGATTCACAGTCGTTTGTATTTTTTCGAGTGTGTATTATACCATGTCATTGTTAAAAAAAGAAATGATAGCAAAGGTTTCATAATAATGAGGAGAAATGTTGCCGTCTTTAGCTTCCTCAATTGTACACGTCTATACTTGTAATTAGAAAGACATAGAAGTGCGTTGTTAGTGTGATCCATTAAAGAAGCGATAAATATTATTGATAAGTTACATGTGTAAGAAGATCAATGATGTTTTGTTATTGAGAGATATCCTATCGGTTTACCTAACTTTTATAAGTTTGATTACGTTGTTGCAAGCTACCGATTTTTTTTTTTTTTGCTAGAATTAAGAGGTGTGATGCATAGACATTTAGTTTTTATACTAAATATGATTCGCGTACAAGATTTACTTTGGCTTGCTGTTTGTAATATACAGGGTGTCCCAGAACTTTTCACCCTGTGAAGGGGTGGTAGCTGAGGTGATTCTGAACAACATTTTCCTTTGCGAAAATGTTGTTCGAAGCTTCGTTTTTGAATTATTAAGGAAAAAGCACTGGCCAATCAGAGCGCGCGTAGAGCGCGGGCTCAGGGACGGCAGCCTCGATTCCTGAGCCCGCGCGATACGCCTGCTCGGATTGGTCAGTGTTTTTCTTTAATAATTCAAAAACGAAGCTTCAAATAAAATTTTCGCAAAGGAAAATATTGTTCAGAATCACCCCAGCTACCACCCTCTTAAAGGACTAACACTCTTTCTGGGACACCCTGTATATATGTACAAACATTGATTCGACGACTCAGGTTTATCGATAACTAGTCTGTGAAACGTTTCTGGTACGTTGTTTCGTGTTGAATAGTTGAGTCAGTTCGTTTTGCACCGAGGAATTGGCACCTGATACGTTCAGCTGTATTTTCGGAACAGTTTGTTTCTTTTAGTTTCGTTTATACAGTGGCACGTGAATGATGATCGGTAGAGAATGAAGCTGTGATTTTAATTTATGCGTTATCGGCTTATTTTGAAATTTCATTCTTTTTTTCTCCTCTAATTATAAAAACAATATGTATACATGAAAGTAGAGATTTCTGAATCTTCATGGTACGAAGCAGGAAATTTCAGGGTCCTGCTTGTACATGTTTTAAAGTCTTGTTAAGACTGAATTAGATTTATTGTACTTATAGTATGTTCCAAAATTCAAAGTATGAATTTTAGTATGAGGAAGCCGATATAAAAATGAATTGTTGACAAAGATAATATTCATGGAATATGATATATTCTATTATATAGAATATGATATTATATATACATCATTCAATAAAATCAACGAATAATATTTTTGTATTTTGAATCTTTGTCGAAGCTTTGGAACAGTCATTTCAATCTGTACTTCATAATTTCATTTTTTACTTTCTTTAACCTTTAACTCCCCCTTTCCTTCCTTTGTAACCAGATTCATTGGACGAGCATGCCGAGCAAGAGCAAGAAACTGGTTGAGGAACTTGTTTCTTTAATACTTTAGAATCTTCACACGTCAGTTCAATGATCAAACCCCTGTATTCTGTTGGCTGACAACAATGGCAATTTACTACTTGACTCCAATTGTCTGCAATTAAAATAACAAACAATTAATTTATTGAAAAAAACATTTCATAGAATTATTTTGACAACGCCTTACCTATATCAAAGTAAGAGGTAGATTCACAGGCTCCACGACACTCTGTGATGCCTTCTATGGGTTGCAAGTTCTTACAGAGACCATGTATCCTATGTTGCACATTGAACATACCTACTGTGCTCTGCGCATCCAAAACATCAGCAGCACATAAATTAACCTTCTGATTGTAAGACGTCAAATTACACATCTTACAACAGTTATCCGTATAAACTGAGGTAACTGGACAATGGGATATGTCAGGGCAAACTGCTGAATTGCTGGTAATTGATAATTGGTCACCTTGTTCCATACAGGTGTAAGAAGTACAGTTATCAGTGGATGACCAAGTTGCTCCAGGTTCATATAACATGTCTCCAACTACGCAATAACTCTGTTTACATTTCCCACAACATTCTCCATCCTGCGGTTCATAGGTCCAGCCAAGAGAACATTTCTTGGAGCAAGATTCCACCTCTTTGTACTTTGTTCCATTTGAATCCAGGGCGCAAACTTCTGTGACACAATTATCCTCCGTAGACTTCCACTTGTCTCCAGGTTTGTATATGATACCATTGTAACGACAACCAGTTTTAACAAACTGTGGGCAACACTGGCCTGGAATGTACTGCTTCTGAATTTCAAACTCAGCCTCCTGCACAGGGTCTATTTCTAGGCATTTCTCTGTAACTGATTCTACGTACACAGTATCATTGGTAGATACGCAGGAATACTTTGTACAGAAATCAACAGAGTACCATTCTTCCCCCACGTTTCTCAATTTATCACCGACAACGCATGCCACTGGAATGCATCGTCCGCAACAGTTGATTCTCTTATTATCAGTGGGACGATACTCAAAGCCAAGATCACAAATAGTGCTACATTCTTGCACCTTTGCTTGCTTTTGGACCCCATCCCCATTCTTTATGCACTCCATTAAAGTACAACTGTCTTCAGGATTCGGTTGCCAGCTTTCACCAACGTTGTACATTCTTTCTCCATCTTTGCAAGCAGTTCTCTCAAAACTGGGACAACATTTATCCCCTGCCACAAGTTCCTCCAAAACGAAATCAGATATATCCGGGTGATCCACAGCTTTTAGGCATTCAGTGGTAAAACACTTTGGTTTAGGACCTATCTCAGAATGTTCACAAATACAGGAAGTACACTTGTCTTCCATCCATTGCTCCCCTAACTTCCTCGCTACCACATGCTCGGACATTTCAATTTGTTTGTTTGTAACGTTATAAAGACACAGATCTTTTGCAGGTACACAGTCGTATTTAGCGCAACAAGCGTTCCACTCCACTTTGCTTTTCAGTTCATAATACTCTGGGCATACCGGTGCTGGAGGACAAGTCTCAGGTTCACAGATGGTCATAGATCTTGGACAACATCCGGACGTGTTTGTCACCTGCACAAAGCCAGGTTGAAGCTGCTCGACTTGGACAGAAACTTCATTGAGGAAAGGACACTCAGATGGTGGCAAGCATTCGCAGATGAACTTCTGGCACCCGTCAGCACCGATGGACACTTTCATCGTTTGTCCATAACCGCATTCAGGCATCTGGGTCTCCTCGGTGCAGACCGGTGGCAAAGTTGTTATCATCTTTGGAAGACAGTAGTATTTGGGGCAACAATCTTCTTCTGTTCCATTAACAACGACAGGTGTCATGTCCTCCTCGCAGATGGTGTCTACAGCTAGACACTCTGTTTTCTGACAATTAACAGTTTTCTTCTCGCAGGTGCACTGAGTGCAGACATCTGGGGACCAAGTATCACCCTCGACGTGTCCCTCTTCATCGCAGAGGAAACATTTCTCCTTTGGAATGCAGGTATCATTGTGAGATATGAGACCAGGAGGACAGAAACAGCCTTCTTCGAAATTCTTTGGGCATAAAGCATCGGTGATTTCATTAATGGTGTCACAAGTTTCTTTGCAAGCTGGACCACATGGTCGATACTCCAGATCTGAGAAGAAAATATTGATGTAGTTATTGAAACTTTCAAGAAATTTAGGTAGAGAAATAATGCTTACGTGGGGGACAAGTAAAAGGACATATTTCACTGCTTCTCCATATTAGACATACTCCCATTGTCTGACATTTCCTGGCATATGCTTCAAAACTATCACAATAACCACCTCCGGAGCATAGATTATCTTGACAGGCCATTAAATAAGGCATTGGATCAACAAGATTATGGCACTGACCAAAGTCCATCGTATTTAATAGTGTTCTGCATTGATCTTGGTCCGCTGGTGGTAGAATACACTTGCTTTGATTGTTGGATGTACACGCACCCATGTCTAAATTAATACCACGAGGAGATTCAGTGACCAACCAACTTGTACCAAAGTCTTGCGTATTATCAGTAATCTGCGAAGGAACAAATTAATTTACATTATTAACTGACATTATTTTTGTATCTAATAGCGTTGAAAGTATGACATTACCTCTCCATTTTGTTTCTTCAAGTCATCATCGGTGTCTTCATTGCAATTACCACAGAGACCTTCCATCGTACCCCCAAAAATATGGGAAGGAAGCGTAAGGGTAAATGCAAAATTAGGCTGATAGCTAATAATTTCCAATTGAATCGAAGGAATCAATAAACGTAGCTTTTCTGAGGGCCATTGCTCTAAATTCAACCAAGATGCGTTATAAGGAAAATCATTGATCTTTGATCCATCCACTTGAACTTCAAATTCTTGGGACGGTACACCTTCCTTGATTTGAACAACGTGCTCTTGGTACAGAATTATGATGGCCTCTGTACATGTACCGGTGTTGCAAATTCCATTTGAAACCAAAACTTGATAAGCATAATCCTGCGGAGCCCTTTTACTTTCAATGTTTCTAGATAACACGTATGTGCAATTTCCATCGAACTGAATGTTTTTCCTATCGAAACTGATGAACTTGGAATTTCCCAACCATTCGCAGGTACAATCTTTACACTGCATAGGTGGTATGCACTGATCACCATTGCGCACTGTTCCCTCAGGGCAGAAGCAACCAGAGAAACACACCCCTTGCATCATTGGGCAAGGGTCTATCTGCTGCAAATTGTCACAGCTGGTCTCACACTTATTTCTGCAAATTGAATCGCTTATAGTATGAAATATTACTTCATCAATGTTGAAAACTTACCTGAAACAATCTTTATGCACAAGGGGTGAAGGACAAGAGACAGGACAGTCATGGATGCTTCTCCAGGTCGACAAGTCTGCATTCAAATTACCAGCCTGACATTCAGTGACAAAGCTGGTCAACAAACGACAACGACAATCATTATACGTGTGATTACCACGTAAACAATTGCACGTGCTTTCCATACAATGAGATATGAATTTCTCTAGATCCACAATGTTTGAACATTCTGCCAATGATGCATCTTTAACTATATTGCAAATTTTCCAACTCTCTTCTTGTACGTAATATGGACAGACCTAAGATGTTATAGATATTTAATACAAGAGGAATTTTCATAATTTCTTTTTTTAATCTTTGATCTATTGACAAACCTGTGGATCACATTCTGGTACCCCCTCCATCATCCAACTGTCCCCAAACTCTACAGTGCTTCGAGCTTGATTTCCATCCGGCAATTGTCTGTCATTCATGGAATATCCATCAAAATATCCGCATAAACCATCTACTTTACCAGCCAGCTTCGTAGAGACTCCTAGTTTCACGTTTGAATTGGAATCCCAGATCACCCAGAATCCATAGTAATTGGATACTACATAGGTTATATCGCCGATAGATGATATTTTGAAAGAAGGAAACCTGTCGCCAAATCGAGCTACCTGGTTTGGCGTGAAACTATACTGATTGATATCCACATGCATGTCTGGATATAAAACAATCACGTCTTCGTCCAAGGTTATTGCTAACACTCTAGCACACTGATTATTGTGTGCATCGCATGACTTTTCCACTGTAAAAAATAGAGTTTACAATTTGTAATTTAATATATAAAAATTACACAAAATACTTACACGTTATGTACCATTTGTTGGCAAACATATCCCGGGCCAAAATGTGGTTACAGATGTCATACTTGTATTCTAATTTATCAAACGTGGTGAATGTTCTTCCTGTTACATTGCAGACAACCTCTTCCGGTGCTGGGGGCTTGCAAGTGTACTTTGGACACTTCTGAAGTTTATACATGCTCATCTTTTCATAGACCACAGCGTAACCTGGTGGACAAGACACTTCTGGGCAAGTATGTGGTGTGTTCTTATCAAGAATTGGTGGTGGTTTATTGGGCACACAAGTGAACTGCGCGCATTCTGTCCCACTTTCAGATTCTTTCTCTTCGTTGTACTTTGAATGTTGCATGGATTTCCTGAATAAATGTATCCTCATCAATTGTCACATAAAAATAAAATGCAGCTGTAATTTATGTTACAATACCTCAGTCCTTTCATTCTCAAAGAATGTCTGTGCAGAGATTTCGCTCCACCTTTCATTCCATGAGAATTTGTGTATTGTTGTGACTTCATAGATGACTTCAAAACTGTCCTGTAGCCTGGTGGACAAACTGGATCCTGACACACAGCTGGTGCAACTAAAAAATAAAATATAGAAATTATTTCTTGTACATTTTATGGTTTCATTGAATCTAGTACCTGATGTTGATATTATAGGTGTGCTCTCTGTTGTCTGTTTCAAAGTAGGAGTTGTTTCAACAACCTGTGGGCAATCCTTTTCATCGTCTGGACAATCTTGGACACCGTTGCACCATAAATTCTCCTCTATGCAAACATCACTGGTTGGACAGTGACGGGTACCAGGAGGACATGGTTTACACACGCAGTTACACAGTTCATTGATCACTGGTCGCATTCCTGGTTCATTACAGGCTTCACATTTCTTTGGCTGACAGAAGGAAATCCCACCCAAGGTGCATACACATTCCTGACAGTCTTCGCTCACCCACATTGCACCCACGTTATAACTAACAATTTTAAACATTAAAATATGTAGAAAAATATGCAAATCTATATGAAAAAGACATGCACTCACGAAATGTGTCCAACTACACAAGGACATTCTTGTTCGGTTCCACAGGTATTTCCATTCCACCAATAATGTTCTTCGCATTTGCAGCTAATTTGATCTTCAACCATTATTCCTTTGCATATATTGCATACCATAAATTTTTCTTCTGTTCTTGGTGTGCTTTCCGTAGCCTCAGTGGTTGTTGTAATGGGAGCTATGTAAATTAATTACAGCGACTCAGACAGAAATCCATAATATTATATTTTATGTAAAATACTTACGGTATGGCAAGAAGCAACCCAGAACCTCAAATTTCAGACCGATATGCTCATGCCATTTAATTGGTTGCAACTTTAGATACCTTGCGTTTAAAGGTCTATCAAAGTAATTCTTTTTAACAGTTTCAGAGTCAAAGTTTCCCAAGAATTCTTGTTCGTAGCCATTTGTATCCATGACTGGATTCCACTGGTGGCCATCGTTGCTATAAAATACTTTGTACATAGTTGTCCATGTACCTTCACCACCTTTTGTTGCAATTCCTGTTAGATTACGTGGTTCTAAGAAATCAATCTCAATGAATTGATGTGGGTTATCCAATTTAGGATGCCAAACGCTTGGAGAGCTCAGTTTCAAGTTTGGTAATAGATCAGTGGAAGAAGAAGACGTTGAAAGTTGTTCAGGATAAATCAAACCATTGTCCACTCCCATTGGCTCGTCGCACACTTAAGAAACAAATAAAGATAAAAATGTTGCAATTTTATATAGAATTTTTTTCATCTTACCAGGGCTTATAATTTTATCAGTTATCACTGTTACTGGAACAGTTTCAGTAAATGGAATAGTGGTGGTCATCAATTCTTGGCAACCAAGTAATTCCACTCTTATGGCTATTCCATTATGCCAAGACAGGGGATTTATTCGGACAACTTTGGCTTCTATTGGCTCATGAAACTTTTGCTCGACTGGTTTATATTTATTCACAGGTCCACTGAATATTCGTGGTTGCTTCGTATCGTCCAGTACATGAGAGAATGAGTGACCGTTTTCAGAGAACAGTACTTGGTAGCTGGTTACAAATTTATCGTCCACACCACTGCCTTGCAGGATGATACCATAAATTGGTTCAGGCTTTTGGAACTTTATGTCAAGCCTGGAAATGAACATAAGATGAAACGAATTCTTTCAGAAGTTATTTATAATTATATTTACCACTGATCAGTGCCAGGGTATTCAGGCTCCCAATATCCAGCATCTCCATTTAATACTGAATTCTCAGCTTGAAATGCTGGACCTTTGCTACTGCTTCCCTCGAATGAAACCTGGTCGCTCAAGTACTGAATTAAAGGAACGAAATTATTACTCTCACAATAGGCAGGTGGACTGACAGTACTAGGTACCACAATTGTAACTTCACTGACTGGACTTCTCGTTGTAGATTTTTCAAACCTTTAACATGTAGAATTATTGTGTTTACTATGCATACTATATCACATTTTAAAATTGAATGAATGTACCCACAAGGGAGATGTTGGAGTAGTAGTTGTTTCTGTTTGTGGATATGTAATTGGTTTCTCAGTTGACGCCTTGAAACACAACGACTGGTCACAAGTGTAATAGTTATTTAAACACTGACAGATTTCACATTCTGATTCTTTGATAACTGCACTAGGGAGAATGGATTGACCATCGTGAGATTTACAAGTGCAGTCAGCTTCTTCGACGCAGGTCATTGAATCTCTCCAAAATTTATTCGGTGGGCATGCCGGTCTCTCCTCTGGGACGCATCCTAATTTTTCAGGTAATTAAAAATTAACGTAATTGAAAAATTGAGCAACCGATTCATCTGGCATAGGATCTAAAAAATATTTTACCTGGTATGCAGTCAGAGTTACCATTACATGTACCTTCCTTCAACAAAATGTAATGATAATAATCACAGACTTTATTGCAATCAATGGCACAGTTGCTCCACGTTTCTCCTTCTTTGCAAGCTTCTAAAAAACCAATGATTCTCTTGTAACAAATAAAGTATTAACACTGAAATATAACAAATCTGATCATACTGGTAGTTATGATATTCTTTCCCAAAGTTGTGTACTTAGTCCATTCTGTTTTGGTTGATGTTTGCTCAACTGAACACTCGGGTCTTATCTGTATAACGCTAGCTGGCCAGTCACAGACTTGTATCTGTGGATTGTAAAACATATTTTCACCACAGGATTTCTCTACAAATTCGTTTCCATTGGGTCCAGGTGAACACTGGTAAAATAAATGACAATCCATGGGATGAGGTTTGTAAGGTTGTTCCATGTTGCATTCTTCAAACATTGCCTTCACTGTGCTTGATATTCCTGCCAGGAAAATGAACGTATTATTACATTAAATTAATTGTTATAAATTACATATAACATGTACCTAGTTTTTCTGTGGTACTCTCTGAACATTGACATAGAACACTAATTTCAAAGTCGATGCAAGGGTGTTTAGGCTGAGTCTGACAATAAAGACCGTGCTCCAAATTACACTCCACGTCCAGGCCAGTTTCTTTTGGTGTTAAATGACCTTTCACTGATCTACATCTTATCTCAACCATGTGGTTTCTATCGCATATTGCAGATCCCTCTATACTCGCCTTTAAAGAAGACAAGGTACATTTATAAGTATCACAAAATTGAATATACAAAAATTGAGCAAATTATTACCAAGTCAAGTAGTGTAGGCAAAGGTTCAATATCTTTAATTTTCTTCCCTTTAATTCCTGGATCTTGATTTATCCAGGCAGTCCAACCATCTACACATTTCTGTGGCTCTTCTAATGGCACAGTACTTGCAGCAGTTGTGGTACAAGGTTCTCCTTTGCACAGTACTTTACCACGACTACAGTAACACGTTTGACAATCGTCGCTTTTAACATTGTCACCCTCGTAATACGTCACCTGTAATGCAGATTGTCATCACTAGTTAGAAAACTTTTTATTTAGACTTTTAACGTACCCCCTCGATTTCGATGCAGAAGGATTTACAAGTTTCCTTTGGCACGCATTCTGTATAGCTATCGTTGCTGTATACTTGATTCTCGGGACAGGATTTAGTGGAGCACCCCTCGACACACGTGTCCTGAGAGCACAAATGAGACTGGTCCTTCAGGGTCATCAAATTGTCACAAGTTTCACGAGGACAGGTTGTAATGCACGGTGAGTATGAACTGCATTTCTCATCGCATTGTATGGGACAGAGTTCTTGGCTGCGCCATTTTATGGGGACACCTTTGGCGTTGCATTCATGTGCATATGCTGCCAAGGCGGTGCAAAGACATTCACAGTCACCTCCTACAACAGAAATTCATTTTATACTACGGGGTAAACCAATTCATTCTATTTTAAAGCAACCTAGTTTTACCTGCATCACAACCACACGTATCAAAAATACAGTTGCGTATATAGTTTTCTACTTCAACTTCAGAATGACATGGCTGGAACACAGGTGACTTCAGTATTCCACATTTTTGTACAGACCATAGATTTCGTTCTGGATGTTGTTCACAAGGGTCTTTGATGTCTTTAGGCTCCGGGCATAAATCATTCTTCTTCCAGGAGTCTCCGAACAAGTTGGCAGACACCTCTGATATGCCACCGGAAGGTGTTTTGAAATCATCTGCACTGTTATCATTATAGTCACCGCAGAGCCCCTTTGTACGTCCCTTCCATTTGGGATCTAGCTTTACGTATACTCTGGTGCCTGGACATAACATTAAAATATAAGAATAAATTCTTGTAATTCCAAAATATTGAGACGTTAAGAAAATTACCCCTATCCCACTGCAAGGTTAGTCCCATGTCTGGCACATCAACGAATACAAACAAGTCAGTTGTTCTCATTACAATCCTTTTGAAGTTTCCTGAAGGGAGTTCTTTCCCTCTGGTGAATACAATGCTTTCTGGACTTTCGTTGCTGCCAACTGTCAAAGTAACTGATTTGGAACACGCTACCCCAGTTGTTCCACAAGGTACATTCTGAATGGAAACGTCAAAAGTGTCCACCTTGCTTAGAGAACCTTTAACTAGAAGATAGTCACACATTCCTTGGAAGTCGTAAATCTTTCCATCAAACGTTTTATAGTGCGAATCACCCCAAGCGGTACAAACTCCTGTTGATAATAATTTTGGTATATGAGGTTACAAATTCATGAGATGTTTGAATATTTCATAGCGTTACCTGCACAGGTTCTATCTGTACACTTCCATGTTCCATTCATGCATTCACATGTATTGCACTCATCCTGTATAACAGACCCTTCTTTGTAACTTTGCCCTCCGTGATGACAGGGACAGGATTGTTCTTTAATACAGTTACCACCTGGTTCATCTAATACATAACCAAGTTTGCACACACAGCCAGATTTACAAACAGATGACTTCTGAACTGGTTTGTGCATATTGCGACAAGTTCTAGGTTCTGCTGGTGCGCAATCTGTGACTTCTAGATGTTTGCTTGCTACGCAAGAAGTCAGAAGTTCCTTAACAGCTGGATATTCCTTAATTTCATCCGGTGTTGCCTCCTGACAGTTCCAAATCCCACCTATTTAAAAGATTCTTATACAGTTGCATGTAGATCTTCAATTAATCAAACGTTATTTCAATTTATAGAACCTGCGCAGGTACAGAGTTCCTGAGCCTTGTTTCCAGGCCTGATTTCCTTGTGTCCTGCGTTGAATTCTAACCCTTGATACGTGCATGGACATTGTCCAATTGGAATGCAATTCCCATGAACATCAAGTGTTTCTCCTTCTGGACAGTTGCATCCTTCCACGCACTCCTGTTTGCAGTCCTGATAAGAAGATATATCTCCGCATGACCTATACATAATCAAAAAGTATTAGATTTTCACAGTTTGATAGATTTGTAAATTCAAAGTACCTTGTACAACTATTCCCACAAATCTGGTAGACTTGGTTTCCAGGACAGTGTATTCTACATTCATTTATTTCATAACGCCACATGAGTTTTATTCCTGCGGTAGCACACTCTTTGGCGTAAGCTGCCAACATGGGGCACAGACAGGATTCAACTTCAACCTTGCAGGAACACATGTCGAACAAACAATCCTTGTGAAATATATCCGGATCCACATGCCAATGACAGCCTGAAAAGAAAATCTCTGAGTAACCTGAAATCAAAATTATAATAAATCTGAATTTATTAGACTCTACCAGCAAAGATGTCACTGTACAAGTAGGAGCAATATTGTTTAGCAGTATCTCGTTTTTGTGGATCAAGGTCGCAAGGATGATCCGGCTCCTTTTCAGGAAGATTGGGACAAGAATCGTCGGTTTTCCATTTGTTAGCAAAAGAAATAGCCATGTTTTCAGTGTCACCCTCTGGTGTAATGAAATCGTCCTTCTGATTTTCAGAAAAGGTACCACAGAGTCCCATAGTTTTACCTAAAAATCATAATGAAATTAGAGACAGAACCTTTACACAAATAAATTCAAGAAGCTTAACAATGAATCAACCATGAAACTGAGGAGGAACGTTGATGTAAACGCGAGTGATGCCATCCCACCAGATTTCCAGATCATTTGGTAAATGAATGACCAAGAATATACTGCTCGCGACACGTATTCTGACGCCCTTAACAATTGTAGGATATACTGTTAAGTCATCTCCATTGATTAATACTTGGCGGTGTTGTTTGAGTTTCACAGACACATCCTGATAAGTAATCGTTACGGTCTTTGTACACGATGGAGCATCAGACGGTACCAGTCCCATATTCTATAAGGAAAATTACATTCCTCATTGATATTATTTTGTATAAATATCCTACATTAATAGTGCAAGTGACGGACCTCTGATATAGCGCCAGAACAAGGAACATTTTCACTCTCTATGCTGTAATCATCGTCCTTCATCAAATAATACTTGCACTTCCCCATGAAATCATAATGTTTTCCATCAAAGGTGGTATAATGAGGATCACCAACGACTGCGCATCTGGCACCGCATTGGACTTGAGTGCATAACCATTTCCCAGAGGAACAGGTGCAGGTGTTGCAATCCTTTTGCACGCTCTTGCCAGGCTGGAACAGTTTTCCTCGCAGTCTGCAAGGACATTCTTCAGGATACACACACCTCCCTTCGTGAGCCACAGTTCCTTCTGGACAGAAACAACCCTCTTCACAGTCGTCGACGTTCAGTTTCCTTTCCACTCCTGTCCAGCAGGACGATTCTGTCTTTGGGCCACACGACATGTACACTCGCCCGTTATTGCACATCATGGCTGCGAAATAAATCTACGTTAGCTTTCTTTGAATTACTATTTTGTCAGGTACTGATCGTTGGGTAACTTACGACAAGTGTCGTCGTTTCTCCAACCGGACAAGGACGCAATCTTTTTATGAGCACATTGTCTGACGTAAACGTTCATAGTGTCACAGGCGCATTCCCTTCTGTCGCCGCGTGTACAGGCACAGAAATCCCATAAGCAGGCTTTCTGTAAGTCAGAAATACTGATTGTGCTGGAACAGGCCTGGAACCTCCTATCAGAGAGCAGTTTTGTGCAGAATAGAATAGCTTCTCTAGTGTTCACTGGGTCAGATTCGCAAGCATGACGAGTGTCTGGGTATTCGTCGCATGTTTCTGAAGGAATAAAATAAATTAATTAAGGGAGATAAATTAAAAATTGAATTATAATACCTCCAATTTTCTCTGTTCGCCAAGAAGATGCAAATGCTGCGATGCTTTTCATCTGTTCTCCATTTTTGCTTATCAGATCATCCTTTTTATTGCCATTCATGTTACCACAGAGACCAGTTGTTTTATTCCACATGTTTTCAAAGGCTTCGACCTGCAGCATCAGAGCCCCATCCCATTTCAACTGAACTCCCAAAGAGTCCAACGTTACAACAATAAAATGTGCAGACATCTCTACTCTCAAATAGGAAAGTTGGGCTGGAATAGGCAGCAATTTGGTCCGAGTTCGAAATTCTGGAACTCCAGCTTCGTTCCGTGACAAAATATATTCTTTATCCTGAACGAAAATCTTGATGATCTTGAAGCAATCTTGAACCTTGCACCTTGGACTGTTCTCCACTATAATGGTGAACAGCCTGTTCTGCGCTTCCTGCACCAGAATGTAAGAACATTCGCTCTCAAAACTGAACACCGTATCGTCAAAAGTCTTGTAATTCACTCCACCCCAGGTGAAACAAGTTTCTGGCATTGGTCGTTTCTCTTCAATCAGTAACACGTTGTCCAGTGAATTGAATAACATCTGACATTAAACAAAACATTATTAAATGGAACACAAATATCCAATGTTTAAATCTTAAGTATTTTATTACCGTGTTTGATGTCATATTGCTCTCATGATTGTTGTAAAAATCTGTGTCGTGGGTGGTTTTAACGAGTGGAGATTGATTCATATTAGAGCTGAAGATGTCTTGATAGGTCCAACTGTGATTGGTCTCCCTTACGTAGGAATTGTAGGTGGTGCCCAAAGAAATCACATTCATATTTTCACTATATTTGCACTGAGGAATGGGTTGTGGATGGAAAACACCTGTATCATAAGAACAGATGTACGCAGTAGCTGGGGGGAATTCAAATTCTATTCCAGCAGGGCAATTCAGGGTGCACGAGTAATTGTCATCAACACTGCTACAAAAGAAGCCACCGTTGAAGCCCAGTTTTTCTCCATTGCAGGCATCAGCAGCTACGTAAAAACAGTAAAGAGAAAATTTAAGAATTAAATGTATTAAATAATTGAATGTATATATAAACTTACAATACTGGCACTGGGAACCTCTATATGCCTGTGGACACTGGCAAAGGTTTGATGGAAGACAAATGCCCCCATTTTGACAAGGTGGATCACATACAGCTATAATAAGAAACATATTTATAATTACTGTCTGCACATATCTTAAATTTCTGAAGTACAACTGTAAAATTTGAACAAACGTTTGCAGTCAGGTACAGAGACCCAATCTTCTTTAGTAGGCTCCCAGTTTCCATCCTTACATATGAGATTGGTAACTGCGCTACCATCTGGAAACGTGAAATTCTTCATACAAGATATGGTGCAAGATCTAAACAAAATAGAGGAATAATTGTACATTTAATGCAACTATTTTGGTAACATCATTGAAATAGTTGAACGTACTTTGAGTTGCAAAGCTTGTGAGAATTGAGCACTGGAGGAGGATAATTTAAGCATGGTTTATTTTCAAACTGGCACTGCGGTCCAGTGAAATCCTGAGGACAATTACACTGATGAGGTGCAACGCATACACCACTGTTCATGCACTCTGGCATACATATTGCTGAAAATACACCCATTTACTTTAAAATTTTTGCTTCACAAACAGTAGTAAAAATAATTAATTAATACTCACGTTCACAATGAGGCATAGAGTTCCAATCTGTACCAACAATGCGCCACTGTTTATCAATACATATTATAGCTAATTGGTTCACCCCATTTGGGAATTTATAATTTTGGTCACAAGTTGCAATACATCCACTGTGGATAATGGGATTAATTAAAGACTGGATATTTAGATTTAATCATTTGCTAATTGAGAAAAAATTACCTGTCCATTGAGCATCGTATTCTACCATTTACAGGCACCTCAGGGTTTGCGATGCAACCCCCAGCAAATAATGGTTTCCTTCTACTCTTTGCCTTTTTTACCCCTGCATAATCTGGAACTGCATCTCCATTTAATGAAATGGTTGTGCTGAAATATTGAAGAGGAACATTATGAATTAGATTTGCATAAAGGAAATAAATGGAACACTTACTCTCCTACACGAGAAGAATCAGCTGGATCACTTGCAACAATTGATGAACTGATCAAGATAATAATCACTGCTACGTTGACAAATATTTTCCACAGCATCATAATGATTAATGAAATCCAATACAGTGGAACATCATTGAAAAGCTTACTCTCGCCGAATATGTGAATTAATAAAATTGTTCTTTTATATATAACCACCTCTAAAAGGAAGCGGATAACCGATAAGTCCTGCTTGATAAATGAATTCGACGAAAAAATATGGGTCATTAGTGCAAATTAAATTGAAATAAGGATTCTTCTACGAACAAGGCTTTACTTCTCCAAAATTAATACTTTTATTATTATAGATTATAATTTATAAAAGCATCTGAATAAAAACGTGTACCATATAAAAAAATACATACATGTATACATAAAATACAGTACCAAATATTGTCGTTCAGAGTATAAATTTCTAACTACAAATGTTTCTTATGACTATACGTGATAATCTCTGATAATTAGTAATAGATCTAAATACGAATGATCATCTAGATTTAATAACATAGAAACCCATTATTCCACATTCTTGACACATATTTAAAATTAGAGATATGATTCAGTTATCACGGTTATTACAAGCGTTAATAAGTTACTAATTAGTCAGATAAGGCAACGTTGGTGTAACAAGGGAAATGCTTATCAAATAACACCATTTCACTGGTCTCACAATTCGTTGTATCAATAAAACTCATGAAATAGAGCGATATTATTGCGTAAATAAACTATATCAACCATTAACAATCATTAAACTGTCTCATGTAGCTAACATTATTAATACAATAATTATGCAATAAATATTGAAATATCAGATATCTATTAATTTCACAAATGAGGTATTTCTAAATATCTTTGGAGAACTTCGCATATAAATTTCATCCTTCTTATGTACAAATTGTATAAAAGTAACAATAAATATATAGGAGTATAAAAATTAATCAAACTTGTCTAATTTCTACCGTGATAATTTTGAGCAATTAATTGCCCTGGCTCAGAATATTTCGAATGCCATATCTCATAATATGCATCACTAGAAATATTGTTTAGATATGTGATGTTAAACTCCTCCTTCAGTGCAACCTTCCACACCTGAAAACAGTATTGTATAATTAATTCTGAATACTTTTTTTTAATACAATAGGAAGTAATAAAATGATAGTCATACGTTTTCATCAGGTACAGAAACTGGTGCATTTCTAGTCCCAAAAATAGCTTCATTTTTAAAGACATGTAAATGATACAATAAATAATTCAATGTGTACATTTTGTCTGATTCGGCGACGTTAAAAGTAACAGACATAAAAGAACAACATTCGTCGTGTGCTGGATATAAGGCACGAGTCCAATAAACGCCAATTTTAGCAACACCCCATAAGAGAGATTGTAAGGAATACCCATGAAATGTACCCCTTAAATACTGATCTCTTGTATCAGATGGATGAATTCCCATGGTTGCTAAATGCTTAGCTGAAAATAATCAGGAGTAATTGATTAATTACATTAATTAAATGAATGATATCAATGAAATAAAAGAAAAATGTTTACCAAGATAATAATCTTCTTGTTTCCAATATTTACCACCAGTTATACATTTTGCAGAATTATCAAACATTGTGGTCAACTTTTTAAGAACTCCTTTACTGATTACATACCCAGCGTCAGCAGCATTATAAGATTGACCCCACATCACCACTGCATGGCCTAAATAATAATCGTCGGTATAATTTAGAGGGCCAAGCATATAACGTAAATTCTCAGGAATCACTAATGTGTCATCTTTTACAAATACAAGCCATTCCAAGGTTGCGTTATCTTTCCAAACATAGTTAAACGCTTCGCATAGAAGCTGCCAAGAGGAGACAAGCTTTTTGTCAAAGTTTCTAACAGGTACTTCAGAATCTTTCTGTTGACCAAAGAAGTATATCTTATTGCAATGCTTTCCCCAAGTATCTTTGATCGATCTTGCTAGTTTAATTTTTTTCACAAAAACAATACAAGTAAGATGAACATTAGATTTCAACCAATCAGCTTCCAATCTTTCTTTCCCCTTAATTCCATAAAGATACGTATCCATGTCTATATCCTTTATCTTCACCTGCTGATTTTCCAACCATTTTCCATACGTTACATTTGCAAACCTATCTTTCACCTTTTTCTCTTCCCATAATTGGAAAGTGATCTCTTGACTAGTTGGTGTGACAGAAGTAAACCACTTTGAAAGATCTGTGGTATAAGAATTCATGAAGGATCTTTCATAAATGGACATGCTATTAAATACATGTTGAACTGTAAGCAAGAGTAACGCAGAGAGAATTCCAATTCCAAATCCAACTAGAAACACGGAGCGCGATTTGAAACGATAAAGATGCATCTTATAGTTGTACCATTACTTTAATACTGCATCATAGTTTGCTGCCGGAAATATAGTCAGCTTGTGATCTAATAACATTAATTGACTCTCATTGATCCTATATGTGCTCGATTGCATTAGATCGTTTTATCCGTGACTCTCGGGTTGTTGAGTATCTAAAACAATCAACAAATAAAAATGCTGAAAGGTATAAATAAATCGTCCGTGAATAATATGAAAATTTATTTCGATTATGCAAATTACTTACTCATTAAGAAACAATGTAGCTTGTTAATGTCATAATAAATAATTCTTGTAATTATACTATTTTATCAGCTTGTTTTATTTACTGCTATGGTAATTCATGTAAAACTGAATGGGTGAATAAATTAAAATCAACAGGTGGTATTATACACCTGTTACATGGAACATAACCAAACAGTAATATATAGAAACTGATAATCTGGATTTATCATTATATAAACTTTGCTTACTATTGTAAACATCCATCATACAAGAGTTTTCTTATCGAAATTATAAAACGCTTTCTACTTTAAAATTATATAACTGCTTGTTCTATATTCTGTATTCTATTGATTATATAAATAGTAGACTTTTATGAGTATCCATTCATGAAAGTATAGATTTTGAAATAATTTGAATGTAACAATTTTACTTTATATGTTGAAGAAGAATTATTTTTATTTATTATTAAGAGCAAGCCTCAATCTTACAATATAGAATTATAAAATATAGTTTTACATCTAAAAGAGAGATAAATTACTTTAATATGTGATGTATATACGCTTATTCTTAGTTTCAGCTTTTTGTTTACCAGGTACTGAGTGAAAATATATAATAGATGAATGTATAATACGTGCATAAGAATTCAATAACAAAATTCTTGAAAGTAAACAGAGAACTTTTAGAATGCTGTATATAGAATCTTATGTATAAATTATATATTCATATCACTAGTTTTGATATTGCGTTATAAATATCGTAAAATTTATAAATATACGTTTAGTAGAATTTGAAAAATCGAAATCTTTTGGATAAGTCTAGCAAACTTTTGTTTCTCTTACAGCCAATTCTTAAAAGCTGACTTTACCCCTAATTTTAAAGAAGCCTAAGGCATTTCTGTTATGTACCAAGGCACCTACGCCGATATAATTTTCTATAATAATCAATCCACTTCTTATATTACATTCTGATGGTAATAAATCTTTAATAGTCGAACGTAAACCTTCAACATCAAATCTCAATTTCTCCTCTTCCGATCCTATGGAAGACACGATGATGTTTGAAATTACCAATACAATAAAAATAAATGTAACGTTAAATTACCTTTGTACCAAAATAAGGGGTGACTAGTGTAAGTGAGCCATGGTATATCTTTTGCAAAAGGATTCCACTTCTTAATCAATGGCAATGGATTACCCTTATTCCACATCAACCTTACCCCAGCCATGTTCCTTTTCCTAAAATAATAATTATAATTTAATAAGAAGAATTAATTGCTATCCTCAAACATTTATAAAAAGAGAGAAAGGTGTTAAAACATCTACAAATATCTTTACAATTATATCACACAGCATTCTACTAAAAAAGAAAGTTAGAATATCTATACATTTATCGCAAATAATAGTATTAACATATTTTTAAATGAAGCAACAAAGGAATATAAATCAATTCTCAATTCTCAATTCTACTTAGGAACATCGTGTGTACCTAGGTTCAAATTGTGCAAGTCCAGTACAAGAGGCAAGAGAAGACCACTCTTGACGAACTGCACAATTAACTATTGACGACACCCCCTCTGCCAATCCATTTAATCGTCTAAAAATGGTTAAACATTATATTTTTCACATGTACAAAAATACATTGCATATGTTCCTTCACCCCCGTTATAATTTTATTTATTTACAACTTAATTATAGTACAGTAATTTTAAATTTACTTACGGTGCTAGAGACGAGGATGGGTAGACTAGTTCGCCAGAAACTAATGTATCAAGTTGAGATAAAGGTATTCGATTGTATTCGAGTACTTTTAAAGAGATGAAATCATATTTTATAGAATAAATAGCCTTTTTAGTAAGCACTACCAGTCTTTCTTTCTCGATATCCCATAAGCTTATTCTATAATCAGAATTTATACAGCGATTACTTAGGGTATAATAAATTAATTGCATGGATTTGAAAAGTTCTTTACTCGGTTAAACTTTACTTCAGAGGACACCAAATTTTTTTGGGTACGGATTCCATCACTGTATTTAAATTACTTATAAAATTGATACAGTAGAAGCAATAAGCAAATGCATGGGCTGTACCCTTTATCTCTAAAATAAATATAAACCTAACTCAGACAATATCGAATTTACGGTTTGACTAAACCCGCTAAAGTGGTCGGCCCTGCTGCCAGCAGCTAGCGACAGCGTTCATTGGACAAGAAGCCAACATGGCGTCACAGTAACGTAGCGAATGCACTAAAACTATCGAACTTTACACGCTCATAACTTTTTAACTACTGGATTCTTAAAGTTAAGACTTACATTTTTGGATTCTACACATCAAAAACTATGAACTAAAAAAAAAAAGGTCCAAAATTTTGTGTCCCCTAAAGTAAAGTTCAGCCCTTTACTCTGTTAACAGCCAGCTTCCAGCTATGTCTTTCTCTTCTTCATTTATTAAGCTATCTTGACAATCTTTTATAGCTCTTGCTACAACTTCATTTCTATCCGTGAAGAAAGAATGAATATCTAGATGTTTAAAAGGAATAGTGGATACATCTTTTGATGTTGGAACTTGATTGGATATGTTGCCTTCATTTTCTCTGTTTCTCTTTTCAACGTCAATCCCTTTGAATAAAAATACATTCATTTAAGATCAGATCCTGTTAAGGTAGCATAATTGAATTATTATAAAAATCGTTTGACGAATGATTTTCTTACCAGTGGATGCAGAGGTTGAATTACTAAATTCATTGCCATCAAGATCTTTTGTGATCTCTAAAGTGGCTGTTTCAAAATTTCCCGCTGGCCCCTCATCAAAGTATGTCTCATCCATCGTTCTAGGTTATGGTTTTCTTTTCTGCTTCGAAAAAAATATCGTTATCTTTCGTTCCTAGACGTGCCACGTTTAGATAATTGCACAGATATGTCACAGCCTTTATTTTCTCTCGATCAGCGGTTTCTGACAAAACGAGCAACGCACAATTATTCGATAAATTTCAGTTAACAATTTGACATTTTTAAGTAATCGCGAAAGGCGCCATACTTATGAAATCTAAATGTGGCATTGATAATGTTATCTTCAGATAGTAGAAGACTCCCAACTTCTTGATTACAAAAGAATAATGCTATTGTTATACATGTTTGACATTGAAAATTGAACTAATTTAGAAAATTTATGTATCTTTATATCCACATGTTAGTTTTGAATAAAATAATAAATATGATTGTTATAGTACACCAATGAAAACAATATTGTAAAAAGAGAATAAACAGAATTCTGTAATAAAATTTTATTTTAAGTCCTTAAGAGTACATGTTTATATAAATTCAACTTTCTTTCCTTTGTACCATTCATTTAAAAGAAAACTGCAGCTAAAAATGAAATACTTGCCAACATACAATGGCCACTTCTGTATTAATCAATTTATATTCAACAGTTTTCTTTTGCAGGTGTTAATAATGATTGGGCAATCCTGTACATTTCTAAAGTACTGATATTTATTCACAGTTTTATTCATCAAATATCATAAATATATGTATACTGTATACTCAAGCTGTACAAAGCATCAGCCTTATAAAAATGTATTTGAACGTAGCTGATTATAATCTTACATCGTATTTGTACAAGTTTGAATTATTTGTACACAAGTAACATTAGAAGAAGAATGTACAGTTATTAATACTTTGGTTAATGGCTTATTATCTTTATACAACGTTACACTCGACACCATAAAAAATATAGTTCATAGTTACTGAACGCAAATAGTTTGCAAAATATCAAACTCGTTAATAGAAAATAAATATCCTATATCCTATGTAAAAACTTTGGTATTTGTTACCTTTTTCATTTTAAGTAGATTACATTAGTCCAGATATACTTAACTATATTGTACAGTATCATTAAATATTTTTAATATATATATATGTACACACACATTAAAAAAATCTTTGCCTTTTGAAAGACCTCCTAATATACCTCTTTTATCAATAGTATCAAAGTTACATGTATACTACCTGTGCGATAACTGAACATCCTAACATGTCTTTTTTTCAAAGTGTATTGTCCAGCTGATTTCCCATTATTATACTTAAGAAAGTTTCTGCATCAATGGTACCTTGCGTCAGTCTTATCATCAACTTAGTTTAAGCGTAGTAAGGCATCATTATGTGCATCGTTAAAAAAAAAAGAGACAACAAAGACAAAGAAACATAGAAACCGAGATACCGACTAGCAATTGAAATAGATAGGTTAACACAAAACAGAGATTATCTCAGTGCGCGATCATTCGTAATTATTTGTAGTATTGGACGTCGTCTATCATATTGTCCGACGAAGTCAAAGTTAAACTGCGTTCTTCGTGCATTCCCTTGGCATAATTGATTTGTTGCGACACCTATAATAATCATAATGCATTATAATAAAAAATAACAGTTACAACGATGAACTGTGTCGCAGAAAGAATGTTAGTCATTTAAGGGGATGGTAGCTGGGGTGATTCTGAACATTTTCCTTTGCAAAAATATTTGAAGCTTCGTTTTTGAATTATTAAGGAAAACACACTGGCCAATCAGAGCGCGCGTAGCGCGCGGGCTCAGGGACGGCTGCCTCGACTCCTGAGCCCGCACGCTACGCGCGCTCTGATTGGCCAGTGTTTTTCCTTAATAATTCAAAAACGAAGCTTCAGACAACATTTTCGCAAAGGAAAATGTTGTTCAGAATCACCCCAGCTATCACCCCCTTAAAGAACTAACACTCTTTCTGCGACACCCTGTATACTTACTCTTTTGGCCACCTCTTCGTTGTCGCATCGCACCTTGGGTCTCCTCAACAGTTCAGGACCGTCCACGTTAACAGTTATCGTTGAATCCGATCTGGATATTAATTCTATGTAGTACAACGTGACACCGTTACTTTCCACTTTATGCATCGGCTGACAATACAACAAATCCGCTAAACTGACTTCTGTCACCACCCCTTTCGTACCGCCGGATATCACGCGGACACGATCGTTCGACACGAGTACCCTTAGGTTCTCCGTACCGGTACGTAGGCACTCGTACGCTACGAACAATTCCGAGTAATTATGATCGTTTATTATGTAGAGAAACTCTTGACCCTCCGCTTGTTGACGATTATAAGGAGGTAGTAGGCCGGCTGGACCGCTAGCGACACGAGGGTATCTATCTCGTTTTGGTATTGTACGATGAGCGCTGCAAAGAAGAGTGTTACAAACGTGTTCAATATACGTTACTATTCTTCATTTAATTTTATGTACCTTCTACTTGTCTCTCGTACAGCAGTGGCAGTTTCTGTGGCAAGGTCCAACACCCCCACCACTGGTTTTGTGATTGTTCCAACGACCCCTTTACCAAAACCAGCGAAGAAACCCTGAAAGCATTTATTAATTAATTTCTTGTAACGTTTTAGCACATATTTGTGATGAAACATACAGGAAATCCTTCGTTTGCAGCACCGTCATAAGTCTGCTTGAAGATACTTGTTACGCCTCCTAGTAAGCCAAAGCCAAAACCCTTTAATCCAGCCACCAAGTGGTCGCTACTACCCGCGGTATTCGCGCGAATCCTTTGTCTAGCTTCCTCGTGCCTTTCGTCCATTATTACTCGACCCAATCCATCGGACAATGACTCTGTCACCTTGGCGGCTGAATTTGATATACCATGAGTGACGTTTTTCACTAATGTTTTTACACTTCCTTCGTAAATCAAGCCGGATACACCTTCGGTGACATCGTTCACGAAACCAAGAGGATTACCCAAGAAATCTACAGACCCTAGTATTACAGCAGCTTGCCATTTCAGCTCCTGGAATGAAAGAATAAAATATCAGCATCGATAGCTAACCTAAAAGATTGATACATTTTGAATATTAGGTGTACAAATTAATTCGATGCCTTTTCTGACTTATTTTTAAGAAGTTATAGCAAATTATTGAATTTATCGTTATTGATTTCATATTCTCGCGCCATTTTTCAGATTCACAAAACCGCGGGAAAATGTTCGAATTCAAAATAGTAACTAAGAAAGTGTAATATTAAAGGTACCGAATTAATTTATACGCCTGATAAAAAGATTTTCGTGATCGTACATCTTTGTAATGCTTTACAATGGAATGCACTAAGAATTGAGTACTTTCGAAGGGATGTTTCTTAATGAATGGCTCTAATTCAATAGTGGCGTCTTCGAACTTGATCAATGTTAGGCCTAATTGTCTTTTTATTGCCTGTAAATGGCGTGGTAGTTTTGTGGTGGTAAGCACGCTTAATTTCACCTGTAACAATAATGAATTATAAAGAACATGATTCCATATTCAATTGAAGTGTTCCAATTAAGAAGGACACTTAATTAGAAGCATGAAATTTAACAAATTTTTAAAGATTTTTTTTATAGAATACCAATTGTTCAATCTTTTTGTAACTTAGAGGCTTATTTATTATATATTTAAGTTTCTACAAAATATTTTTGTTTCTTGAAAAAATTTAAGAATAGGAACAATTGGTATTCTGTAAAAAAAATCTTTAAAAATCTTTAAAAATCTCCCTTAAATCTACACGTACTTGGCTAGGAACAATTTTCAATGCACCAAAGTAGTATCGCTTGGCGTGGGCGGCGGACACCTCTGAAATAAATCTCTGCGCTTTGAAATCATTTTCATCGACCGGCACCTCCAGCTCCGATCTTCCCGCCCCGATGAACGCAGCCAATTTCAAGATCAGCTTCTCCTCCAAGTGTATACAAAGAGGCTTAATCGTAACGATCACGTGCTTGTATATCTCTGCGTTCTGGCTTCTAGACTTCAATTTCTCAGCGACCACGTGTATAGCTGGCCTGTGCTCGCTTTCGACGCGGGCTGCCCGTGTCACGTATAAGACAGAGCTGCATTGCGCTTCAAACAATTGATTGTCAATTTGTATGTCCTCCACGCTCAGATCTAAAGTGGTATTGGCAGGAGTCTGTACGAGTTCCAAGGAGATTCCAGCTAAACGAGCAAACAGCAACTCTTCTACCGGCCTCCGGGAAACAATCGACAATCCCAGGCCAGCTATCAGATTCACCTTCAATTCTAATTCGCGAGAATTTAATTTTTCAGCGTCGGTGTATATCTGCGTTGGACGGTGGCTCACAGCGATGTGGGACCAGTCACGTTCTTCTAATAAGGCAAAAGTTTTCTTCTGCAAAGAAAAGCGAACCAATTAATATACTCATATATTTCTAATAAATTTTTGTTTCAATATTTTTACCCTTTCTTTGATATCCAACACCTGTAACACCCTGGTTGGACCATCGGTGGTTACTCTGATTGATAAGAAGCCAGATCCTGGTCTCAATTTTTGTCTTCCCACGCGTTGTTCAATTGGAGGAGGACTGGAATGGGTCTGGGGGCCCAATACTGCTTCACTCCCTAAAAATAAACGAGTACAATGTTTCTGTATAATGTATGCATTAATGATCATGTTAAAGATTCAAAGATAATGTGCATAGTTAAATAGTAGTAGTAGTTGTGTTGTATCTGAATGTGAGCTTTTGAAGCGTTCAATTGTGCAGAGCGCTAGTGAAATAAAAAAACAAGCGTAAGCTTAAGCGCATAGAGTACTTATATGTAAACGTATTTAATAATTAATTGAATTTTAATGATACACCGGAATCTATACGTACACATTTGCCAACGGGCGACACTGCCGCCTGCAACATTTATCATTGTCAATTTAAGATTCACGGGTTTGCGACGAGAATAATTTTGTAAAAGAGCAGGATAAACGATAAGTAAAAATATAATTTGTATTCTGATCTTTATAGTCACGTTGTTTAGATTAATTCTTGGAACTTTCCAATTTATTCAATATAATAAATTAAATAACAGGATGAACAGCAAGCTTAATTCACGTTCAATAATAATACTCGGTAAGCAAATCAGGTCTGTGGAAGCTCTGCCAAATAAACAAAACAAAATGACAACAAATGGGCCACACGCAACTGGAACCATTTTCATAACTCCACAAATCCGAATTTAACTTCCTGAACATTCTGACTGAAATGGAGTTATTAAAATTGATCCAGTTATCTCAAAAATTTGTGTAGAGGCGATTAAAAAAAGGAACAGGTAAAAACAAGCTATGCTAATTAATTATACCAAGATGTTGGTGCGCCAAACCTTCATGTAATCCCATAAATCCATCCTTTGACTGAACGCACATGTTCTTGTGAGCACAACACAATCGTCCATCATCGGTGAACCGCCAAGTTTGCGTTGATCTTCTTCTAGGATCAGGTTTCCTTAACGCAAGGGCACAATAGGTAAAGGGCTGTGGTGCTGTGCCTGCTATGTCCAGAACTAACACCGTCTCAGGTGTTTTTGAATGTTTGTCTCTAGGTGGGCTAGAGCCTAAATTTGTCGAATACATTAATTTAGAATAATCAGAAAGAAAATATAAAAATCAATTTTCCATCTACTTACCTTCGTGTTGTAACTGACCATCACCAGTCATTCTCCAAAGCTGTGATCTAGCTCCGTACTGCTTCCTTCTAAGAGCAACCCAGCCACCGGGGCCAGCTTCTAAAACCAACCTTTGAGTTTCAACGTCTAAAGGATCAAGACCACCCTCTCCTGTTCCCAGATCGCAGTCTGTCTTGAAGGTACCTATTCCAAACAATCAGGAGAAATTGATAAACCCAATATACATTTCAACAAGTAACAGAAAACTGAAGGTTACCAGCGAAAGCAATGTAGATGAAGTTTTCATACGTCAGACCTCTGCTTTCTCCAAGCATATTCAAGTCATACGTAGCTGTCACACCTCCAGGCGCGGTTAAAACTAAACCAGCTGTCTGAATTGGTTCGTCCAGTGCATATGGTACGGAGGAATGTGGCCTGACAGTCCACTGCAGACTGTCGTGTACCGTGACCTACAAAGATATTCTTGAAAATAATTTCTAATTAATTCAATTAGATGGTTTAGCAAAACGAGAACTGATTTTGTTATAGCATGCGAGTTAATAAATTTCCTGGAGCATTTTTGTTTCTTAATTAATCACCTGATTTACTATCAAAGGCACCTCCGAGAAATTATCAACTCTTATAGGGGGTGGCATGGTATCCGCGTCAGTGAACACGATGAAATAGGTACTTTCTTGTAGCACAACATCTACTCGAAGAAAATGCATTCTTCCTGCCGCGTCTCTGATGTTAATCGTCAGTGAATAATTATCGTCCAGTCTGATGCCACCTGACCACATGCAATCTTTAACATTTGTGATTCGAACGCACAATAATAAGTCTTTATCGAGACGTGGCCAGTGAAACGGCATGTGACAATCGGGCATGGTTCTGATATACGTTGCTTGAGCATCTGGATGACTCTGGAAGCAAGGATAATAAAGAAAACTCCATCAAAAAGGAAACGAAACTCCTGTCTTTCCCTTACAATTGTTGTTGTGAAACATTTCTGAGCTAGTTCCAAAGTGAAACTTGATTTATTATGCAATTGATATCTTGGAGATAAAGTAACCACGGTGGTAGCCCTGTATTTTCCTCTTGCTGTCCTAGTAGCCACACTGATTAAATATACTATATCAGGTCGACCATCGCGTAGGGATATCCTAAGACGATGCACCTGTACGTATTTTAAAGTGGCATGTACATTTTGTACTTGAAGATAAATTTATATATATTGTATTAACAAACCTGTATTCCAGGTTGCAAATGAAAGTGCTGCGACCACTGTGGAATTCCTTGAGGATGCACAGCAGTACCCACTCTTACCGATAGGGTTCTGCTGGCTTCTTCATCGCTGAAAGAAAATAACAATGGCTCTACCATTCTGGCCTTCTCGTGCTCTTCAAATTGGCCAGCTGCCTCAGCTCCAACTCCTTCTTGCCGGAACACCAGAGGCAAACCAGTTTTATTAATGATCCAATATGGTGCGGTGATGTTGATCTGTGTACCAGATCCCTTTTCTATATTAACAGCTGCGTGTAGGTATAATATTCTGCCAGGGGAATCTGTTAGTCTAAGACGAGCAGTGAACGAATTGGTGTACGGTGGTAATATCATCTGTGGGGAACAATTTTCAACTTAGACGTCAGCTAAATGTTATGAAAAGTGATGAAGATCTTTACCATTCCTGGACCGGGATAACCATCCAATTGTATAGTGATCTCCAGCTGCTCTTCAACATTCACCGCATGCAAGTCTGCACTGCCACCAGGTAGGATTCTACCGCTCTCTGTACCCACTTCGAACAACAGCTCGTGGGGTAATAAGTTGGTCAATGTAAGAGGAGCCATCACAGTTATCGTATGCCCTGGTAGTATCTGACTGGTGTCAGGTGGATAATTATCTCTCATCACTGCTACACACATTCTACAAAATGCAAACCCTCATAAATATATCTTTCATTTGATGAGGCGATGATACTTACCTAAATATATTGTTATGGTTAGCTCTACATGTGATACGATTTTCAATAATCTCTAATGGTTTCTTTACCACTGTCCAATCTATCGTTTCTGTACAATATTGGAACAAGGTATTCAGATTAAGGGGCTTCAGACACATCTGTACACCGGTGTGCGTTAAAGGTACCGACACGGTCGATAATGCAGGTACCTGAAGTATCCTGTCGTTAACTGACAAAGACAGATCTATAAAAGAGAAAAACATGAGTACATTAAAGAGTACAATTTTATGTACAATATAGGGAACATACGTCCAAATTGATTCAAAGATTTCTCCATTTTGATCTCCACTGGGTGTTTTAATTTGTTGGATATTTGCAAGGCTGATCTAACCGTGACCAATTTCCTAGCTGATCCTTCTAATTCAACAGCGAATACTATTCTAGCCTTTGGTGTGAACATCCTCAACTGAAATAGAACATTTAGTATACTTAAAAGAGAGAGACATTATTATATCTAACAATACCTGTGAGGTAGTAAAGTTTGCATTCGCATGCCTAAAGTATATTCCAACACGGTCAACTGTAACTGGGTCTACCGGTCTCCATCCATCTATCAGCACTGTGATTTGATGTCTTCTGACTGTATGAGTGGCATGATGCCTTAATTTCCCCCTTCCCTCAAAGGTGAATGGAATTGTGTCACCAGGAACTACTTCAAGCCAGGTATCATCCTTCTGAAAGACATTCTTGCTCTTGAAATTCTGTCCTATATCCTTGGTATCGTCAGCAGTGGCGATGATCGTTTTGAACCACAATTTACAGCCAGTTTCATTCTTCAAGGCAAAAGGAATGAAAGGCATTCGACGCCTGTACGCTGTTCCATTCCCTGTAGCTTTGTTCACATTAACATCTTTGTTGGAGATTGAATAGAAATCCTGCATCCAGTTGTTCTTCACTAACTCTATCAGTTCTACCAATGTGGATGTTATGTTAACGTCAACAGAATCTTGAGAGTCAACAGACATCTGCAATCTTTTGGAATTGAGGGAATTAGTTAGGGTCTGTTCCCAATGGACAGTGGCCTTCCATGGTTCCACAAAAGGTTCCCAGCCACTGAGGACTCTGTTATAATAATCAATGCTGAACGTGGTGGATACTAGACCAGGTCCCATGCATGCTTGCTTCAAGTTTAGATCCAGCAACGAGATCTCTAACAATGGTACATCAGCATCTCTACAGTCATCGATGATGCATATTCTTGCACAAGGCGTTTGCAGTTCAACAGTATGAAAGACAGATTCGTTGTTGGTGTTAACGTTAGAGTCAGGTACAGCGTTTTGGGTCAGCCATAAGGCTGCCTCGTCCAGCTGGCCATTACAGAGATCCAAGGCTGCTCTGCAATCAGCATCGTTGAACCCCAATGCTGTTAACTTTTGCACCTGCATTTCAGCAGAGGTCAACGCTTCGCTGGATCGTTGCTTGGCCAGCAGTGTCTGTTTCGGCAGAGATTTGAGCATCCTGGAGAACATGGTCACGTCGTGGTAGCTCAATCTCACGCAGAGTGGTTGCAGCTGGATCTCGAGGCATTTATCCTGCGTCAAATCTAAACTGGCACCTACGGGGTCGATGATGGACAGGGCGGTCTCATCTTCCAGTCCCAGAATGCAAGAGAATAGCTCGCAATGAGACAGATTACAGGACAACGGTTTCTCTCCTTCTTGAGGAGCTGATCTGTACGAAAGTACAGCGGTGCTCTTCAGGATGACGGCGTTGGTGTCGCGCACCGAAGTGTCCTCCACGATCACCAACTCGGAATCAGTGATGTTGATTTTTAATTCAAGGGGTATCGCCGTCGAGGCGTTGTTCTCGTTCTCCTGGTTACTCTCTGTCGCTGTTTGAGCAATTCCAATAATAGGCCTGGGCTCGAGGGAATTCAACATCAGGAAGTCCCTGACCGCCTCCCACCAGTCAAGAATAGCAGTCAGTCGCATGCTATGCACGAGAATAGTGGTCGCTGCGTTTGTCTTGCGCCTCCTATGGTGCACCTCAGCCTGGACACGATTTTCGTTATTGGAATTCCTTAGGGGCTGCAAGATACTAGTGAAAACGTTGGACTGTTTATTAACCGGTTCATCCTGGAACCTTGTGTCTATGATTAAGATCTCCTGGGACACCAGGTCAATGTCTTGCGAGCCATCGCTCAGGGAGTCCAACGTCAACCTGGATTTAATAAAATTAACACAAGCCAAAGCTGCTATATTGTGATTTGGGTGTAGCTTCACTGTCACGTTCACTAATTCCAGAGTTATACAGGATTTCTTCCAGATCTTTCCTCTGTTGTCCACGCTGACTATCGAATATTCAGCAGTCTGATCAAGATCCTGCATAAACTGACGTAGATCGTCCAAGTTTTCCCCAATATTGTAAGATAGGAGTCCACGAATCAACATGTACTGAGCTGGATCCAAAGCACAGTCCATGGTTGAGAGCGTCCCATGTATGCTCAAGTCTGGAATTTCTCTGCTTAGGTAAGTGTCCAAGTTTCTTTCGGTACGTAACTTCAAGTGGCACATCTCAGTAAGCAAAGAGGATCCAAGTTTTTTAATGTGGAAACCACCGACCACCAAGGTGTCCATTTTATCATCCTGATCGTCACAGTTCACTCTTTTGGCCGCATAAACGTCCATGTTGACTAGCTCGAGGAACATCACGTCTAGCATGCATTTATCAACCACTTCTGATTCTGCAAACTTATTGTGAGCAGTGAGCTCACCTAGATCTAACAATATCAACTCATCGGACCTGGAACTAACTGGCAACAATATCACAGGAGCACCTGCTTGGAGCTGTAACGATAATCTCATGCTTCTTTTATTGGTATCGATAACAGCACCAACTCCAGCTCTTAGATTTGCCATGATGGTCCACAGTTGAGAGAAGTGACCAAAGAATGCCTGTAGTTCAGCTACGAATCTCTGAGTGTGCACATAGTGAACTGCAGACATTTCCAATTTCAATTGGGCATCATAAGGTCGTTTCTCTGTGTCTACGTAACTAGAATACTGAAAATTCAGAGCTTTCCTGCCTGACGAGAGGAACCTCTCTCTGTAAAACCTGCCATGTGGTGTCAGATCTAACAGGGACATGGATCCCAAGGATCCTGATATCTTTGCCTTTCCATTTGCCTTCAGAATGTGCATACTTGCGTTTGACACGTTCGCTTTGGCGATCTCCCTCTCAGACTGTATCAGAACCAACGTCAAAGACCTAACTTCTATCTCAGTCTCTGACCTCAGAGGTAAATTATCCACTTTGTCCAACTGATCTACGTCTATGGACGTCTGATGCATAGTGACTTTAGGATTCACTCTAGACGGTCCAGCAAATCCAAAGAAGTCGAACACCACCATCCAGGACTCGACACTGATCACCAAGTCCAAACAGTTGAAGTCTACAGTTACTATCTTTTGATGAAACTGATCCTTTGTTTGCTGATCACGGTCTGGTTCGATGATGCTGATACTCAATAGGACCAGATTCTCTTCGCTGGTCGACGCACCTGGCGACGGAGGTGGTGTGTTTGGTGTATGTATCAACGACACAGGTTTCCTACGCCAGTGAGCAGGAATGGTGCCATACAACGTGTCCGTCTCCAACCTATCCGGCAAGCTCCCCCTCCCAAATTCACTCCTGACCTGTTGAACGAACGCAAAGTTGGGACAGGACTTGGAGACACCAGCGGGAAGCTTGGCACGTGTCGGTGCCGATGACTGCATCATGCAACGATGTCGCGAACCTATAGGGCACAGCAAGTCCTCCATGAGGAGTGAACGCAGGGCAACTTGAATGGTAGATTCGTTCCTCTGCAGCTTCTCATACTTTGCCACGAAATCCCGCATCGATAATTCAACCAGTGGTTGCTCCTGAGGACCTTGCTTCAACTCCATGCTCAAAGTGGGCAACTCGAACAGAACCTTGATGGAAAGGTCCAGCTTGTCCGAATAGTTGTTCGGTACTTTGTTCGTTGTCTGCAGTTTCTGAACAACCGGCACAGATACTGGCATAGAGAACAGCCTGTTTATCGTGTCCAACAGTTGCTCGTACTGTCCTCGAGACAAAGATACTTTCAGAGGTGTCATCACCACTCCGTGCACCTGGACGATGGGGTTGTTGGAGAACTCACCGTCGAAGAAGAAGCTGGGACTTTGTGCCAGAGTGGTTTCCTTCTCGACCACTACTTTCAAGACAGTATCGTGCAAGATCGGTTTACCTGACTCCTTACAGCTGTACATTTGCTCCGCCCTCAAAGGGAGATTGCTAGTCGCTTTTCCAATATTCGCAGATATCTCTAAAGAGTACAGATTCATGTCCCGGACTTCCAGAGTCACTTTGTGCTTAGCCATAGAGCCAGGATGAGGTTCGTGTTGCAAAGACATGGTACCAAGGTGCGCAACGAACACCTGTCTGCTGTGGGACGACCTTGGTATCACCAGCACAGGACTGTCCAGAAGAACGTCCAACTTCAGAGACAGAGTCCCTGAATTGTCCAGGTCTACGGAGAGACTCGGCAGACGTCTGCGAGGTGGTATCGACCAGTCCTCTGCGTTGACAAGACCAATGGCCATGTCTGTGGCTGCTGCGCTGATCTGGCGTGCAAGGTTGCTCAGATACTGTTTAAACTCGTCGGCGCATGAACGCAATTCTGAAAGCAGGTGTGGGGCGTGGGTGTACCATACGCTGCCAATGCGCATTGCTAAGTCTATCAAAGTTCCATCCTGCTGTGGGAAACCAAGTTTGGTACACTTGTTGGCTGAGAACCTTAAGGCTTCCGGCTGGTCCGTCAGACTGGTGAAGTGTTCCAACGGATGCTGAGGTGGGTCGGCTATGGGGTCTCTTCCAACGCTGATTATACGCTGATGCATCTTACCAGTCGACGTTTGATCCAGCACCTGAAGACCTCCGAGCGATCCAGAGATGGATGCGTTCACTCCCAGTGTCGCTCGGATCCGGGCATCGCACATGGTGGCTGTAGCTATCTTTTGCCCTACCAAATGATTATCCTGCATCACTGCCCGCAATAGTAGAACGTTCAGTCTATGGAAATCAAAGGTGATCTCTGTCGTGGTGGACACTTTCGGTTCTGTGCTCTGATTCGAAAGGGACTCCTGTCTTTCTATGATGCCTGGCCTCAATTTTCTGGACGGGAATATCCTTCTGAAGAAACCCATCAGTTCTACTATCGTTTCCTGATTGGCGATTATGTCCAGATTGTTGAACTGAATGTTGGCGACTCTAAGAATCTCCAAAGCGTTGTACACCAACATTAATTCGACCACGATCAGAGCCTCGGAGTCCATCTTTTCTAAATCGATCAAAGAATTATTTCTAGGGGACTGTGGGTTCTTCGCCTTGTACGCTAGATTCGAGAGGGCGTTTGTCAGAGCTATTGGGGAAGTCAATCTTCTTGGCACTGTAGGGTCTGGGGATCCTGGAGAGACCGGTGAGACAGGTGACGTTGGCTCCGAGTCTCTCAGACTACCCGAGATACTATCCATCCCTACGTGTTTGTGACTTGCTACCAGCAACTCGAAATCAGGACCGAATTCTTGAAGAGCGTCCACGAGTAGCAAGCCATGGACCGACAGGGAAACACTGATGTCTGCTGTCCTTTTGCTGAAAGCAGCTCGTACTCCAGACACCTGTAATTCTGCTACACTGCGACCTCTTGATTGCAATTCGAATGTCATTTGATCAATCATAAATTGAACCATCAATGCATGACTCAAAGACTTGTCCAAGTTCTCTTCTTTCTTAGGACTCTCTGGTTCAACGTTTATCACATCAGCCTGTTGGATCCCAGTGGATTTGGAGAAGCTTGTGAGCAAACTGTACATCAGTCGAATTGCCTCCACTTTCTGTTCGTTAACGTGCACCACCAATCTTGGAAGATTCCCAGATACCGTGACTGATGGCAAGTTAGGATCCGACGAAACGAACACCCGTCTCTCGATCTTCAGTGATATGTTGAAACGTTCTAAAACGTGCAAGCTGGACATACCTCTGGTACGTATGTGTTTCCAATTGTCGTTTACCTTTCCAACTAAAATCTGCAGATCTACCAAGTCGATGGAGTAATGATCGTATAATTTCTGATGCAACGCTGTCTCGGATATCGTCTGGAAGTCTTGAATGGAACCGTTCTCTTGGCTCCCAGGCGGAGTCGAGCAGGGTGTCTCGAATCTTTCGTCCTCGTCGTCGCTGTTCGTTCCTGAGCCAGGTTTTATGATCACTTCGTCGTTCTGTACGTTGTTCGATAGATGAAGCTTTCCAAAATCGACCACCACCACAGCGGCATTTGTATCCACGAAATTTTCCACCAGTAATATTTGTGGCGCTGATATGTTGAACTGCAAGTCCCACGAGGAACGATACACGATGTCAGCATCCAAGATCTGTTCCCAATTCTTGATAAGCTGCCTTCGAGTTCTACGTTTCATCGCTTGGAGCTTCTGGTTCGACGACGACCTGTGCGGTTTGCACATGAAATCTATCAGCCAATGTATCACAGCAGGGTTGTACACCACGTCCAACGACCTCGAGTTCACGTGCAACGAGTGATCGGCGGTTAAATGCAACGGTCTCTTTTCGTAAGTCATCTCGAACAGGTGTTGGGGCAATTGATTCGTTAATTTTTCTGTGGAACTACGAATTCTGGAGGTAGCAGGAAATATGGATTGCGGCTGCACCAGAATGGGGAAGGTAGAATTCTCAGTGAGATAATCGTGGAGATACAAGGCTCCTAGGCTGATGGAAAACTTGTGGGATCCAGACCTGGGTCTCGATTCGTAACTTAAGTTCACTCTTTCGAATTGCAGCTCTATCACAGCTTTCTCGTTATCGTTCTTCGTTGTGCAGAGAGAAACAGCCCCTTTCGATAAAGTGAAATTAAATTGTCCAAAGACTGTGTCGCGACGTAACAAAGTATCATCGTCCATGGTGTCCGCTAAGACGTCCAAAAGCTCCCCATCAAACGTGGACGATGAACTCTGAGTATTTATGTTCGGTGCCTTAGAGTACCATCCCCACCACTGCGGAAACCACTGTTCAAGCATTCCACGTGGCTGTGGTACGTTCACGTCTGAATTTTGTACAGGTTTCGGTGGCCTAACTCTGCGCATCGCTATTTCTCTGAGCACCCTGAGCTCGTCGAAACTCCGCTCCTGTTCTACCTTCTCTTTTAACTGCTTCGTGTCTGAAGGTAAAATACTGGTAGGTGTCCCTGTAAATCAATATTCGTTTAAATCACAAGGAACGTACAGTTTTTATAATTTCTTGATAAAATACCTAGCAATTTAGTGTAACTCTCCACGTATAAGATGTTCTCTTTGCCCCTTCGCAGTATGTCCTCCCAGGAGGGTTTAGGTTTCAAAGTATCTTTACCAAGATGACAACGTGCTGCGTATTTCCACCATTCTTTAGGTGCCGAGGAGACACTGACCGTTGGCCTGCAACGCCTCTGTTGCTTACGTCGGTCTATATCCTTCAGGCCTTTTATACATTTTACTATTTGTTCGTATTGTACCTAACAAAAAAGTTATTCACATTATCGTTTTCTTTTATATTAATATTATATTTTTGCTTCATCCCCAAATGGGGATTTGAATATATATGATTTTTTTACCACTTGCAATAGGATTATATTAAATAAAATGTTAAATAAAAATTTGGCAGTTAATGGGTTAATAAATCGCATGGAGGTACGCAACTTACGTCTGTTAGACACAACGGGACATCGTCTAACAAAAGGTCTACTATAAATCTTGGTTTACTGGTTGATCTCAATGGTCGTTCAGATCTATCTCTTTTAATATGCGCCCTTGCATTGACCGGTGATAAAACATATTTCTTTACTATGTTTCTTGGTTCACTCATAGCGATCTGAAAAGGAAAAGTATGCCATTCATCAAATTATTCATTAATTTATTACCACACTTTAATTAAATAGTAAAAGTAATATATACAGCTAAATCACCAAGATTGAGAGAACCGAAAAACTCGTCTGTCTTCAGGTGATTCCAGTAAATGGAAAGCTTATCAAGTTCCATAAGCTTAAAAGAGGCGTCTGTGAGATTCCATGAAGTAGAGCCTGGTATCCAACTAGCATCGCAACTTTGAGCAGTTAAAGCTCCTATAGTTATACCCAGTGCTATGCCTATCATTGTTTTCAAATGTATCATTAATCAAACAGATCTTCAGCTTTTATTTCTATATAAATAATAAAATTTCTTTACCATCCGATAATGTTATACCGTCTTCATATCTTATATGAACATCCTTAATGTTAAGCTGTAAATTTTCGATGATATTTGTGACTAAGGAGGTGCCATAATTTACCCAAGAACTATAACTTGTAGCATAGTAACCAGGATCATGCTCCGTGTCAGCTCTCCATCTTGCTTCTAAAGAATCTAGCCGACTTAACTTATATTCTAAAATTGCTTGCTCCTCTGCCTCAACGTCAAACTACAAATAAATGATGCGATTAATGTTGTAGAAGAACCGATGGTGTACAATATACATACTTCTTCTAAACTGATCGGTCCTGCTACTAAATAAAGCTGCTCTATAACTATAACCCACGAGGCTGTTCTTATTTGACGAACAGGTACTTGCAACCTAACTTTACCGATAAATCCTGCTTTTATTTCAATTGGTAAACCAATGTGACGCAATGCCTCCCTCTTTAATGGAAGATTTTCTAACTCAGCTTCCCCTGTTAAAAGAAAACATATCTGTAAATGTGATTCTTACAATGTCAAAAACAATGAACAATTTACTTCGTCAAATTACAAATATAAATCATGAATTTCCAATTGTTAAAACTTATTACAACAATGGGATGAAAAAGCAAACGTTGTCAGTAATATGTTTCAATGAAAATTCATGAACAGAAAATCATGAGAAAACATAACCTCACCTGACAATAAAGCAATACTCAATTGATCTGTGTTTAAATTTTCGACATACTTTCCTAGGTAATTATTTAGCACCCAGGCAACGAGTCCTTCCAACATTTTGAAATATTCAAATGTTTCTTAACAACTATTATAAACAAACTTTCATGTACGGAAGTAGGCATAAATAACCTCCATTAGGTTATAATTTTCGAGTTTCGTACGATTTTTCGAAACTCACGATATAACAGCATTTCTATGCCATATCGTTAGCGAAGTACGATTCTTCTTAATTAATAACATAGTTTTTTATTTTCGGACAATAGCGCATTTATTGCGAAAACTTTGAAATATCTTATTAATACTGAGAGTCATATCCATACAACACTCATCGATCGTATACCAGTTCTCGGAACGTCCAACTATTTCGACATCGTTGATGGAACTTTGAAACTTACTACGATTACTTCTTTTTTTGTATGTCGTCACGTGTATTATTATCTTACTGCTTAAAAAATTATTCAATTGTAATCTTTAAAAATTATGAATTATAATAATAAAAATTAGACGTCTATTTATCTATGTTTAATTATTTAAAGAAGAACAAGAAATTTCTTTCATTATTCATGCAATTTGTATTCATCTATACACATTTAAAATAACTATGACTATATCCTAATGGATGATTCAATATAGCACAATAGTCATTCAAATTTCTTTTGTCCATTTATTATACATTAATTATAAAAACATCCTTGAAAATGAACTATTAATGTGCAAATACACTTCGTGCGATACTTGGATTCTTTTCGTTTGCTTGTGTTTCTATTTATTTAATAAATACAAAGGTTTTATTTTAAACGTATGCGCATAGTGTAGATGCACTCTGTTGGGATACAATTTTGAATTTACATAGATCCAGATAACGGCATAACGTATGTGCGTATTCCACTGAGAAAACATACGTACGGTGTGATTCGACTGTTACTTTTATTCAGACTTCGCTTTCGTGTCCTCTTTGTAATGAAGGAACACGAGTGAGAAGAGAAACACACCGCCCATCATTGAAAACGCGCTTATGTAATAGGGGAACGCGCTAGGGATAAAGCGTTCGTATTGAGTGTGTTGCAAAGGACGGACAGACACCTGCGTTGTGCTGTACAAATGCGTTAAACCGATACGGGTATAGTCGACTTTGAATTGGTAGACCCCGTAGACATCGGGGATCTTAAATCTAGCTTCGTACCGGCCGTTGCCTACGGGTTTCATCGTCATGCGGATGAATGGATCGATGCGAACGAATTCCAATTGTAGGTCGTTCGTTTCGTAGGGAACCCAATGATCGCCTGACAGCTTCTGCACCTCGATAGAATAAACAACGTCGTCCATGATAGTGTACGCTGCTGGAGGTTCGGATTCTCCCACTCTGTGATGATGAACCGATGCAACTCGTATCACACCATTCTCCTTGAAGACCCAACGGGCAATCATGGTTGCCACAGCCTCGTTTCCAGATTTCTCGTATTTCTTCCCATCTACAGCATTAATTAAACTTATAATATGTGTATTTTAAAGAAATAGTCTGTTCATTTCTTCCGCTTACCTTGAGCTTTCTGAATGGGACTAGTGAATGCTTCATCGCTGAAGAAGTACAAGGAACCAGAAAATACAACTCTTGCGTTGTTTCTGGCTTGGAGAGCTGCGATTAACAGCGTGTTTTTACCAACTGCGTGAGGATATTCTTTGATAGGATTTTGTGGATTGTAAGAATACGCAGAGCTGGATGCTGTTAACAAACGTAAGATCAATGGATTCTCTACATCTGCGATCAGTCCAGTTCCTTGGTAAAGTAGAGGCTGGATACTTTTGCTTCCAACGATAACTGGAGCATCGATTAAGTTGGCAGAATCTGCTACTATTTTTGTATGATATCCATTATCGGAGACGTCATAGTTCAAGTGATCTATTACTGCAGAACCTTCCTCGTCGATTTCAAAGCCACATTCGGATGCTAACTCGTGTAATGCGTCGCCGGATTGAGAGGAACCAGCGACCAATACGTTACCACCGCCATCGATGAAGTCGGTTATTGCCTCTACGCTTAAGGCTCCACCAAATTCCTCCACAGATGGAGCAAATATTATTAAATGTTTGTACAAATACTCGCCGTACTTGGCGAGTTGTAAATTAGCATCGTCGGCTAATTTATATGTTAATGTATATCCGCTATCTGCAAACAGTTATAATTAATACCATAACCTTAAATATTTTACAACTTTCATTGAATGTTGTATACATATAATATCTATAGTACATGAAATATATGAACATAGTATTACTGTAATGAGAGAAAGAAATGTTAAGTGGTTGTCACTGAACTATTATTGATAATTATATCACTGAAAATAGAGGAATGTTTACCTACCCTGTAATGTCTTAAAAAATATGGAATGTGTTTCTTTTATTGCTAAATTGTCAAGTAAAACCAGCGATGGTCCTCCGGCATATACAATTTCAAATATTGCAAGAAAATAGAGCAATTTATTCATAATCTTCATTCTGTATCATAGGTGAAACTTTGCCACGAGACACACCGGTTCCACTATCTTGAAGTGGACGCACCATATACAACACGTAACCAAACGGAAACCAGCAGCTGTACGGAAGTGACATGTTTTACAACTGTGAAAATCAAATTTACTATATGCAACCGGCAATATTATGGAAAACCGAATTTTAATCAATGATACGTTTAAATTGTAATATTTAATAATATATTTTGTATACTACTTTATTATTTATTATGTACATATATACATGGTAATTCAAACAAATTACTTTACTGACAGTCCCTAGAAAAATCCCTAGAAACGAGAACACAATTTGAGGTTATGCTTTATTTGAATCCCTAGGAACGAGAATACAATTTGAGGTTATGCTTTATTTGTTGATTGAGATGTTAAAACAGGAATAAACGTAAATACGCCCACTAGTCGATTAATTAATCTGTTATCTTGTTATATAAACTATTTAGCGAAATGTCATCCAAAACAGAGGTTACGTTAGAACATTTTTATATATTTAACACAACTTATGCAAAAAAAGAAGGAGAGGTACGTTAAAATGTATACGATGTATAATGTAAATAAATTATTACATACCTTTGTTTATACAGGAGGAAAAGAAAATACTTTATTATTATCCTGAAAGAGATTTGGATGTCCAGATTAAGAACATAGGGCTTAGTGAAGCAATTATTAAATTTGCTCAGTACGTATAATTTTATTGGATTCTTATAAAACAGTTTTATAAACCTCACATTTAAATCGTTAGGTCTTTTAATCCTGGGCAACCTTGTGACTACTGTCACACACATAAAACCCGTCAAGTATACTATCAACCAGAACCAAATTTTTGGATGGTAATGGTAAGTTTTTTTTATTGTAATTAAAATTCAAGCATTCTTAAAAGAGATAAACATGTGATAGAATTTTATTCACAGATTGTTGGAGTACCATATATATGTAAAGAAAAAGATGGTAATAAATATACAGAATACCAGAATGATGAAGTTTCAAGCAGTATTTGTCAGTCTATATTGAAACAAGCATATGTTATGTTCAGACTGTTCATGGGTTCTTTTGACACAATTATTAACGAACCTGAATGTGGGGGCATAACGTTATTAAAACATACCCTTGAACATTTTTATTCCAGGGTAAATATATGTGTGTCCTTAAACGCATAAGTTTTAACATCTTTTCTTTAAGTTGTGTATTTTCCACAGTATTTATTATCTCTGAAGTTAAATAACAGTGATATTTTGGATATTTTCCAAGGCTTACAATTTTTACCTCTTGATAAAATAACATTCCTAAGAGTTCAGTGCTTCATGAACCTTGTAGAAGCTATGTTTTCTCAAGTGAAGTATACAGCATTCCTTTATAACGATCAAGTTGTGTGGTTGGTACTATAACAATTATTATATTAATATGCTTTATAATAATAAAGCATATGTGACTCTGTGTAATTGTTTAGGAGCGGTTTAGAACCTGAAGATATGCAAGTAGTCTATAATTATTTAGTAAGTACACTTTTACCAGCTCATCTTGAGAAAGAATTACATGGAGGTTCAATGCCTAGGAATTCACCTTCGCCATTTACTACTTCACATTATGGAAAGTCAGTATATACATTTCTCCATACACGAGAAACATAATAAATACTAATTACTTATATTTGATAGATTTGTCACTGGTCCATCTAATATTAATGAGCCAAATTTGATTGGAAAATCTCCCACAGTATTTATAAATTATTCCACGAAACCTGTCTCTTTATATCTAGTAGTTTACAGAGCGCTAAGTGCGACAATTTGTCTCTTCGTTGACAGTAAGTACTCTTTTTCTTTTAAACAATCATTAATCTCGAATTTTTATAGGGTATGTAAAAGTGAAGTATTTATTTTGCAGGTAAAACAAGTTTAATGATTGATTTCTTTAAAAGTCTTGATAATTTTCTTGGTCCACAATTGACTACGCTTGTCAGTTCAGTTGCAGAACAATGTGCTAAACATGTCACGGTTACCCCAGAATCTTGCACAAAATATTTATATTTTAATAAACTCAATCTAGCATATAAAAGTACGATACATTTAGATAATAGACGATGCAATAATGTACTCACGACACCTGAAGTGTTGAGGGTTATCAATGATATATATAGTGATACAAATAAGTAAGTACATATTTAAGTAATCACTTTGCTTTCAATCTAAATCCTTAAATCCTAATCTTATTTTAGATTAAAAGAGGCTGGTGAAATTGTTATAAAAACTATGAGCGACTATTGGGTTATTGGAAAATTATCAAACTTGAGAGAATTTTTTGTAGTTATTCAACAAAAAAGTGCGAGCATAATCGAAATAGAAGGTACGTATACATAATTTCCATTTACTTTATTACAGTTCCAAACTATACATGTATGTACAAATATTTATTTCAGATGAAGTAAAAAGACTTTGTGAAAAACAATTGAAAAGCATATTTTTCCATTAATAAAAGTGATATTCATGAAATGGAAAATACGTCATAAATGCATTAGTTATTAATATTCAGCAACTATTTTATACGACGATTAAACTATTGTTTATTCTCTCCACTGTGAACAACGTACATATTGAAATTATAGAAGATAATATGCTATAACTGCAAAATGTTATATAATTTATATATAAAATTTAATGTAAAATACAAATTCTGTACATATGCATTACATATTTTTAATATATTTAAAATTGTTTAAACCAAGTTTTTTTAAATACTATAGTGATCATTATAAAAATATTAATAATTTTAATCAACTGCTGATTCTTCTTCTGTAACTTTCTTTTTCTGAATAATATTAGAAAATTTCTTTAATTTTGCTACAAAAAATCCATCCATATTATGTACATGCGGATAAAATCGTTTGGTTAATTTTAACGAAGGATGAAATCTGTATTGCCTGTAACTTGTGAAACCTTCGGTACCAAATTCTAAACCAGTGGGTATTAACTTAACGTCACGTTTCCTAAGAGCATAATCGATAACCCATTCGTTTTCTTCCGGGAGAATCGAACACGTAGAATAAACGATAATTCCACCAGATTCCGAACGCGCATTAGCGCAGTCTATAGCTGCTAAAAGTAATTCTCTTTGTAATGTACAACAACGTTGTATGTCCACTTCGTCTTTATTCGTTTTAACGCTAGGATCTTTTGATACAACTCCAGTACCAGTACACGGTGCATCTAATAAAACCCTATCAAAGCCTTTAATAATCTGAAAATAGCATAATTTCATTAATATACTTATACATGGAACATTTATGTACAGTGGGTCCAAAAAGTATTTTTACACCATTTAAAACAGAGTACCTTGTTTAAAATCGAACCAAATGACTTGAGGTTTCTTGAGAAGCTATACAAATTAATTTACTAAGATATGTGCTGTTGTCGTTTTAAAAAATTACAATTTGTCGAAATCGGGAAAAAAATAGTGAAAGGCAATTTTTTAATTTTTTTATCTGATTGTGAGTTTGCAATGAAAATTTAAAATATGACATTTGTAAATTTAAATCAAGACTAGTCACATTCTAGTAACTTCTAGTAACTTCTAAGGGCAATCTCGATGAAATTTTCAATTTGAATCTACGAAAGACATACTTTAAATTTTCATTATAGGCTTACATAAAAAAGTTGAAAAATTACCCTTCATTATTTTTTCCCCCGATTTCAACAAATTGTAATTTTTTAAAACGACAAAATCACATATCTTAGTAAATTAATTTGTATAGCTTCTCGATAAACCCTAAGTCATTTGGTTCAATTTTAAACGTGGTACTCTGTTTTAAATGGTGTACAAATATTTTTTGAACCCACTGTATATGATACGTACCGATGGTAACTTTCGTCCATCATGAGTGGAAACTACAGAATTCACAATGCCGAGTCGGTGGAAATTACCGACAACGGCCTTTATTCTTTCTACGTTCACATCATTTGAAAACAGTACACCCGTGTTTTTCATAAGCGCTGCTATGTGCGACGATTTTCCGCCGGGTGCAGCGCACATGTCGAGAATCCTTTCGTTCTCCTTGGGTTCTAAAGCCATTACGGGTAGGAAACTAGATGCTCCTTGTAGAATGTAATGTCCGGCTAGATACTCTGGTGTTGCACCCATTGGAACTTGCGAAGAGTATACCACTAATCCAATTTTTGTCCATTTCCCTATAGGATCTAAATTGACCCCTCTGTTGATTAGAGCCTAAAATAACATTCGATGATATAAATGTGAAATATAATATATTTATCTCGCATTTTCTGGAATATATACTTCAGCTAAATCCCGACGGCGTGTTCTTAATGTATTCGCTCGTAGCGTCATAGGTCTTTGAACCTCGCTCGCTTCCAAAAATTCTAACAATTCGTCTAGGGGAAATATTTGCATCAACTTCTCCATTAAGAAATTATTATAGCTATAATATGTACATAAATCTTTTCTCAACAGGTCCATGTATTCCGAACGAGACCTAAAGCAAAGGTAAAATATCATTTTTATGAAACATCTTTGTAAAAAAATACCCCAAATTCGGACGTACCTATTAACATCACGCAATCTCTTAAAATCAGATAGTATCATAACAACATCTTTTATACGTTGTTGCACATCTTTAAGACTGGTAACATTTTCGAGTTCTTCTTCAGTGGGAAAATTAAATATAAACTGTTGCGACATCATATCAGTCATTTCTTCTTCAGCTAATTTTCTAAAAAAAAAAAAAATAAATTAGAATTAGGATTATTAAGTTTAACCTAATAGGAAATCTTCCTTACTGTTCTTTTTGTTGTTTCTTTTTTAATCTCTTATTTGCTTTCTCTATAGGAAGTAAATCATCGTCATCTTCTACTGCTTCTTCTTCATCTTGATCCATTTCCTCATTTTCATCAGATTCATCACTACCGTTATATTCTTTATTATCTTCAGCTGCATCACTTTCATCCGCAGCATCACTTTCATCCTCTACATCGCTGTCCATCAACTTCATCTTCGTACTTTTTGACTTCTTTTTGTTTTCCATTGTTTCTTCATCAGATATGTTACTATCATTGTCAAATTGCATTTGTTCATTTTCATCGCTTTCATTGTCATTCGCAAATGATACCACATTAGGAGGTTTCTTCTTCTTTTTCAGCTGTTTAGAATTGTCCTTGAGGTTCTAGTTTAACGCAAAAAAATCTGTTAATAATATCAATACATAATATTCAACTGACAAATGAAAAAGCTTACATTTTTCTTTACAATATCTTTTGCTTTTTTCTGTTTCTTCTGTAACTCTTTTAGGTTTTGCTTCTTCGACAATCGTTTTTTTACACGTTGCTTTTGCCTATGGCTCAAGATTTTTTCTTCTTTTACTGTAACAAAGAATTATGTAGCTTACATTTCAATATAAAATAAACAGCTTATAAATAAATAGAGCTGCAATTTTCATTACCTAATACTCCTTTTGGAAATGTTGGGTCTCCCTGTTTCTTTGCCTTTCTTCCAGGACCTTTTGGAACAACTGTTTCATCAAACTTCGCTTTTCGCCCCATTTTGGTATTTTACTCAGCAATTAGTAACAAAACTACTTAAATAAAGCAAACAAATTTGTAATTCTTTATATATTTTAATTAACTAATTAGTTTATACATTTCTTATTATACCTAAATTTTTCAAAACGAACACGTGAATTATAACCAATTCACTCTATTTACAGTAGTTTGAACATGTGTGTGTATATTTTTCATTCAATGCTACCAACTCCCAAGAAAGGGGTTTGGATGAAAATTATAAATGTCCCTATAAAGGTTGAAGGAATTTTTTAACGATACACGTGCTTTGTAAAAGATGTTTGTTAACTTATAATGTCATCTTCTGGATAGAATATACAAGTCTTAAAAGAAAATGGGGATAACTAAACAAGAAGTGCATCGTCCTGGTTCATTGAAACAAACAAATAAAGCGCATAAAACTGGTAGACACCGAAGTAAAGGTTCTATAAGTAGCGAGGTTAAAGGTAAGGTTATTTATCACTAGATTGATAAATTCAATTTGACTCATTTACGATTTTATTGCTATACATATAGAAAAACATAAATAATTTTTTTAAAAACATATATTGGTTTTTAATAGAATTATGAAATGTATATAAATACTAATTCCTTCCCCTCCCCACTCCTTAGTTCCAAAAATCCATATGTGTTATTCCTACATTTCTTCTATTGTGGACATTTACTACAGGGTGCTATTATAAATATATAATTTTGAAGGGATATATTGTTTCGCTTTTGGCCTTGAAAAAGGTCGAGTTCTTTTAAGTTTCAAAGAAAGTAATTATTAACCCACTAGTTGCCACGATCACCCACGATCCCCATTTGGGGATTTTTGAATTTTACGTACACCACTTGGCGCCAAAAATATGCATATATATAACTTATCCGGCCAAAAATTTCAAAAAAAAAAAATTTGGCAGTTAATGAATTAAGCATAGATGTTCCTGTTTTAAATTTTTCGTAGCCCCGAAGAGGTATTTTAAAGAAAGTATGCTTTTTTCCAAAACATACTTAGAATAAAAATGCGCAAAAAAGTATTAAGTGGTTCCTAGAAATCTGTCCAAGCACCGTTTCAATGTCTATATAAAAATATAAATTGCTACAGCATATGACATATGTTGTATTACAGCCATAAGTAACATAACACAGTTCAAGAATATAAATTTATTAATTGATTTCTGCAATTGTTTTCATTTGACATCAATAGTGGTGTCAACCATGGAAACAAATGACTGTTTCTTATTGCTCTGCACTGCAATGAAACACGTTGGCATCCGAGTTGCATCGAAGTTGTCACAGTGAAGTTGGCTACACATTGACTAACACATTCACGCCGCGTCGGTGTGCACTTGGAGGGGGGACGGCCTATGTTAAAAAATAGGCAGGCCCCCCTCCCCGTGCACCTCGCCCGTTGGCTCACCGACGCAGCGTGAATGTGTTAATGAATGTGTAGCCAACTTCACTGCGACAACTTCGATCCAAAGCCATTAAAATGTTGTCCGCAAAGGACGAACGTTTACTTCAAAAAGGTGCTATTATTGCACTCCACAAAGCTGGAAACAGCAATGTGGAAATTGCAAAAATAGCCCAGTGTTCGGTTCGTACCGTTCAAAGATATGTAGTAAGGTATTCCGTTTATGGTACCGAAGGACTGGTGGACTTGCGTCAACTAAACAGAGGTAAGCGATACACGACCGAGGAAGAAGATAAGCTGATAGTCGGTAAGATTGAAGAACATCCCTTTCAGACCGTGGTGAACATTACCGCAGATTTGAATATAGGAAGGTCAAAGTACATTATCTATAGACGTATGCGAGTGGCCGGTCAGCACTCCCGCCGGGGGTAGGTGCAGTTGCTGCAAAGACATCGCGATGACCGCGTTGGATTTGCATTGCAGCATGTATCTGCATCACAGGCTGAATGGGATTGCACAATCTTTACCGACGAAAAAGTATTTTCTTAAGCCTCGGATCGCGTGCTCCATGTTTGGAGGCCCCAAAGGGCCTCTAGGTTTGACTAGAAATATGTTTCTCAATGTAGGGAGAGTGGGCGCATCACGTGTGGCTTTTGGGTTTAGGTAATTCCACATGGTCCTGGAGAGCTGGTAGAAGTATCAATCATAGCGTCAGTTCGTCTAGTATATTTTGTAATTTCAAATAAATTATTGAAATAAATATTCTAAAGCTTTTATCGGATGATTATGTTAATTATTTTAAACTTGGACTCCAAGGTCAGTGGTTTTTCACTAGATGAACTGACACTATGATTGACACTGTACCTATTTTGACGGATGTGAGTCCGGCAATCTAGTTTTATAGTGCATGTTATTACTTTCATTGTTTTACATATTTCTAAGTACACTATAATGTGTAGGAAAACCTGGAGTAAAAGTTGCGTCGAAACGGATTCGTAAGAATCTTGGTAAAGATGCACGAAGACATCAGTCCTCCCAAATTAGACAAAAGAAGAGAGAAGAGGTATTGCAACAGAAAAGGGATTTTGGTGGATCCCAGTCAGCACCTATTCTTGTATGCATTATCCCGTTGCAAGAAGACTTAGATACTCAGAATATATTATCAGTATTAACAAAAGCAGACGAGACTGCAGTTGTAACAAACAGTCCTTGCGGTATAACACATTTAAGGTATAACATCCAATTCATGAGTAATGTTAACAAAAATGTAAATGACTAATTATTAACTCCTTCTTTTAACAGCATACCTAGATTTAAACAGAGATTTTCTGTTATTGTACCACCAGTTGGCAATGTGTTCGCTACCTTGGATGCAGCAAAAATATCTACGACTATTCTTTTTGTTGCTTCTGCTATAAATCAGGATGATAAAAGCCCAAAACACGAGGTTCTTGATAATTGGGGCAGAGAAATTATTTTGCCTTGCGTTGCTCAAGGCTTGACTACTCCAGTAGTAGCACTTACAAACATGGAAAGTCTTCATATAAAGGTAAAACCAGTTTCTATGTAATTAGCAAACATGATTTTCATTATCATAAATTATCAATTTTCTTGTAGAAACGTCAAGATTTTAAAAACTACATACAATCTGAAATTTCCAAATGGCTTCCAGAAGAAAAAATTTGTCCTTTGGACACTTCTACCGATGCTTTAAACGTATTAAGAAAAGTCGGTTCTCAGAAACAAAGGACCGTATCGTACAGGAGTAAGAGAGCACATTTATTGGCAGAAGAAATAAAGTTCAAGTGTAATGAAGTAGGTGTCCAGATAATTGCTATTCATAATAGTAAAAATATGAACTCTTAATCAATTATAATTTTACTTAGGACTCAACAGACCTTGGAACTCTCACAGTCTCAGGATACTTAAGAAATGTACCGTTATCAGTTAACAGTATAATACATATACCTGGATTTGGGGATTTTCAAATGTCTCAAATTGATGCTCCAGAGGACCCATACCCCATAGAAAAGAAAGCAAGGAAACATTGCAATAAAATGGACGAGGAACCATCTGTTAGGGTTCTCGAACGTGCTGATCCAAAGAAACAAGTAATTATACAAATAAAAATCAAAAAGATCGTTTAACCCTAATGGCTGATTAATTTCCCTAGGAATCTCTTGAAAGTGAAAACGTACCTGACCCTATGGATGCTGAACAAACTTGGCCCACAGAAGAAGAATTAGCTCAGGCTGGAGCTGCACAGAAAAAGAAAATCGTGAAAAGAGTTCCAAAGGGCACATCTGAATATCAAGCAGCTTGGATCCCTGACGAGGATGGAGGTACTTTTTGTTAAAAAATTGGATTTGAATATCCTCAAAATATTTCTATAATTTTACAGAGGAATTGAGCGAGTACTCGGATGAAGAATCGGAAGAAAAAATGTCTGTCGATATAAAATCTGAACCAGACAGTGATGCAGGGACAGAAGAAGACGAGGAGGAGTATGATACAATCACGATATCAGAAGCTCCTGATGAACAGCGATACGACCAAAATATTGATATGGTAGAGGAAAAGGAAGCAATAGAAAAATTGAAAGGTGTGTTTGCTTGACATAAACAATTTTTCTTTTTTAATTAATATCCTTCAATTAATGATGTGACTTTATTTGCCTTCTAAATATAGAAGCAAAATTAGATGCACAGTTCCCTGATGAGGTTGATACACCCCAAGATATTTTGGCAAAACAGAGGTTCCAAAAATATCGAGGACTAGAGTCGTTCAGGACGAGTCCCTGGGATCCAAAAGAAAACCTGCCTAGTGATTATGCTCGAATATTTCAGTTTGAAAATTTCGATCAAACGCGCAAGCGTATATTTAAAGAGTGTCAAGAAATAGAAGGAGCTATGGTATGTTCATCTAATAATCATTAACCCTTTGAGCGCTATGAACACATATATGCGTTCCGCAAAATCGTTCTATAGTGCCATTTATGAACGCATATGTGGATTCTCACACAACCATTCAATTTGAGCTATGAACACATATATATATATATAAGATAAAATATATGGCATATGGGTTCTCACACAACACAGTCAAGCATGCGCGTTGTAAAAAGTGGGCAGCCCACAGCACACGCTTAACCAATTCAGCGCTCAAAGGATTAATCTTGCCAAGCATTTATTTAACGTACTATTGAAATGTATTACAGCCTGGTTGGTACATCACGATTCACATAACAAATGTTAGAAGAACCCTCTTCACTGCATTTTTCACATTGGAGAACCGCCCGTTAGTGGTATTCGGTTTACTACCGAACGAACATAAAATGTCCGTCTTAAACGTGGTACTTAAACATACCAATACTCTTTCGATACCAATAAAATCCAAGGAACGATTGATATTTCAATGTGGATTCAGAAGATTCGCCAGTCGTCCGATATTTAGTCAGCATACAAATGGAAATAAACACAAGGTACGTGTTTAATTTTTCAAAATTTCTAATATTTTGTTTCTAAAAACCGACGTTGTTTCAGTATGAACGGTATTTCCAACCGGAGAGCACGATTGTAGCAAGTATGTTTGCACCGATTACATTCCCTCCCTGTCCAGTTTTGTGTTATGTTGAAAAATTAAATGGATCTTTGGTAAGGAAACGATGGTTGCTGTCATCTAATTTCAACGTTAATGCATATTAAACTAATATTTTTACAGGCACTAGTCGCAACTGGTAGTGTGTTATCTGCAAATCCAGATAGGATAGTTGTAAAAAGAGTGGTCCTCAGTGGCCACCCGTACAAAGTTCATAAGCGGTCAGCGGTTATAAGATTCATGTTCTTCCACCGAGAGGACATAAATTGGTTCAAGCCAGTCGAATTGCGAACCAAATATGGACGCAGAGGACACATAAAAGAGCCATTAGGTAAACGACAGTGTCGAATTTTCTGCATTTAAATACAAAAATTATTATTTTTATTTATTTTTATTATTATTATTTATTATTTTTATTTATTTTTATTATTATTATTTATTATTTTTATTTATTTTTATTATTATTATTTATTATTTTTATTTATTTTTATTATTATTATTTATTATTTTTATTTATTTTTATTATTATTATTTATTATTTTTATTTATTTTTATTATTATTTATTATTTTTATTTTTATTTATTATTATTTATTATTATTTATTATTTTTATTTATTTTTATTATTATTATTTATTATTATTATTATTATTATTATTTATTATTATTATTTTATTACTATTTCATTATTATTATTTCTATGTGTAGGTACACATGGTCACATGAAATGTGTATTCAATGGGCAGCTGAAGTCACAAGACACAATCCTAATGAATTTATACAAACGTGTGTTTCCTAAATGGACATACGAACCATTATTGTTAACGGAATCATCACACGAGGAGCAGAGTATGAATGTAGAATAAAATTTATTGGTTTGTAATATTTATAATGATAAACTGTATATATAAGCATATACATATATGTTTAAATATGTATAAAAACGTAAAATAAATTTTGTTTGGTAATTCATCATTTCTACAGATATACATACAATGCGTTTAATTTAATATACTTCATCACGTTACATTACATGGTAACATTGAATGGGGAACACAGGTTACCCAGTTGAAAAAAAAATGTGTTTATTTTTATTATACTAGGTATTTGTTTTCATGAGCTCCGAATGTATCACGTGACATTACCTATGCGAAACGATTACATGCTACTTGCCTAGTAATAATTATAGTTAAGAAACAATTAATTTAAAATGGATTTTGATACTGCTTACATTGGTAATTATTAAAACTTTGTATTAAGAACTTACGAGAGTTTTGTAATAAATAAAATAATAGAATTGTCAAACTGTGAAATTAATGTTTACTTTTACAGAACCCTTACTTGATGGTTGGTTAGAAGATCTTCAGACAAGAATTAAAGAACAAGAAAATTGTGTTAATGTCAAAGATGAATATTATATGCCATTTATAGGTAAATGATGTATATAAATTTATTTGTTATATTCAATGAATAAATGATAATACTAATCACGTATATATATATCAAATATTAATTTCAGCTATACCAGTCCCAGTTGTCAGTGCAATTTTAAAAATAACAGAATATCTTGAGCTAGGACCAGAAACTAAATATGTTGCCATTCATTTATATGATAAATTTATGTGTAATTATTTTTGGAAATTATACAAAACTACCAACCAGACAGAGGACCATTGGTCAGAAGTTTGTAAAAAAATATCTAGCCAGGCAAAATTGTATCTTATGTCGTGTTTACAATTAGCAAGTAAACTGGATTCACATTCAAATAATTTAGGGATATCACAAGTACATATATATATATTGTATCATTTTTATATAATTATTATTATATCATTTTTATTTATTAGTATTGGTATTTCAATTTCTTTTGTGTAACATAGGTGCTTAATGTTTTGAAATGGATTGATGGGAAAACCGAATATACGCGCAGTATGATCTTTTCATCAGAGTATGAAGTATTCAAAATGGTTGAATTTAAAATGCCCCTTTGCACTCCCTTAAATTGTGTAGATGTGCTTTTAGCTGCAATTGGACTTAAGAATACTACAAATTTGCAAAATCTTGTTATCAGTTTATTGGATTTAGTTTACTTACAGGTTTGATTATTTTCATACATAATTATAAAGTAATACTATTATATAATTTATACAGCAAGAATATTCTTATAGTGGGAAATGTTGTACTCTCAACAACAGTATTTGGTTTATGGGCATGTTGCTACAACTCATCAAGAAAAAAGGAACTGTATGACATTAAAATGTAATGTTTTATTTCTAGCTGCTTCTGTAATTCTTTGTGCAACATTTTTTTCCTGCATTGATAATGAAGCAGCAAAAATTATTGCCTCAAAATTATCAGAATTTGTAAATATAAACCCCAATGATATTTGGAAAATGGCTAATATACTTTTTATGATGGCAGTTCAAGAATAAATAATAATTAAACAGAAATATGTATTTTAATATTTCATAAACCTCATAATGAATGCAACAATTGGTTTATTTTAAAAATATAATATTTATAATATTATTTGATTTTATTTATTTCTATGCTATACGTAAAAGCAATTATAAAACTATTTTTTAATAAAGAAAAAACTAGATCAAAATTGAAATAAAAATAAAAACGAATGAAACGAAGACGACTGTGCGAGTCGCTCTATGCGATAATCACAAATAAAATTCACAAATTAGGGGACTGGGGACTTTGTTAATATCGGAGTTACACGAGTTGTATAGGGACCCGCGCGTCTCGTATATAGTCCCCTCCTAACCGCAATTAGTCCCTATGCGCTTAGTGGTAGGAGCGTGCGCCGAGCGAATTACTCAAGGTTTCAAAAGAAATTGTAATACAATTTTAAATTAAACTGCAAAATAAATAATTTATGCTTATAATATATAGTGTGGGCCGCGTCCTGCGGTAATGCAATACAGGTGCGACCCGTGTCGGAGTCGGAGCAAGCTCCGAATTCCGACCTTTTTCAAAAATGAGATTAATATTCTGACTCCCCAATGGGGAGTGTATCAGATATTAAGCTGATAAGAACAGATAAAGCGCTTTTATTTTCAAAATATGTTTCCTCAGGGACAAGTCCCTGAGGTGATACATTTTCCAGGTTGTGGGCCTGGCCCCAAATGTAATATAAAAAGAAAAAAAAAAATGTTGGTTTAATGCAACGGGGGCATCCCCCGCTGCATGCGTCGCGAATCTTCAGTAAGTCAAATCAACATTACAATAATAAAAAGACGGGGCAGATGACCCTCGTAGTGGGTCTTCTTTGTATTCTCGCGCGCCCAATGTTTGCGCTAAAAAGAAAATAATATGTCTTAATGTAGATATATAGATGTGTATAATATGGAGTATAAATATATCAGTCATGCTGTATCAATGGATATAAACAATAATTAATATTAGTGTAGGTAAGAGAAAAAGAAATGAATAGGACATTGATACAGTTAGAATTAGAGTAAGGAGCACCGACACATGTTTCATCCAAGGAAAGAAAAAGAGACAAAATAGATAATTTGGTCGGTGTTCCTCACGTTCGAGGAGATGAGGGTTCCCGGGCCTCGCCCTCTAGGTCCACGTTGTCTCTAATATTATCAGTACTGGACACCGTGTACTGTCTGATACCCGAGACATGTTCGACGTACATGTCTCGGGACCACGCGATTGTTTCGGCTACCATTAATTTTCGCATCAGGGATGCATATCGCGGCGAAATTCGTAGCAGTTCCAGGAGGAACTCATTCCCCGGATCCCAGGCGCCCAGGGCGCCCACAATGAAGGCATCTAAATACACTTTGTAGCCGCGCCCTTTTAGAGAGTCAGCTAGTTGCTGATATTTATTAATTTTTTCAAACCTTGCGTCTACGATGGCCTGCATCGTATTTTCGAAGGGCACGGCTACGTCGACCAGTACTACGGTCTTCGACGCTTCGTGCGTGACAACGATGTCCGGGCGAAGCGCCGAAGACTCTCCTGTCGCCCCGGGGACACGCCTGTTGATCCGGATCTCACCGGGAAGTCGGATCGCCTTACTCAACCTCAGGACGAGGTTGTCGTGCCGTCTCTGCCTGGCGGCAGAATGAGGACCGCAGTGGCAGAGCACATGAGGAAGGCTTTCCAGCGTGTATCCGCATCGCCTGCAGCGTTTATCCTCGCTCCCCCATCGACGGGCTCCGTTTAACGGGAGCACGTCGAGGCGGGCGCGATGGATAAACCTCCAATCAGCAAAGCGGATAAACGCGCCACCCCTCATGAAGCGATTGCTCGCCGCATGTTGGATGGTTGCCTGGAAAACCTTACCCTGGTCCGGCTTCCGAAGAAGCGAGGACACATAGCGCTCCGTCACTGCGGCCCTCATCCTGGTGATGACGTGTGCCTTGGCAAGAGGCGGCACGACCACCCGACGTCCGTTTCGGGATTCCATCACAATCGCGAGTTCAGCTCGATCATCGCACCACTCCCAGCGAAAGCCGAGACGCGCTCCGGATCTCAGCGCGACAGACCGCACCCTCGACCAAAACGACGAACGACCAGTCGTTGGTCTTGACCAGTCCCCGGCCAAAGAGCCCGACAGGTACTGGGCAAGATCCCGATCGGTCGGAGCTCGGCGAAGCTTCTCGCTCGCGGCAGCTTCCAGCGTGAACCTCGCGATACGAGCCACTACCGTGTCCTTAGCATTCAGCAACCTGAATGCATGGGCCACGGCAGTGACCTCAGCGAGGTCCGCTATCGGAGGGAGCCCACATCCTCCCAGTGACGGGGGAATGTGGACTACCTCCGGGCTAGCGCGCTGGGGCAAGTGGAGCCATAGCTTAACCGTCCGCTTGATAGCTTTGTCAAGCTCCGACAGGGTCATTCGCCGTATATTGGCTCCCCTCAGCAGGAAATCGAGACGCGGAACAATAAATGTCGCCAGCGCCTCGATCTTCTGCCAGGGGGCGAGAAGTGAGCGGTCCAGCGCGCCCAGATCCTCTAACACGCCTCGGATCGTGGTGTAGGGCGTCTGATCAAGCTGAACCCCGGTTGGGATCCCTAGGTGTTGGTAAGACTCACCTTTTTCCAGAGCCGGAACGGGTTCCTCCTGGATACGGTACACGGTGTCCAGTACATCGTCCCGGCCTCTAATGTGCAGCGTTGCGCACTTTTTAGCGTTGAAGGCGAGGCCCAAGCTGGCCGCAATGATCTCGATGTCACGCAGTAGCCTCCTCATCTCCTCTTCGCTCTCCGCCAGCAGCGCGATGTCGTCCGCGTAGGCGAGCTCCACAATCCTTTGTCCCGCAATTTTGTATCCAGTGGTGGAGTCTTCGGCTGCGCGGACGACCGGTTCTAATGCCAAATTGAACAGGATAGGGCTAAGAGGGCATCCTTGTTTAACCCCGGATTTTATGGGGATTCTATCTGTGTATCCCTCAGCGGTACGGACCCTCGTCGCGCAGTCTGTATACATACTGGCGACGATATTTGTCATCACCCGCGGCACCCCGGCGTTGGTGAGCGACTCTAGGATAGTGGCGTGCGGGATCGATCCAAAAGCATTGGAAAGATCCAGCCACGCCACCACCAGTTCTCCCTTCTTCCTCCGAGCGTCGGCGATGCATTCCTGCAGCACGAAGTTGTGCTCGAGGCACCCCTCGTACGGCAGGAAGCCCTTCTGGCCTCGTGAGAGCCGTCGGTTTTGTACGGCCCAGTGAGTGAGGCGGTCGGCCATTACAGCGGCGAAGAGTTTCGGCACAGTATCACCCATCGCGAGTGGTCTCCAGTTGGACAAGTCATCCCGGTCACCCTTCTTATAAATAAGAACGGTGTTTGACTCCTTCCAAACGCGCGGAATATGCTCCATCCTGAGACAGGCGTTGAATAACGCCGTTAGGAGCGTGGCGCCTGGGTCGACATCGCGCAAATCACCGTAGGTTACGCCGTCGGGACCCGGAGAAGATTTCTTCATCCGGTCCAGGCGGCGACTCACCTCGGTGGCCGTACATGTCGTCACCAGAGCGTCACTCCCCTGTGCTGTCTCGTAATGGATAGTCGGGAGGGGCCCCGCACGATCCCGGAGAGCATACATATCTGCGAAGTGTCGCTGGACTGCGTCCTTCGACACCTCACAGTGTGGAGAGGACCCTTTCAGGACCTCTCGCACCGCACGCTTCCGGTTCGCACGGAACAAGCGCTGAATGCGCGTCGCCTCCCGAACATATTCCTCGCGGTTGGCAGGAGTACCGGTCGTCGTCGAACTGTCCCTCGGACGGTGAGACTCGCCTTCCCTCCTCGCAGCTGGTCGTGGCCGGCCACCCCTCCCACTGGTGGCTGGATTTGCGGCCCGTTCGGTATCCACGGCCCGATGCTTAACGAAGAACTCCGCCACTTTCGCAGCGAAGTCCTCCAGCGCCTGAAGCGTCGTCACCGTTTCGGCTTCCTCAACGAGACCTGCCCTTTCGACACCTATCGCTGCCCTCGTGCTCCTACGGAGCACTTCGGGTCGGTCGGTGTCGGGGGTCGGTTCGTCGAGTCGGCCGGCGTGTGGGACGGCATCAGGGAGCCGTGTGTCCCGACGCGGGTCGCGCCCTCTCCGGGATCCCCGGCGCTCAGGTGAAGTCGGGGACGTCACTCTCCCCCGCCGGTGCGTCGCGGGCGACTGTGGGGCCCGACCTCTGGGGGGTACTCTTCGATCTATTGTTTCGCGGGATCTTGTACTTGTATTGTTATTGGTGCCCCCTCGGCCCCCCCTGTTCTGCCCGTTGTTTGATCTAAAAACAGAGCCCCGGTTTGACCCGGGGCAATTAGTCGCGCTGCTAGCGGCATCACTTAGCCTAGGACAATCACAATTACATCGACTAGAATTATTATTCAAGTCGATAGGGCTAGTAGCCCTATCGACAGTCAGTGGCCTGCTCCGAGGCCCCTGCTCCGCCCCCTTAGGGGTCCTTACCACGGGTGGCTCCCGGACCAATTCCTCATCTTGTTGCTGTTGTTGTTGTTGTTGCTGCCGTGGCTGCCGCGCCTGCGTCTTCGGTGACGGGGTCGTCAGTATTCCCTCCTCTTGCTGCCGCCCAGCCCTTCTCCTCGTGATCCGCGGCGTGACGTCCCGCCAGTCCTCCTCGTCTTCAGCACTTGCTCCTCTTCTTCCTCCCCCTCCATTCTTCCTTTCCTCCACCGGCGCCGCTGGTACCGCTGGCGACGCCTCGGCTATAGCAGGGAGAAGATTTCTTCTCCCAATGCGCCCTGTGGTGGGGGACGGTAGGGTGGTGGGTCCGTCCCCCTTCCTCTTCTTCTCTTGTGACCCCCCGGGCGACATAGTCTTCGCCCGGGTACTCCTTCTCGTCACAGGGCGCTCCTCCGGCGTCTTCTGGGTGGCCATGTCGCTCACCGTCGCACTTCCCGTTGGCGGGCTTCTCCTTCCCTGGTTCCTTGTCCTGGGGGGGGTCCGAGGGGGCTCCGTGGTTGCCCTGGCAGCCCGCGCCCTGGTCATCGGCGCGGACTCCAGGAGCACCGTATCCTCTTGAATTCTCTTCTTGAGCCCCCTCGGCGAGGTTCCCCCCCCGCTCCTTCTTGTTGCGACGGTGACTACGGCCACCGGTTTGCTATAGACCGAGGTCGTCGTCAGGGTCAGTGTTCCCGCCGTCGCGAAGGTGCACGTCGCCACCACTGGCCTGATAGGGGGCGCTTGAGCTGTGCATGCGCCCCCGGCTCCTTCTTTTGACACGGGCGGGAGGGAGGTTGCCCGTGTCATCCTCCTCGTCGTCATGGTTGTGGTGGTGGTGGTCGACGTGCCCCTGGTGACCTCTGCATAGGTGACGGCGGGTGTCACCTTCCTGGTCATGGTGGTGGTGGTGGTTCGTCGGGGCGGGCCAGGTTGAGGAGGCTCTGTTGTGGCCCGGGTACTCCTTCTCTTCAACCCCGGGCTCTTCTCTTTCTCTTTCAGTGGGGGGGTTAAGGTGGAAGTTACCCCCCCGCTTGGCCTCCTCATTGACGCTGGCCCGCCGCTGGTCCTCTTTGCGGCGCCGGTCCCCGCTGGTGGGGTGGTGAGGTCCACAGTCGGCGGGGTGGCGGGACTCCCCGTGGATGGAGGTCGTCCATCGGCGGGGCTGGACGGCGTCCCGCTCTTCCTCGTGGTCGTTGTCGCTGTCTTTTTAATAGCCCAGCCCGTCAGTAGGTTTTTCCCCGTCACCGATGAAGTAATTACGGGTTTCTTCTTCGGCGCAGTCCTGGATTTGGCAGCCACGGTGGTCCGGGAGTTGGTTTGGGTAGTTTTAGCGGCGCGCGTAAGCGCGCCTCCACCCGTGGTGGTCCCTGCCGCTTCCATCGGGGACGGAGAGGGCCTCTGCGTCAGCTCGGCTACAGCCGCGTCGGTGGGTCGCTCCTCGGCTGAATCCCCCTCAGCCGGGGGTGCACTGCCGCCGTCATTGTTACTGTTACTTGCATTAATGGACGGCCGCGCCCCAGCGGCACGAGGCTCTGCACTACCTTTATGTGAGTCTGCGTGGTGCTTCCTCACTTTCTTCAGTGCGTAGACACTGTCGTCTGTGAAGGAACACACCCCGCAGACCCACTTTCTTTTTGCGCCAGGGTGGTGGAGGCGCAAGTGTTTTCCAAGGTCCTCGTGTCGCTGGTACACGGCCGACCGGATCCAATTTGACGGCACCCCTACGTTGCAGAAGGGGCAGGGGAACGTCTCGGGGAAAGGGAACGTTATTATCACATCGTTTCCCCTGGCAGTGCAGCTCGGCTGAGGGCTCGTCATAGTGTATATTAAATAAATAGTAAAAAAAGAAAAAAAAATAAATAAGTATATAAATATAAAATGAATCCGTAGAATAAATAAAATAATATAGTAAAACAGTCAGCACTGATACGAAATGTAGGTACTCCCCAGTCAATAGTTAAAACTTAAGGCTATAGAAATAAATAAATAAAATGAAATAGAATAGAATAAAGAAAAATAAAAATAAAATAAAATAAAATCAATGAATAAACGGGTATATATACCTGAGGTATATATGTCGCGAGGATAGAAGAAAAGAAAATAAATAAACAAAAGTAAATAAAGTCAAAATAATAAAATAAAATAAATAAAATAAAGTAAAACCTTAATCTAGTGACTAGATTAGATCGAAAGATAAAACAAAAACGAACGAACGGAAAGACGACCGTGCGAGTCGCTCTCCGCGATAATTTGCAAATTAAATCCGCAAATTACCGCACACAGGGGACTGAGCTGTGAATATCGAGTTACACAAGTTGTAAAAGGACCCGTGTACCTCGATAATTAATCGGAAAAAGAATAGTTAATCTACTGCAAATCGAAAAATTTCTAGCTAAATAACTAGAATAATAGAATAAAGTCTACCCGTAACGGTCTAAATGTCTATATTTAGCCTATACGGGAGCACAAAAACTACAGCAAAAAGTGGATTTCAGCAAGTCGGTTAGTGGGACAAACAGCTGTTATCGGTTTAAACGACCAGCGTTCTCACGGATAACAGCTAAATATAAACCAAAACAAAGACAAACGCGAGCAAGGCCGCACCGGAATCGGATACGGCGCGAAAGGGTTTCGATGTATCGAAACAGTCCGCCTGGAGTTGACAGCGCTTTGCCTGCTCCAGGTGGCACCACTCTACAGTAACGCTACACTACGGAAAACCACCACCAGACTCCCAATCTCCACTTACCGCGCAGTTCAGTCGCCGCTGTGCTGAGCGAGTCGCACCGCCGTTGGAAAAGCCAATACACGAACGCGATCGCGGATAAAAAAGAAAAAAAGACTAGAAAATAGAAAAGAGGAGTCAGAATATTTTAAGAAGAGCAATGTATGTTTCTAAATAGCAAATGTGGGCCGCGTCCTGCGGTAATGCAATACAGGTGCGACCCGTGTCGGAGTCGGAGCAAGCTCCGAATTCCGACCTTTTTCAAAAATGAGATTAATATTCTGACTCCCCAATGGGGAGTGTATCAGATATTAAGCTGATAAGAACAGATAAAAGCGCTTTTATTTTCAAAATATGTTTCCTCAGGGACAAGTCCCTGAGGTGGTACATTTTCCAGGTTGTGGGCCTGGCCCCAAATATAATATAGGAAATAAAGAAATTGTTGGTTTAATGTAGCGGGGACATCTCCCGCTACATGCATCGCGAATCTTTGATATGCCAAATCGACATTACGATGATAGAAAGAAGGGGCACATGGCCCTGGCAGTGTGTCTTCTTTATATTCTCACACGCCCAGAGTTTGCGCTAAAGAGGTACATCTTGATATAAATATATAAATATGTAAAATATAGAATACAATATCAGTCATGGTGAATCACTAAGTATAGCGAGTAGTTAAGAATTAATATTATTATAGGTATAGATTACTTAGAGTAAGGAGCACCGACGCATGTTTCATATTATTAGTAGTGAAGCTATACTTGGATAATAAATAAAAGTGATAAGAAAAGAAGAATATAGAGAATATAGAAAATAATAAATGGAAAGAGAAGGGCAAGAAATAACAAGACAATATTTGGTCGGTGTTCCTCAATTTCGAGGAGATGAGGGTTCCCGGGCCTCGCCCTCTAAGTCCACGTTATCTCTAATATTATCAGTACTGGACACCGTGTACTGTCTGATGCCCGAGACGTGCTCAACGTACATGTCTCGGGACCACGCGATCGTTTCCGAAATCATTAATTTGCGCATCAGAGATGCGTATCGCGGCGAAATTCTAAGTAGCTCCAGGAGGAACTCGTTCCCCGGATCCCAGGCGCCCAGGGCGCCCACAATGAAGGCGTCTAAATATACTTTGTAGCCGCGCCCCTTGAGAGAATCAGCTAGGTGTTGATATTTGTCAATTTTCTCGAATCTTGCATCTACGATGGCCTGCATCGTATTTTCAAAGGGCACGGCCACATCGACCAGTACTATGGTCTTCGACGCTTCGTGCGTGACAACGATGTCCGGGCGAAGCGCCGAAGACTCTCCTGTCGCCCCGGGGACACGCCTGTTGATCCGGATCTCACCGGGAAGCCGGATCGCCTTACTCAACCTCAGGACGAGGTTGTCGTGCCGTCTCTGCCTGGCGGCAGAATGAGGACCGCAGTGGCAGAGCACATGAGGAAGGCTTTCCAGCGTGTATCCGCAACGCCTGCAGCGCTTATCCTCGCTCCCCCATCGACGGGCTCCGTTTAACGGGAGCACGTCGAGGCGGGCGCGATGGATAAACCTCCAATCAGCAAAGCGGATAAACGCGCCACCCCTCATGAAGCGATTGCTCGCCGCATGTTGGGTGGTTGCCTGGAAAACCTTACCCTGGTCCGGCTTCCGAAGAAGCGAGGACACATAGCGCTCCGTCACTGCAGCCCTCATCCTGGTGATGACATGTGCCTTGGCAAGAGGCGGCACGACCACCCGACGTCCGTTTCGGGACTCCATAACAATCGCGAGTTCAGCTCGATCATCGCACCACTCCCAGCGAAAACCGAGACGCGCTCCGGATCTCAGCGCGACAGACCGCACCCTCGACCAAAACGACGAACGACCAGTCGTTGGTCTTGACCAGTCCCCGGCCAAAGAGCCCGACAGGTACTGGGCAAGATCCCGATCGGTCGGAGCTCGGCGAAGCTTCTCGCTCGCGGCAGCTTCCAGCGTGAACCTCGCGATACGAGCCACTACCGTGTCCTTAGCATTCAGCAACCTGAATGCGTGGGCCACGGCAGTGACCTCAGCGAGGTCCGCTATCGGAGGGAGCCCACATCCTCCCAGTGACGGGGGGATGTGGACTACCTCCGGGCTAGCGCGCTGGGGCAAGTGGAGCCATAGCTTAACCGTCCGCTTGATAGCTTTGTCAAGCTCCGACAGGGTCATTCGCCGCATATTGGCTCCCCTCAGCAGGAAATCGAGACGCGGAACAATAAATGTCGCCAGCGCCTCGATCCTCTGCCAGGGGGCGAGGAGTGAACGGTCCAGCGCGCCCAGATCCTCTAACACGCCTCGGATCGTGGTGTAGGGCGTCTGATCAAGCTGAACCCCGGTTGGGATCCCTAGGTGTTGGTAAGACTCACCTTTTTCCAGAGCCGGAACGGGCTCCTCCTGGATACGGTACACGGTGTCCAGTACGTCGTCCCGGCCTCTAACGTGCAGTGTTGCGCACTTTCTAGCATTGAAGGCGAGACCCAGGTTGGCTGCAATGCTTTCGATTTCTTGTAGTAAACGCCTCATCTCCTCTTCGCATTCCGCCAGCAGCGCGATGTCGTCCGCGTAGGCGAGCTCCACAATTCTTTCCCCCGCGATCTTGTATCCTATGGTGGAGTCCTCGGCTACGCGGATTACTGGCTCTAGTGCCAGATTGAACAGTATGGGGCTGAGGGGGCAGCCCTGTTTGACCCCTGATAGTATGGGGATTCTATCTGTGTACCCCTCAGCGGTGCGGACCCTCGTCGCGCAGTCTGTATACATACTGGCGACGATATTTGTCATCACCCGCGGCACCCCGGCGTTGGTGAGCGACTCTAGGATAGTGGCGTGCGGGATCGATCCAAAAGCATTGGAAAGATCCAGCCACGCCACCACCAGTTCTCCCTTCTTCCTCCGAGCGTCGGCGATGCATTCCTGCAGCACGAAGTTGTGCTCGAGGCACCCCTCGTACGGCAGGAAGCCCTTCTGGCCTCGTGAGAGCCGTCGGTTTTGTACGGCCCAGTGAGTGAGGCGGTCGGCCATTACAGCGGCGAAGAGTTTCGGCACAGTATCACCCATCGCGAGTGGTCTCCAGTTGGACAAGTCATCCCGGTCACCCTTCTTATAAATAAGAACGGTGTTTGACTCCTTCCAAACGCGCGGAATATGCTCCATCCTGAGACAGGCGTTGAATAACGCCGTTAGGAGCGTGGCGCCTGGGTCGACATCGCGCAAATCACCGTAGGTTACGCCGTCGGGACCCGGAGAAGATTTCTTCATCCGGTCCAGGCGGCGACTCACCTCGGTGGCCGTACATGTCGACACCAGAGCGTCACTCCCCTGTGCTGTCTCGTAATGGATAGTCGGGAGGGGCCCCGCACGATCCCGGAGAGCATACATCTCTGCGAAGTGTCGCTGGACTGCGTCCTTCGACACCTCACAGTGTGGAGAGGACCCTTTCAGGACCTCTCGCACCGCACGCTTCCGGTTCGCACGGAACAAGCGCTGAATGCGCGTCGCCTCCCGAACATATTCCTCATGGTTGGCAGGAGTACCGGTCGTCGTCGAACTGTCCCTCGGACGGTGAGACTCGCCTTCCCTCCTCGCAGCTGGTCGTGGCCGGCCACCCCTCCCACTGGTGGCTGGATTTGCGGCCCGTTCGGTATCCACGGCCCGATGCTTAACGAAGAACTCCGCCACTTTCGCAGCGAAGTCCTCCAGCGCCTGAAGCGTCGTCACCGTTTCGGCTTCCTCAACGAGACCTGCCCTTTCGACACCTATCGCTGCCCTCGTGCTCCTACGGAGCCCTTCGGGTCGGTCGGTGTCGGGGGTCGGTTCGTCGAGTCGGCCGGCGTGTGGGACGGCATCAGGGAGCCGTGTGTCCCGACGCGGGTCGCGCCCTCTCCGGGATCCCCGGCGCTCAGGTGAAGTCGGGGACGTCACTCTCCCCCGCCGGTGCGTCGCGGGCGACTGTGGGGCCCGACCTCTGGGGGGTACTCTTCGTGTGGTTGTTTCGCGGGTACTTCTATTGTTAAAGTTGTTAATAGTGCCCCCTCGGCCCCTCCTGTTCTGCCCGTTGTCCTGGCTGAAAACAGAGCCCCGGTTTGACCCGGGGCAGTTAGTCGCGCTGCTGGTGGTTACACTTAATCTAGGACAATCACAAGAACATTGACTAGAATTATTGTTGTTAAAGTCGATAGGGCTAGTGGCCCTATCGACAGTCAGAGGTCTGCGACGAGGCCCCTGCTCCGCCCCCGTAGGGGTCCTTACCACGCGTGGCTCCCGGGCCACTTCCTCATCGAGTTGCTGTTGTTGTTGTTGCTGCCGTGGCTGCCGCGCCGGCGTCTTCGGTGACGGGGTCGTCAGATCTCCCTCCTCTTCTTGCCGCCCAGCCCTTCTCCTCCTGTTCCGCGGCGTGACGTCCCGCCAGTCCCTTACATCCTCTTCCACTCCTGTCCTCGTTTCCTGCTCCTTCCTCTTCGTCTTTTCCGGCGCCGCAGTGACCGCTGGCGACGCCTCGGCAATAGCTGGGAGAAGATTCCTTCTCCAGGTGCGCCCTGTAATGGGGGACGGTATGGTGGTAGGTCCGTCCCCCCTCCTCGTCTCCTGTGTTGACCCGGGCGATAGAGTTTTTGCCCGGGTGCTCCTTCTCGTACCAGGGCGCACCTCCGGTGTCGTTGGGGTGGCCACGTCGTTCACCGTCGCGGAGCCCGTGGATGGTGGTGGGCTCTTCCTCTGCCTGGCTTGCTGCCTTGTCCTGGGGGGGGTCCGAGGGGGCTCCGTGGTTGCCCTGGCAGCCCGCGCCCTGGTCGTCGGCGCGGACTCCAGGAGCACCGTATCTTCCTGGATCCTCTTCTTGATCCCCCTCGGCGAGGTTCCACCCCCGCTCCTCCTTGTGGCGACGGTGACGACGGCCACCGGTTTGCTGTACACCGAGGTCGTCGTCAGGGTCAGTGTCCCCGCCGTCGCAAAGGTGCACGTCGCCGTCACTGGTCTGGTGGGGGGCGCTAAGGTGGTAGACGCGCCCCCGGCTTCCTCTTGTTTCGACACGGGCGGGAGGGAGGACGCCCGTGCCATTCTCCTGGTGGTCATGGTGGTGGTGACGGACGACGTGCCCCTGGTGACCTCTGCGTAGGTGACGGCGGGGGACACCTTCCTGGTCGTGGTGGTGGTGGTTCGTCGGGGCGGGCCAGGTTGAGGAGGCTCCGTCGTCGCCCGGGTACTCCTTCTCTTTGCCCCCGGGCTCGTTTCCTTCTCTTTTAGTGGGGGGGCTAAGGTGGAAGTTACCCCCCCGCTTGGCCTCCTCATTGACGCTAGCCCGCCACTGGTCCTTTTAGCAGCGCCGGTCCCCGCTGGTGGGGTGGTGAGGTCCACTGTCGGCGGGGTGGCGGGACTCCCCGTGGATGGAGGTCGTCCATCGGCGGGGCTGGACGGCGTCCCGCTCTTCCTTATCGCTGTGGATTTCACGGCCCAGCTCGTCAATAAATTTCTCCCCGTCACCGATGAAGTGATTACTGGCTTCTTCTTCGGCGCGGACCTGGTTTTGGCAGCCACGGTGGTCCGGGAGTTGGTTGAGGTAGTTTTAGCGGCGCGCGTTAGCGCGCCTCCACGCGTGGTGGTCCCTGCCGCTTCCAACGGGGACGGGGAGGGCCTCTGGGTCGTCTCGGCTGGCGCCGCGTCTATTGAGGGTCGCTTCTCGGCTGGTTCACCCTCAGCCGGGGGTGCGCTGCCGCCGTCCCTACTACTACTACTGCTACTACTCGTGCTGACCGGCGGCCGCGCCCCAGCGGCACGAGGCTCTGCACTACCTTTATGTGAGTCTGCGTGGTGCTTCCTCACTTTCTTCAGTGCATAGACACTGTCGTCCGTGAAGGAACACACCCCGCAGACCCACTTCCTGCTTGCGCCAGGGTGATGGATGCGCAAGTGCTTTCCAAGGTCCTCGTGCCGCTGGTACACGGCCGACCGGATCCAGTTCGACGGCACCCCTACATTGCAGAAGGGGCAGGGGAATGTCTCGGGGAAGGGGAACGTAATTATGACATCATTTCCCCTGGCAGTGCAGCTCGGCTGAGGGCTCGTCATGGTATAATAGATAGATAATAAAAAAAATAAATAAATAAAATAAGTATATAAATATAAAAAAGTATAAAAAAGAATATAATAAGTCAATCACGATAATATACTAAGATAATCAGCACTGTTACGAAATAGGGACTCCCCAGTCAATACTTAAAACTTTAAACTAAGAAAATAAATAAACAAAATAAAAGGAAAAGAAAATAAAAAAAAAATAAAATAGAAAGGAAATAAAATCAACAAATAAAACGGGTAAATATATATACCAATGGTATATATGTCGCGGAAATAAAAGAGAAGAAATAAATATACGAAAATAAATAGAAATAAAACAAGTAAGTCACAATAATGAAAGAAAAATAAAATAAAATAAAACCTTAATCTAGTGACTAGATTAGAGATCAAAGAATAAAACCGAAAACGAACGAAACGAGGACGACCGTGCGAGTCGCTCTCCGCGATAATTTGCAAATTAAATCCGCAAATTACCGCACACAGGGGACTGAACTGTTAATATCGAGTTACACAAGTTGTAAAAGGACCCGTGTACCTCGATAATTAATCGGAAAAAGAATAATTAATCTACTGCAAATAGAAAAATTTCTAGCTAAATAGCTAGAATAATAGAATAAAGTCTACCCGTAACGGTCTAAATGTCTATATTTAGCCTATACGGGAGCACAAAAACTACAGCAAAAAGCGGATTTCGGCAAGTCGGTTAGTGGGACAAACAGCTGTTATCGGTTTAAACGACCAGCGTTCTCACGGATAACAGCTAAATATAAACCAAAACAAAGACAAACGCGAGCAAGGCCGCACCGGAATCGGATACGGCGCGAAAGGGTTTCGATGTATCGAAACAGTCCGCCTGGAGTCGACAGCGCTTTGCCTGCTCCAGGTGGCACCACTCTACAGTAACGCTACACTACGGAAAACCACCACCAGACTCCCAAGCTCCACTTACCGCGCAGTTCAGTCGCCGCTGTGCTGAGCGAGTCGCACTGCCGTTGGAAAAGCCAATACACGAACGCGATCGCGGATAAAAAATAAAAAAGAAAAAAAGACTAGAGAAAAGAAAAGAGGAGTCAGAATATTTAGAAAGTAGAAAGAATAGAGAATATGTTTCTAATAGCAAATGTGGGCCGCGTCCTGCGGTAATGCAATACAGGTGCGACCCGTGTCGGAGTCGGAGCAAGCTCCGAATTCCGACCCTTTTCAAAAATGAGATTAATATTCTGACTCCCCAATGGGGAGTGTATCAGATATTAAGCTGATAAGAACAGATACTACACTTTGATCTTAGCCATAGGCCGAGAAGCGATGCTGTACAGTGTTTTTACGTTGCCTTTTATGTGCTATAGCAACTACTTTTAGTTGCGAGAAAAAGGTTTGAAAATTTCGTCACCTAGCGGTGGGTACCCGACCGATGTTCACTCATGCAACCGCCCCCAGAGGGCCATCTGCCCAGTGTTACCATCTGTAATTTAAATATATATATATAGCACTAATAAAGCTTAAGTAATTTGTTTAAAAATACAAAGAAAATTTTTAAAAGATTATGTTTGATAAATATTTCCGTTGATGGATTTAATTTTGAAATTTTTGAAGTATTCATTCGATTGGTTGAAAAATAAAAGGAACTTTCCCTAGAGGGACTTCCAGTGAGATTCAGAGTGTATACAATTTATATGCTTCAATCACGTTTTTCTTTAGATTTGCAGTTTATACATTTTAAAAAACGTTTTTTTTTTCGCGCACGAAAAAAAAAAGTTTTTCAAAATGTATAAACTGCAAATCTAAAGAAAAACGTGATTGAAGCATATAAATTGTATACACTCTGAATCTCACTGGAAGTCCCTCTAGGGAAAGTTCCTTTTATTTTTCAACCAATCGAATGAATACTTCAAAAATTTCAAAATTAAATCCGTCAACGGAAATATTTATCAAACGTAATCTTTATCGTACTCTGAGCGACAAATACATCAGGTAAACAGTATTTGTTTTGAAAAATACCATATAAAATAACTGCAAACAAATCCGTAAGCAATATACAGAAATAATAACATAAAATAGTGCAAACATTATTAATTTTATCTGCTTCATACATATTCTGAAAATACGCTACAGATTTTCTCGTGTGCGAAGTAAGTAATATTTTGAAATTTGTTCTTTCTCTTTCAGATTATGTTTGGACGTTGCTTAGCTCGTAACAGCTTTGTGTAATAACATTTATTTGATAAATTTCGTACATAATTTTTCAACATGATGGATAACTGGTGTGCCCCACAGTGGGCTGATTTAACACGTAGCCCTCAAGTACTTTCTGATACCTATTTTGAAGTGGAGCATGAAGTACATGAACCTTTAATAACTTTTAAGCCTAACGCAATGTCCAGTGTACCGTGTAAGAAGGAAAATATAACAGAACTATCAGTGGCTGAAACAAATTTTGACGATAGTTTGGAACCAGTTGAAAAACCATGCACCAGTGTAGCATATTTTATACCCCATGATGGTAAGAAGCAGTCGGACAGTGAAATTGATAAAGAAAAAAATTTGAATAATGCAATGAAAGATTCGAAATTGGATAAAAAAACTGAGAAAATCCATCAGGCATGGAGTATACCAGCACCTGAATTAACATCAGCATTTAAAAAATCAGTAGTGAGTCATAAAGCTAAACCAGTGCCAGAAAGATTTAGAATCAATGGATATATAACAGAAGTAAAAAATCAGGTGTCAGGTAAATCTTATTTGAAAAATAATCAAAACATCAATGTTCACAAGAAGAAAGAAAATACGCAAAATACTGCTTTGGTAAAAGAGATAGATAAACCAATAATTGAGTCAAATGGTGATAGTCCTAAATGCATTAAAAGCAATGTTTCAAAAGAAAGATTGTCCTACAAAATTGTATCTGGTAGAAAACAATCTAATGTATATAAAACAAAAACACGCTCGTTAAGTAAACCGTATCCAAGAGTGCTTACCTGTCAATATCGTAGACAAAGTTTAAAGAAGTATAGAAGATGTTCAAATCAGTTTATAAGCATGGCAGAGGCAATTTCAAGATTCCAGAATGGAACACCTCAACGATTTCGTACTATCAGCAACAAAAATTTTCAAGCAGGTTCTCTGATGAAATTAAAACAACAGGCATTAAAGTTGACTCATCCAGTTTCTCCTACGTTGAGAAGCAAGAAAAGAACAAGACCGATTACTATTTTAAATCAACAAGAGCGGGAGAAATTAGAGCTTGAAGAAATGAAGAAACATCAGATCAAGGCAAATCCCGTTCCAATTAATATTTTGAAAGGTCCTTGCATGTTAAAGAAAGTTCCAAAGAAGCCAGCTACTGTTACAGAAGAATTTCGTTTAACAAAAACGCGTTATACGACAGGGCCGCATTTGCATTCGCAATCTGCAATAGATAATAGAGAAAATAATTGCAAAAGCTCTCTGCCAATCACTCGTTCTACTAGTGCTTCAAATGTTTCTATTAAAAAAGACAACGCATGTACAGAATCTTCTGGTAAAAATATAAAGCCTTTGCCGATTGGTTTTGTAGCGCGCAATAAACAGTATCAAATGAAGAAAGAAGAAAAATTGAAGAATCTGCAGGTTCAAGAAACCAACAAGATTAAGAATGAATTTCATGCAAGGCCGGCTCCTAAATTCACAAAACCCATAAATCCAGTTAAAGAACAGAGCGAGAAGAAACGGATTGTTCCATGCCCGTTTAGTTTTGAGAAGAGAGACAAGTCGCTTGCCAAAAAGAAGGAGGAACTTGTTAAACACAAGCAAGAACAAAATAAGGAGATCCCTATGTTTCATGCCAATCCTGCGCCAACTTTTAAACCTGTGCTGGTGCATGGTTTATCCAAGGAAAGTATTCAGAGCAAGGAGAAGACTGCAGGCGGTACCAAAAAATTGGTATCAAGACAGACTAAAAGTTGCTTCGATCAAGAAAACAAGCAACCCAACGTCATTGTTTCTGTTAACGCAATAAAGAAAGGCATGAAGCAGTGTGCTCAGGAGTTTGGTAAAAAGCAATCTGCGAACACTGTGAAGGTAAATAATGCTGTAAATGTTAAAACAGAAAAACCAAAAATCGCATTAAGAACAAAGTTTGAATTAAATACAGAAAAAAGAGCGAAGGAGCGAACCGAGTTTGAAGAAAAAATGAGGAAAAAGGAGGAACAACTAAAAGCAAAGAAAGAAGCAGAAGAAAAGAACAAAATGTTGAGGGAAAAATCGGAAAGGACCGAGCTACGCAGAATGACCGAGGTGAAAGCCAGACCGATGCCAATATACAAACCCTTAACTATTTTAAAATCAACTAAACCTCCGAGCAGTCCACGAAGTCCTGCTTGGACAAGTAGAAATAAGATAAGAAATGTTTCCTAATTTTAAGTACTTTTTAACATTAACTTGAAGCGTTTTATAATTGTATTATGTTATGTGTAGCTACTTAAGGTAACAATGATATGTCAAATATATATCACAGAAATATAGTAAATACTTAAAACATTCACATATATTATTACAATAAAATAAATTTTTATGAAAATGGTGCAATTTGAGTCTTTAGTTTTTATTAACAAATGTATTCTTTGTTATCTGTGCGTTTAATTAAATTAAACAGATTTATAGACTTGTGTAGCCAGATCTTTAAAATAATTTTAGAATAGTCATTTAAGTTTTCCTTTTTTTATTCAACTAACTTATATCTATTGTAACTCTCTGTATATCTTTATAATGATATAGATTGTTTTAATAAAAAACAATCTATACGTATATATTAATTTTAATATTAAAAATGATATTAATTTAACTAAGTATTTAACGATTAGCTAAACACGAGGTAAACAAGTTTATTTTATTTTCTTTCTTCTTCCTCTTTAAAGTATGCTTCCTACCGACAAGACAGTAATGGTTACTTTAGTTCATTTTCTTTTCATATCACATAAAATATACAGGGTGTCCCAGAAAGAGTGTTAGTCCTTTAAGGGGATGGTAGCTGGGGTGATTTTGAACAACATTTTCCTTTGCAAAAATGTTGTTTGAAGTTTCGTTTTTGAATTATTAAGGAAAAACACTGGCCAATCAGAACGCGCGTAGCGCGCGGGCTCAGGGTCGGCAGCCTCGACGCCTGCGCCCGCGCGCTCTGATTGGCCAGTGTTTTTCCTTAATAATTCAAAAATGAAGCTTCAAACAACATTTTTGCAAAGGAAAATGTTGTTCAGAATCACCCCAGCTACCATCCCCTTAAAGGACTAACACTCTTTCTGGGACACCCTGTATAATAAATTTGTATACCAAGGATATTATATAGCTTCAACAACATAGTTTAATTTATTTCGAATGTACAAAGACCACACTATCATACATCTACTTTCTTTACTTCGTATCAGTCCAGGAATAAAAGTATCGGTTTCGGAGACAATTTAGGTGTAAAATGTTATATTAAAAAGTTGAACACTGAATCTGGCAATACGATTAGTAGGAATTTTATATAAACATTAGGCTCCAGCAAAATTGTAGATGGTTTCATTAATTATACAAATTCTGATAATACTTTTTACCGCAGATATAACGGATATCATATAAAATTAAAAACGTTTATCAAATTTACTTTGTTTACTCCGTCGTAGTAGAAAAAAAAAAGAAAAAAAAGGTAGATCTATTGCTTCCATTCGAAATCTAGTTTTAACTATAACATATTTCTCGTAGAAGTTATAAATATCTTGTATCTTTAGAAATATATTTATAAATTATTCGATGTAACACAAATTACACTCATCGACATACGCATTTCTTCGCAAACTCGTACATCATAAAATATCAATTTCTATTCCACTTTGATACTCTTTGCACTGTAATACTTGGAGCTTTCATCGATGTTGCCCTCTGTTTTCTTTAAAAATAAAATATTAAAATAACACATAAGATAGTGCCCTATAGAAGACGTTACTGGAAAACAGTCTATATATTTATGACATACGAGTGAGCTGTTCGCTTCAAATAATGTACAAATTATAAATCGACTCCACAACTGCTCACAAAAATTCATGAAAAACCTCGCTGCTTGAAATGCATTTAGAAGACTGTTATTTTCTTTCTTCTTTATCGAGAAAAAAAAAAAAATAAATAAATGCAAAATTGTTAGTTTGAAAAAAAGAAATCACTGAATACAAAAACAACGACCTCTTCTTATAGCAGTTTAGGTAGCGTATATTATGCAAGTATGAGCTCCCAAAAAGCAGCGTTTACCAGTAGCCATTTTTAGGACGTCATACTTGCTCAGTAATGTACATAAAAAAAATCAATTAAAATCAATGTAAAATTGCGTAACGATACTATGCACGTTTCATTCGTATAAATTATATTCAATGTGTTAAGTAATATTTTACGTCGAGGCAACATCGGCACACGGGTTTTGCAGAATAGAAGAAAATGGCAGACTCATTGTACAGATCCCAAGAAATCGTCACGTCAAAGCTCCTTCAAAAGAGCTGATTTTGCGTTTTTAAGTTTGTCTAATCTCCTTTGCAAATGAGAATTCGCTGTTTCTAATTCTTCTACACGTCCCTGTGTCTCTCTTACCTGTTGAGCAAACATTTTACAACACATTTATCTAAAATTAGAATCTAAAGAATAACGTCACTTACTTCTCTTTGTAATTTTCTCTTTTCAACCTTTAACTCGTCTTCTGCCTTTTCAGAGGCTTCGGCTGCCGACTTGTAACGTATCACTTGACTCTCTAGCCTAGCCACGGTGGCTTGTAAAGTCGACATGTCTTGCTCTGCTTTTTGTAACTTGAACTTGTAATCAGCCAGGAGCTTGTTAGCTTCTCGCTGTACATCTTCAGATTCTGATAAACAACCTATTTGAAAAATAAACACAATAATTGAATGAACATGTGAGATTCTCTTTTTTCTTTTGAAAGAACATTCGTATTGCATAAATATGAACCTAATACTGAACCGGGCGATTTTTCGGACCTAATACGATTTCTGGTCTCTTCTAATTCTAATCTTAAATGCCGTATCTCGTCTTGCAATTCTTTTTTTTCAGAAGCAAATTTCCTCAGCCGGACATCTATAATTCAAAAGATATTTTACTATTTTCCCTTAGAAAATATAGATCTCTCATAATTATTTACCTAAAGAACCCTTTCCAGCATTTTGTAGTAATTCTGCTGCTTCTGTACTGACTAGTACTCTTCGTCTTGGACGTGGACCGTTTTCAACATCGTTATCTTCGTTTTCACTTTCCTCATCATCAATAATAACTAAACCATTTTCCTGAAACAATGTTATTTTAGTACACTGATATATAAAAATAATTACACAAATATTTCATGTTTCCTTACTTGTATAAGCGTATCTCTTTCTAATAATTGTGCATGACATATATCTAATTCGTCTTTCAATCTTTGACTAACTCTCTTTAGTTGTTCAGATTCCCGATTTTTCTCTCTAAGCTCTCTGCGAAGTTGTGCCACTGTTTCTTCCAGTTCTTCAAGCTTGTCTTTCAGTAAATCAACTTGGTAAGAATAAGAAGACTTTTCATTGTCTAATTGAGCATTAGCTATCATTGCCTTTCTAAATTTTTCCTCAAATTCCTTTAACTCTAACTACAAAGAAAATATAAACAAACATTTCTACACATCCAGGGGATTACTTGTAAAATAAATAGAAATATAAAAAAGCAATACCCTGAGATCTCTGCTTAGGCCGGCATCTTCTAGGGAATCTTCCGAAGATCTACGACTGGATTGAAAGTTATTTGAATTCGTAAGGAGACGCGAAGTCCTTACAGAATCAGGAGTTACTCTCATTGTTCTATTCACGTCGGCTGAAAAAGAAAAAAAAATAGAGGGAAAGATTAAATATTTGTGTAAGTCAAAAAATTTATGCAAGCTTATCATCAATATTTTAAATAAATACCTGCGCACATATCATAAACCCTATCCGCATTCTCCTCTGCCTCCTTCTGTTGCCTTTCTAACTCCCTCATTCGTATTTCTCTTGCTTCTGCTCTTGCTTGTCTTCTGGCGGCTAATCTAGCTTCTGCCTGAAAGTACGTATGGAAAATCCATCCTGTTACCAAAAACATATTTTGACATTCAATTTATTATAAACACATCGACGCATGATATAGAAACACTCTCATAAATATATTAAGAAATCAAACTTGTTAGGATTCAAATGAAAACAATGGGTGTATGCATAAGATTTGATGATATTTTGGATCAACAAATACTTACTTTATATTTAGTCGGAATTAAAAAGGTAAAACATGAATTACAACTGTAACTGTGTCGTGTAGTATATACAGTGCATCAAATCCTTATTTAAAGATAAACTTATCACAAAAGATATGAATCCCCACCTAACATACCATGCATACACGTAAGCGACCAAGGTCAAGCACACATATAGCAACATTTATTTATTTATTTTCCTTCTATCGGGACAATATAACGTTGAGCAATAAATATTTTTAAATAATTGTAATTAAATTAAAATTTATGCGATACAACAAATCATTTTCTTTGACAATTCCACGGTGTAGTTGTAAAATGATCAAGCCATACCTCCTTAGCAATTTGATCGAGGGCCTGATCCTCTGCTGAATGTCTTGCTGTTGTCCGTCTACGTCCAGTTATAGCAGACTCCATTTCTTATTCAGCTTTTTAATGAGTGTGTCTTTTCGCTTGAATAACGGCAACTCACGCTAGGCAGATCCAACTCCTTCACCGCGCAAGAAGACAAACCACCACACTAAAGGACAAAGGGGACATACGCTAGAGCCAGAAGTTTGCGAGCATGTTTTTAAGCACGATTACCATTAATATGTACAACGAATAAATGGATGTATTATACAAATAGGAGAAACGATATTTATGATGTAGAAAGCTTCAGGAATGCAGCAAGGTGTAAACGTAAAAGCATGGACATTGAAACACCGTTGGAAACAAACGCAGTCATACTAAATATCAGATAATTTCCTTAACTATTATGGAAGACACTTTAGTTGCATTAGGGAGTGCTGATAATGCGTTATGCAATAACGATATAGACTACCTCCAAGTATCGTTTGAATATTTCAAATTTAAATACAAGGTCATTTTTCTTTTATCCTTGAAAATTACCGTGAAATTAATAACATTTTCTATGTTTCTCATTGGGAGAGGCTGAAATGAATTTTACAAGTGCCGTACTTTTCTAGGTGTTATAGGTTGACAATACCCGGCGACATGTGAAAGTACTTTCGAAATAGATGAGGTAAAAGAATTTAGCACAGGTAAAAACGGTCTTTCGAGTTCTAACGTTACAACGTTTTCACGCTAAGAATAACATCTTTGTGGTGCAGTCTAATTATGTATTTGCTCCGTGTACCATAACGCGTCAACGATTTTCACGGGATAATCGGGTTTATTCGTGAGACAACAGGAATATACGCGATAACACGAATTTTATATTAAAAGAGAAATAAAAGGTACCAGGAGTTGTACGTTCGATGATATATATTTAATAGACTCGCACACCCACACATTACAGCCGAATACATGCAAATAAGACCTTACTGTATCATCAATTCTTTTTGTTTTTTTTTTTCCTTTCTTTTTTCTTTTTCTCTTAATTTCCCCACTGTTAATCCTAGTTGAAAGACTTACGATGTAAGAACGCTGTCAGCCAGCGGATAGGTGCATTTTTTTCTCAAAGGAACCGCATGCAAAAATAAACTGGAGAGACACTATAAATACAATCAATGGAAATCGGATGAGTAGTTCGCCACGATGACCATCTGCGGCTGAGAATTAACGATGCGGTTTCCGTTTAGTCGATCACGGCCTCCATGGAATTTCCCGATAATAACGAAAGAACCTTCGCGCGAACCAGACCAACGTGATTCCCTATAGACAAAAGCTTATAAAAACAGTGCGTGTAGTCGCACTTAAATATAGCGGAAGACACATTTTTCGATGAAATAGCCTGGACAGTGATGCATGCGAATGCAAAAATACACTGTGCGCCGCCGCGCCTCAAATAACCGAAATTGGTGGAGTCATCTGTGGACCTAGGGACGCAACACTATCTTCATTCAATCGGCAATACTATTTTTTACAAATTGTAATCAAATATACCTGTAAAAATGATCATATTACAATATTTTCAATTTCATAGATTTACTGATCTTTCCTTTTATTAATTCGACCGCCATACCACCGTTACCGCGCCATTTTTAAATTTACTCGAGCATTGTTTTCGAATAATTCATCCGATAATTTTGACCTTGTTCTTTTATGTAAATCAAATTTAAATGTTATTAACAATTTTATCGGTACTTACAAATGTCTATGATTACGAAACATTGCTCTTTCATTTTGATGCAAGGATTCGTTATAGCGCGCCGGACGAACGCAGGCACAATAATTAAATGATACGAATAATTAAGATGACATTTCATTGGCGATAAGATTTCGACGATAACGATAGAGATTAACTCTGATTAAGCGATAATAATGTCGCAATTTTAAAATGGATCTTTAGCTCGATGCAACAGATACGCTCGCACACATTTGCATGATACATTACCTACATTTCGCCGCCGTCTCACACGGCCTAAGTTTCTTGGACGTAACCTCGTCGGAACTTGCGATGTGGCATCTCACTTTTTAACATATTTTCATCTGTATCTTAGGAAATTAATATACTCGAATCGAGACGATGGCTGTGGTATAAATCTGAAACAGCAGACGTCGCGTATTCAAAAATACAAATTCCTCAATGGACATGCTTGTACATACATAGTGAATAAAAAAAAAAGGAAGGAAAATGAGAGTGTCATTATTATTAATCTTTCGACTTTTGTATTTTTTCAATGTATATCAATTTACTAACGCTTGGGATAACGAGGAGTTAGAAGTATTCGATGTCGTCGAAGAAGTTAATCAAAATTTTTACGAAGTCCTTGGTGTACCACAGGTTCGTTTCACTTAAATATTTTTCCTTTTTATCAACACAATAGTTTAACGCATAGAAATGGTACTTTTCAGGCAGCAAACGCCTCGGAGATCAAGAAAGCTTTCAGAAGGTTGTCGTTACAATTGCATCCTGATAAAAATCCTGCAGAGGATGCTGAGCAACAATTTAGAAAAGTATGTCCAATGATTTTACAGTTAGGAATGATCCTTAATATGCCTTTTATTTCCAGCTAGTTGCTGTGTACGATGTGTTGAAAGATCCTGGCAAACGTCAAAAATATGACAATGTCCTTGTTAACGGATTGCCAAATTGGCGATCAGCTGTATATTACTACCGACATGTACGAAAAATGGGACTTTTAGAATTAAGTATAATTTTATTTTTAATCATCACAGTCGGACAATATGTGGTAGCGTGGGGTGCATACTTTGAGAAAAGATATACATACGTACGTAAGAAACCGTTTGAATTTAGAGAAACCGTTGAACATTTTATACTATACCGGTGATATAAATTTCAGGAACAAGTTTTAGGTAGTAAACTTCAGAAAATGCAGAAAAAGAACAAGAAAGGTAAAATGGATGTGCCGGATTTGGCAGATATTTTGGAGAAAATACCAACGCCAACCATATGGAACACTCTACCATTTCAATTTCCAAGGTGGATAATAGCGTTCACGTTATCCATACCGGATGTCGTACGCGTGATGTATAGCTTATTGGAGGAAAGAAAACGGAGAAAGAAACTGGAAGAAGAAGAGGCAACGTGAGCGAAACACTTTCTTTATTAAACCATTTGCTACCAATTTGCTATATATTTATTTTTTTTCACTTGCAATAGGATTATATTAAATAAAATGTTAAATAAAAATTTGGCAGTTAATGGGTTAATTTCAATACAATTTTCTAATCGTTAAGTATATTTAAAATATCTGCGTAAACTATTTCAGAGCCCAAGAAACTGAACAGTTACCACCTGAACCCACGTCTCGAGCAAGAAGACGCAGAGCTGCTTTTACCCCGCAAGAAAGAAGCGGCAATAATATCAAAGAAGCATCGAGGAAAGACCAAACGAGCCACGTTTATCAGAAGCCTGCGTTGTTCGGTGGTTTGTGGACCGACGATGATATATTAGAGTTAATTAAACTGGTGAAAAAATATCCTAGCGGTACGCCAGAAAGGTGGGATAAAATTGCAGATGCAATGAATCGTACGGTTGCCGAAGTGACTCACATGGCGAAAAAGGTTTATATCTGTAATGAAATATTTTTTAAGTACCTTAATAAGCGTCTCAAACTCCACAATCTTTTTTAGATAAAAGATGAAGGGTTGAAGCCTGGCGCATCTACAGAGGAAGTCGTAGTAGAAGAGCGTCCGAAGAAAATGAAAACGCGCGCTGAAAGCGTGGATAACGTAAGCGACTGGAGTCAAGACCAGCAAAGAGCGCTGGAAGCAGCGCTCATAAAATATCCGAAAGGCATGTCGGTTGATAGATGGGAAAAAATTGCAAACTGTGTCGAGGGAAAGACAAAGGTATGATATACCTATTTGCATTACGATTAGATAAAAGTACTTACAGTTTGTAATATTTTTCAAAGGACGAGTGCCAAGCAAGGTATAGACAATTGGTGGAATTAATAAAAAAGAAGCAAGAAACTCAATAGCCTGCCATGTACAAGATTGTTCCTTCAACAAAAATGTGTAGTCCATACAAACAAGTCCAAAAGAATGTATTCAATCATCTAAAGATACATATTTCACGGCTGTTGTACATTTATAATATGGATGAATTACAGAGAAAGATTCTCTTAACAGATGGAGGAAGAACGATGAAAAAAAAAAAAAGAAGTTTATACGTGAAAAAGAATATTGCTCCTACATCATTTTATTATTAAATGTTTGTGGAGAATGTATTTATTTAATAAATTTAATAATTAATTAAGAGGAAAAAAGACTGATAAAATATAATAATTAAATACTTTCCTGCTCTTTGAGACTGATACTCTGCTTTTATTAATATTATTTGTCCGATAAAATGTGTATTTTTAATTTTTGAGATTTGTAAAAAGTAGTATGAAGAAAATATTGCTATGCCACAATGTATAACACATTTCGCCCTATTACTAACATATTTATATAGATAATGTTCATATAATTAATTATATCAAAATAATCGATGTTAGATCTTACAACACGTTATTGTACTTGTTGATATTGGTGCATACCTCGTCGCAAACAAACAAAAAATTCCGTCTTATATATTTTTAGAGTTCTTATGAACGTAATTCTTGCATTACTAATATACATAATTCAAAGGCTATATACATTTCTGTATGATAACGAACATGGTAACTGCCCAAAGATTATTCTACATATAATTCATATTATTTAAATAAAAAGTCATAAATGTTGTAAACATAGAGTATTATAATTTAAATGCTAAATGTTAAAATGGTTCTATTCAATTTAAAGTATGCGTTAAAATTAAGTATATTATTTAAAAAAAGTTTACTATACCTGTGATTTCTATGTTTTTTTCTCTTCTTCTAATGAGGCAGCAGTAAATTACATTTTAATGATGAACTATTTATTGAGGCTAGTTCATAAATAATGTGAAACTCTGTACAAAAATTATTTACAGATTGTATAATAAACATCTTAATTACGTCTCCTGCGAACCCTTGATATTCGCCAAGCATTTGGTTCTTCGTATTTATTATAAAGTGGCTCGAGTCGCTGATTTTTCTTGAACTTGCTAAGTTTAGTTGGATCGCTAAACTTGAAGAACGCCGGTGCAAATTCAACCAACCATTTTGGATCAATGGTTGTTACTTCTCTCATGTATTCTTTCGTAGTTTGTACTAATTCATGGTAAATAACCTGTACCAAACGAAAGGAAAATTTAATTATACGTTTCATCCTTCATTTTCATTGTTCACTTACCCATTCAGGCTGCCTGTTAAACAATGCGCTACTCGGATGAATATAGACAACCTGGCTGTCTACCAAAGTTCTGTATCCTTCCTGTGGATCTTTCTTTGCAGCATTTCTGAAGAAACCTGAGCATACAGCTTTCTGAATTCTTACAGTATTTTTTCCAGCAGATACAACGTCCAGTTTGTGCCTGATAAATTAAATACAATTGTCGTTAGCTACACTGTAAGAGAACATGCATGTTTACACAGGGTGTTCGACAACAGGTGGGCAAAATTTTAGGGGGTGATTCTAGGGATTAAAATAAAACTATGAATAAATCTTCCAACACATAAAAATATTAAAGATTTAAATAAAGCATGAATTACTAAATGAAAGAAAGCCATTTCCCAAAAACCCAATCTTAAAATTCTTATGATTAATCTTAATTGAACGTCAGCAGGTCAGCAGGGGTCAGTACAGTCATAACCAAGAATCGAAGCCGAATGCTGCAGTACCGAAAAACAGAATAGCGGGAGATAAATTTCTACTATTCAATGATTCTTGGTTATAATTGTACCTTCCCCTGCTGACCTGACGTTCAGTCGTCCCTGCTGGGCGGGTTGCAGGTTTCAGGCGCTTTTAACTCGAATTTTTAAACGTTAATTACTGGAAAACAAAGCTGCAAACGCTATTTTGTTATTCTTAATTTTCGTCCTAGAATCACCCTTTAAAATTTTAGCCACCTATTGTTGAACACCCTGTATATGGAACAATAATTACCTATCCATTATACCCAACAATTGTTTACGAACATCCTGGGCACGTTTCAGCGTTCTGATTTGCACAAAATTTTCGTAACACCATGCATTGCTAAATTTATTGTTCCTCCATGAATTATAAACTGCTAACAAAGTCAAATGATCACCCTCGGGTTGGTTGAATTTCGCTTTCTTCTGATCTGCTAAAGCTTGTTTGTCTTTTGGCCTAAAGGTAACAATTGATTTATACTGTGCATACTTATATTTAAATTAATTCTTACCTGTAGAAAACGTTCTGAACTGATAACATACTGACGATCGTCAATATTTCATCAGAGCATTGTAGGTGCACACTCATGATCAACATTTTTGATAAATTAGGTTCCAAAGGAAATTCTGCCATTCGTCTACCTAGCCTTGTTAAAAGACCTTCGTTATCTAATGCACTTAAGCTGTGCAAAGATTCCAAGGCCATGATCAATGATTCCACAGGAGGAGCATCCATGAAGTCAAAATGTAAAAGATCATTAATGCCCATTGTTTTTAACTGTAATACTGTTGTTGCTAAATTGGTGCGCTGAATTTCTGGTACTGGTGTTGGTAACATTTCATCTCTGAAAAACAAAGATGCACACATGTACATTCATAATTTAATTATTATTATTATAAAACACATTATGTTTAACAGCAGATACCTATAAGCTCTTTCAGTGTAAAGCCTGTAGCATTTTCCAGGACCAGTTCTACCAGCTCTACCTGCCCTTTGCTTTGCCGCTGCCTGGCTAATTGGTGTCACTATTAAACTGTCCATTCCTGTTTTTGAATTGTACACTTTTTGTTTGACGAAGCCTGGATCGACCACGTAATAGATCCCGTCTATTGTTAAGCTGGTTTCTGCTATGTTCGTAGCTATAACTACTTTCCTCGAGCCAGGGGGGGCTGGCTCGAATATTCTAGTTTGCATTTCTGAGGGAAGCGCTGAATAAACTGGTAAGATTATCAGTTCAGGGACGTCGGGACCCAAGGACTTCATACGTTCATATAAAATTTCACAGGCTGTATCGATTTCCTCTTGACCAGTCAGGAACAACAGTATATCCCCTGGTGGTTCCCTTAAATGTATCTGCATCACTGTGATTAACGCAGCATCCAGATAATCTGTTTCCGGTTCTTTCGTGTACATTACCTACAATATCAAATAATTATAATTATTTTGAAAAAAAAATGATGATAAGATAGTTGAATTGTTCTTCTCACTTCAACTTCAAATGTCCTGCCAGGAATGGTAAAAATGGGCGCTTCAAAGAAGTACTGTGAAAATTTGACTGCATCCAAAGTGGCACTGGTTACAATTAATTTCAGATCTGGCCGTCTCCCTACGGCTTGTTTCAGCAGTCCAAAGAGGACATCCGTGTGGATGGTGCGTTCGTGCGCCTCGTCCAACATTATCACAGAGTACGTTTTTAAATCTAAGTCCATGAGACATTCTCGAAGCAGCATACCGTCAGTCATGTATTTTATATTAGTCTCCGGTCCGGTACAATCTTCAAAACGTATCGTGTAACCAACTTCTTGCCCCAATCTACAACCAAACTCTTCTGCTACTCTTTTGGCAACAGACATGGCTGCTACTCTTCTAGGTTGAGTGCATCCGATTTTTCCACGAGCCGTAAATCCTGCCTCAGCCAAATACTGTGTTATTTGCGTCGTTTTCCCTGATCCTGTTTCCCCGATCACAATCAAGATCTGATTGTCCGTCACAGCTTTCACTAAATCATCTCTGAGCTTGTATATTGGTAAGCTCTGTCGCTGCTCGAGGAGGGTCAAGTTCGTTTTCTTTCCAAACGATGATTTCTTTCCACCAATCACGTGCTTCTTCCATTCGGGAAGATCCTGAGTTTGGAGACCAATCCCACGCATGTTGGCTGCCAGTGTCCTGCTTTCAGCTGTGAAAATAGTACAATATTAGCATTTTATAAGGATACTTGTGACAATGTTTATTACCTTCTGGCAAAGGATCGATCCAATTCTTATTGAGACCTGTGGGAACGGAATCCATTTCCTGTTCCCTTTGCAACATTTTTTGTTCCCTTCTCTCTTTTGCAAGAGCACTTTGCATCATAGCAGCCTGAGCTAAAGAACCGTCAGGGTTCTTGACTATACGAACTGGGCTCAAGTCTCCGAGTGCTCTTCCATGACCGTGTAAGAACGGTGGTTCTTCTTCAACCAATTCTATTTCGACGTCCTCTTCTTCGTCATCCTCGCGGGGAAGAATTCCAGTTTCCATATCAAATTCTGGCAATTCGTTCCTACGTTTTTTTCAAAGTTAAATCATTTAATAGAGCGATCGTATCAGAGGAGTAAATTGGAAATTTGAATTTTAATAATACCTATCTATACAGGATGCAGCAAGCATCTGTTTGATCTCCCACTTTTCTGGGGAGGATAACCTTTGTACTCGTTTCCTAGAATACGTTTCATCCTCGTCCCAATTGCCTTGAAGTTCTAACAGCGAGGTAGGTCTATCAGGATTACGTAAATGCTTCTCATCTTCTTCTGGTTTAGCGACAGCTACAACAGGATTCAGGTCCCTACCTGTTTCCTGATCAACATCCTTCATACTTAAAGAGACCTAGAATAATTTCATTTAAATGAATCAAATTACAAATAATTAACATTTGGGTTTTTTTTTATACCTTTTGTCCACCAATATTAAGGACCTTTACGAGGACCTTCTGACCCCTGGACACAACGTCACTCGCATTAGCAACTCGTCCTTCTCTCCTTAATTGTGAAATGTGAACGAGTCCTTCCCATCTACGTTTCAACCCTTCCAATTGGACAAAGCAACCGAAAGGTACGATATTCGCAACCTTTCCTGAATAGATTTTACCCACTTCCGGATCAATCGATACTTCTTCCACGGACCGTGATCTGGATCTATCGGATCCATGCCTACCGAAATGTTTATCCCTATGATCACGTGATTTTCTATCCCTAGATCTCGATCTTCTATGATCCCTCGACCTACGATGTCGTCTGTCTCGAGATCTAGAACGATCTCGCGATCTTGAACGGGATCTAGATCTATGCCTTTTATCTTTACGGTTAGAGGAACGAGATCTATGCCTTTTTTTATCCCTTGATCTGCTCCTTCTAGAATGCTTGCTTTTCTTATCATTATTATCCGATGGCTGGATATCCTTTTTACTTTCGCCAGACTTTTTTGATGGCGCCAATTCCTCTAAACTTGCCATAACACTATTGACTATATCGTCATCTTTAAGTTCATTATTTTCCACCGGAGGGAGTTCTTCATTTGGCATAGCCAAAGCAGGAAACTTCTGTGCTAATTCGTCTTGCTTTGATGCTGAGTTCAATGTCTTTTCTTGTGCTTGCGTGGAAGGCTTCATATGTTGTATTATTCTCAACAAATTAGCCATAAAGGATTCCTAAAAACATAATAGAAAATTTGAATATTTGGAGGTAAAATAACTATGCAGAGTTCCATGAATTCCTTACAGAGAATTCAGCACCATTTTCGATGAGAACTTTCTTAAACTTATCAAAGGTGTTATTCTTCTCCGCCAAGTGGATTATGAATTCAGCTGTGAAATAAATAATCATTTAGTAAATCAACAGGAAATGGAAGATAAATTTAATATAGTGAAGTTATATGAATAGGTTATGTACACATCAATACTTGAGAAACATGATAGCTATATACATACCTAAATCTTTGTCATTTAATCCTAAATGATTCTCCAGCTCTGTACAAATTTTAGAAACCAATGACAAATGCTCTAGTTTTTCAACCTCGTCCATCTTTACGGTTTCGTTAAAATAATTGTATAGAAACAGGTTGTATACCTAAATGTAAAATTAGTAAACTTGAAATCACACTTCTTATAATTCATAAGGTTGGAGAGTAATTACGATTTAGATTATACATACGTATATATAGATGATGTACTATTTCATGTCTCTGCACAATGAATGGTATTTCACATAATCACATTATTAGAAACAAAATATATTGTTCGTTTATCTACAATGCACCAAACGAGGTATAGGACAGATCATTCATACAATGCATTTTTCTATTATACGAGTGGAGGGCTTTTATTATTTTTGTGTCAGATCCTACTGTATCGATTGGGTTAAATTAATAACCCTTTATGATAAAGTAGAAATTACAGTTATCTACAATAGCTTATTCATCGACGAGTTAGGGTTCAGGACCTTTTAAGTAGATGGCGCAGGAAGTGCCTTTTATAGTGCTAAATTACATTTTGTATTTTTTAACACAGAAGGGCCATTTTAATTTCTATTTGAGGCACATATACCTCGCTATACGGCTGCTCTTTATACATTTCGCTATAACGGCCTTTTTTAATTATGGCACTTTTTCGATTTACGGCCCACAACGTTTCGTTATACGGCCAAAAAAACTGCTGTACTTTTATTTTTATGTAAGCATTTTTATAGGAAATAAAAAGAATAAAATGGTTTATGAATTAAAAACTATATTATTTTATAAAAAATTGGAACAGATCCAATTCAATTTGTATGGGTTTGTACCAAAATAATTGATTCGTTATACAACTTTTCCGGAAGATATCTAGGCTGTAAAGCGAGGTACTCCAAAAGCCTCATTTGTAATGTTATACTTATTAACATGTAAGGTACATGGATAAGATAATTGCAATAGAATTTCACCGCGATTGGGCGGTCATATGTTGATGAAAATGGCACGTATTCGATAAGGGACGTAACAGAAAGAGATACCGCGTGTCTGGATAACTTTTCAAAATATAAAAATTATCTTAGCGATCATATTAACGTACATGCGTAGATATAACATGTACTATAAAAGACGTTTCATGGAAGGATTTAACCAGAATCCATTCCAGAGTCATCATGAGGTACATCTTGGTTCTTTTAGGTAAAAGTTTATTTTATTATAGTTCCAACAAAATATTATTTATAAAACGCAAGTAGCTTGTAACAATTTTTATTTGCAGGATTCGTATGCAGTTTTAAAGATGGATGGACACTCTCATGGGCGGATAAAGTGATTTTCTATCAGGACTGTGAGATCTTCAAGAATCCGGACCTCTATGGTGGACCAATCTGCGGTACCGACAGCGAAACTTATGCCAATAGCCTGTACTTGGACTGCGTGAATTACCAGACTTTTCAGAATGGTAATTTCTTTATCATTTTACGCAATTCCAATTTTGCTGAATTTCGTAAACTGTGCAATTTCAGTGGGCACGTTGCATTCTGGATCGTGCCTGCCGATGGACGAATACTGCAAGGCGAATCTCTTCTACAAACCAGTGTGCGGATCGGACGACAACACTTACACAAATTTGGAATCACTTTTGTGCGTTAATTACAAGCGTTCTCAGAGTAAGTACGAGAAAATCCCTCGAATGGCTGCCACGGCAGCTGCATATTCACCGTGCCGTTAATACGGATTAAAGTTGGCAAAAGTTGGCCGCGCGGCGTGGCAAGCAGGAGGGAAATTTAGTTGGCCCAGCCACGAGCTGACCGAAATTCCAGCTTCACTAACTCGTACAAGTTTCGTTGTTACGCGTTAATGTCCATGGGTATTGTTACGTCTCATACGAGCTGTCCAACAATGAACCAGCCTTCCTCTTTTCGTTAACAGCCGCTCGATAATTAGCCGCTTTGGGGATTTGGAAGTAAAACTTTCTGAAAAACAGGGGCTGGAAAATGCAGGAACTTGATGCCTTGCGAGGATCGAGTAGGGCCGACTGCATATGTTCAGGGGCGGGGAATTTATCGAGTGGCTATTATATTTCATAAGTCTCTTCTCACTATTTGTCGCAGATGTCACGGTAACGTCAGAGGGAGCTTGCGAGAATTTGGATCACTGTTACAGACACGGAATCACCTTTTATGGGACTAATCCCGTTTGTGGAAGCAACGGGTTCACTTACCAGAACGCGGCACAACTGAAGTGTCTGCAACGGCGCAACACCGGTAAGCGATTGCAAGGAAAAATTATGTAAAGCTTGATGGTAACGTTCTCTTGCAATCGAACAACACGAATTACTCGTCAACTTTCCAGCCGCGACACGCGATTCCATCGTCGTTGTATAACGAACAAAATTGCACGTTTCAGGAAAGGAAAGTCGTTTCCATTGTAGTCGTTCAGCAATTATAGAGACGATCTTCTAATGGGATTCGCTTGTTTCAGACTTGAAGATTCTGCACGACGGAGGCTGCACCACTAGGGATGTTTACAACGTTTATGGGCACAGCGAGAAGGTCTGTGAAATTGCCAAGACCAGGTACGAATGGAATCCAGTGTGCGCCAGTGATGGTCTTACGTATTCGAATCCTTTCGAATTTTTATGCTACGAAGCTGGTAGGTACATTTGTTAGCCGTTACGGTGTAAGCCGAAAATCGGGGGTCAAGCCAGGCATTTATATCGAGTGTTCCAACTATTTTTTCAGATATGAAGGAGTTAGTTTCCGATGGCGAGTGCGGGACAAGCACGCAAAACTCCTGTGCTCAGCTCGAGCTTGCCGACACAGCCTCAAAGAACAGCAGCGAGGCCTTCACCCCGGAGGACGAGGTTTGCGGAAGCGATGGCGTCACCTACCAAAGTACTCATCACTTGCAATGCTACAGCAGTCGAAACAAATGTTAGTGTCAGTTGGTAAAAGCCTTATCGGGCTATCTCAGACATCTCGAGGATTTTATTCGACGTACTGACTATATTCGAATGCTCGGCAGAGGTACTTTATCTTCAGCTGTCGGATATCACCCATCAGGGTAGAGTTATTCAATTTTTAAGTTACCAGAAGTGATTTTGATGAAATCAAATTGTATTGTTTATACATACTATATAGCAAGTGGTCTCTGCCTCGAAATATGCAACTCGATATCCCCTCTTCTTTGTTTGAAGTCGCTTAATGCCAGATTGAGAAAAGAAGTCATCTTTTGTTCTTTTTAAAAAAACAAACTCGCATGTTCGGCCGATTACTTTATAATGTGCCGCTCTCGTCCCGGTTCGAGAACAAAGTCAAGCCGAATAGCATAGCTGCTCATAAAAGCGAGTTACTTATTTTGAGACAATATTGTAGTACTCAGTGACTCGTTTTAGTTCACTAAACTGGTTTTCTCTGCCAGATCTATCCGTGAAACACTCCGGGCCGTGTTCCGGGCCTGACGACAGCCCTTGCGGCAACATACCGGAAGAGGATCTCCGTCTTCCTGTCTGCGGAAGCGACAATTCCTCTTACGTGAGTCCTGAAGCCCTGTGGTGCGCGAAACTAAGGTTTCCCGCGAAACGTAAGACGCCATGACATAACTTTTCTTCCACAAATTCTCCATCAAATGATTAAACCCGCGCTCAAACTTTCCACAAAGTGGTCCGAGAACTTTCATCAAACGGTAAAAAGTTCACCCTCCGCGATAAAATCATGAAAACTTGGGATCTGGTTTCTTCACCAGACTAAGGGGCCAATTCTTCTGTTCACAGAGCTGACGTTCGTCCACGACGGTCCTTGCTAGGGGACATCCGTGTTCTCGTCGTGATTAATTCACGTTTTTCAGCAACGTTCAGCAGGTTGCATCATCGAGGATGAATGACTTCGAATCTTTCTTGAGAATATCATTCCTTCCTCCTTTTCTCAGGGACTCTTGGCACGAATTTGTAAACATAATTGTTGTTTTCATTAAAATGAATCGCTTCTTTGTACATACGTCACTTTGATTTGTTTTTCCATGGGACAATTACAGTTTCCATGGTGTACGATCTTTTTTTAGAGACACGGTATCTTATTCCTTGTCAGGCTGATGTCACTTGGCACGTGGATAATGCCATTTTTATTTCCTCATCGGTGTCCTTTTTTATCTCCTTTCGCGATTAACAGCGGGACACCAAAATACGTCGCGTGTCTATTCTTTCTTTCTTTTTCATTTATCTCATGGCCATGAATCGACCATATTAAGCGAAGGTTTATTCATGCAATCGTCGAATTTAATTTCAATTTTTGATCATCAGCCAGACACAAATCTTTTTGAGTGAGAAGGGAATCTCCAAGTATCAGTTAATTTATTAAACACGTTTATAAATAGAAGATACAATTATTATAAACTTACATGGTCAAAGCGTTAAGTCATTGATTCGAGTAGAATATTTTTAACATTTTAACAAATTCTGACTTAATGCTTTGACGATTAATGTCGCGTATTGGTGTGTCTTCTTAAGATCTCCTTAGGTTATTCCTAGGCCCTTCTTGAATCTTCGGTGAGGACGCACGGTGTTACAGACCAAGAAGGCATTCTTATTTTAAGGAATATTCAATAAAAATGTACTTACCTGGTTTCTTTATGTTACACAATAAAAAAACAATTAGAATTCACTTGAAGACCTCGAGGAAATTTAATCTTCACTATTATTCTTCTGCTAAAAAATACAGAGGAATGCTGAGGTCGCGTTTATATTTCCAGTTATTTTCACGAGGTCGCCCTACGAATTTGGCGTTCAATCCTGATCGTTCTTTTTCCACGAACGTTTCAGTTCGAACAATTAACATGCCAGACAATTAATCCACTCCGCAGCTCTGTCAGGTCTTTCGAGATGCGACTGCTTTTCGTTTTTCCGTTCTTGACACGTTTTTCCCTCCTGGATCCTCTGCTTCTCAACAAGAGGCTCGCTCGTCGAACGATCGATCCATTTTTTTCGCGCAACTGTTTCCTCCACGAGCGGAGCGCAAGTGGAACGGGTCGATCATAAATCCAGCGAGGCGATGCGTCGTACTTTCGAAGCGGAGCACAAGTGGAGCAGACCTAGGCACTTTGTACCCTTTGCGTTAGGAGGCACTATCGGTTGCCCCGGGGCAGAACATTGGGTACTCACAGGGCACAGTCTTGATCTATGATGTCAGAATTCATCCACATTAGTTCTCTTTCTGACGCGAAACGACTGACACTTTGTTGCATGCTTTACAATCGTGGCTGTTGCGTTTTACGATAGGTGTGTAATTGCTGGGAGCGTTTAAGGCGGTAACAATCATTGTTTGCTGGCGAACAATTTCCTCAAAGCGTGTAATTTATAATTACATCTCATGATCTTTAAACATATACTCTGTATTCGTTGCACGAATCACTCGAAGACGATTAGCCAAGGGGGATAAGCGAAAAATTCCAGAGATTTGTGATCTGTAAAACGTTCATAGCGTTGATTTGTAATCACGTTCATAGCGAGACGTCGCAGGTGACCGCGTTTTTCATGGAATTAGAGGAGGTCAGGGTTCCTATCCGTCCCGCTGGCCACATCAGCGAGAAAAACAGCTGGCCACGGTTGACCTACTGCTCCTTTCTCGGCATCGTACGACAAAAGGAGAGCTCCGCCACAGATTATACCGCGGATACATTATTTATCCGGCTCTCCTTTTATTGTCGTCGCTTTTCGAGCCTCGCTTTTTCACCGGTTATCCTTCCAGGCCACAGTTATCGCGACTTTTATTCCCGCCTTCATCGATCACCCGATTTTTTCCAGCCACGATGTGATCGCCGCACCGAACATCGATCAGATGCCGACGTGATCGATCAGCCACCACGTGTTACGTCACTCGTCCTTTGCTCGTTCAACTCTGCGATACGGTGGTTCAAAGATTCAGTTTGGTTCCTGGTAGGTTGGAAGTCTTGTTGGTCATTCCTAGGGTCCAGTGCCTTTTAAGGGGAGGAAAATGTGGGATGGGGCAGCGATAGGTCCTAGGAAGCCAAGGCTACACCTGAGCGTATAACGCATATGCCCTATTTCTACATTTGTACTATTCGTTCGGGAGAAGATGGCATGGCTAAAACTTGTAGAGATCTATGTCCCACTACCCAATATCCCTTCGCATCACAAGTATTTTCGTAATTGGTCGAATTGCTTGACGAAGAAAACAAATGAATCGGTCAAGTGTGACTGGAACAGAGCGATGCGGTGAGGATGACATCGAAGCAGTGGTATAGCCTCCAGAACCTATAGGTGGGGATCAAACTAGAAGTTAAAAGTGGGGTCAGGCGGAGCAAACGAAGATCCCTCGGTGCCTCCTTCCTATATCACGTGCCATCTTCTCGTGGACGAAAAGTAGAGATCGGGCAAAAAAAGGTGGGAGGGTGGAGGGTGGAGGGTCCTATGGCAATGTAGCCAATAGGACCCGCATTTCTTTTATTATTTTTCTTTCTAGCAGTGCCATACAATTCGTCTAGCTTGTAGTTTCATTGATCCCTCTTAAGACACTTCCTGAATGTAGGAGTTAACGATTCTTATAGCCCTGAAGAGTGATCGGTGCAACCTATAGTTGATCCTCCGCAAAATGGATCAATGTAGGTCCAGAAGACGGAGAGCTCCGCAGGATCATCCAGTTTTATGGAGTTGCAACCTGAAAACTGAACAAATTGCCTCGTTATCAAGGAGGATAAACATAGGTCGGATGTAAACAATGACGAGATATGAGACGACGTTGACATATTCGCTCGGTAAAGAGGATTTTCACCAGCAAATAGTCGTATTAACGACGGGATTACGCGCATACAGCTGGTTGTAATAAACGAATAAATCTTGGTGATTAAAGGATCAATTTCCATATGTCTCGATCTCCTTCCAAATAACGACAAATCCGTCGGATGGTCGTTTTCTGGAGTCAGATAGACAAGAATAAAACAATCAAAGAATATCGATCGTGAGACTAAAGAATTTAATTATTTTTCCTTTGGTTTAACATTGAAATTTGAAACTTTTTGCGGAATTGCAGAAAAGCGAGATGGAAAAATAGGAGAATCAAAATTGCTGGATATTAGCGGGACAATCGACGTCACGCAACACCGTCGGATTTAATGATTTCCTCTTGAAACGCGCGCGTATTTCGCGATACCTGCGCAACGCCTCCAAACACTGCAATCGAACGGGGAGCGTGAGAAACCGCGGCTATTACGATAGTATCTATCAGGGGTTGCAATAATCACGTAGTACTACGTTCAAATTTTTGACTTCAATTTTCGAAACTCTTTATGCTTTCACATATAATTTCACAAGACATAAATGAATTATTATTACCTAGGATGTTGAAAAGATAAAACGTAGTACTACGTTCAATGCTTCTAACTTGCTCTATTAACAAAATATACTCCTGCTTTCAATTTTTATAAATTTTAATAGATTCTAAGCACTGACAAGGGAAATTAGGTAACTCGAAAATTCCGATTTTTTTAAAACTTTGCAGGTTTGTAGGGGACTTCAAGAGAAGTATAGCCCAATTTCAGTTCTTCAGGGTGAAAACACCCCTGGAAGGTAGATAGGTGTTTTCATATTTCCCTGTATATCTTTAAAACTATCATAGATATAAAAAAATGGTTATAATAAACATTGAATGCTTTTTAATGCTCTATAAAACGAGGCAATTAAATCGATAAAAATTCTTTGTATAAATAAAAAAATTCCCCCCACCACTTTTATTTTAAAAACTGTTGTATTCTTTGTCACATTGAAAAATACGTAGAACCTCATTATAAATGCAGATATGTATGCTAAAATTATCGAACAAAGTGGTAGGTATTTAAATGATTTTAACCGATACGTGCACTTAGCACGCCCATCGTTGCACTTTGAACGATGCGTTATCACTTACCACGTATGTGTGTGATCACACATGTATAATATGTGTTAAAGATAGTTTTGAAGATATACAGGGAAATATGGAAACACCTATCTACCTTCAGGGGATGTTTTCACCCTGAAGAACTGAAATTGGGCCAAAAACAAAAATTGCGCTATACTTCTCTTCAGGTCCCCTACAAATCTGCAAAGTTTAAAAAAAATCAGAATTTTCGAGTTACCGAACTTCCCTTGTGAAACTTTTACAAATCAAAGAACGTAGTACTACGTTCAGTGTCTTTTAACTTTCTCTATTTAAAAAAGATGTTTTATTTCGAACTTTTATGGATTATAACAGAATCCAAGCATCGACACGATCGTTCGAAGTTGTTTAAATTGGGGAACGTAGTACTACGTTAACTCCCAAGGGAGACAGTTACGAGCTGTGTCGACTGGCGGAGATCAATTTGGCAGAAGTAACGGGAGACCCGAGTGTCTGGCTGCTTGGCAGAGGAGGAATTTCTACATATAGAGGTAGATGCGAGTCGCGAAACGATTCAGTCTTGTTCGAGCATCGGAATCGCGTTTACGGAAGTCGGGGAATCTTTATTTTCGACTACGGGCTGTTCGCGTCGCTTGGAAACAGTGGCCGAAGGAAACGCTCGACACGTGTACCATCCTCGTGTGATTCTGTCAATTAAATCTCCACCTCTTATCCTCGCCATCAAAGGTGAGTCTTGTAATTTAAAATCTAATTCATATTTAACGTTAAAGTATTATACTTTCTTCCTTCAAATATTTATAATACGTTAAACAAACTGAAAGAGCATAACGTTAGATCATCCATTTTTTGGCAAATATTACAGCTGACATTGGCAACAATCAACGGCAGTTTATAAATGAACTCATAAACAAGAAATATTGTTTTTTTTTTTTTTTTAATTTAACGTACTGAAAGTTATCTGACATTGTTGTTAATTGTCTAACTGTCGGAGCAATTTACAATCGTCCTAGCTAATACCTGACGTTGATATACGATCGTATTGTGATTAAACCATTGGGATGGAAAGCCTGCTCGATATTTACATCCACGTACGATTGTATTTCATCGGTTAGAGCGATTGTCTAGAAATAGCTTCAAGGAAACTGATCCTTTTATTTACCAGAATTCGTCATTTTTGTAAGTTTCAGTTGACGATATGGAGCAGAGCGGGATCTCGATAATACCGACCACGACGATCGCTGATAACACCGTGGGAAAATCTAAAAGCATCGGTATTACGCTCAGACCCAACTGCAGTATACAGGTTGCCAAAGAAAAGCTCGTAACGCAATGTAAGTGACGATTATTAATGACGCAACCGGTGCGTCACTAAAACTGCGTAAGGATAGCATATGGCGCACCTGGTGCGTCATCGAAATTGCATTAGAATAGCATATGACACACCTGGTGCGTCATCAAAACTGCGTTAGGACAGCATATGACACACCTGGTGCGTCTTCGAAATTACGTTAGGATAGCATATGACACACCTGGTGCGTCATCGAAACTGCGTTAGGATAGCATATGACACACCTGGTGCGTCATCGAATTATAAGTAAGTCGATCTATTATTGCACCGTTTTAGGTCCTTCGTTAGAACTTCCCAGCTCTTATCCTGCACGATGATCAGTCCGCAAACGAATCGTCGAATTAACCGCACGAGCAGCTTAGTGTCGGTTGCAGACGCTTCCGCAAATAGAACGTCGAGTACAAGCGTGACAGTGGGTCAAGTTCGCGGTGAACGTCCGCAGACCGGTCGTCAAAACGACACAGAGCCGATGGTCTAATCGAGAGACGGGATCGGCGTTCCATTTAGTTAAATTAAACGGAACACACCGTGTACGCGTGTGTACGTAAGTAACGGGTTCGTTCGCGGGTTAATCATCGGAGAACGTTTCCGTGCCGGTAGGCGACGTGTTCCTTTTTCGTTTCTTACGGGTCTCGGCTTTCCTATGGAGAGCGTTTCCCGTGACAGGAAAGAAAGTTTCTCGCGAAAGCATTTGGAACGTGGAAAACGTTCCAGTCACGTGGCTGCAGGCTGGATATTTCCAGCGGAACGGAATCGTAACCAGCCAGAACAAAGTACATTGTTCCGTGCCATTTGCATCTCCGCCACTTCGTCGATCGTGAGAAGCAGTTACACGAAAAGTATCCGTTGAATTACTATCGATAGGTAATCCCGATGGAAATTAACCTGGCGCTCTATCGATTGCTCGCTGAACGAGGATCAATTTACAATTGAATTCTACGCGAGTCGTTAATTGACGCTCCGTTAATTATTACCGGCTCGACAATTAGCACCGTTAGCTCGTTCATCTTTCGTTTACGTTCGCGTCGGATAACCGTGTCTTTATTGCGATAGGATATCCTTCCCGTAGTACTACCTGTATTTAGCTTATTGTTGCTGTTTATCGTTTACAATTCAACCGGAACAGAGTGTCTTTGATCGATGAACGCCTTGTTAAATGAAAAAAGGCGCAACAGATGTTTAACATTCGTCAAACAGGCTTGTATAACAATGGATATTACGGATATTTCAGACGTCTATGCAAATTATTCACTCGTTTTTCACGCTAATGGGACATCTGTTGCGTGAACTCGACGCTTCCGGCCGAATATCGCCCATTTTCGAGCCTCGCTCCGAAAGTTTTGAAAATCGATCGAAATAGGATACACGTCGTGGGTTGTAGTTCGATTTTCTCAAAACTTTCAGAGTGACTGTTCATTTATTCGATGCAACATTGGTAACCCGATTTCCCGAAATGCATAGCGTGCAGTTGCTACTTTCATCTCTTTCACCTGGACATCGAGCCAGCTAGTTGTGCCAGCATTCACCTTTCTACTTAACTCGCTTCGATTTTTATTATACTTTATTGCGACAGTCTGTTTCTCTTCCTTCGGCGTTTCGGAGAGTTGAACGGACTTTCGATGAGAAAACCCGGTGTTAAATTGTCGCCAAACACGTTTGATAGCCTTGAACGTTCCCACTATAATATAATAGTAGCTATTTAAGGATTCTATTCTTAGATTTCGCTTCTTCAATGAAATGTAAACCTAAAAATATTTGAGGAACGACACGCGCAACATTGAACGTAGAAAACGTGTTGGAACTGATGACGCACCAGGTGCGTCTTATGCTATTTATATGCAGTTTGATGACGCACCTTGTGCGTCTTATGCTATTTAAACGCAATTTAATGACGCACCTTGTGCGTCTTATGCTATTTATATGCAGTTTGATGACGCACCGTGTGCGTCTTATGCTGTTTATATGCAGTTTGATGACGCACCGTGTGCGTCTTATGCTGTTTATATGCAGTTTGATGACGCACCGTGTGCGTCCTCTATTATCTATTACAATTTTACGCTACGTGGGTCATGGATGACCCACTGCAAAGACAGAAATGTTCTCGGTCTACCATACAAACGAATTTAACGATATACTAGATCGGAAACTCGTTCGAGTTGAAATTGCTCTAATTCGATTAGATGGGGACAGTTTTTTCCAGGTGGAATTTAGAAAATTCCACGGGATGCTCAAAGTGTGTTGAGGAAAGTACGGAAACGATGTTAATTGGAGCGTGCAATGCTCGAGCAGTCCTCGATCTTGCAAGCTTTCGCGAGTAAATGGCGAACTATGAACAGCGATTAAATCGTAGAAAGATAGAAATTATTTTCACTCGCCTTCCTAATCGTAGTCCTTCTTTATTTAATAGAATATTTATTGGCAATATTATAAATTCATCGATCGATCTGAAATAAATATTGAAATGAAAATTTTCACTTGTGATTAAACAAATTTAAACCAGTCTTTTATTTCTTGTCGAAGTATTAATAACTAATTAACTTTAACACATAGTCATTTTCTTCTTTATCGAATATCGGTATCGAAAGATTCAATTATTTAACGCTGCTCATTAGATGGCAGGCCGTCGATGCAATAAATTGGCACAGAAATCAAAGAAAGATATTTTCCGCTCGAAAGGAAGACCAGCCTTTCACTGTTTTCTAAATTCTTCATCGTTCCTATTACTTTCCCGATCCCCAATTACACGGGCTAACTTTCATCGTAATTACCGGCAACACCTATCCACCGTAATTTCGTTGGTAATTAAAGCGCACAGATAGGATCGTGGTAAAAAGTCATTAGAATTAAAAGAAAAATTTCGATCCCACCAGTCGTTCATTCATAAATGCTTCCTCATTCGTTTATTTGCGTAGTTTCCAGATTTTTATCATCAATTTTTTTTTTTTACATAACAATCTTACGCAACAATTTGTAATTCGCTTCGCGAAACAACGAGCTTGAAGGAAGAAAAATATAAATATTTACAAAAGAAAGAGAAAACGAGTCGACGGAGTTTTCGTCCACCGATCACTGTCCCTCTCGACAGGGATGCTAATGGAAATTGCACGCGACACGTGTTGCCTTCTAATTATATCCGCTCGACACACGGTTAATCACACGAGAACTCGGTCGTAATTCTGGGCCGAACGTGATCTGGCATATTGTCACGTGTCCCGAAAATGTATAGTCAACGGAGGCATTGTAGCACGAATGTACAGAAACTATACGGTCAGAAATGAACCCCTAATATAGTAAAACCTTCGAATCAGCTGTTCGCTCTAATTAGACGATATTTCTTCCACGTACTATACATTCGGAAACACTGATGTATAGTCGGCGGAAGAAACGTAGTATCATTACCAAATTTTAAAGGCCGCCGATGTTTGTTGGGCAATATAGGAGGGAACCCCCCTTACCGAACGCCATCTTGGGCTGAGCCCAAGTAAAGTCTATTTCTAATGTAATGTAATCATCAAATTTTATCATATTTACAATTAAATATCGCAATAAAACAAATTACGCTATAACTATCCCGTTATCGAAGCTCTGACTGGAAATCTCGTATCGGGGAAAAAATTTATCCGGATCGTTTTGCCGTTACGTTGCCGCCCGTTTGACCTATGCTATTGATTTCTTCATCGTTGATACTCCCTTTATCAATTCTGGCGCGCGCATACGTAATGCTGACCCGAGATTGCCGTTCGCTTTCGCGATAAGTGGAACAGAAACATTTTCAATCGGCCCTTGAAATCATCCGACGCGAGTCCCATGTTTTTCTAAAGAATCTTCTCATCACGATCCGTTTGAAAAGCTGTCGAGACGGTCGGGCTAACTTTCGAGGCTATCGCGCGGTTCTGAATCACGTGACCGACAAAGTTTCTGGAAAAAAGTTCACACTTGAACTTTTGGGCAATGTCTGTTGGCAAAGTTGCGACGATCTAATGATTATGTTCAGCTGGTATCTATAATCCAGTGGCGAGAGGAAGCTTTCAAAGATGTCTCACTCGAGCTTCTCGATGCCCTGTTCGCAGAGGGACAGAGAGAAATTCACACCGACTCGAGGGCAATCCCATCCGGAAATGGCATCGATCGAGGGCGCACGAACTCATGGTTACCTTAATGAGTTCGAGTCAGGGAGAGCCCCGATGTAATTAAGAAAATTGCAGCCGATCGAGCGTGGATCCGTGCCACGAAAATCTCCCACGTGCCCGGGTACGATATTACATGGAAACGGGTCGAATATCAAACGGTAACGAAACCGGCTACGCTAATATTCACCTTCCTAGGCTTACGGCTTCCACTCGATTATGCATTCACCGAGTGTCCCCTCGTTAAGCCTCTTTCTTTGTGAATGACCACCTTCCTTGACATTCGTGTTCACAGAGGATTCTAATTTAACCGGCCGTGTGTTAGCTGTATCGATGGCTGCCCTCTCGATTACGGGACCTTTAACGTGCCCTGACGTACCCTTCCGAGAGGTCTTTCACCTCTGATTAAGTAGCTCGTCGAATAAGAACAATCGAACTTGATGAAATATTTTTCGACACCCTGTACGTAAGACAATTCGCTTTCGAAGCTGCTGTCATTCGTAAAACGCTATGTTCATTCACCTCACGTTCGCGTTCACGGTGTTCGGTTCAATCGGGAGATTGTCGAACCTAGCTGGAGACCGAAGTCGGATATGCAATGGAGTTCTTCGACTTCCTTCGACTGCGTAAGCTACAGTCCAGGTTCTGTTTAATGATCTACTCCACATAGTTGGTACACCTAGTGTTCCATGTTTAAGTATGCCAGGGTCCTCCATTTTACCTTAGCAAGCCTAGACATTTAGGATGCCTAGACCAACAATTTTTGGTTAAAATATATCAAATCTTATGGTATTCGATCAGAAACATTCGAAAATGGAAGTTAAAAGTTTAGGAAAAAATACGTATTTAACATATTTTTATCTACTCAAATAAATGCCTTGGTTAGGTTAGGTCTATATCAGCCAATCAGAGTATGGATAGAAACAATATGGCATCGTACTAACCTGTACATCCTTAAAGAATTGTATTTTTTAAACCATTGCTTTCCTAAACTTTTTACTTGTATTTTTGGATATTTCAGATTGAAAACTACAAGATTTGATATTTTTGTACCGCTAATTTTTGGTCCTCCAAAATAAAGTTTTACCTAGTACTTCAACTCTAGTACGTGGCATCATCGTTTGCAATTCAAGTTACACAGTTCTCTGTCTGATTCCAGGGCTGAGTAATTTAATGAAGGAGGATGCTAGTGGCTGGGAGATCCTGTTGGTCAGCCTGGCAGAGATGATCGGAACAGCGATCCTTGTGTTCCTCGGTTGCGCCGGCTGCATCGGGAGCTTGGACAGTAAACCTTCCATCTTACAGACCTCTCTGACCTTTGGCTTCGCGGTCATGATCGCTATACAGGTAAGAACACAATCCCTTCCATCTTTCTCATGAACCGTAATGCAAGTTTCCTGATTAGCATCTGCCCACCAACAACTGACCTCCTATTTTCGTGTCCCAAGTCATCTGCTTTTTACACTTGCTAATCAGATCAATGACTCCAACCGAAGCAGAAGGTTAACGATTAAATTATGCTCGGCTGAACGAAACATTTGTTTTATTTTCAGTGTATGGGTCATATCAGTGGCGCTCATATTAATCCTTGCATCACCATAGCCTCATTGATCCTAGGGAAGAAGTCTCTACCTATGTGTCTATTCTATATCGTTTCCCAGTGCGTGGGAGCATTGTTAGGCTATTCTCTTTTGAAGGTAAAGAAGATATTTCGAGTATCCATAAAGTATCCGTCCGGTTAAAAGAGTTAATCAATCATCTGGCTTTAGGTAATCACTCCAGATCAGCTGATATACAGTACCGATCCGAACCAGAGGTCTGACTTCTGCATGACGACGATCCATCCCGGTCTAACAACTCTTCGAGGCTTCATGGGAGAGTTCATAGCCACTGCGATCTTGGTTCTGTTCGCCTGCGGACTGTGGGACTGTAGGAACGTCCACAACACCGACTCTGCTCCTCTGAGGTTCGGCCTCTGTATCGCGGTGCTGTGCTTCGTCTTCTCCCCTTACACGGGATGCAGCATGAATCCCGCTAGGACATTTGGTCCTGCGGTTTGGAACAACTACTGGCAGGATCACTGGGTCTTCTGGGTGGCCCCCCTCAGCGCTGCCGTTCTGGCGTCCGTCGTCTATCGCTGCCTGTTCGACTGTAAAGTGATCCAGGATGATTCAGGACAGAGCCTCAATGGTGTTCGCACGTAAACGCGAGATAAAATGCAGGTGAGCCTGTTGAAATAACAATGTAGTAGGGTCCTGAAGTCTTGTTATCGCGTTAGACTGACGTAGTGACTTGGACAATGGAGTTAGGAGTATAGGGTGCAGATAGGGCCTCTATCTTCAGGTAGGGCAGGTGGGTTCAAGAAGTGGCACATAGTGTGATTTACCGACTACGACCAATCGTGCCCGCATTCCTTCCGCGCGTCATCTTCTCATCTCTGCACAGTACTTCAGGACTTCAGGTGTCCTCTAGTTTTATCTCTTCCTTAAGTCCCCAATTCCACAGTCCAGTTTCTATCTTGATTGAGCTATATTCACGACGCATCAACGATTGGAAAGATCACTCTTCTTCCTCTCGAATAAAGATTTACAGTGGAGGACAGTTGGAACCTTCGAAAATCCTCGACCCTCCTGTCTTTTTCCCTCGATCGAGCCCTCGATTGCTCGTGACACTTCATTTCTCTTCCCGACTCGCTCCACTTCACCGAGCGAAATTTAGTCTTCGAGCTTGATCGAGCCACGAGAATCGAGAGATGGAAACAAGGAGGATCCATTCACGAAGATTCGCTAATCGACCTGCCCTCTTTCCTGTTTTTTCCAGCGTGTAGAATGGCATTCCACTGGTCCATGGTTCACGATCAGAGCGAGAAATCCTAATCGTGTCGCAACAACCGGAAGTCCTTGCAACGAGCGACAAGGGAAGAGGAAAAGAACTTATGCCACGCGAGGAGGACTTCTCGGCTGCATACCTATTCCAGATGATTTATTTTTATAAATTTTTTTTTTTACGAAGAAGGCCAACATCGATTTTGTTGCGATCTGTCTGCGAAGTATCGGCTCGAAGAGGCTGCTCGTGATGGGCGACATTGGCGCGATTCAAACAAGAAACTTTCGGTCGAATTTTTTCCAAGTCGATGATCTCGATCGATGCGCCCAACGAGTTTGTGTATATGTGCGTGATCAATTTATCGGGATTCAGTTCCTTTTAGCGAAAGTCGTAAAGTCGTTTCGATGTAGTTTTTCATGTCATTTACAAATATCATAATCATTTTTGTCGGAAATGAACGATTCTCGAGATATCGAGATTTTTTTCGAAAAATGGGCGCTTTTTAAAAGTATTTTTAGTAAAATTGGTAAAATTGGCACCTTGTGCTATGCACAGGTTATCAAACCAACCTTTGGTTGAAAAAGAATTTGTTTGGTTAGGTCGCTGTTTTTACAAGTTAGGTTAGGTTGGGTTTTAGGTTAGGATACGACATTAAATTGGTTCTATTATCCAGATATTTTAAATTGGCGTCTGCCATAGACTCCAACGTAAAAGTTCTTCGAAAAAAAATCATTTCCAGCAAAAAATGATTACGATATTCGTAAATGGTATGAAAAACTACGTCGAAGTGATACATCTATTTATAGTTTTGCGATTTTCGCTAAAAGGAACTGCATCCATTTGTCCAAAGGATTTGGAAACCGTGTTACAAGGGCGAATTTGTAAAAAGAGGATGGCAGAATAAATTTGATACATTCGAACAAACACAAAGACCGTCTTTGTTTCTTTGAAACATGCCCGGATCCCAAAGTTCCTCAACATGTCTACAGATCAGGATACTTCGATCCACGATCTCGATCCGTACCCTCCAGGATCGTTTACAGCTGATCGACGGTGCTGAGTTTGTTGCACGATGATAAAAATAAACTCGGCCACGGCCCTCCGGTCCGAGGACCGAAAATAAACGCGGCGATACGCTAGGTGGGGGAATGGAGAACGGAGAAGAAGGAGAAGCCGAAGGAATGGAGATGGCTACCAGCACGTATAGAGAAGGTTCGCGTTGAATCAACACTTGAGAGACCACGTGCCGTCGCGATAAAAGTGCGTACGATCGTTCACAAACAATCGAGACGAGCAACGGTGCACTCGGCTCCTCCGCCACACGGCTTTTTCTTCTCGATCCTCCCGAACCGGTTCGAGTCAGTGTGGCTAGTGGCTTCGTCTCGTTTCTACGTCCAGCGCGCCATGTCTTCCACCGATCTGCGCTCAGGTAAGCCAATCGTTCACCTCTTCAGGGAACGAGTCGAAACAAATGTTCCAACACGTGATTATTTATTTTTTTTTTTTATTACACTTCGACGTGACTTTAAATCGATGGGCTTTGATGGATCGTGGGTAGATTGGGAGATGCGTGGGTGTCGAACTGCATATACCGGGTATTCTATTTAACACTAGAACTTTTTATGTTTGAAAATAATTTAATATATACTTCCAACGTTTCAGCAAAAATACCTTATTAAAATTTATAAATTAAAATAAAGTTGAAATCAGTCGTTTTGACTGGTTTGGTAGTTCTAGTGTTAATTTTTAGCACCAGTTATTCAATTTTTGAAAAATACAATAAGAATTCTAATTTATTATTTAAGAACCGCTGTATACAATTCTGGGTTACGATTGACCCGACTCCGCGAGAGATCAACAGATAATTCCCTACGTATACAAATTCGAATGCTTCATTGTTATCGTGCAAAGCGGTGTGTGTATACTGATAGAGTGACTCGGTCAGGATCACTGGAAAACGTGACACAGTTGGAAATCATTCGATAGCACGAGCGGCACGAATCTCTAAACTCGGATCTCTGTGAATCGAGAACTAAAGCAACGTCGAAAATACAACAACCGTTTTGTATTCCTCGAGGAGAGACACTGGTTTCGTAATATAGTTCAAGTAAGAGGTTCAAAGACTTCATTTTGTGAACATACGGCAATCAAGGTTGCCAAAATACTTTTCAATCTCTCGGACCATTTTTTCCTGTTCATTGATCTCGATGATTCTTTAGTCTCTGGTGTCTTTTTAAAAGTGTCTTCTGAAGTTTTTTAGTTAGAATCAGTGCCGGTTTTAGCAATATTGGCGCCCTGGGCAAGATTATCGCCCATTCAGGGGCTCCAAATTTTTAAGAAAAAAAGATAATGTAATAATATGAAAAATTGTTAAACTACATAGCAGCTTTATTAATCTAAACGAATATAAATGAATAAATATTAGGGACACCAGATCTAGCCCGCCCGCGCCCCACCCAAACGCCGGCCCTGGTTAGAATTATAGAAAATTTGCAACGCGTGGATCCGTGTTCCGCATAAGATTTGCACTTTGTTGTTCGTGTCCTTGATGTCTACCCATTGAAATTCAGTGTAAAAATCGTGCACTTCGATCGATGAATAATCGAACTTCCATGGAAAACGTGTATCTGCACGTGCTCCAGCTCTTTTTCATTAGCTGTGTCAATGAACTAATTCGTGACTAAAAGCTTTTCTGAAACATCCTTCGAATATCTATTTAGATTTTCAAGGCAATAAATTCCGCAATTAGGGCGCCTCGTTTGCTCAAGCCCATGGAATCCCACGTTCAAGTGTAACCCATTCCGCGAAGAGCGATACCGGAAGCTATCGGCAACTGGGCTGTGTTTGTTTGCAAAATATTCACGTGGCTGAGCACGTGTTTAACGTTTTAATAGAATCCCACCGATCATCGGTTCGTCGAATTTTTCGAGCGATCCTTCGGAAAAGTGATAAAAGTGAAGAAGAAAATTTGTGTCAGGCGACGTAATCTGGAAAGCTTCCGATATTTTATGCTTTCATAGAAAATTGGTCAGCCATTTCTTTTTTATCCGTCTTGTTCCATCTACTATCTGACAGAACAAATAGGGAAATTGCGTTATCCGGTCGAGGTTCATAAGATAACACTTGCTCCCGTTGTCCTTGTCCCGTCGTCGTTTCGAAAACTTCCATCCGTTTACTCTGATGTCAATCAATTTTCTGATTCGAAAATCATTCGAAGTGTTTGTCGATCGATTTCAATAATATTTTGCAAATAGGTCAGGAATTGATAAATATTCGTGACATATTGATCGAAATTTTTAAAATTTTATTTCAGCAATTAACAGGAGAAGAACAATTAATCCCTGATAAATTTTACAGTCTCAGATAAGACAAGAACATTGTTACAATCTATTACGATTTGATACATTTACGTAGCCTGAGAAAAGTGGGTTTTCCATAAGAAATAATTTTCAAGAAAATTTTTCTTATTGTTAGAGACAACGTTTTATTGTTTCGTGAGATTCTATTCAGACTCCTGGGAATGCTGTAACAAGATCGTAAAAGGTGTTTGCGAACGAATGAAACCATCAAAGCGATCTAGAATAAATTATCTGCAATTACGTTGCATCCAATTGCATCGCAATTATCCATTCGCGAGCGTACGAGCGAAATTTTATCGGTCTCGCTGACGTCGCGAGGAGCCTTGAAAAATACTCCATTCTAGAAAACAAAAAGAATTTTCATCTTTTTCTTTATCAGACATCTTAGTGTTTTATTAGCGTATGTATTTATTTAGTCGATTAACGCTCCGCAAGGTGGTGCACTCTTGCAAGATCATATTCCTCATTTTTCTCTCGAATATTTATGTTAGATTACCGATATCTTTTAAAAATGCGATTGAAAGTGTGTTGAATAATAGAAACTTGGAGATATCTGGAAAATGAATGGTATTGATTAGAATGTTAATAGAAAGTAAATTTGGGAACAGTGATGATTTTCAATGAAGTATTAATATTCCGCAGAAGTTATGAAACAACGATGGAATATTTGTCGAATCGCGTGATAGAAAAAGGAATTTATTTGAAATTGTGCAAATTAGAACGAGGAAGCTTCTAAACGCCCTAATTCCTGGTGTTACATCACTGAAAATAATTTTAAAAAACTGATTCAGCACTTTCATGAAGTATGTCAGGAGTCTTTTGGTAAAAATAACAATGTCCAGACAGTACATTATCATCGATGATAACTTATCTGAAAAAAACAACTTCACCTATTTTGAAATAACCAGCAGCATAAATTATTTCCAGCCCGGTAGCTTACACAGAAATAAAATTGATAAGTTTGTTTGAAAATTAAGTGAACGCCTCATCCTGTGAAGCTCTCTGTACATAAACAACGGAAGCCCCTGATCAGAGTTTCTCAGGCAATGAGAAGCACAAAAGCAGGAAGAGTGACTTGCTCAATCATTATCGATTTTCTGACGTTATCTTGAACGTGCGACCATCTAACAAGGTGATCCAATGATTTACGATCAATCTTCTTATCTTATGACGCGAGACAATGTAAACACGGGGATGTAATTTAGAAACAACGTTACGCCTTGTGCATCAATGATCGTCGACATTAAGATTCTATAACCGGTGGGACAGGTGCCGTCATCGTAAAGTCAATTTATTACCAATTTCTGTCAATTTCAATGTGCAGCACGTTTAGATATCATAAAAACTTTTATTTCCTATGTACAGATGAGAATTGATCATTTTGAATGTAGGAATCTAGGGAACCCTAGTTCGGAGGACCTTTTAGACTTAAGGAATCTAGGGAATCCTAGATCAGAGGACTCCTTTGATTTAAGAAATCTAGGGAACCCTAGATCAGAAGGCCCTTTGAACTTAAGGAATCTAGGGAACCCTAGATCAAAAAGTCCTTTGGACTTAAGGAATCTAGGGAACCCTAGATCTGAGGGCCCTTTGGACTTAAGGAATCTAGGGAACCTTAGTTCGGAGGACCCTCTGGATTTGAGGAATCTAGTGAACCCTAGATCGGAGAGCCCTTTGGACTTAAGGAATCTAGGGAACCCTAGATCTGAGGGCCCTTTGGACTTAAGGAATCTAGGGAACCCTAGATCAAAAGGCCTTTTGGACTTGAGAAATCTAGGGAACCCTAGATCAGAGGGCCCTTTAGACTTAAGGAATCTAGGAAACCCTAGATCTGAGGGCCCTTTGAACTTAAGGAATCTAGGGAACCTTAGTTCGGAGGACCCTCTGGATTTGAGGAATCTAGTGAACCCTAGATCGGAGAGCCCTTTGGACTTAAGGAATCTAGGGAACCCTAGATCTGAGGGCCCTTTGGACTTAAGGAATCTAGGGAACCCTAGATCAAAAGGCCTTTTGGACTTGAGAAATCTAGGGAACCCTAGATCAGAGGGCCCTTTAGACTTAAGGAATCTAGGAAACCCTAGATCTGAGGGCCCTTTGAACTTAAGGAATCTAGGGAACCCTAGATCAAAAGGCCGTTTGGACTTGAGAAATCTAGGGAACCCTAGATCAGAAGGTCCTTTGAACCCAAGGAATCTAGGGTACCCTAGACGCTATTCTCCTCCAGATAGATAATCTTCCACTTTCTTTAGAGATAACTCAGGTTCTGGATTATCTAAACTCAAATAAATCTCTTAATTTACAAATCATAATTAATTTTACAACTGAAAAAATCGAGACGACCGAGGTTTGACAGCTGTTCAAATCCATTATTCATCTCCCGGATCAGTTTAACAAACATATGGTAACCGGGAATAAGAATAATTGAGTACTTAAGTTCGCTTAAATCCCTTATTTACCTATCTAATCAATTATTTAGACTATCGTCGGAACAAACTAGGCAAAAGAAGATACCCTCGCGTAGGTAGGTGTGTTTACATTAAGCTATCAGCCTGCCAAACAAATATCGTACGGCTTAAAATGGCTAATCAGTCGCAAGACAGTTGTATCAACGCGTACGATGCACGCTGTCCTTCAACCAGTTAAGTCTATCGCTGTAGAAACGTACTTGGTCGGTGGAAGTGGTTCCGCGTACACGTCCAGCCTAGTCACTGAAGAACGTTCGTTCAAAATGTCTTGGTATCACGGTAAGACCCCACTATCACGATCTCTAAACGTGAATTTAACACGGCACGTTGTCGCGACAAAAATTAGTATCCATTATCATTCGCAAGTCGCTGCTTGAATTTTTCGTTCATCACTTCATTTCTTTTTTAAACTGATGCTCTAGATCACCTCGCTACTCTTGGATTAGAGTTCGCGATGGAAGATTTGTTTCGTGTCGTAGTGAATTAATATACACAATGAGAAAATTGAAATTCACTATGCTAGGTCTGGATCAAGTCTCTGTGTTTAGGGTTATAGTGAATTACTATAGTGCGAGGATTGGGTTTACCATTTTCTAAAATCCTAGACAAATTTCAAAATAAATTAGATCAAAAGGAAGATTGTATCTGACGTAGAGGGATCGTGAAAGGATTAAGTGTCTTAGGTGTGTCGCGAAGTGAACAGGGATGTTCTCGTCGACACCTGTCGACTCGATGGCACCATTCATACACGTTCAACGTCTTTTGCCAGGTGGAAAATGTCTCTCAGCAAAGGCGAGGAAACATTTTCATCCGGTGAAAAATTAACGCGACGATGTCTTCCTAAGAAATGAACACTCTTCACACGAGTGTCATAACATATGTTAAACAAAATTCCGATCTTATGAACGAGTGGTTGTTGATAGTGACTCAAGTGGATTTAACAAGATCTCAAAGAGAAACTTTATCTTTCAGGTTTTAACTCGAAGACTTACGAGATACTAAAGATAAGACCGTAAAATCTTGACCTAAGCAATGACTTCTATAGAAAGATAGATCGAAATTGAATATTTTCTTTGATACACAATTTGACTTAAAGATATAAATTCAGAGCCAGTTAAAAAGAATCCCTCCAACCTCGCAAGACGCATCCACCCACACACAACTTAAAAGAGATCAATACACAGAGTGTGCTCTTGCCAGCTTCGGTTCGCCTAACCTAACCCCACAACCTCCACGATAAAAATCAAGATTTTTAATTAAAATAATTCTTCCGCTACTTCGAAACTATGAGTAACGTGTTACGTAACATCAGAAAATATTAAATTAAAAAATATTAGAAAAATTATTTTCTAACTTTTACTCCAAAAATATTGTATTAATATTCTGTTTCTGTTTTCCAGGCTTCAAGAGGCTAATGCAAGGCGAGGGTGCCTTGAAGAACACAGTGCTGACTGCACTGGCAGAGGCGATCGGGACATCGATACTGGTGTTCGTAGGATGCATGGGATGCATTGGAAGCCTTGGTGTGGTGCCCTCCCATCTTCAGATCGCCCTGACCTTCGGACTGGCCGTAATGCTCGTGATCCAGGTCAGTGGGCCACGATTTACACTCTCATTATACGCCACAGTACCCAAACTGAGGTCCAACTCCAACTGCATTGGAGTAGAATTTCTTTTAAAATTACTAATTGATCTGTTGCAGTCCATTGGACACATTAGCCATGCTCATATCAACCCAGCCATCACGGTGGGCTCGGTGGTTCTTGGGAAGAAGACGATTCCCGAGGGTCTGGTCTATCTTTTGTCTCAAATGATTGGCTCGGTGATAGGCTATGGAATGTTGAAGGTTTGTACAAAATCAATTTATTCATTTAACCCAGAACAAATAAAAAAATGACTTTGTTTTCGAATGCCGTGAACAGTTAACTGATATGAACAATTAAACTCCTTGTGTAGCTGTGAAAAATAATTAAGATGGTGTTTATCAAATTATTTTATCAATTATTATTTGATTAATTAAAGCTTCGATAACACATCTCTGAATTATTGCTCTCTTCGAGATAATGGTTCCAAGTATTCGGAAGTTTCCATTTCGTCGGTTTAATCGCTCGTATTAAAATAATCGTTAGTTTTCATTATTAATAGTGCAATCGTGTAATCAGAAAGTGAATTAAAACGTAAACAATGGAATCGCGATCGAACGAGCACAGGATAATGAAAGCGAACTGATAAGTTAGCTTCTTGATAGGCCGCAATGAAACCGTGTAACGAGGTTAACGTTACTTTGATAAAATACTGCAAAGTAGCAAGAACTTTGCCCTCAACTTCTATTCATCAGAGTTCAAGACCTCTGTATAATCGCTGATTCAGAAGTGTTGCAAACGTCATTTTAAAATTAACATATGCATTGGTCGTGACTTTCTCGATATCCTATAATATCCGTGTGAAAATCAAATAAAAATTCTTCGTTTTGAAAAAATAAAGGTTTCATTTGTCCTGTAGGACAGGGCTCGAAATTAACTTAGGGCGAGGGCCCTAGTTCTCGAGGCACCTCAGGCGCGTGTCGTATGAATCGTACCCCATGGGTCACGTAGCCCCAATGCGTTCTGCAAGTTCTTGCGGCACGCGCCTGAGGTGCCTCGGGGACTAGGGTCCTCGTGCGGGGCACAGAGAGTGGTGGGAGGAAAGGGGTGTAGCCTCTGAAAACTTGCTGTAGGACTAGATAAGCTAGAAGTCCTAACTTAGGTCAAATTGTATCTCTTAGGGAGACCCCTAACTTAGAAATCATAACCTAATTATCTAATTTGGATCAGCCTATGTCAACTAAGTTATATATTTCAGGTGGTGACACCAGCGGACCGGCTGACCAGCAAAAGCACCATCGAGGCGGACATGTTCTGCGTGACGGACCTGCACGCGGACCTAACAGCCATCCAAGGCCTGCTGCTCGAGGGCATATCCACGGGGATACTGATGCTGGTCGCGTGCGCAGTGTGGGACAGGAGAAACGAGCACAATACCGACTCGGTGCCAATCAGATTCGGCTTCACTGTCACCGTGTTGGCCCTTGCGTTTGGCCCGTACACAGGCTGCAGCATGAACCCTGCCAGGTCATTAGCACCTGCTCTGTGGAACAACCAATGGTCCCATCATTGGATCTACTGGTTCGGCCCTATCGGGGGATCCCTTTTGTCCTCCTTCATGTACAAGACCATCTTTGGACTGAAGGATCTGGCGGAGGAGGCGACTGTACCGGAGACTGTGGCGCTGAACAGCGTCGAAACTCAAAAGGCTGAGGTGGGATTAGCGATGCCATAATGTTTTGAAGGTGTCCTAGAGCTAGTAGCCTAAGTCTGCCCAATTCTTTCGCATCTCCTCTCATCCATAGCCTCACTGGTTTATCAATTCGCTTGGGCCTATAAGCAGTATGTCCTAAAGCTTCTGACCTAACTCGGACTGAGGCTTTTGTCCAATGGTTTAGCGTATTTCCGTGTATTTGCTTATCAATTCAGCTTTAATCTGCGAGCTTGAATGGATAACATAGTTGGCGCAGATCGTCAGACCGATTCCCACCGCGATATATCGCGTTAACGACGTCTCTTTCGACTTTTAAGGCCGTAAAGCGACCATGCGAACGAGGACCGGTCGCTTTTATCATGTAAACGCCACGCATACCGTGCATGAAGCTTTTTCGCGCGACACGGATTATCTTGTAAGGGCTGGCTGTAAAAGGTCGACGATAAATCGCTCGACCAGGTAAGGAAGTTCGGCGAAGCTGGTTTTACGGTGCCCCAGGATTTAACGTCCCTGGTTTACCGTCGATGGGTTCGCGGATCAGCCGGAGGCCGTTTTCGGGATATCGTATCTCACTCTGTCGCTTAACTCCTTATCCCTTGACTTCCTTTTTTCCATGCTAGATTCTTTCGCGGATCATTTTGCGAATATATCATTGAGAGATTAAGTCATTTTACAATTTGGTCGTCCCCTTCAATCTTCCTAATATTAAAATTACCCGTCTGCTTTGTTTCAGCCATGATCCGAGAAGGAATTGAACAGATCAAGAATTGTTTATCGAAAACATTCGAGTTACGGATCGATCGGCATTTCATCGAGAAATCACGAGGACCACTAAACATAGGACATCGTAATTCAAAGGAAGATCAAACGGACCAGGCTTACTCGAAGAACGCGATACACCAAGACTTCCGGTAGAGGTGTCATGATGTATCGCGGACATCGTCCTCGAACGACCCACGAAATTGCAGGACTGTACTATGTAGGGATTTTGCTAAGTTACCTATTGCTGCCAGCACACAGTCATCATTCCTCAACTGAATACTCGATTCGCAGATCTGTGCAAAGGGTTTGACCCAGGATTAATTATCCTTTCCAATGCGTCTCATCGCTTCGTCGAATTTCGACATCTAGTGGTTGTGAATTGAACGCTTTGACGGCCACCGTCGAGATTTTAATTCGATTTCGTACCCTTTATCGATTACATATGGCTGCATAGATGGCTTCTCTCGGTTAAATCGGGTTTAAATTAATAAAATACATGTTTAAGTGTATTAGAATGTACTCTACTATTCTTCTCGATTGTGGTTTGCCCTCGGCACAGTTCGGCTTGAGTCGGCCGTCTAGCCACGCCCCCTGCCCTCAAGGAGGCTCCGCCCCCTACTCTTTTCCTTAACCAACGACAACCATCTATGCACGCGACTGTACAATTGGAATTTATGTATATATACGTCTTTCTTATCTAAAAGATTAAATAGAATTTGTGGCCGTCAAGGTGTTACCATCACGTGCTTCAACAACGTCCTTTTGTTGAACCTTGCTCAAATATTTCAACGCTATCAAACACACGTGTCACCAATATAATTAAACGATTCTCTAACAATGTTCTATAAATAGTTGTTAGATTGTGTAGGCGAGTATATTCATTATTCGTAACGCTTTCTGTAAGCTCGAGTACACGTGGCACGAATTGCTCATCAAAATTATGACGAAATTATATGAGAATACCTTAATATATGAATACTATCTCTAATTTATCTGTAAATTAAGTGTACATAAAAAGGAGGAATTAAAAAATGAATCAGCGATTGAAAATAAACAGTCTTTTGGATGGGCCACCTTTTCTGAAACGTCCCGTACGACGAATAATAAAAATACAAGCTATCAATGTTCAAGATGGTACGCTGAAACATTGGTACATTATTTTTGAGAGAACCTATATATTTCAACAAAGAGCAAAAAGAAAGGTTGTCGCGTTTCCTCGGTGGAAAGGAAAGTAATATTTCCGTATGATTTACATGCCGAGCGTCAGCTCGCTCGTTAATAATTCAATTTTCAATCTGCTCCTTAATGCTACTCCCCGAGCTACCCCTTTTCCACCCTCCGACACCCCCTCGTTCTCGCTCAGATTCGTTCCACGTTTCTTATTTCCCTCGGTTTTTACCCCGGCATCACGACGCTCAGATAACAACGAGGTAAGACGGAAGTAATTACACCGACGGACGGAAATAAATATTTGCTGCGCAATTAACAGGAAGACGCCATGCAAATTCGATTTACAAATCGAATCATCGCCATGCTTGCAAATGCAATTGAAATACACGACGGAATTTCATTTATTTGAATAATTTATTCGCTTCGAAAATAAAAGAACATCGTAACTTCAAAGTTACGTAAAATATTAGAGGTTAAGTTGATACCAAAATGGCGTCGCTAAGTTGACGTCACGTATCCTGTTAGCCGCCATTAACGTTACCCTAACTATTACAACCCCTATACCAATCCCTGATGCTTCCAACCTTTATAATATTCCACGAACGTGTTATTAATCATTTTTGAAAACTATTCCCGAACAAAAATTCGTCGAATTTTGATCCAATTCCAGGATAGCACAAAAGGGAAAACCGAATAAAATTTCGAAGCTGTACAAAGGGAAATGCGGACAGCAGCACGGGCTCGAATGCCCGTAATCGGAAAGGCTTACGAGCTAGTGTAATTGCCCATTGTCGATGGGATGATCTCAATTTTCAGAAAATATCCCAACGTTCGCTTAGAAAGCGTAACGAACGATATCGATGCCATACACAGCCAATTAGACGGAAAAACTCGCGTTCCGCTTTTCTACCGTTTCATAATCAAATGAGAAAAAAAGTCAACCATAGAGAAAATTTCTTTGTTCTAAATACCAACGTTTATTGGCTGCTTTCATTTGTTGGATCAAAAATTAAAGTTTCCATCTATACAAAATCCTATTGTGATTTTAAGTAATCAGTCTATTCATGAACTTTATTTATTTATTTTGCATTAAAAATGTTTGAATAATTAACAAACTTGTTATAATGAACTTTAACTTAATGGACATTTATACATGTATCTTGTTTCTGTGTTTCAGCTACTTTTGTATTTATGCATTAACAGGTAGTATGATTGGTTATACTGTTGAATGATTTGGCATAAATTAGTTAAATTATTGAATGGTAACGATTGGTAATTAGTAGTTAAGTATTTGTGGGTAAATCCTTGAAACGTTGAATGTATGCATAAACATGTATAAGGTGAATGAACTCAAAAGAGGCAACAGCTTATAAACTAGGTCATGCAAATCATCTATTTCTGTCAATTATTCTACATGGAGGGGACAAATATGCTATTATTCCCCACTGGAAGGTTTATTCCCAGATAGCACAGAAACATTTCATGTATGTCCATCGAACGTCCATGCTGGACGTTTCGGATGTACGGAGAATGTCCCGTTAACATCCATATGTCCCCTATAAGTCCTGGTTATGTCCTTTAAAGATCCTAGGAAAGTGCCTGTTAAAAAGTGGAACGTCCAGGGGACGTCCTGTGCGTACATTCTCAGGATGTTTTCTGAACGTCCTAAAGTAACATTCTCTGTACGTTGTGTGAACGTTTACAAAACGTTGCAGAACGCTATACTAACGTCTTGAAAAGCGTACAAGGAACGTATTCGGAACGTCCTAAAGTAACATTCTCTGTACGTTGTTTGAACGTTTACAAAACGTTGCAGAACGCTATACTAACGTCTTGAAAAGCGTACAAGGAACGTATTCGGAACGTCCTAAAGTAACATTCTCTGTACGTTGTGTGAACGTTTACAAAACGTTGCAGAACGCTATACTAACGTCTTGAAAAGCGTACAAGGAACGTATTCGGAACGTCCGAAAGTAACATTCTCTGTACGTTGTGTGAACGTTTACAAAACGTTGCAGAACGCTATATTAACGTCTTGAAAGCCATATAAGGAATGTTTTCCGATCATTTAAAATTACAAAACGTTTTCTGTACTTTTTTTTATAATCTTTATTTTTATTACATATCTATTATTTATTTTATTATTTCTACTACAAATCTTTTACAATGATCTTGTTGCGTTCCGCAGCTCTCCTTAGCCAAAACTGTATGGACACCTTCGTTTCTTTCTTATCTTTGCACACTTTTGATGTTTGTGCTGCGTCTAAACAACAGAAATTCAGTTGAATAATATATTCAATTCGAAGCAAATAAATATAAAAAATAACATATGATGGATACCGACTACATGTTTTTCATATATTTATACATAGAATTGTACGCACAACCATTTCATAAAGAAAAATAAAAAATCGGTATGCATCGTATACGAATAACATATGTGTTGTCGTCTCAAAAAAGGCATAATTACCTATTATTAAGAAAAATTAAGGAATTAAGTTAATTAAGAAAAAAGTGACACTTACCTGAGATGGCAGAAAAACTCGTCAACACACTATAAACACCAGTAAGAAATACTAATATTCACTCGTAATATGACGATCGTCAACGCTTGAAATTCACACTCAAAGTGTACGGAGACTCGCTATACGTCTTGTCGCAACAACGTTTCACGAAAAAGTGTCGATGGTGGTTCGTCATATTCCCAAGTTGGAAATTCCGCCAATCGTTTGTCAGCGCCCGGGATCTGTTTTCTGTTTAGGCCTTGTCATAAAACAGCAGGCCCCAAACTTCGGTCGTTCTCGCCGCGCGGGTGACGTACGGGTCATTCTACCCTATTTTGGACATACGTCTCATCTATGTCCGTAGGACTTTCAAGACGGACGTTCCTAGGACATACGAAACGTCCCCCCTACGGACGTCCGTAGGACTTTCAAGACGGACGTTCCTAGGACATACGAAATGTTGGCCCCACGGACGTCCGTAGGACTTTCAAGACGGACGTTCCTAGGACATACGAAACGTTCGCCCTACGGACGTCCGTAGGACTTTCAAGACGGACGTTCCTAGGACATACGAAATGTTGGCCCCACGGACGTCCGTAGGACTTTCAAGACGGACGTTCCTAGGACATACGAAATGTTGGCCCCACGGACGTCCGTAGGACTTTCAAGACGGACGTTCCTAGGACATACGAAATGTTGGCCCCACGGACGTCCGTAGGACTTTCAAGACGGACGTTCCTAGGACATACGAAATGTCCGGCCTACGGACGTCCGTAGGACTTTCAAGACGGACGTTCCTAGGACATACGAAATGTTGGCCCCACGGACGTCCGTAGGACTTTCAAGACGGACGTTCCTAGGACATACGAAATGTTGGGCCCACGGACGTCCGTAGGACTTTCAAGACGGACGTTCCTAGGACATACGAAATATACGTTTTGTGGACATCCCAAGGATGTTCAAAATGGACGTTGGACGTTCGGACATAATCTGGACATGAAACGGACGTCCCTGGGATGTACGGTGCTATCTGGGTTAAGTCATGTTTTTCAAAATCAATGCTTTAAGGTTAATAACCCTGCTTCAAATATTATTTTAAAAAATACTATATATTAAAATACATTTAAGTTATGAAGCATTTATAATAACAACAAAATTATACAATTGATTGATAATCTTGAGATCTAAGAAAAGGTAAAAATGACAGAAATAATTTTGCAAATCATAATACTTTTTTCTAGAACAATACAATGCTTTTTTCTCTCTTCAAAAACGTTCAAAGTGTCTTATTATATCAGATATTGTTTCAAATGTCAGTCTTTTGCCAAATGAATGTATGATTCTAGATGATTATTGAAAAACAAAATCACGTACCTTGACAAATTGATGATGAAAAATTTCGTTGCATCCATTGACCGTCACGCGTTCAACAGTTGGGTAGGTGACATGTTTTGGCGCGTAAATGGTGTCCTCGAATGCTATCATGGTTGACGAGATAAACACTGTCAATTTTTCCCTGTAACGTATCGTATATTTCACTTTGACAAATCTACAGCATCGTCGAAATCGAATACGATGAAATCGTGCATTTGTTTTAAAAATGTCATAAATGTCATAAAGGTATAAAAGGAAGTGTATATACGAAAGGGATTATTACCTGTTGTGTTCCTATTCGTCGAATTTCGTCCTAAAATCATTCCTGTAACAATTACGAGCTGCTTTTTCACCAAGGAAAACGTTTGTATCGCGATTGTGCAACGTCCATTACGCACTTGACCGATCGGTTCTCCCACCCTTGCCAAATACAAAATGGCGTTTCGATAAATTAATTTGACTTTTTTTAATGCGTTGAAAATTTGAATGTCCAAGGTCGTAGATCTATGATTAAAGGATCTATGTACTATTAAAATTACTATTCTAATGTAAAAATTCATCCAGACAAATAACCACGTGAATCAATTGTAGTACCAACTATTAGTCACTTAACGTAGTAACTTCCGGTCAGTGAAAATTTCAAATTTAACTGAGCGAATACTTGAAAATAATTGTTTGTGTATAAATACCAACGAGATATTTAATTATACAATAAAAATTCTGCGTTGAATATGATTCGGAATATTGAAATCTATTAATATATTTTTCAAGTATTTTAATTTGCATCAATCAATATTCAATTCAATTAGCTTTCAATATTGTTAAATATTTTACAGCGAATACTAGCAATTTATTTTCCAAAGTGTTATCTCGAATATTCTATGAAAAACTTGAACACCCTTCGCTAGACACGGTCCTGGGCGTAGCATCCCTCTCGTTTCCTCCCACCCTCGTCAGTTCCATGGCGCCTATAGTGCGTCTCTGTCGCTCGTTCCGCGCAGTCTCCTTGAGGAAGCCTCGCCACTCGTTTTCTCTTCGTCGTTCTACCTGTTTTTCCCTCACTCCGTACGGTGGTTTTCGTCGATGGAGGGGCGCGGGTGAACGCGGTCGGGACGACAGTCCTTCCGCGGATTGCGGATATTGTGTCGCGTAGTCTCGTGCCTACGGTGTCCTTGCGTCCTTTCCAGAGAAACTCGGAGCAAAGTGACCGTGTCGTTTACCGGCGACAAAACGAATGCTTCGTCGTCGTTCGAAGTTTCGATCGGGAGGATTCGTTTCACGGTCAAGCGTTCGTGCCTGGTAGTGTTCCTCGCGTCTTCCTCCGTGACGGTTCCTTTCGGACGCGACACCGGTTGAAAGGTTAGGTTTACTTCTGTCACATCCGCGTGCTCCGTGCGACCGTACTATTTTAACAGTGAATCTGTCGTTCACTGTAGTGCAATTTAATAATATTCGCGAGTGTTTGTGGTATACAACGAACAACAGCCACGATTTCTTCGAAGCCGACCTTCGGACGCTACCACGCCTGGAATCTTTCGGTGAGTGATATTACGAAAATTTGATTTTATCGTAGATATTTGGAATGCTGTTTTACCGTACCTAACCTAGGCTACATGTATATCGCGTTTCTATTTATTTGATTTTTTGAGCGCGATGCGATCTAATTGTAAATACTAGACAAATTAAATCGAACGTTTCAGAATTTTTTGCTCATCGATTGTTATCGATCGAGCGCGTTTTCTTGTCGCAACGGGTTTGTTTATAAGAGTGGTTTAAGTAGCAGCGCGCGCAACCACCAATTTCAAGACCGACGTTAATCCAACTGTGACTTAAATTTCTTTTTTTTTTATAATCCAATATACCGTGCCTCGAGCATAGTATTGGGATTCGATAAGGATTTAATCTTCTCTAAATAAGAGCTCCATTAAAGTACAAACTTTGATTGAAATTAAATCTTGATTGATATGACTTCGAATCGTAAATTAAGACCCAACCTACGTTTAAATATTTGAAAAATGGAGGACACAATTTTTGCGGACGATCGCAAGGTAAAGCGGAAGTTCATCTCCGGTTTAACGGAGAAACGTGTAACGAAGTCAATCATCTTTGCTTGCTCATTTGCCCCGGACTTCTCGAGACTTCGTATTAATTAACCTTTCTGACAAGTTATTAGCGTCACGAGATCAAAGGCGTCACGGTATTACTCTCTTCGCTCCGCCATCCTTACTCCGTTTTTTTTTTCTTCTTTTTTTTTTTACTTCCTCATTTTGGTCCGCCTAGATCGTCGGACCATGGCGTGTAATTAAGACAACCATCGCGTGCCTAGGTGTTTACCGTGATTACGCTGTTTACAAAGCTACGGCGCAGGAACTCGTTACGAAAGCGAAGAATTCGAGTTCGCGTAGAGCGGTTACGGCATCGAGAACGATTTAACCCATTAGCATTATATTACACTTACGTTGTCGAATAATTCCACGAGCGAAATAGGTTATGTCGGAAACGGTTCTTACATCATAACACTCATTTCTATTCGTATCTTTATTACGAACATTGTGCGATTGTATTTAATTTTATCGAAGGCAGGGACGGACCAAGAGGGCGCACCCCTGGGGTGCACGAATTCTTAGAAAAAAAAAATTTTCTTTAGTATCGTTACTCCAAGTTATTATCGTGAAACGATCTACCGTTTGAGATCACGAAGAGATACACCATCCTCGAGCAGGGCAGGCCGTTTAATTTCTCGTTTAACCGTCTAAAGAAAGAAACTCTGCAGCACGTAGAGCGAGCTCAGACGTGACGTGCAGTATGTACCCCCCACCGTACGACGTCTTTGTGCGCTGAGAAATTTCTTTGTTCCGAGTGGCGTTCTTTGTCGAAAGTTCCCCACTGGCACAGGCCACCTGCGCCTCTCTCGATACCTGTTTTCGTGCATACACTCCACCTCTGTGCTTGCATTTTGCACGCACCCCATGCTACGCCAGACGTTCCCTCGTTCTTCACTTTCTTTTGGGGCACAACTGTACACCTGCCTTCCAGGCTTCCCCTCCCCTTTTGCTGTGCATTGAGAATAATTGTGCATCTACTTTGGGTATTGGGAATTATACATGTAGTGTACCGAGGGATGACTATAGTAGACTCTAGTTATATTGCCACTATTTGGCTTTCAAGCATACTAGTACCTTTCCCCTATCATCATAGACTATGAAAATAATATACTTTTATACCCTTTCCAAATGGGAGCTCAGAAACTTGGAAAATTTTCTATTTTCACAGTCCCATCCGTGGCAATATAACGAGAGTCTGTCATCGTGTAACCTGCCTTCCAGGCTTCCCTACCCCTTTTGCTGTGCATTGAGAATAATTGTGCATCTACTTTGGGTATTGGGAATTATACATATAGTGTACCGAGGGATGACTACATTGGACTCTAGTTATATTGCCACCATTTGGCTTTCAAGCATACTAGTACCTTTCCCCTATTATAGACTATGAAAATAATACACTTTTATACCCTTTCCAAATGGGAGCTCAGAAACTTGGAAAATTTTCTATTTCCAGTCCCATCCGTGGCAATATAACGAGAGTCTGTCATCGTGTAACCTGCCTTCCAGGCTTCCCTACCCCTTTTGCTGTGCATTGAGAATAATTGTGCATCTACTTTGGGTATTGGGAATTATACATGTAGTGTACCGAGGGATGACTATAGTAGACTCTAGTTATATTGCCACTATTTGGCTTTCAAGCATACTAGTACCTTTCCCCTATCATCATAGACTATGAAAATAATACACTTTTATACCCTTTTCAAATGGGAGCTCAGAAGCTTGGAAAATTTTCTGTGTTTACAGTCCCATCCCTGGCAATATAACGAGAGTCTGTCATCGTGTAACAATCTTACAAAAACTGAAATTGTATGGCAAGATAAATGTATCAGCACGCGTCTTGAGGGCCAGATTTGGGGCTTGCGTAACAGTGCGATAACTTGCCTTAAGTGGCAGCTGGTTTTATCGGGGTCCCTGTTTCTTTCATTACTAGGGAACGGAAAGTTCCCAGCGACCACAACCACGGGGGAAAAAGGAGCTACGCTACGAGCTGGGGTCCGTGGTGTTTGTTTTGAAACGCGTGCACGTGGCTGGAACGCTTGGAGTAGACTGGATTCTCGAGCGTGTAACACGGTGAAAGAGACGGGGAGATTGCGGTCGGTCATCGGACCGGAGAGGAAGAAAGATAGGAATGTTCAGGCTGTGTGGGAACTAGGTATTGATTCAACGATTCAGATAGATAGTTCTGCTAATATGATAATCGTGCGGTCTATCGAAATATCAAGGGCGGGCTGAGACTTAAATTTAATTAATTAGGTTCTAAATAATTTACGAAAGAGCGCTGTACTCCGGGTATACGAGAGGAAATATATTCACTGTTAAATTCCGATGTTTAATAAATATTTTGTACAAAGAATTCTTACGTGATTATACAACTCTATTTCTGACTCTGATTCTTATTCTTATTCTAAAGGAAAAGTGTTCTGGCACTGCTTTTAACCCTTTGAGGGGTACATTTTTCTTCCGAACAAATTATTGAAATCAAAGGTTATCTAAAGGTTTTTGGGGTCGCGAATTATTATTCTGACGTCAAAATTGCAAAATTCAATTTTTGGAAAATTCCAAAATTTTTTTGATTCAATTGGCGTGCGAAAAATTCTGAAAAAAATATATGTAATAGTACTAGGTATAAAATTTTCAGAGCTGTAGGACCTTTAATTCAAGAATAACCGAATTTATTCTGAAAAGAAAAATTATTTAACATTTATATAACTTGGAAAAATCTGCAAATTAAAGTAAAAAATAAAAATAGAAAGGTGGTAAAAATACCACTGCTCCTCAAAGGGTTAAACGGTCGGAGGTCTGATTTTGAAGGTAGTGGGAATGAGGATGAGGACCAATAGGAGTTCTTGGATATTACTGAGGTTCGAAAGGTCAAGCGTATGATTCAGGGATCATTTGCAATTGTACATAAAAGATAGAGAGCTTAGAGATAGCATTTAGAGTTTACTTATCTTAACCAAACCGCGAAGAGTAAAAATATTTGCTTAGCCTATGACGGTGTCCAACACGAAAATATTATGTAATAATGCGTTAGGATGACGGGATGAAGGAATTTGTAGAATAATCCATAGACGGTGCCAGAATTCTTTTCATTGCAAGTTATTAGGCAATTAGCTGGTACGCGTGGGTAGCCGAGCCATAGCGTGAATAGATAATTACACTCACACAGAGTCATCCAGTGGAAATTGGATTCGTACGAGCCTCTCCTGAACACGCACACCTACGTTTAACGCTAATTCATCTTATTTCTTTCTCTTTTTTAACGAGCTGCTCGTTAATTTCTTTGTCGAGTCCCATATTCTCCTCGCACATGAAACGTTACTTCTTTTTTCGAATTATCACTTTCATTGTAACATTTTTATTTGGGAAATACAACCTCGAATACTGATCTTTTATTTAACTCCTGGACGACGGACCATGGAGAGAGCCACAATTCTAATTTCATTGATTCTCTAAATTTTCGTTTCAAAACTCTTTCGTTTAGAAAATGATCAATTTAACTTGTATGTACTTTCTAAGTTTGGGGGGTCACGATTGACCCAGGTTCCGCTGCGAAAGGGTTAATCAACGCCTGATCCAATTTTATTTCGTCGTCGGGAGATTACCTCGTTCCGGATGATTCTCTCATGGTAGCCGGAAGTAATTGTTTCAAGCAGATACGAAAGTCGGGGACTTAAGTTTAGTCGTTTCCGGGATGGCAATAATTTCGAGATGCAACCCGCCGCTGGAAGGACGGCTGCATCGTGTAATCTCGAAACGTTTAATTCCCTGGGCCCTCATTAAAACGATCCACTTCTCGTGGCTGAAAATAACGAGAGCTTTAATTGTCGCCTCTAACGAGAGGCTACAATTGCTACGCCACTATTCCTGTGTATCAAAGTTTCTCAGATAACCCGGACCTATTTCGAAGGTCCAGCACCGTATAGAATTAGAAATTCGAAAAAATTCGAAAGGATCTATCCGTTAAGTGTTCGCGGGTTCCCCCTCGTGCAGCGATGAAATTTTTTTATTTTTCATTTTTATTTTCAATAACAATTTCCTGATTAAAATGAGACCAAACACGATATTGTTATAATAATTTTAACTAATCTGAATAATCTTATTGTTGCACCTATACCGAATTATTCACTATCGTACTATAATATTATAAGTCAACCTTCAACAACAAACACTTCAATTTTATTTATATGTAGAGATGCATAATGTGTAAATAAAAAAATCTTTGTTGCATTAGCGTTAATTTTTAACTCTTTATGTCAGCTCCGAATGCGTCTCCTTGTTTTATCTACTGTCTCCTTTTTACGTTGACGTTGGCAGAATAGAAACAGATGGAGAACCGAATCTTCACCGGTCGCAAATTCCGAACACATATCGAGCCTTTACTGTAGATGCGAATAAATTGGAGTAGAATGAAGTATAATTGAGTAGAACCGCTTGGATTGATCCTGTAGGTCCAATAAATCTTCCGAAATTCACTACAGCCCGCAACAGAGGCTCTCAGAAGGGATCGCCTGGCATTCACCGCGTCACCGTTTAAAATTCCACTGTGCAGGCCAACGATCCGATGCCGAAGGACGATTAGACCCGGTCGTCCTTGCCTGCTGGACCTCTTCCCTTCGTGTCTGTTGCTATCCGTTCGAAAGGGAACGAGGGACCGGTTATTTCCGGGGTACCTTTGAAATTAGATTTTCAGCTACGATTATTTTTCTGCCCGCCAAAACCCGGTAAAAAGTGCTTTTATACAAATATACCATCAATAAAATAATGATTCACTGATAGTTAGGTAATTGGGCACATGGGAATTTTCTTTATAATTTGTCATGAAAATCATCCAAAATAAAAATCGTCTTTTATTATTGTTGGATTATTCAATAATAATCCTTATACAAAAATAAATCGTTGAGAAGCACTGTCTTTTGTGCATCTACGATAGTGTTACGACCACCCGCCTAAACGATCGATATTCGAACAATCGAACTCCTCACGACCAGACACCTAAACATCATATTACGATCACCTACTTAAGTATTCGATAAGACGCGTTCTCACAGACATTCCACCCTGTCAATCATCGGCCCCTTCTCCACCACCAATGACATTATAAAATACCTTACCGGACATAAGCAGAGTCAGTCGAGATTATATAAAAATAAAGTGCCAAACCTTTAAAAGTGCTATTCATTTAAAAACCTGTGAACTTTCTACGTGACAATAGCCTGACTGGCACTATCAGGTCTAAGGGCCTGTGACTGTTTAGAGGCCAAGGTAATAAACACGGTAGAGACAGATTTTCTTTCGGGGGTTTTTGCGTTGCCTTCACTTCCAGTTTGAATTTCACAGGGTGAACATCCTTTTAAGCCAGTTGAGAAATTTAAATCATTTACCTCATAATCCAATAATAATAATTTGGTTCCTCGAATTAAATGACGAGTGACAGAATTAAATTGGTGAAATTTTAGGAAAGTAGTTCCCCTTCGATTTCGATGATTTTGAAATACGTTGTAAAATTCGACATTTTAAGCAACTCCATTGGTTCGCGAGATATTCGAACCGTAAAATAAATTTTCCCGTAGCGTCGCGACGTCGAAAGCGCGATGGCCGAAGGACGCGTTGGAGTTGCGGTACAGGCGGTCTCGGTTAGCCGACCGTCTCGAGAAAAGTTGCTTCCGTTCGTAACTACGTTTCTGACTCGCAGCCTCTCTATTTTCATCGATATATCGCTGAGATATCGCCTAGCAACGAAAGCTGATAGCTAGCTGCGAATCGATAGCTGTTCCGTAATGCAATATATCGAATGACACTACTTTGGTCCGTGCTTTGACTCTGTCGTTCAGTGGTGCGCTGTCTTTGTCCTGCCGCACCGGTCTATCGACCCCTAGCTCCGTACACGCACCCTCTGCCCTTGAGTAAATACGTTTATCCGCTCGTCCGCCCCCGGCCCCCCCGGGGGCCGGGGGCGGGCATGCAAATTCGTACGTTTGCTCGCGAGGCGTGAAGCGAGCGTGGAAAAGTCAACCGTGGTGATCGACGCTGTTGGAAAACTCCGGACACGGCTCTTTTTTTTTTAATTTCACGTTTTTCCGAACGCGCCCGATGCAAAATTGCTGGGTTTCTATAGCGTTCTAAAAGTGTAGGCGTTTAGTGGAGGGGAGAGAGTTTCGTCTCCCCGGACGCTAGATGGCGACGAGATTATCGGCGCTCTCTCGCAAGCGTTCGCCCGGCATGCCGTTCGGATATACAGGGTGATCCTCTCGCTAGGGGACACAAAGGAACACTGGCGACAATGGACCCCTTGACCACACCATAAGGAGGTCCGTATTGGGGCCCTACCCGGGCCGAGACGAATCTGTGTCTTCATGGTGCGGTCAAGGGACGAAACGTCCCTTTCTCTCTTTTACAAAAGTACAATTAAATATAATCGTTTAATCGATTCCGTAATACAGCGAAGAATTTTCAGGTATCCAGCGTCGAATGCATTTTCCGAAGCGCCATTTGCGCGCTCGATTTATGGCTCGGTTACCGGGCCAGACGAATAGCTGCAATCTGGAAAATAAACAGCCCAGCCTGGTCAGCAAACGGCATCGACTAGCTCGCAGATTTATTCGCACGGACGGGCAAGAACGCGTTCCGCTGTCGTGCATTCTTATCCGATTCCTTCGCGATCGTTCCCGCGGCTACGTTACGCGATTAAACACCGCAGTCGCGGCGATTTTTCCGCAAGGAAAGCCGAGTAACCGAGTTTCGGGAACAAAACGAAGAAAGCTCGGGGAAGTTACGGTCGTGGATAAATTTCCGTTCGCTGATATTTATGTCCGGTGTTTACATCATCGTGTTCCACCGGTCGGAAAAGATAACGTTCCTCCTGGGAACGTATCGTCGGTACACGAAATCGATGGAAGAATTTTAACGAAATTTTCGAAGAACAACTTCGTACCACGTGCCGAAGTTTCGATATCATTTACTTTATGTAAATTCGTCTCGGAGTGTGAGAACTTCAGTCAGGGACGAGTGGGACGTGTTAATTGCGGTAACGAGCTGGGTGTATTATGGTTAAATGCATTTCCAGCCGTCTTGTTTTTAGAAGGCTAATATTTTCTTCGTTCGAACGACGAGGTAATCATAAATTAAATGGAATTTGAGCTCTTTTTGTGAAAGCTACTAATACTATTAAAATTAATATTAATAAATTAAATTTCATCTTTCAAATATTAGCCGCACAGTGGACTGGAAATCCGTTTTTCGTGGGCAAAATTAAATTTTTGTATACATCAATTGATTTTCAGAGCTTCAAGATCCAAAATATTAGCCATTTTATGTAATTATGTGTACTGCGGCATCACTCGAAAGATAAAATTCTGAAATTCAAAGTGAAACCAATTATTCTTTGAAGTAACAGGTTTGGATTGACGTTTTATATACAGAGTTTCTCAGTTTTAACGATTTCATTAAACACCGTCCTCCCCCCTGCCATCACGAAAAACGTGTTGCGCTGTTAGGAGTGATCTAGGGAACCCTAGATCCGGGGACGTAAATAAGATCTAGGGAATTTTAGATATGGAGACGTAAGTGAAATCTAGGGAACCCTAAATGAGAGGACATAAGTGAGATCTAGGGGACTAGATGGAAGATCTAGATGCGGAAATATAACTGCAAAAATCTAGGAAACCCTACCTGTGAAGAGGTAGATAAAAAAAATCTAGGGAACCCTAAATATAGAAACGTTAGTGAAGAAATCTAGGGAACCCTAGGTCAATGGAAAATTATATGGGAAATCGCATGGGAAATGATGCGTTTTATCGGGATCGTAGGACGCTAGGAATTCCTTGCGTCGTTGAATATTTATCATTCGTCGTGGAAATTTCATTAAACACCGTCCTCCTCCCTGCCACCACTCGTGGGATACTAATGCTTGCCTCGCACGACCCAACTTTTACTTGGAACGGAATTTTATGTTCGATGTGGAAGGAAACGCCAATGGGGCGTAGTTCGGTTTGTTATAACTTTAAGGCGGTACTCGAAGTCTGGTTCGGTTTCCTTCGCGAACGTTTCTCCTAATAAGCAGGACACGAACGGGGAAGAACGCGCGAAGCGTTGAAAGAAGCACGAACGCCCGTCGAAAACCATATACGGCCGTAGTGTCCAGGTCGTTGGCTCGGTTAAACCGTCCAGAACGCATGGGTTACACGCTTAAACGCCTCTCCGTACGATGGAAACGATCGTTGGGAAAAGTATTCGTATCGTTTCGGAGACGATTACCAGTCGACTGGTGCGAGGCAACCTTCGTTCTCCTTCCTCGGTGAACGGGAAAACGAGATGTCCGTTCATGGACAGGGAAAGGGCACGGTGACCATTGTGCTGGAAACCGCGTAATATCGAGTTTGTGATGGATATTTAAACAAACAGAGAATACTCGTTGTTTTTCAAACGTTCCGTCCCTTTATTCGAGTTGCTCGGTTTTCACCTGTGTTACCGGACCGCTATCAGGAGTCCGTATTATCAAATGAGCTGCAGGGTTAACGAGCGTAGCCAGCCCACGTTTCCAGCGTAATTAATATAATGAACGAGTCGCTTTAACGTTAAAATAACGCGTTACGGAGAATAATAGCCGTTTCAGCCTTGTGTTCAAACGCGAACGCTAACTACAGGACCGATGCACCGTACACTTTTCCGATTTTCCACTTAATCCATGCTTGCCTGCTGTAATGGAGGCCAGTTTTCAAACTGATTGTGAAATTATTTAACGATTAAATTTTCAGCAAAATTGATTTTTATATAGTACAGTACCCTTGGTAAGCTTCCCTAGGGAATATGAAAATTTGGGGGAATTTTAAGGTACTTGAGTTGATATCATTTTAGTTAATTCGCGTTGAAGAAGGATCTTTCAATTTGGGACCATTGAAATTCACGATAGCATGTTGTTCCGATCGATTAAAAGCGTAAACAGAGTAGACGTCACCGTCATGGTGTAATTTCCCGTCGGGACTAATTTCCTCGCATGCATATTTATGCGTGCACCAGGTTGCCCTGTAATGATAACGTGGATGCCAATTTTATCCTTGCATCGGAGTTGCTCGCCCGTGGCTGATTGCAGCCTCTAGCCTGTGATCCATCCTCCTGCTCATTGCTTCGCGGATAATCCACAACTAGAAACTATAAATTAGTCATTCTACGTAAGAGCGAGTTATCTGTTTGTTTGTTAAACAGCGGTGAATCTTTCAGATCGGAGCCAGAGTTGTTACGTAAGTAATTCATAGCTGAGTCGGGAGGCACAAGTGATTATTTGCAAAGTTGCAAGGTTACTTCGTCAGTTTGTAAGTTTTATAAGACGTAGATACTTTTCTCAGACTTATTTCTGGATTTATAGAGAGATTGGTACTCTTGGAACTTTTTTAGGAGGTCTAGAATTAAGCTTGGATCGCATTCCTATATCTAGGGATCCCTAGATGCTTCTTAAGTACCAAACTCAGGGCAAAGCATTATATTTCTGTTAATAGTGTTCTATTAATTTATGTTAGTCTAATTAATAGACTTCAGCCTACATCCATTGATCTAGGGTTCCCTAGATTTGTTTAATCTACCTCTTCACATCTAGTCCTCTAGATCTCACTTACGTCCCCACATCTAGAATTCCCTAGATCTCATTTGCGTCCCCTCATTTAGGGTTCCCTAGATTTCACTTACGTCTCCACATCTAGGATTCCCTAGATCTCATTTACGTCCCCTCATTTAGGGTTCCCTAGATTTCACTCACGTCTCCATATCTAAAATTCTCTAGATCTTATTTACGTCCACGGATCTAGGGTTCCCTAGATCACTCCTAACTACCAAATTTATCACCGAGCCTATTGCCAAGCCTTCATAATTATACAGAAATCTTATTTAATTCCCTACATCTAGACACCTATCACAGCCATAACTAAGCCCGCAATATCGTCATCTCCTTCCTGTGCCATCCATGAGCCTAATTTCGTTCAGTGCATAGCAACCCACTTCTCGATTCCGTTTCGCACGTGACCACGTCGATATTCGGGTCAGAACAACCTGGTTATTTGCAACCGGAGGAGTGGGTAGGGAGCGATCTCCTGAGCTCGATCTCGGCCCTCTCGTCCCGTATTAAAATGCGCCAGCATGATTCTAATAGAAGGCATTACCGAGCCAGGGCTGGATGCAAACACGTTGTAATGTATTCATATTGGCCCGGCGTGCTCCACGGACCTCAAAGCGAGGGCTCTTCCTCGACCGTGATATTTGAATTTTAATGCGAACCCGCTCGTTCTCCAGCCTATCCGTCTCTCTCCTTCTCATTTCCCACTGTCCCTTTCAAAGCTCCCTTATACCTCTGTCCCTCCGATGCTCTTCCAAACGGCTCGAATCATCCATCGACCCAACAATCGCCGGATTTCCCTGGCCCACTGCACGGAATCTCGTAAAAAGGACTCCGCCCAGATCCCTGGGGGAAACCTCTCGTTCACGAAGACGTTGATCCGATTCAACTTGTTCTTTCTGTCTCCGCGTTAACTCTCTACGACACAGGCTGGTTATTACCCTGGACCTTGCTCGTTATCGACCCTCGTTTTCTAACGGAATCGCGACTATCCTTCCGTTGAAGATGAAGGGACTCGTAAGGATCCTTGCTTTGCTCAGCATACCAGGATTTCTTGGAGATACCGTAGGGTCCTCCTTGTTTGTACTGGAGAGATTTACATGGAAAAGTCGTCCATCATTGGTAACAGTGATAGGTTCAAGGAATGGGCGACTATTGTGCCCATGTTTGAGATTTGTTACAAGTGATTTATCGTTTGGCTACTTTGGAAAGCATTATGTTTGTATCCTACTTGTCATGGAAAGCAATTTAGCTCTTCTTTTTCGAGTGAAGGTAGATGTGGGTCAGGCTGGTAGTCCGAGATTGACTCGATATACCTAACCCTCATTTCACTGCAAAATTAATTATTTTGAAGGCATTAAAATATATTATTTAATATATAATAATTTATATTATTAGGATGAGGAGAAGGCTGGCTTAGCACTTTGCGAGAATCTTTTCGTTATTATTTAAATTAATTAATTATTAGTTAATTATTAAATTTAATATATAATAATATAAATATTAATTAGTTATAAATTTTATTATCCATTATCAGAAACAATAGTAAAATGATAAGAAAAGGCTTTCTAAGAAATGATTCTAGCTGACTGCTAAGCCAGCCTTTTCCTTATCCTAAGGATAATCGTTTTCGGTGCTCAACGAGGAATTCCCGAGGGATAAATCCTGAAAATGCCCCCGATTCTCGGTTATCTTTATTTCATCAGCGGTCTGGTGACTTTCGATTCTCCCGTTGAGGTGGATTCCCTCATCACTCCAAGATGTATCCCTTAAATCTTTAAGAAAGGGCCCGGTTTATCGCAACATCGTGTTCTCCTCATCATTTTTCTAACTTGTTCACAAAATTAGCGTATTTTCATCTTTCGAAACAGAATTATTCTTGCCACTACGGAAAAGAAAGAAAGACGGGCGTCGTTTACTTAAAAACTGTCCGGTAAGAAAATAGCAGGATAATAATGGCCGGCGTGTTCTCGTTCTTTCGTGAGACACGAAGACTTCCGGTCTCGTTATCTCGAAACTCCACGGCGTACTCGTTAATCCGCCCTTTCTTAATCCCACCTTGTCTTGAGGCATGCTGAGAATTTTTTACCCAGACGAATAATTCTTAAATCGCTGTTCCTTCGGGAATATGCTTTTTATTCCATTTTTTGTGTGGTACATCAGGTGCTTGAACCTTTTGCCGGGTCACGGAACAGCCCGATTTATCGCCGATTACGTATCCCTAAAAATGGAATTTTAAGCTTTATTTTAGTTCACTTAAAATGCATTTTATTTATTTATTTTTTAAAGAATTCAAATGCAGACGGTTCAAGTTTAATCAGAAAGGAAACGGTTCAATTAGATTCTTTTGATCGGCCAATTAATCGAAGGACATTCGGCACTTTCTTAGGATAATCCTCAACTACTTAGCCCTGACCTTTTCCATCGACAATCCCGAAGAAGTCTTTTCCTCGGGGATTACCGAACGGTCTAGCAATGACGAGCAAATTTTAGCGAATCGAGCCGGCTGGCTGAGCGCGATAACAGGCTTAATACCGGTCCGGAACCGGAAGCGTGGCCATTGTGCCCAGGACAGGTTATTGGCGTCAGTCGATCGTTCGTCAGTTCGTTCCATTTAACGTTGAACGTATTTCGTTCGATCTTCTTCCTTCCTTATTTCCTGCGCGGATTTATTCAATCTACATATACAGGACACCCTGTATATTTGCTTCCTTTCGAGACGCAGCTCCTAGCAAAAAGTCGGTACATTCTGATTCTGATTTTCCGAGAAAAGAAAAAGGCGAGGGGAAAAAGAGAGCAGAGCGAAGACCCGTCCCAATTTTCCAGCGACGAAACGAAACATCCAGCGAGGCGGACACCGAATCCCGTTGATATTTTCCTAGATTTTCTTTTTTTACCTTTTCTTTATTTATTCCTTTTCCTCGCTGGAAATCGTTGCCTCGCGAGCACGCGTGTATTTGCGTAGCAACGGGGGAAAAAGAAAACTAGCAGCTCCGGGAAAGGAAATAACGAGACTCCGTTCTTTACGCTTTCCCCTCTTCCTTTCTCATTATTTCCCGAGTAAACACGTTCCGATGATAAAAAAGAAGAAGCCTGGCGAAACAGAAGAAATTGGTCGGTGAACCGAGAAACCTGGCTCCCTTCATGCTTAGAAGTTTAAAAAGGGATAATTATAAAGAGGGTTCTTCTAATTGGGTTTGTCGAAGGAACCAACTATTTGATTTTTCCATTCAAGATTTCAAAGAGAAAATTCACTTCGGGCTGTAACGATTTCATTCTCCGCCTTTAGCTCGGCAGAGGTTTATTCACAGGTCAGTTGGAACATATGTACGTAGAAGAAGCGAGCTTGATTAATTTCCGCGACAGATTTCGCGTCGCGCTAATTACGCGGAGCAAGTGGCGACCGGGCTAAAAGTAGCCCTGTCGAGCGGAAAACAACTCGTCCAAAAGGAAACCAACCGCAGTCTAGCTACGTTCGTCTTCGATGAAAATAAATCGAACCTTACCCGCGCCTATTTCGATCCCGACCGAACGCGAACGAACAAGATTGTAATCCAGAAAATTCATCCGAGATTTGATCGAAATTCCTGGAGGTAGCGAGTAAACCGTGTAATACGAGGCATGCGAGTAAACCGGGACAACCGTTTCACCGGAAAGTAATAATAATTTCAAAGAAGCTTCCGCGTTTAAGAAGCTTCCCTCGCCTCATCTTTGATAATAGTTTAATTGTTAGACGAAGTTTGCCCGTACGAGACGGAAGTTTAACCTAACCGTTCATCCCTTTTTCTTTCGCTCCAGTTTTAGAGGATACCAGACTCGGCAGGCAAGCGGAAGCCCGTTATTTTTAATTTAGATTTCCCATCCACGGAATTGTTAACGGAGTTTTCGAACAGTTAGCAACCTCGTAAATTTCGCAAAAATCTTCTTTGCGCGCGCGTTGCGTCTCGTGGTTTAACCCTTTGGGAGACAGTGGGAAGGGGAAGTATTTGTGCCACCTTTCTGTTTTTATTTTTTATTTTAATTTGCAGATTTTTCCAAGTTATATAAGTTTATCCAAGTTTTCCAACTGTCCAGTTAGATTCGAACCTATTCCCAATATAGTTGATCTAAAGGCTAGTTCAGACACGGCTAGTAATTTAGTCGAGTTGGGAGTAGCTACTTATCACTAAACCGTTTAGCGCATAGAAAAGTGTCCGGACTAGTACAGTTGAGCTTTGAAAATGGAGAGTACAAGATATAAAGAAATGGGTCCGGACAGGTCTGTTCGGAAGCCTAGTTAGTGGTGGGGGAAGCCTAGTTAGTGGTGGGGCAAGCCTAGTTAGTGGTGGGGGAAGCCTAGTTAAGCCTAGTTAGTGGTGGGGCAAGCCTAGTTAGTGGTGGGGGAAGCCTAGTTAGTAGTGGGGCAAGCCTAGTTAGTGGTGGGGCAAGCCTAGTTAGTAGTGGGGGAAGCCTACTCGACCAGAAAAATCCAATGAAACGGATCTACTCGACTAAACTGTAGTGTCCATACGCTAAACCAGGCCTGTCCATGTAGGGGAATCCACTCCTGGAACACATGTTTTGGGTCCCCTTCCAACGCTGCTCCTTCAAGTAAGATGGGACGGTTCCGACTACCGTCTCTCCGTCTTTCCTAGCGGCGGTATTGTCTCCTCGGTCCCATCTTACTTGAAGGAGCAGCGTTGGAAGGGGACCCAAAACATGTGTTCCAGGAGTAAATTCCCCTACTTGGACAGGACTGCACTAAACTACTCGCCACTTGACTAAACTACTAGCCGTGGCTGAACCAGCCTCTATTCCTAGTGACAGAGGAGTATTCGTACTTAGACGGCGCCACCGTCGGGACCTCGCCGGTTGCCTACACCGCAGGGGCTACCTTTCCGACGATCAACCGTGGAGTTTTAAAGCTTTGCGTTAATAAGGGGTCTAGGGTTAAACGACAGCAGCAAATATAAAGCGTCCCGGTCCCTAAGTACCCTCAGTTACCAGGGTAGCCCACTAATCGGCCGCTCAGCCCTCGAAGGCGGCACGCATTTCCAGGCATCCCGTGATTCGCTCGGCCGACAAAGTGCAAACATTCGATCGAACTGCTAGTAGGGTGGTTCGGGAAGGGGTGCACGGCTTTTTGGTGTTGACAAGGGGAGTCTGGTTTGTGGCAGGGTCGCAGGTTGTTCCGTCGAACGGGGGCTAGGCTGGCCGATGGCGTTTGTATCGAGTGCCGGTGACGTAAACTGTTGGCAGGGGTTGTTGCGATGTCTGTTACGTAGGGGAGAGTGTGGATGCTGATTTACAGCGACCAGTCACGACATCAACCCTTCCCAGTTCCAGTCGTTCGTACGCGGAGACCGGCGTTCGTCGAGCAGTCAGAGCAGGATAATGCGGTGGCGTGTGCGTCTTCCTTCGGTGTCGTAAATAAAGCGTTATCTGTGACAATTTTTTCTTCCATTTTCGTACGGTTACACGGTAAATCAACCGGCCACCGTCGCCCACCTGGAGATGTTCCGGGATTTAAACTCGACCACTGGATTTACAAGTCTATGAGCAGGGCACCCGGTTGCCCCAACCGCTTGATCAAGCCGTCTCCTAGGGATCTCCTGCTATCTTATCGTTAATTGATGGCGTAGTTTTCAGTATAGGATACGTTGCATAGTTTGTGGATGCATAATTGATTCAGCGAAGGGATAGGCCACTCGTGTCCCACGTGGGCCTGGCTCTAATTAATTCATGGCTATTGAGCCAACCTATTTAGAAGGTGGAACGTTAATTACATATCGGTGACCTACTCTGAATAAAATTGGTCACATTGGTAACGAACACTTTTGCTCGAACAGCTTGAAAACTTTTCAAGTTTTACTTTCTATTCGACCAGTAATTGGGTTGAACCGCGTCTTTGCCATGCCAGGATTCAACAAACCGTGTCTCCGACTGAAAGTTCAGCCCACCGTTGAATTTCCATCCGAATCGAATCGCCTTCAACGAACCAGATACAGTCGGATTGGGGAGACTTCTCCGGCAGAGAAAAGCCATCCCGCAGTTTCTTAGGGAAGGGTCGAGAGTTCAAGGCTCGGTGAAAATTCAAAGAAGATGAGATAGGTGGCGAGACCGCTGTTTTTGTTGCATTTTTTACCGAGCCGAGTAGCCCAGGAACGATAACTTTCCCGGGCGGGCGGTGCGCGTCCGGAGCGTGGAAATGCACGGTTTATTGCCGCGCTGTTCCTCCTTTTTCTTTCGCGTGCTCAGACCTATTTAAATATTTACCGAAACACGGAAGCCCACGCTCGTCGCTTCTATTTGTCTGTTCGTTTGCCCGATGACCTTCCGCGCCTTTCCGTACGAGTTTGCCCTCGAAACGCGAACGTCGCCCTTATTTGACCGATCGTAAACTGGGGATGGTTAAAATAGATCCTTCGCAGGAAGTGGATTGGACATAGTTCCTTTTAGCAAAAGTCGCAAAACCATAAATAGATATATCATTTTGACATAGTTTTTCATATGTTGTAATTGTGATTAGTGGAGCTGTGAACGACCTTAGCCACTTGGGCCATACCGGTACCCGTGAGATCACCGAAGTCAAGCTAAGTGGGCACGGTCTCGCCAAAAGATGGGTTACCCTGTGCTGTTGGCAACGATACACACACATGCACGGACACACACACGCACACCGACCACGATAACAGTATGGAGAGACAAGTTTACAGAAGTAAAGTATGGATGGAAAAATACAAGAAGGAGAAGTTTAAAAATGCGCGGGGGCAGTGGTGCCAACCCATCCCCATAGGCGCGTGGACGATAGAGTTCGTTGGGCAACAACGTGGCAGAAACGCCTCCAAAAAGCGCTGGCCCCTGTAGGGGCAAAATTAGTGATAGTGATTAGTGGAGGGAAGAAGGAGAGGGTTTCGTCTCCCCGGACGCCTTGAGTTCGGGCCGGGGAGCGCTAGGTGGCGGCGAGAGGAACGTGCTCTCGCAAGCGCTCGCCCGGCATGCGGCTCGAATATATACAAGTTTCGAATCGCGGTATGATTGGTGTCTGGGGCAGGGGTCGTCTGTTGTCAGCCCCTCTGACAGACGATCCCGAGACGAAACACCCTGTTTGTTTGTTTCTCTCTCTACTACACATAGCATAATCATTCTCGAGATATTGATTTTTTTCGAAAAAGGAACTGGATCCAACGGATCATCAGTTAAGGTGTGTTCAGTTGCTCTAACGACTTGCGAATTCACGTCGACCTGTACACGCGTAATACGGTACGTGTACGGGAAACGGAACGAAACGAGATGTCTCGGGTAGCGGAAGAGGTCTCCGTCACGCGACGGGGGGATCCAGTTTCCATGGATATTGGTTATCGATCGCGGCAGCCTGCTCCTTTATCGCGTGTTCCCCGAGAGAAAGCTGGCTGCTCCTCTGTTCCGCCAGCCTCGTCTATGAAGTCATAAAGTTCCGAGGGGTAAAAAAAAGGGAAACGAATTTTATGCACCGGCGCTATAACACGTTTGTCTCGCGTGAATTTGTTCGTCTAGCCGGATAGTTTGTTTGAATTTCCAGTGGAAAAGAAATTCATCGAGAACGTAGACGTATTTGTTTTCAAACGATAAACAGCGATAAACTTTGAACGCAGCTAATTTCGTTATCGTTTCAGCTGTTTGTTTCCAATATTCTTATCTATTTATTAAATGTCAAGATCAATTCAATACGTCTTCTCGAGTACTCTTTAAGTTTTCCTTCGATTGCACAAATATGAAAAATATAACAAAAGGGATAGAGGCTGGGAAGTTTCTTCTCGAATTTGTCAAGCCCTCTCGAACCCCTTCGGCGAGATAGTTAATTTAACTTGCTTCGAGGATTTCGCGGAGCGTAATTAAATTTCGAAGCAACGTAAGCGAGCAATTACTGCGTCGTCGGCGTGTTTTCGACGCGGATCGAGCTTTGGCCCATCCTGCAATTATCTCCCCGCGAGCGAGACTCCGCCAGGAATCTATTTAGGGTGCTTCTCATCGAATCAGTTGCATCGCGCACTTAGCCACAGTACCGTGGCTAAACCTTTTTAAATAGTACAGTAAAATCTCTCTAGTTGTCCGTACACTGGGAAATGAAAGTGGACAATAAGGGCAGGGTGGACAACAAGCCGTAAAAGATAAGGATAGCAGTCGAGAAATTAACGATAGTTTAACTTTCTTATTTTTCAGATTTTTCTGCATGCAAATTATTTTAACATATTTTTAAAATTTTCCTGATTAAAATGAAACCAAACATGACATAATTTGAACTATGTGGATGAAAAAAAAAAATTCGCACTGGGGATGTTTTTTCGTACATAAAATAAATAAATGTGACCCAAATTATGTCGTGTTTGGTCATTTTATTAAAAAAATTTGAACAACATGTTAAACAAATTTATGGGTAGAAAAAAGTAAAATTAAGAAACTTATAAATTATTATAAATTAGGTGTCGGGTGAGATATACATAGGCGTAGGACGAAACCGGTGGACACTATGAGCAGGGGAACACAGGGCCAACAAGAGAGATTTCACTGTCGACCTAAATTCGACGAAGAAAATAAGATCTCATTGCCAATTGATTTTATCCGAATGTTGATATTTATGAAAAGCATCAGTGGCTGTTAGTATCCGAACGAACGGCGGAACAGCCGGTTGTCAACGACGCGTTATATACGGTGTCCGCTTTAACGACCGAAATAACGTTGGAAGCTGGATCGTATACGTCTCCGGCGTGTAAATTAACGTCCCGCGGCCGGACAGCGTGAATGACTGACCAGCTGCTCGACTTTCCACCGGTCTTGTAACGTACGTGTTGTAACTTGTAACAGGTGGTCCCCTTGCCAACACGGATACCAGGCTGAAAAATTGTTAATTTATAAAATTTAGTGAAAGATTGCCAGGGGATATAACGACGACAGGAGATAGATTAATTTGGAGGGGAGTATGGAAGGGTAACTCGACTACCCCTAATGATAGGAGACATAATTCATCTAAAATATGACTGTCGACACCTGAAACCTGGGTCTTTCTATCATCGCGCCCACTTTCAGGACCCTCCTATGGTTGTCTCAGAACACATTTTTTATTAGTGTAAAATTATGTTGTTTGTTATTGAAGGAAGAAATTTCGTGTGGTAAACGTCAGCTTATGCCCGCAATTGATATACCGATGAGGGTTGGTTAGGTGGAGGGGAGTAGTGGTTGAAGGGCAACCGATATAGTGGAGGGATGCAAGTGTTACGCAAGCACTGCACTGTCAGCGGGATCATCACCTGGCTAGTCATTCATTCATAGAGCCAGACATGCATTCGCACAGCGAATCGACCAGCTGTCGGCTATCCCCGTTTATTTTCGTCGGGGAACACTATTTCCGTTCGGCTAGCACCTAATCGAGCCTACGGGCTGCGAATACTCTTACAGGGAATTGGGTCGAGCTTCCTCCGTCTCTTCTTCAGTCAGATGGCTCTTATTTGTTTATAAAATTCTCCCCTAATATCAGTCCTGGTGATAACCTTAATTATGGCTACCATGATAATTAACCCTTTTACTCTTTCGCTTGTTAGCTCTAAAATTTTACTCGCTGGTTACTGATTGTGAGATAAGAAAAAATGCTGTTTTCCTTTTCCAGAAAAAAATCGATTCAATATGGCGGACCAAAAAATAGAAAATATCGCTAATGCTGTGAAATTTTGAATATAAGAGTTTCCAGGATCGCTGATTATAAATTTGAAATCAGATTTTCGAAATTCACTATGGCAGACCCAATATGGCTGACTAAGAATTGAAAATATTGCTATCGCTGTGAATCCGCCATTTTGAATTTTTAAAATCTGATTCCAGATTCGTAATCAGCAACGACCAAAAACCCTTTATACAAGTAAAATTTAAAAAATTGTTTACACAAAAAAATTCGTGCATGAAAGGGTTAAGGACTAAGGACCTAAACTTATTAGTTCCATAACTGTATCTCAGCTGTTCACTGCTTGTTGCCTAGAAAATCAAAATTTCGTGCTCGTATTTGAAAGTAAAGTTCGTCGAGCTGCATCACGAGGGGTTAATCGTGGTCGAGTCACAACGTGCGTCATCACGGCGTGTGGAGCTGGTGCCAGCTAGAGCGGGAGAAGACGCGGCATTACGCGCGTACCGAACGCAGTCTGTCTGCTCTGCCCGTTGCGTGTTGGTGGTTGGCCAGATTCGTAGGTAGGTTGTCTGGCCGATGGCCTTTCGACCCGGGAGCGAGCAGTTTTCCTTCGTACGCGCGCCGAGTGCTCGCGTTTATCCTCGGGGACACGCTTCGCAGATCCCCTTGCTGTTGTTGCCGGACCTTCTCCACGCTTGACCCTGCCCTGACGACAGCACTGCCGGAAGTGATGTCGCGTGGAAAGTAACCGGTACGGACACGGTAATTCTTAACCATTATCTTGTCGTTACGGAGTTGGAGACTTCCTGGCGGTGTCCGAGGAGCTGGTCAGTTTAACCCTTTGAGGGACACATTTTTCTTCCAAGCAAATTATTGAAATCAAAGGTTGCCTAAAGATTTTTGGGGTCGCTGATTACGATTCTGACGTCGGAATTGCAAAATTCAAACATTTTTTTCGAGAAAACTGACGGGCGAAAAATTCTGAAAAAAATATATGTTATAGTACTATGTGTAGAATATATGCACTAAAATTTTCAGAGCTTCAGGACTTTTCGTTCATGAATAACCGAATTTATTCTGAAAAAATGAATTTTTTGTGATTTAATTGTTTACAACTAACAGATTTATACAGCTTTCCAAATTAAAATGATATAACTTGGAACTCCAAGAGTCTAAAAAGTACTAACATGTTGAAAAAATCTGCAAATTAATTCTGAATTAAAGAAAAACCGCTGTCCCTCAAAGGATTAACACTGTCACTCAGACTGGGAGCATCCTCGCTTGTGAAGAAAATTTACTCTGCCAGTTTGTTGTCTTTCTCAGAATAGATGTACTCAAATTATAAATAGAATTCTGATTCGTTCCAAAGAATCATTCTACCCATATGGTCCCCCATGGACCTTATTCCAGGACCCCCTGTGTCCCTAACAGTGTAGGTCCTATCAATCTTTCGGAAAAATAATTTCCACGGCTGCGTTTCTGTACGATTTACCTGCCCTATGGTCTGTCGTTCGTAAACGAGACAAAACGCACAGTTTTAACTGCAATGGCCGACCAGGGAGCCCATTTGTCGAGGGGCAAGAACGGTGCAGGCTGGCGGTGCTGAAAAACTGCAGTAATCTCGCCAAAAAATATATATTCCTGTTTGGCCGGTGCATTATTCCCCGGCCAATCTTTCTCTCTTTCTAACTCTGATATCGCATTCTCTTTTTCATCGCGCACCTCTTTTTTCATTTTTTTTTATTTCGTCGCAATGCAGCGGCTGATAAAAACGTGGCGCATTCTGGAAGGTCGTATCTCGGTATCGAATTTTTATCACCGACAGATTTCGTCGTGTCGTTGTCCCCTTGTCTGTCTTGGATTCTCGTTTTATCGAGGCTTCGATCCATTCCCGACTTTCTGGTCGCTAGTTCGTTCCACTTTCGCTCTTCTTCACGCCTCCGACGATCTATCGGAGTCGTTGGGTCAGCTTAAGAGAAGGTAATGGGTTATCGGACGAGTGATTCCTTTAAAAATCCCGCCGCGGTCAGTTTCCTCGTGTTCGAACGAAGGGCAGACAGAGAAACGCGAAGATCGTTTAAGGGGGAAGGGACTGGCCGCAATCACTGTGTAACGAAGATAACTAGGACTTCCTGCATACTTACGAGGCGCATGCTACCGTTATCGCGTCTCTTATTCCATCTACCGGGTGTCAAGAACCTAAGAAAATATTACCTCCCACAGTTGATCCTCTTTCAAGCTCACCTTCCATCTTATCATCGGAGATAGATAGACATCGTTCTTCCAAACCTTGTTCCCAATTCACGAGCGAATTATACGGGAAGCCTCGAAGTGGATCCTCCGGGTGTCCTCTATTCCCGCATTGCAAAATCCCGCAGCCACGTCGCTCGTAAAGCACCGCTTTGCCAGGATGTCTGTTCCCAAACTACGAAGTGTTTGGTTCACGGTCCTCCGGCCGGCATTCGGCAAACTCCGTCGAGTAAGTTTGATGGCTCCTTCCCCGGCACGCTATCGGGGATTATCCGAACGTTTCTGGCTGGCTTGGTGTCTTCGACCAGCCATTAGTGCCCTACGTGGAGCATTGCGTGTTCGGTCTGTTCGCGAAGTTAACTTTCTACCGAAGTTCCATAGATGCAGACCGAAGGGGCGCTGAACAATAGACGAGGCTGAGTCGCTACGCTATGCATCGATATCATTGAAATCGACGACTTGGGAATTTTGGGTATACTGTGCAGGGAGTTATGAAATTTTTAATTGAAACTAAGGAGCTTATGGACTTCTGGCCCTAAACTGAGGATCAGTGGGGGAGCATACTCCTGGATACATTTTGAGTAATTAACTTTCATCTAAGTTAATCAGCGATCTTCTAGAAGCCGAGTAATCCCAATGGCAGATTAAAAAAGGCAGCTATCAAATTAGAGGGTCGCCTAACTCAACAATTGGCCCTAAAGACTTGGCAAACCCTTTTATCCAATCAGACCTTTTTATCCAATTCAAGTGTCTGATTAGGAATTAAGAGTAGGGTCCAAGGACCTATAGACGCGATAAGAAGAGGATACACTGGTAGATCCCTTCATTTGCAAAAGAAACGAGGAATCTAATAAAAAAGGCAGCCTCATAACGGACCAGCCATGGCGTCTGCTATCTTTCCATAGGAAAAGTGGCGGATTTGATATTCAGCCGTGCAGGGTAAAGTCCTCGTAAACTCGTAATTAGAATCGGCTGGCTAATTTGATTCGTTGAGAGGGACGGAGACACGAGTCTCCGCTACTAAAAGCACTGTGGCTCTGGGACGAATGGAGGAGACGGAGGAGGATGAGGCAATAGGCCGATGCACGAAATTCAGAATGAATTTATTAGACGTAGCGGAGGGCTGCTGGTGACGGTCTCTTTGAGACGTCTGTCGACGGGTCCTGGTAGATGTATACCGGGTGTCCGTCCAACACTCATTTGAAGAGGGCTAGAATTTTTCAGATCACAACACTCGTCGATATCATTTATTCGGATTTTTTGGTAGGCCTTGGTTAATCCCGGGAACCGACAAGATGGGTGAAAATTAACAGTACTTAATGAAGGGAGTCCATTGACCCCAACTTCGATGACCTATTGAGTAACATTCCGTATTAAAATATAATAATTAAAAACCAATTTGCAATATATTAACAAGTGAAAGTTATAGAAAAAGTTAGGTTAGGTTAGGTAAAAGTCCTATTTTCTCAAGTCTGAGAGGGTTGACCCTATTGGCAATATTGTTGCTCATGATTAGTAGATGCTATATACACCCACCCTCAGCTATCCCAGGATTAACCACTCCTGACTGGTATGGCAGAAGGTTGGCAGTTATTTCGACGCCGCCCGTTATATAGGCCGAGCGTCGAAGGGGTCGCGACTGATTTGCCTTTCAGTCGCGCCACCATGGCAGAGGTAGCCGATTCGTTTGAAGTTGGACCAGTGTTTGCGATGGAACATTTTTCCCTGACGCCTACATCTACATCCAGGCCGGATTCTGGCTTTCAACAGGGTCCTTCTCGACGAGGCTAATATCCGGTATCCAAACGCGAAAAATCCCAGCTTCCTGTCCTCTGACTCACTTTTCCTCTTTGTCGAAACGCTAAAATCCATCCACCTCTGTGCTCTTTTAACTAGACTCGTTCTAATGGTATTCCATCGTTGAAACGAACCTCTATTTTCACGAACGTAATTCAATTTAACACGGAGAAACATTTTTCTTATACCTTGGCAGGATTAAAATAGCCTCGTATCCGATTGAAAACGATGGACTGACCTTGCGAAAGGTTTATTCTGATCCCGGGTTTGAATAAACCATAGCGATCAGTCGATGTTGTGGTTTAATAATTGAACGGGGTTATAGTTGGATATGCATCAAGGTTTCGGGTACTTGTCATCGAAACTTTCCAACTTATTTCCGCGGTTTAACCCAACGTTCATTTATATTTAATCAATCCCGGCCACAACTTAGGCTCCTATAGGTAAAATCGAATATTATCTCAGGATGGCGTTCACAGATTAATCCGAGGAGTCACGTGTCTCTTATTCTATAAAATAGTGGCGAGTTTACCGAGGGTATACCATAATAGTCGGTGACAGTTCCATCGTGGCACGCTGAAAGCAATATCGACGGGAATTAAGTAATAACGTCGTGAAGCTGCAGATTCCTAGCATAAACATCCGGCATCCAATTACGCGGCGATGCAATTTCCTCTCCAACCGGGGCCTCCTTGCATCTTCTTCTACCTATTATTTTCCTTCGAGATTAGATATTCCCACACGCGACTGATTTGTTTGTTTAAAAAAAGATATGTAGATACTTCATTCAGACTACCTGATAGGCTTAACTCTTTAAAATTCATTAGCAGCCTACTTTACCCTCACTAAAGAGTTGTATCAACAAGCGGAATATAACTCCTGTATTACTATATTTCAATGTATAAAATAACTATAATAAACATTGCAAAGGGAAATTCTTAGAATGGACATTTAAATGAGTTGTGTCACTTTGTCTCTCTCTACAAGTAGTTTCTTGTTATACCTACTCTCTGCCCTCACCCCATACAGTAGATATACTATTTCATACTTAACAAACAGTCTCGACGCCACGATCCTCCACTTTTCATCTTTCTTCATCCCCAGCCAACTAAGCAGACATCTCATTTCGCACCCAATAGACAATTGCCATCCACCCTCCGTCCACTATCGGTTCTAACAGCCGAAGATCAACCCGGGCCACCCTTTCGAAAGCCATCATCGCCATTCATCCCCTCGTCCATTACGCGTTATAGATTCCCAAAGACAGCCGAACCGACTGGACACCCATTCCTACCTCGTGCGAGTCAAAACACCCTCGGGCCATTGGTACCACCACTAGCCGTTCACCCCCGTGAAACGCAACGTTTCCACGTGTGAGTCGCGTGCATAAGATAGAATGGAAGGGGTTGAAGGTGGGTTGGATGGACGGAGCGTGGATTATATCGGCACATGCGCGATGCGGTTGCCGTCGTGAAAAGCGGATGCTATGCCCAACAGTCGGCTCAGTACGGCGTGGTTCTTGCTCGCGTTCGCTTCCCTAGCCGGACGTCCTCCTCGTCCTTTCGGTGTTTTCCTTTCGTTCCTCGAGACGCGTGCGAGCAAACTGTCCTCTTCCGCTGTCGTTGGCCTCGCGCTGCTTCTGACTAACCGCTTCCGGTGCTGTATTACCCAGGACACGGACCGTTCACTCGCAGCTCGACGAGTGCATGTCGGGTTAATGAGGCTGCTTTGTTTGAACCGCGGCTTCGAGACTGGTAAGCTTCTTTTGGGACCTGGTTCTGATATCGAGGCAGGATGTTTGCTTGCTCTTAAACTCCAGTTCGTTGGACTCGGGCTTCAGAATTGATAAGATTCTTTGGGGACATTTTTCTGGACTTGGAATGCAAGATTCCAGATAAATACCAATACTAATACTAATTAATATTAATTTTTACTAACTAAGATTCCACGCCTAATTATTGGAAATAATTTTTTAAATTGATAAAAATCTTTTTCTTTCTTCGCGACACCAATTTTTTTGCCTTTTTGTGCAACGGTGTCTTGAACAAACACGTAAAAAGTGTCCATTCAGTATATTAAATGAAATACATATATCAAAGCGATGAATCAAGCTGACCCCCGCAATCCTCTTCCTCGGCACACAGACACAGAGGGGAGGGATTTTAAAATTCAAATGCATGTGGTCGTTGTTTATGGAATCGTCACGGAGCGGACTGAGGACGCGGGAATCGATATTCCAGCCGTTATTAACATACGAGTAATTGGTATTGTTCGATAAAACCGCGGCACGCGATAAATCGAACGGCAATACGGATATTTTCCACAGATAAATCGGCTAACGTACGCGTTGATTGCCGGCCGTTACGTTCGTTCGGTTTGCACGTGATTTTCTTTGGTCTCGATAAGCCGATTTGTCCGACGTTTATTAGCATACGATAATTGCCAGATAGCTCGGCCTTTTGTGCCCTTTCGAATTTCCCGCCTAAAGAATTTCGCTTCGTTCTCTCGGATTTTTCCTCCTCTGAATTCTTTGCGATCATCGAACCTTCGGTTTTAGTTGAATGAAATTCAGAAGTTTTTGAATTCCGGACTAATTGCCCGCGCGATTTCAATGTACTGGAAGTGTAACAGAGAGGAAGGTGGAAATTTTGAAAGAGGATCGCGAACAAGGGGAACGAGCCAAGAAAAAGGGGCAAAGAAACAAGGGAAAAAGAAGAATTTCACTCGAATCTAGTGGCGGCCCAGCCTCCTTTAGAAGCGTTCCACGCCTACTTGAAAGCCGGCTTTAACGGCGTCCGACTGTTTCAAAAACTCTTGCTCGACGCTCCGTTTTCCACGGTTCCGTTGTTTCGCGCGCTACTTTGCCCCGCGTGTTCCGTTGTTCCCTTGTTCGTGGCAAAAAATTTCCTCACTTTTTATCGTTTCCACAGTCTTCAAACCGCGCCTCGTGTTTCCGGTGCTTTTATACCGCTTTGTTCGCCAACTTTCCCGGCCGCTTGAAAACGCAAAGTAACTTTTCGTGTTGCGTAATTTATTACCATCGTTTGATGCTAGCATCGAGGAATTAAGACGTCCGGAGAAAGTATGGTGGTCACGTGACTCGCACCGCGCATGCGCGCTTGTCTTTTCCTTCAGTTGCGCGGTTTTTGGTCCGACTAGCTTTAATTTAAAAAAAAAAATAATAATAATAAACGTTCGATTTGTCTATATATTCATTATTTGGTATTTGCGGTATTTGCTGCGCCTGAAACCTGCAGCGCCATCTTAGAAAGCTATAAGTTAGGCTAACCTAACCTAAGTTCACAATACTGACCTAACCTAAGTTCGCACTACTGACCTAACCTAAGTTCACAATACTAACCTAACCTAAGCTCGCAATACTAACCTAACCTAAGTTCACAATACTAACCTAACCTAAGTTCACAATACTGACCTAACCTAAGTTCGCAATACTGACCTAACCTAAGTTCACAATACTAACCTAACCTAAGTTCACAATACTGACCTAACCTAAGTTCGCAATACTGACCTAACCTAAGTTCACAATACTAACCTAACCTAAGCTCGCAATACTAACCTAACCTAAGTTCACAATACTAACCTAACCTAAGTTCACAATACTGACCTAACCTAAGTTCGCAATACTGACCTAACCTAAGTTCACAATACTAACCTAACCTAAGCTCGCAATACTAACCTAACCTAAGTTCACAATACTAACCTAACCTAAGCTCGCAATACTAACCTAACCTAAGTTCACAATACTAACCTAACCTAAGTTCACAATACTAACCTAACCTTTTTTTATTTTTCAGACTTGGCTAACCACGAGAGCAGCAACCTCCTCTAAGGGTCATCTTTTAGACACGCTACACGTGAAGTCTGTAAAAAATATTAAAAAACTAAAAAGAAGAGTGGCGAATCGAATTAAGGCGCGAAGGAAGTGCACGACGGTGCTCGACGTTTTCCTGGATGGCTTCACGGTGGTCGTTTTGCCACGCTGCAAGAGGCAATGTCCCCGTGCTCACCCGTTTTGCAGCAGCCTCATCCAACGAATCGCGATAAAGCACCCTCGACGCGTCTGCTCGTCGGACAAAAGGTCTACACGGGCACAGCTTGAATCGCCAAAGCCCCTATTTTTCTCTTCTTTTTCTCTATCTCTCTCCCTCCTCGCCTGATCCTTCGACCAAGGAAGAAAATCGTAATCGAAGGTCAACGCCACTGCTGATCGATCGCTGAAGAGGTCGAGGGACGCTCAACCGGAGGATTCTTCGAGACAAGGTAAGCGACTTTCATGATTTTCGTTTTTAGATTTTGTTGCGAGATTTTCTTTACCTCCGAGCTACGATGTATCGAATTCGTACGGTAGCGTCGCTGCTTCTAGCATCACTGTTTTCAGTATTATTATTTTGGGTAGCAAAGAAACCTTAGGAGCCGTACGCGTCCGCTCGGTCGACTTCCCACGCGGGGTCACGTCGACGGGTACGATCGATTATCATCGCGTGCGAACCGACCTTACACCGAGACGAAGGTTTCTGGGAAACCGTGTCTCTGGTTCACCGGGTCGTATTTATTGTTCTCGCCGGAATTAGATTGCGGCAAATTGCCGTTCCTTCGATCTTCTCCACCTTCCTGCCTTGCTAAAGCTCTTTACACGGAGAATTTCAACTCCATCCTTCTCTCAATTCGTTCGAGGCACCAATGCGTAAAATTTTAACTAACTACAGTCATCATTACACGAATTCGCTCATTTTCGTAGCCACTTTGTTAAAAGACAGGCTGGAAATGGGGGACGAAAACGGGTATTCGTTTGTGGGCCTGTGTTAATATGACGGACCACAGAGACAAACGTTCCAATGGCTTGGAAAACCCTTTAATAACAGTGTTTCTTTGATCCGTTTCGACTGAGAATGTAAAAATTGATCAAACTGGCTGCTATGAGGACTCGGGATTCACTGTGCAGTAGGGCATGCTGTATTTCTGTTACGATTCACCATAAGGGAAAGCCCATAGTTATACTCTAGTTTACTATTTGGGTACTTGGGTATTTGAGTACCGAATATTTGAGTGATTGAATACTGAGTGTTTGGGTACTTGGATACTGAATACTTGAGTATTTGAGTTCTGAGTTCTTGGATACTTAGGTACTGAACACTTGAGTATTTGAGTTCTTGGGTACTTAGGTGCTGAATACTTGAGTATTTGAGTTCTGAATTCTTGGATACTTAGGTACTGAATACTTGAGTATTTGAGTTCTGAGTTCTTGGATACTTAGGTACTGAATACTTGAGTATTTGAGTTCTGAGTACTTGCATACTTACGTACTGAATACTTGAGTATTTGAGTTCTGAATTCTTGGATACTTAGATACTGAATACTTGAGTATTTGAGTGCTGGTACTTGGGCAGTTGGATATCGAATACTTGAGTATTTAGGTGCTTGGATACTAGACTACTTGGATACTTGCCGGGGTGGCACTAGAAATAATAGTTTGATACATCCCCCTGCTCATGCCATCTAGTGTGACACAGATAAAATGAGAGCCCAACTTCACCCATTCCCAAACAAAGAACAGGGCAAACCAAAATGACGAACAGCAGTGTCCCATTTCAGTCAAATATCCTAGACACCCTCATTTATCTAGAAGAAAAAATCACGAAGCAAATAGACATAGTTGAAACAAAACAACAAATATCCATGGATCAGGTAGAAGAGCCGCGATCCTGGCACTCGAGTCTGAAAATGCTCGTTGATGGTCGCGTACGAGGCTGAAATTTCGCAGTTTCACCTCGTGTCGCTGCAACGAGCCAACGATTTATTGAACATTCTCGCATCCCTGTATATTATTGCTTCGAATATCGAATGCCTCGACCAAAATTGAACGAGTCCGAGCACGAGAGGAGGACGGAGCGAAAGGCAGCCCAGAGCCCACGGATCCGAGGTAAAAGTAAATAGCTTCGGGGATGAATTACGAGGGCATACAGCAACGCGGGTTGATTAAACGTCCGCGAAAATTATGACTGACTGTTTCGACGCGAAATTGGCCAGTTCGTTGGGATCGATACATGTCACGACGATTCGGATACGTGACCGGGTCTCGCGATACCCCTTTCGATCCGAACGATTGCCTCCACTTTGCTCCGGCAGTTTCAAATAGAACAGCGAGGTGAAGGCATGATTTTTTCTTTCCCTCGCCTTCAGTTACTGATAACATCCAGGCCCGGTTACTGATCCTTAAAAGAGTCCTTATCAATGACTAATGGAAATCTTTATTTGTCCAGGTGGTATCCACGCCAGATTGTCCCATGAAGTCGACGGACGACGGAGCCAAAGCCGAGGAGCGATCGTCGGCCGTGATCATCGAGGCGAGCTCGAGCAACCTTAGCATCGTTCAGAGCTCCAGGTGAATCGAGACCGAATTGAACACGTTGAAATACGAAACGCATCATCCGACCATGTATAAAATCTTAAGACGCGGCTCCAGCCGCGTGTTGGTCGTCTGCGCGGTCCTCCTGAGTCTATTACTCTGCCTGTACTATGTCAGTCAGGCACAGGGCCCGTCCACGGGCCCTTCAGCTGCGATCTTGAACGAAGAGCTGAGGTACGACCGGGGTCTTACCTCCATTACACCTGACTACATAGAGTCCCCGGACGCTAAGGTGTCCCTGGACACCTGCCCCATCATCGTGCCTAGGAACGTGGACATCGACACGCAGATGGAGTTCGAGAAGTTCGATTTCCAAGTAAGTCTGAAAAATTTTTACTTCAGACCTACTATCCTGACTATTTGCCCAGTGTAAATTCAGCCTAAGGGATTGGGGACGGCGACAGTGGCAGCACAGCTCGCCCTAAGCTGATACCTTTGAACAGACTTAAGCTATCACTTTAGATACGGCTTTGTTCAAACTGCGAACGATTCTGAATGGACTGAGGGACAAGCATAAGTCTGGTCGTTTTAAAAAGTACCAGCGTCATTAGTCGAGTGAACTTTACTTTCTTCGTTCTCCGGGGAGTCTGCGGACTTGGCTGATTTAATGGACGACTCTCGCGTAATAAGGAATTTTTTTCCCCCTGCCGCGGCATTGAATCGAAAATAATTTAGCAGTTTGTCCTCCTCCTCTTCCCATAAGCTGAACCCCAGCTTCTAAACTGCAAAGCCAAAAGTTTCGAAGTCTCCTCGAATTCGAGGACCAACTTCCCTGTAGCTCGGATTCAGAGGAGAATAGGTTGTTCCGCGAGCTCGCGCAATAAATTAATATCGTTGGAAATTTATTTGGGAAAGTGAAAATGTCCCGGAAGTTAGTGGACCAAGAGTGAATCTAGTTTTACGAGATAGCGTAAATTTTATATTCTGAAAATCATTCGGTATCTCTCAAATGGTATGGGTATTGTTTAAATCGTTTCAATTTTCAGTCAAAGTCGGTTTGTACCTGGAAAACAGGTTGAAATATTCCACGTTAAATGGGCATGAATATTATAGGAATCATCAGGGAATCGGACTATGGGGGATTTATATACATCAAGAAAATATTTCAATTTTTCCTGATGAACGCATAAGTATTTCAGGAATTATTAAAGAGTTAAAACGCGCTCGATATATTTCCAAATTACGTCTATTAACCGTGAAACATGAAACATCGTTGATGTAATCTCCGGTCTCATCGGTTCTGTTCGGGCGGCGGACCATGGAGAGAGCCCCGCGGCGGCGGACCCTGGAGAGAAGCACAATTATAATTTAATCTCGTGATTCATATTATTTCCTTTTGTTTAACAAATATACACTTAACTTCTGGTTAATGTCCTAATATATATTTTATAAAGGTGGGTCACGATTGACCCAGGCTCTGCTATTCTAGGGTTGAATTCTAAATTTCTCAAATGGCCCCCAGCTATTTTGAAGCGGTTCCTTCAGCTTAACCACGGAATCTAAGATTCCCTCGAGCGTAAACGTTCCGCCGAATTAAACTGTTAACCAGATAATTCCAATTAATTCCCTGCCCAAACCGGAAATCTTAGTTAGGATACAATTACCGGCAATTGTGGATGGCAATTCGGACGAAACTTATCTTAGTCAGTGACCTTAAGGAACACGAAATGCAACATTGATTCACTGATTTTATTTTTATACCGAAAGCTGGAAAAGAATAAATTTTCTCTTCGAAATTAACCGAGGAATTATTGGACCAAAGCGGATAATATTGCTACTTTGTGTGGCACAAAGGCTCTCTCGATCGTAATTATCGATTATCCTAGCGACAGCATTTCGTATTCCGAGTGTGCTTTGTGACAGGTTCCATGTTCCTGTTGGCGGATCGGGTCAATTCTACCCGGCAGAACAGGCTCGCGTAATCAACATAATTTCCCTCGCGTTTCAAGAAGGGAAAAAGAATCGGTCACCGGGTATGATTGTTCATCGCGGCATTGTGCCTGGCAGAATTCGAGATTTCGCGAGCTTGCCATCCTATCTGGAAATTTTCACAATACGTTCTGCTGGCCGAGATTCCCGTAGCCCGGAGCTGCTCGAAAGGAACGTTAATTCTCTGCGGTTGTTGTCTCGTGTGCACTCGTGTGCGCAAACCATCATTTTTCCGTTCGAGGAACAATGTTGAGATATACAACCAAGGGAAACGAGCAAAGAGAAGGAACACGACAGCCCGTGCGCCATTGGGAAGAATAAATGGGAGGAAAAAAAAAAAATGAAGAGCCGTGTAAAAGGGTAACTGGAAATTCGTCTTCTGTTGCGTTTTACAAGACGAGTCGCGGTTTCGCTCGGGGTGGAAAAAGAAGTAAGTTTTCACAAGTTTCGAAATGTAATTTGCGCCGGACCAACGGTGCTGGCAAGTTTAATTAGTTTACAAGTGGTTTGCCTGGAAATTTGTTAATATGAAACGCGTGAAGCGTGAACAGCTGCCTATAGGTTGTTTCAAAAATAAATACCCGGAGCCTCTTTTTTTTTTTAATCATCCTGTACAGTTCAAAACACGCTGAAGTGGACGAGGATATTTCACAAGGGGCGGTTTGAGATTCGTTTTTCTCGCTTCGTCGACGAGCGTCGCGGGGCGTCAAGGGTGGCGTCCAAGGAGGGACGCGAGAGGCTGGGTGTCTGTGAAACGAAGGCGCACGGTTTCGCAATTTAGGACCGCCACCCCCCTTTGTCTCTCGCCCTAACCCCCGTCAGACTACCTTCTCGCAATTTGCTTAAGCAAACCTTTCTGGAAATTCATATCCGTCCTTCGTGGCCGTCTTCTTCGAGGCCTCCTCGAAAACCATCCCCCCTTCGCGCCCCGACGTCGCAGCCTCCTTCTGGCTCGCTGTCGCGGCTTATTTGGTCCCCGTCCAATTACTTTTGGATTTTCCAACCACAGCCGCTTTTTAATCTTTCGTCCGGAAGGAACGGTGTTTAACTTTCTGACGTAGCTGGGTCGAGATATTCAGGGTCGTCGGTGAGGGGCGAAGCTTCAGGCGTGTATCGGTTCGAGGGTTCCAATGGATGATTCAAAAGGGCGGATTTCTTTCACGTTTCCTTCGGTATACTTTTTAGGCTGGAAAAATCGATGGGGGTCACAATCGCCCTGGGGGTACTGATTGAACCCTTATGCGGGCAACCAGGCACCCAGGAACCGATTTTTATGTTTCCTTAGGATTGGTAAGTTTTTGTAAAAATATCTTAAAATCGAAGGTCCTCGTTATTTGGAAGATTAAAATCTGGGTACCCCTGTTCTCCTGCAACCTAAACCTAACCTAACCATGAACACCTTTGATACCCAGTGCCTTACCATTGGGAGACCAGTCACCCTTAAGGAAAAGGTCGAACAGCGATGCTGTCTCGGTTAGACCATGACCTACGACCTATAGAAGTGCGCTAGCTCGAAAGAATCAATAATTTTAGTGTAATGCTGCTACGAAAGAAGGGCAGGCACACCTAGGTACACGGTTCCTGAAGTCAAACGAGCATATCTCGACGGCCGATTCGATCCCCAATCAAATTTCTAATCCTATCCCCGACCACTTCGCTCGGCCTTGGCTCGGTTCTCGTCGGAAATACGTTTGTTTCCCCCGGGTCCCTAACACGACTCCGGTGTCGTGCCTTCGGAATTTCCAATAGGGGTTCGCGCTCCTTGTGGCGATGAAATTGAAGTGGTGGGCGTGACCCCTCGCTCCCCCTTCCCTTGAAATATAAATAACATCTCACTGTAGCGTGTATCAAGTTTCCAGGTGAATCAAACTTGTCCTTCCCACCTCGAACCCAAATTTGTATCTGATTATGGAGAGTGGTCGAGAGTACTTTTAAAAGCGTCGAAACTGTAGTCTTCGTTTTTCATCCAAGGAGAAACTTAATCCGAGATTTTCACGAGGTTATCCCATGTCCTTTGCTAATATGGATTTCTTTAAAAGGGACTAATATTCTTTGATGTAGACCTCAGACCTGGTGACCCAATTTAACTTTAACACTTACCTGACCTGGAATATAAACCTTCCCAGATCCAAGTAGAAATTGCAGTGTTAATCTATTAAAATTAATTCAGTTCAAAGCCAGACGTAGAAGCCAGCACTATTTCAACTTAGAACCTTAATCCAGTTAACCTAATTTAGCATAACTTCTAAGCTGTCTGACTCTACGCCCAGTGAACTTAACTATCAAACTTTCACTCGTGTCTCTTCACACTCTCTAAGCAACTCCCAAACGACCCCATATTTTCTAACCTTTATCCTCGATTATTATTCTAACGTTTAGCAGAGTTTCACCACTCCTCTCCTTGTCCAAATAAATGAAATGGAACGAAATCTCAGACCGCTGCTTGTCGAAGGATCAATCGGGATTCAGGAGGGTGGAGGGAGGAGAAAATAAAGGGCGGAAATCCTGGATATTTTGGTGGCCATTATTCAGAGGATAATGGCAATTATGCGGGAACACGGAGGCGTCTTGTCGAGCATCCTTCGATCGAGGCTGGATCATATTTTCGCAGGACTGGTCGATTACATCGCGAGCAAATCCGATAACGAAGTCCTTCAGCCCTCAGGGGGATTACAGAGAAACGGTTGGCTGCCTTTTCTGCTGCCTTGGAAAAAGAAACGAGCTTTCAGTGCACAGGCAACCCGAGAGAGAGAGAGATCTGATCATGGGTTTACTTATTCTTCACGCTCGATGAAATCGTTCCACTTCGACGATTGCGTTTTCATTAGGCCACCTCTCTTTCAGCTAGGTAACATAATCGTAACTCTTCTATTTTTTTTCGGATTGCCTCAATCTGCCGATTGTTCCTAAGGACTCGATGGTAGTTTCAATTGAACTTGATAGTTCGAATTTTAAATCAGCGAAGTGCTTTTATCGGAATATGATTTCGCTCGATCAGAAAAATGATCAGATGTTATTCTGAGCTGCAGGAATAAGGGAAGTTGTAAGAAAGTAATCCCTGAAATGCCTTTGCAAATCAGAGCGAGAGTGCGCCTCTTATTTCTGTCAGCTCGAACAACCATCCACTCCTCTCCGCCCAACCCCCTCCGCGACTTTCCCTTTTCTTCTCGGACTATCTCGATTCCTCGAGGAGGAAGTACCAAGCGGGTGAATAAAAAGAAAGGAGAGGTCCTTTGAGATAGCTTCTCTGTTCTCGTTCACTCGAGGCACGGTGCCCTTTATGCGAACGTATATAAAATACATAAGGGCTCTCGGAGCACAGTTGATGCTGCGCGGACCTGAAAGAGGGTTTACGCTCTGAGTCGGGGGACTTCGAAACGCTGACAGCAGAATGATTAATCAGCATCGCTCTATTCACTGTTTGATAAATATGGTAAAAAATGTACCTACTGTATAAAATATTTGCATCATAGGGGCTTTTTAGTCCAGGATCTATCAGTATGCCGTTGTCTCACACCTGGAGGCAGGTGAAGGTTTTCATTTTCTATGGTGGCTAAACTGCGCAAAAGGAAATTGAATGAAAGTTGAATAGGGCGTATTTTGTTTAGGGCCCACCAAGAAGAGTACTGCCTTTGGATGTTGATAACTATGGTAGGGTACTGTCTTAGGCTATTGGTAACTACACTAAGGCACTGCCTAAGGCGGATTTACACTGGGCAAGAGTCCGAGGATTATTAACCTGCCTAGATAGTCTTCTCTCCTTTCTCGCCCCCAGGTCCTGGCAGGGTCTCCGGTCCCCAATTGTTTGCCCAGGGTACACTCTGCCTTAGCCCGATGCAAGGTGTCCCATCGTTTGTCTTAGTCCGACACCCCATTGCATTTACCTTCCGTCTCTCCGACAGGGTTCTATCATCCAAAAATCTTTAAATAATCAGTCTTCCCCCATAGAGTACTCGAAACGAGACAATCGGTAGCATCAAAGGAGCGAACAAAGGACGCAAGCTACTCATTAGCTCGGTTAATATTCGGTATCGAACTTGACCAAAGATATGCAGCCCCACGCCACTTAGCCACGTCCACAGTTATCCGCGTATTGTAATCCTGCTGGCCAGAGAGAGGCTTCGCAGGAACATTCCTGTGGAGTTCAATTAGAGGGTCCGGCTCGTTACACGCGGGCGGAGAGGTGAAAACCAATACTCTCTCCCTTGGACTGGTAGAATTAGGACCTCGGTGTCTAATTACATGCCGGGTTGCCTCGATGAAACCCGACTGCAGCCGAACTTGGATCCGTGAAAATTGTGTCCTTTCACTGCGGCCCCCTCGTGCCTGGAGAGTTCCATGGAGTTTCTGGAATGGTTAATCCTTAAAATGGATTCCATATTGTTGAATGATGCGTGAAAGTGAAGAGGAGAAGACATAGAAGTCTTAATACCCGGACTATCGCCACTTGAAACCTTCCTTCCTTATACATTTGTCCTTCGATATTGAAACTGTCCGGAGGACCAACGCCATTCACCATCCGGATATTCGATATCCTCTCAACACTGGAGGATATCGAGCGGCGGGCAAAGGAGACTTCAATGAATTCGCTAAATTCGAGGCACCGGCCTCGAATTACATTCTGCAGCGCGATAAAGCTCGTTGCTGAATTCGGCCCGGGCTCTGTTCCAGCAGTTCCCAGCGACAAAAGCGAGCCCGGTAGAAGCTGCGCACAATCTCCGGCAACCTCGTCGCTTGGCTGCACAATAAGGCTAGCCCGCTATCTTTGGCCAACGTGGTCCAACTTTTTACGAGACGGAACACTGCCGCCGCCCGGCCAACCCCTTGATTCGTTTGATCCACACTGCTTGTTCCGCTCTTTTCTCTGGACCTTTGCAGAAGTCCTGCAATGCTTCTTGGATAGCGTAATCCCTAAATTCGGGAACCCTTTTCTTCCGTTGAGCTTAATATACAGGGTGTACCTGAAGTTTCTATACACTCTTGCCTTTGACGAATCAATCTACAGGATGTTTCAAAAGCTGCCATATGGTCAGAGGTTAACATTCGAGTTGTGCCATTTGTTTTTCAGCGGCTTCGCGATCGATCCGAGAACAATTAAGAGCACATTGAAGAGAGTTATCGAAGAAGGAAGTCTGGGACGTGGTCCAAGAATGGTTTTTCAACGCGCAGCCCGTATAAAACGCGCGATAAGTACATCCCGCGGTGAAAAGAATGGGGAGGGCTTTGATTCATCGAGGACCACTTCTGCGAACACTTTTTTTTCTCCCCAGCTCGTCTACCATCCTGTTCCTCGGCCTCTATCCGTCTCTCTTTTCTGCCTCCCTTGCTGAGGCTTCGTTTTACCATTCCATGTCGGAAGTTCATCGCGCGAAAAACATCCACCTTGGCACCGATCGCGAAACTCTCCCTACCTTTGTCGGTGCTTTTTCACCCTCCAATCTTTTTTGCCTCACCCCGTCCCTCCCTTTTTTACGGCGACCCGTAGTTGGCACACAGGGGCGAACGAATCGTTGATGATGATTATTACAGAAATTGGTCTGTTAATGGGAGCGCTGATTCTGCCTTATAGCGAACGGGTCCATTTGACCCTCGACACGGTTAGAATTAAAATCTTCAATTATTTCGATCACGGGAACGTTCAGACGAGGCTGGGAAGTAATTTTCGAGTCGTGTGTCGTGCCAAGGGATGCCTATATGCCATGAATTTTCCAATAAGCGTTGGGTCGAAGACGACCAGCCATTTTCTCTGTCCCCGTGACTCCAGCATATTTCCGCTGCTGCTTTTCTCCACTGTCCTCTTGGAATTCCCCTTCCGCATAGTTCTTTGCCACTTGTCGCGTCAGCTGCGATCGTCTGTTCGCGAAATTCCATTGCAGCTCGATATCAACCTCCCTCCCTTCGATACCTTCATCGCTTCCGCCCTCGGTTCATTTCTCCCGTTGGCTTTTGTTTGCTCCGTGGATTCCGTTTAGAGCAATTTCCCGCAGAATTTTCATCCTCCTTCGCGGTTACCACCTTCGGGCCATTTCAGGCCATTCGGCTTTCATACTCAGCAGCGTAAACCATAGGCACAGACGCGTTTCATTTCATTAGCACGGCAGTTTAGTGAAATTCGTTTACGGATTATCGTGCGACCCACGCGATTCTATTATCGGCACAGAGATAATTAAAGGCGCACCCTTATCGACGAATCGGGCGGAGCAACTCGCGCGGAAACAATCCTAATAGCCGACGATCGAACCTCTGCAACGCTTGGACGAAAGCTTTTTAAAGGGTGTGAAAAGGGTCCTGGGACGGCAATTCTCGCCGTGGACATGTTCCTTTGATAAAAGGGATGGCTGCCTTAAAGTTGCAGGGAACAGGACTAGAAGGTGTCCTGGCATGCTTTTCTCCGAGTATTTGTTCAGTGTAAAAGTAACACGGACAGATTCGATCATCTCAAAGAAGCGCTTTTGTAGTTTGAGCGCCATTCTCTGGATTTGAAATTGAATTTATTCGATGGGACACCTTGGACTAAGCTAATCGAGTCCTTCCGAATGTCCTGGAAATTTCTGAAGTAGAAAGTGACGAGGGAAATATGAAATTTTAACTGCAATGCGTGCGATGCTATAGTGTATTCTCTTGTTTCGCAATGGCCATCCAGTTTATGCCGAGCTGAACTCTAATTTGAAAGCTGGTCGAGTTCCCTCTTTCTCGCCGGACTCTCGCGGTGATCGTCGAGTTCCGGCAGAAACAGTGCTGCCGCCGGCTAAACGCTTCCGTTCCACCACTTTTACGATGCTACGCCGTTAGAGAAACGCCTGGAGAATTTTCGTCAGGGAATAAACCACTTCTCATTCCTTTTTCCCCTCGGTTCTCTGTCTCTGTCTCGAAGTCGGAATCGAAGCTCTAGCTAGAAATTTCACGAGTCGAGAACGAAGTAAATTCCCGGTGTCCCCGGAATTCGTTTTATCGACTTCCGGTGCGCGTGATACCCCAGTTAGGCGAGGGGTCAAAGGGGTTGAACGGCGAAGATAGAATCGGGTAGAAAAGTCAATTACAATCCCGGTCGGTAGACGGTGCAGACAAATGTACAGGGTGACTCGACAAATTTTCACGCCCATGGCGCTGTAGATTCTTGATGGTAAAACGAGTCGAAAAGTTCTTTGCCATTTTTTAATCCGCAGCTCCGTTTCCGAGATATAAGCGATTGAAAGTTAGGTACGCGACGGCGGGCGCGCCATCTTGAAGGCCCAGGCACGGTCACGTGATCAGTCACGCGAGCTTCTAAGATGGCGGCCGGAAAGCCGAGTCCAACTTTTAAACTCTTATATCTCATAAACTAAACGTTAGAGTGAAAAACGGTAAAGGACTTTTCAATTTCTTTTGTCACGAAGAATCTATATTTATTAAGACACTCCGTATATAACGATAGAAATTGTAATTCATCCGCGCTATGAATCGTGCCGATATCTGGATCTAGGTATCGATGTACCGTCCATTCAATCGAGCTAATTGTTCCGGTGGCCAACAGAACCAGGTAGAGGGTGAAACAATTCGGATCGGGATTCGGCTGACTGATTGTGTGTGCAGCTTCGATTCCGATTCCTGTGTAAAAAGGTGCAAAAACTCGAATTCAAAGCAAACGCGCACGGAGAGTTCGGTGAAATTATACGTAAACTACGGCACGGAACGGTGTAGTTTGTTTAATGGAGGCTGAAATAAAAGCACGGTCTCCGTTGAATGGCTGGCTGGACGGTAGCGACGGATTTGAATCGCGTTTCGTCGATTCGAACAAATCAATCAAGTTTAATTTTTATGAATAAATTCTTACAAAATATCAAACGAATCATTTTAGAGAATTTAAACCTTTCCCTAAGGCTGACGAAATATACAGTCATAAAGTTAACGAAGGTATCGTTCCACCTCTTAGTCGAAAAGTGAAACAGGTACAATCAAAGAAAGATTAAAATGAAAAAAAAAAAATTCTTGTTCGTGAAGCATAAGCAGAGGGTCGATACGTGTGGGTTTGCGAGGGTTTTGACCCTCGCGACGTGCTCGATATCGTTCGCAAAAGCCGACGTGCCCGAGGACGTTCCTCGAGGTGAACACAGAGGTCCGAGCTGGTCTCTCGCGGTAATGGATTTCGTCGGGTCGGCCTTTGTGCTCGCAATTCATCTACAACGACGCTTCTTCCCGTTCCTCTGCCGCTTTCGCTTTGTCGTCGCTGATTCCTCTTCGAACGCGACAAAGCCAGACCCCCCTGGCCCCTCGCGATATTCGCTTTTAATTAATTTCGACTCTTCTTCTTCGGCCAACAACGTCGCGTCGGGGCGACGAATTTTCTTTGTCGATCGTCGTTCATTGTTAATGATTACTTTACCTTCTCCTGTTATTTTTGGCTACTTATCCAATTTCCACATTCGGTATTCCTCGACGTTACCAGATCGTACGTTTCGTGCTTCCATTTACAAAGAGCAAAAATCCCCAGATGGTATAACTAGTTACGTCGACGGCGGCTAGTTGCTTCGTTAGATCGATAATCGAAACGACAGGAGGTAGATGCACGCGTACATAGCCGGCGAACAAACAAACAAGCGGACAAAGAGGAGCGAAACGGCTGGAGGCGTGTTTGCTTCGCGAAACGAAAGCAGCCAACGGGCTAACGAACTGTGATTACATAATTAATGAGACCTCAGGTCACGGTTCGGCCAAGAAACTAGTAGACTGACTCGACTCTTTTCTTCAAGAATTTCTAAGTTAATCAGGCCTCTAGAAACGATTCAAGGTAAACTCTCGCTATATTGCCGCCGTCTCTGGCAATATAGAAGGAGCTTTAGAATGCACGAAAGATACTGAAGATATATTTTCTGATAACAATCAAAATAAATTAATCAGGTCTCTAAAAACGATTCGAGGTAAACTCTCGCTATATTGCCGCCGTCTCTGGCAATATAGAAGGAGCTTTAGAATGCACGAAAGATACTGAAGATATATTTTCTGATAACAATCAAAATAAATTAATCAAGTTTCTAAAAACGATTCGAAGTAAACTCTCGCTATATTGCCAGAAACGATGGCAATATAGCAAGAGCCTTAGAGTGCACGAAGAGTACTGAAGATATATTTTCTGATACCAATCAAAATAAATTAATCAGGTCTCTAAAAACGATTCAGGGTAAACTCTCGCTATATTGCCAGAGATAGTGGCAATATAGCAAGAGCTCTAGAGTTCACGAAGAGTACTGAAGATATATTTTCTGATACCAATCAAAATAAATTAATCAGGTCTCTAAAAACGATTCGAGGTAAACTCTCGCTATATTGCCAGAGATAGTGGCAATATAACAAGAGCTCTAGAGTTCACGAAGGGTACTGAAGATATATTTTCTGATAACAATCAAAATAAATTAATCAGGTTTCTAAAAACGATTCGAGGTAAACTCTCGCTATATTGCCAGAGATAGTGGCAATATAGCAAGAGCTCTAGAGTGCACGAAGGGTACTGAAGATATATTTTCTGATACCAATCAAAATAAAGTCATACACGACCCATCCAGCTATGAAACTCAAACGAGTGCTTGAAAAAGTCGAGTGACTCAGCCGCGTTTCTTGCACCATAGGAAAGTTCATCGACTGTCGATCGAACGCGTTGGAACGAGAGTCAGCTTGCACGGTCACGTTAAAAGTGGATAATAGAATAGCCGAGGCTAGCCTGTTCGTGACACCGCACGCCCTGACGAAATTAGCCTTAATAAGCCTGTAACCTCGTCATCGTTTCGCTGTAGATAAACCGATTATTAACGGCACGGGCAACCTCTCGTGACATCGGCTTCGAACCTGACCCTGTGATCGCTATCACGTTTTACCATGCGTTCCCTCATTCCATGCGTGGAACACTTACTACGCCTATGCTGATATCGATCTTTTATTATGTCTTATGGGTTTTCTATTACCATTTCCTATGTTATCCAAACAATTATAGTCCACGGAAACCTCCCCCACTCGACTTTGGAAGAATTGGGCAGAATAGTCCCTCAAAGGTTGAAGGTACAGAAAATTCTTAACACAAGTAGGAGTACCATTTTTTAAATTTTGTATTTTTACAAAATTAACATTTGTTACATTTTATCATCTTGATCTACCCTGTGCCTACTGCTGCCCTTTGGGCTGTTGCTCAGGTGCCCGGGCATCGTGGCGCCCCATAAGCCCAGAACCCTATAATCCCATCAGAAACGTATTATACTTTGATACAGATTTTTCAAGACTTCCTGTTAATTTGCTTTTATTTCCATTATACAGGAACAATGTTCGTTTGGTAGACTTGTCTGGCCGCGATTCGACGCGGGGATTAGCGATAGTCCGCCCGGGGCGTGGAGGGGGGAGTACTTGCTGTTTATTCTGCAGAAACGACACCACGTATCCTGGTTATTCAGAGGCAAATGAATTTCTGTAATCCTCTCCCTTTCACGGTCCGCTCGGCCGGATATTACGGCTCACAATGCCGCCGCTTCTAATCTGCTATTCTTCCTCGAGTGGACCGGCGAGAAATGCCTCGCTGACGACACCACTTCCTTTTTATTGCGTCCCCGAAATGCTTTTTCTGTCGGGACGTTCTCTCAAAGGCCGTGGTATTCTTTTTCACCATCCCCCCTTGCCTTTCATGGTTTTGATTTCGAAACGCGTAGAACGTGATATTAACGTTAATCGTTTTGATAAAACGCAGTACTACGTGATCGGACGGTGAAAGATCGATCGGATTACCGTGGAGAATAAAAAGTTGCGCCGACGTTCTGACCTGACGCTGATTGTTAGCGTTTCGTCGACGTGGAGGGGGTAATCCGTATGTGTCTCCCTCTGTCTGCTCGCTAAATCTTCCACGGACTATTTTTCATTCCTCCTCAGCGACCATGTTTTCGCACGATTAACCGTGTTTCGAACCGATTTCATTCCCTGGGAAGTCGATTCCGCAGCCGCGCCACGTTTGTTATCCTCCCTGGAAAACTGCCCCCCTTCCTGCAGCCAGGGCAAAGAGTAGGTATAACAAGAGGCGACACTTTCAGCGGCACCTTTGAAGTCACCGATTCGTTGTATAGTCTTTATTTGTCGGTGGTCAGATCCATAATACGTTGTCCTCGATCGCCCGATTTATTTGTTTCTTAACGTTCGACGTACTTCTAGAAAATGTAGGGGCAAACTTACATAGGGGAAGGGTCAAAGGTTAGACCCTCCCCCGAGATGGGGCGCAAACGCGCCAAGGGTGGGGGGGTCCTGGGGCCCTCCCTCAAGCCCAGTGCAGGCGATAGGTAAAAATCTGGCACTACCTCCAGCCCCTCCCCAGGGGGGCTGGGGGCGTCTTTTGAAGATTTCCCCCACGTAAAAAAAAAGGGGGGGACAAACTTACATCAGGTAGTTTCTTTATTAAAATGTTTCCTTTTGTTATACCTACTCTGTGGTCAGAGTTCGACCAAAAATTGTCCCTCGCAGTTTATACTTGAAAAATTTTGATTAATGCGATCCACGTAATAGACGGTGTACTTTTTGAGACGTATCCTTTGTAGAGAAAGGGTTAATGGCATTTCCATCGTTAGGGCAGGCAGGCGCGTCTGGTGCGTGGCAGCTTGAAAAATGGCAGGCTTAATTTCAATTTGCCCTAGTCTCGTGAGCGGCGTTGAAAGTTCGCGTGATTTCGCCACGATCGCCGACACCGATAGGGACACTGCTGTTTATCACGATGCTGCCCATCGATCAGACGACACGGCTCGAGTTCCTTCAACCCATGCGTTCGTTGAACGTCCACAATAGACGAAATTAGGGAACGCGATCCAACGTGTGCAGGTTGTAACGTGGTACTACGTCCCAGTCGTAATTCGGGAATTGGATTAATTCCGTGGGTAAATAATCCTTTCGTACAAAGAGCGCGGTTTCTTGCCTTCCCTCGAAGAAGAAAGTAGAATCGTTCAACCGTGAAGACGAATCGAATCGAAAAAGTGATTATCGGCTTTTAATCAAGCCTCCTTTTTCTCCCCAAAGGTGTTCCATCTCTTTCGCCATCCTCCTCTGCATGAATCCGGACGTGTTGCGTTTGCTTAATGGAAACGCAGCCTTTTTTCATAGAGTTTAGAAAGAGAATCCATCACGAACCAAAGTTCCGCAATTATTTTCCGAGTGCACGCATCCCCGAGACAAACGCGGCTGGAGTGGCCGTCTGGCTTGTATTTCACCAGTCGACACTTCGGCACGTTTAACACGGGGAATTGCACTTAACGGGCAGAAGATCGCGGCAAGGCGCGCTACCGTCAGCCAAGTCAAAGGGAGACATTTTTGTCGTTTCCTGGAAACGGCGTCGCTCTCTCGAAAGCTCGCCTTCCGGCGGCCGTAGAAAGCACCGTACGGGCTGAATAAAAGGGTGGATACGAAGGTACGGGGTGGCTTTTAGCGAGGGGAGCTGGCAGGGAGGCATGCAGAATGCGTCTGTCACGATTATGGTTTAATAAAGTTTCGCCTTGCCGTTTGCCTCTTCGATTCTCCCTCCTCTGATGGCATTCGGAGGATCTGCTCTTTCTGGCAAGTGTTTTCAGCCTAGTAATTTTAATCCAGTTCAGTGCTTATTATTAAGAGTGGATATAATCATCTTTGATAAAGGATCGTTCAGACTAGGCAAGGAGCGAGGAGAGAAACAGGCCTGTCCTCCCTTTTCCCTTTTAGGTCCCCAAAGTTGTCCTGGCATCGAGGGTGTTAAAACATCAAACAACCTTGGACAACACCGGTAGCCAAGTTTCTCTCCGATTCACTAGGACATCCAGATAGCTGAACCATCTGGTAGATCGATGGCCAGCCAGCTGGGCTCTGCCTCTGAAACTCGTGCTCCTCCTTTTCCTTGAGAAGATGAACGAAGTGGATGGTTCATCCGGCGCCAGGAAAAGGAAGATTACTCCCTTCTGATTTTTATTATTACGCTCAGCAGGATATAGATACCGTCGTCCGTTTTTATTGCCTCGTTGCCTTTTATCTTTCTCTTGCCTCGCCTCCCCCCCGCTTCTGTCCTCCCGTGATTCTCCCGGGATGAAACAAAGGATCGAAATGGCCCCGAAGATGCGAAACGTCGTCACGGAGGCTGCTGCCGCTGCTCGCATCGCAGCTATAATACGATCGAGCCGAAAACTTTTTCTATTACCTTGCTGTTCGTTCGAAACTTCTCTCGAAGCTATCGAAATATCGACGCGTGCTTTTTCCTTTCCAGAGCTTCTTCCCTTCCATTTTTCGCCCTCGAACGAGAGAAAAGGAATCGCGATGAAAAGATAGATGAGAGGAGTTTCTTTTTTTTTTTTTCAAGTAACCAACTCGATGGAGTTAGCTGTTATTCAAATTCCTGAATCAAGCCTCGTTGTAGGGTGCATCGTTTCCAAATCCAGCGGTCTAATTAATCACCCAACCGGATAATAAGCAACGACCCGATAACGATAACATCGATGATTCTAAATTCGAACTCCCCCCCATCGGCGCGTACGTGTTCGCTCGATAAACACTGTGCCACCCCTGACGTATGAAATTATTGCTAAGGAAACAGGAGGGCGCGGTCGAAGTGACTGGCAAACTTTCTCTGTTTACCCAGCCTTCCCTACCGCAGGCAACAGAATGTGTCCACGGTTGTTCACCAGCCACCCATGGAAACGAGCTTCCTGACCCTGAGGATAATTGGACGGGACCCTGATGCGATTCGTGGAAACTGATCGTCATACTCCTCGAAATAGTCCGGATTTCCCGGCTTTGTTTAGTCGTTGGGAATGGAAGAAAAACCTTGCTACCTTATCGCAAATGTATTCAGCAATTCAGGGAGGCCATTGGTTTGAATAGAAATCCATGGTTGCGAGGTAGCGTAATTGCGTACGGTCTATGGGTGCGTTTCCCCCGTGGTACCTAAGTGCTGGTTGGGCGCGGACCTCATAGGGAGGCCGCGCGCATAGGGGAGAGGTTGCGCACGGTCTATGGGTGCGTTTTCCCCGTGCAACCCGAGTGCAAATTACGCGTAAACCTTATAGAGGGGCCGCGCGTACGAGGGAGAGGTACTTGGTCGAGTCGGAAGTCTGTCGTAGCCGCAAGTTAAATAGCTTTCCGTTGCCGCTCGCGTTACTCGGCGACGTACTGAAACGCGTGCTCGGTCCTCTCCCGACTACTCTCCCTTTCTCTTCAACTGTGTCGTACCTCCCTCGCGGTTTACTGGTCGAACGAATAACGCGGTCGACGCACAACGACCCCTTTAACCGGTTAGATCGACCTCCCGGCGACTCGGTTCTTCGACCAGCGAAAGTTTCCTGCTACTTTTTCTACCTGTCTGACCTCGTCTTCGTCGCGGGCTTCTTTGGGCAACTGGTCCTTGCGGTATACCTACCGTCCAGGTAAAGCAGCGAGGGACTCGGGCTTCTCAGAAGTCCGATACATTTTGTAACGTTTCATCGGTAGATGACGAGGTCGTTTAAGAACGCCGCTCGAAACAGCTGTATCTTCAAGGATAATGCTCTCGTACGCGAGGATTGCGCCATCATAAAAGGTGTAATAGTTACGTGGAAGGCAACAATATCGTGATCGTAAAACATTTATGGATCGGGGCTGGCCGAGTCATAACGGTTTCATATATTTTTCATGACGTCTTACGCTGGAACTAAGTTCGCGCGATTTATTTTCCAAGAAAAACATATTTTTACCACGTGTTTCGCGCGCGGAGAAGAAACATTCTAACGGGAAATGTAATTTACAGCTGTTTCAAACAAAGTCGGTCTAAAAAAAGACGGGAGAGCGTGCAGGCGAAACGCGAAACTGTGATTTTCACTCGCGGATTCGTATTTTCGATCTGCATTAAGGTGTATTCCCAGCGTAGCCCCCAGTACCCGCGCGCACGTACGCGTGCACGGCAGGGCACAATGCACGTGACCCAATTGAAAAGTCGATACCTTAGAACTCGACGGAAGAAAGGAGACCACCCTTTTCCCATCTTTCGTCGTCGCGGTGTGTCCTCTCTTCGAACACGTCCCAGATCCTCTGAAAGCCAGGCTCCTTGATCAGTGGATCCTATTCCTTATCGGGGTGCATCCTTTGCCTTTCCGAATCCAAAAAATAAGGTTGAAAATACGTTCGTGTGAGGTTTACTCGGGCAAAAGACGATTTGGGTGACGAAGGGTGAACAACATCGCCTTGACAGAGGGTTTTTCATTAGAAGCTGTACCTTTTTAGGTTTCTGGGTCGTGTGTACTAGGGAAAGCTCCGCTTCCTAAGGCTTCCTCGATTAAACAATCCATGGTCGTCTAGGTTAGGGCAACCAGGTCACACCAGGTAATCCCTCGAGGGAAAACGAGGGAAAGGGAACGCATCTGAGCCGCTTAGAACAATTCGAGTGCGTCTTGACCCGGAAACCTTGACCGAATCTTAGCTTAAGGCGAGTGGGGATTTCTTTCGTTGCTTTCTGCCACCCTGAGGATCGGTATCACGGCTGAAAGTTTATGGGGCAAGAGTAATAACTCTTAGTTATCGGTTATCAACCATTTCCTCTTTATTAGTCCTGGGATAGGACCATGTTTCTTACGATATGATCGTTATAGGACGTTACGTTGCATTTTAGTATCTTCAAACATCGTCAAATATTATTAAAACAGATCCACCAGGAGTCTTTTCCTAAAATGTTCGAAACACAAAGGTCTGCGAAGTCTCGGCTTACCCAACGATCCCTTGGACGACGACAATATAGAAAACGTTGGGTCCGAACGAGCAGATCTTTCCGGTAAATTTCCAGGCGCCATGGGGATGAGTAATTACGTCGGCGACGGTGCGTCGGCGGTTACCCCAAAGCAAACGCAATTTATTCCTCTCGTCTCGCCCACCGAAACGCGTCTCTTGTTTCCAACTCTGTAAACACGCCGCTCGAATGCGCATTATACTGTCTCTTGTGAATCCTCCTTTACCCTTACGTCAGAATACTCCTCCGTCCCCGTACGAAATCTTGAGTGGTCTTCTAAGTCAGAGGTTCCTTTTGGAAAAATTCGGGAAGGATAATGTGAAAGGGTATCTAAGGACATATACGGAAATCTATCTTTTATCTTCAAGACGATAAGTTCCGAGCTATTCCGCCCACGACGACGATGAGATATCACATCCTGGCGAAGGAGCTCGATTTATCAGGATTCTCGGCGTTGATTGATACGACATGGGCTCGATGGTTTATTTTCCCTGTTCCGTGGGCGCGCGCGTGGCCCGATGGCACGTCAAAGGAGACGCAGAAGCGACGGGAAGCGTCTACGACACGGAGGCAAATGGGTGCATCCAGTGCGCTAAGCATTCCTTTGTTCCTGACGCGTGATTGACGCAGAATGCTTCGTGCTTTCCAACAGCAAGATTACCCTCCAACACCATGGGGTTGAGGGTGATCCAACGCGATCGAGTCCACCTGCTTGGAACAGATGAGCGTGTTCCACTTTACAAGGCATTGCTCCACCTTTCCCCCAACGCGTTTATGAAATTTATTTATTTATTTTCGTGGATGAGATAGATAATAGTTGTGAAAGATATTTGAAAGACGGTGATTTGACTGAGCTTTGGACCATAAAGTACCTAGATATAGTGCCCAAAATCCTAGGGTTCCCTAGAACTTAAAGTGTAAGAACTAAGTTTCTGGTGTCTTCAAAGTCAAAAGCACCTGAGGTCCTAAGACCTCCAGAATCCAAAGACATCGTGTCTAAGATCCTAAAACCTCCAGAAATCTATAGTAAGGTAGCCAAAATCCTAGGGTTCCCTAGAACTTAAAGTATGGGAACTAAGTTTCTGGTGTCTTCAAAGTCAAAAGCACCTGAGGTCCTAAGACCTCCAGAATCCAAAGACATCGTGTCTAAGATCCTAAAACCTCCAGAAATCTATAGTAAGGTAGCCAAAATCCTAGGGTTCCCTAGAATTTAAAGTATAGGAACTAAGTTTCTGGTGTCTTCAAAGTCAAAAGCACCTGAGGTCCTAAGACCTCCAGAAACCAAAGGCATCGTGTCTAAGATCCTAAAACCTCCAGAAATCTATGGTAAGGTAGCCAAAATCCTAGGGTTCCCTAGAACTTAAAGTATAGGAACTAAGTTTCTGGTGTCTTCAAAGTCAAAAGCACCTGAGGTCCTAAGACCTCCAGAATCCAAAGGCATCGTGTCTAAGATCCTAAAACCTCCAAAAATCTATGGTAAGGTAGCCAGAATCCTAGGGATCCCTAGAACTTAAGATGTAGGACCTAAAATCCTAGTGTTCCCTAAGCCTGAAGCATAGAAACTAAGGTCCTACGACTCACAGGAGCCAAAGACATAGGGCCTAAGGTACCTTAAGTTCTGGATTTCCCCTAGAACCAACTTTGGCACTATGTAATCCAAAAGTAAAGTGTTAATGCTCAATTTTAAGTGGCTATATTTGCCGCAACCTTTTTAACAGACAAATCGTTAGGAAAATAAAAACTGGAGTAGAGATATCAAATTGAACCAGCAGTATTAATACCAACATACAGGGATCGTCAAATGTCAGAGAAATAATATTTTTAATCTCTTTGGTACTTTGAAATTTTGCTCGTTATATTTGCAAAAAGGGGATGAGAATATTTCGAATCACCCAGTCGAGCGAATGGTCAGATAAAAAAAAAAATTGAAACTGGGCTCGAGCACGGTTTAAAAACCTGCCTGAAAATGGAATACAAGCGTAATTTTCTGCGAAACGAGAAATTTAATGCAACGATGTCGGAGAGAGAGAGAGAGATTGGGGGAGAGAGGGAGAGTATCGCGTGAATATCATTCTTCTTCTTTTTTTTTTTTTATGAAGCAGCAAAATTTTCTCTCACTTTTTCAGGGAAAAAGGTTTCTTGAAAATTAATATTTTCAGGGGCATGTGCAAATAATTATCACGTATCCCTGGCACATTGCTAGAGAATTGAATTTTTTTCCTTTATTTATCTATTCTTTTTTTTCTCACCTCCATCCTTTTTCTTTGTACAGCGGGCTACATGCCAAACGACCCGCGGGAAATATTTGTCCGTTGGTTGCTGCGCGACAATTTAAAAAATGCAGCCGCGATCCTTTAATTAAAAGCAGCCGCAAGGCTGTTTCGACGTATCAACGAGTAAGCTCACTTTTAATTAAAAGAAAACCAACCCGATGCCCGACCATTGTTCTTGATATTTCATCTGCAGTATAAATTTGAGACTTTATGCGGTTCTTAACGATGGATCTCTTTGATTCGTTACCTTTTTAGACCCAGATCGCAATACGCTAGCGTTAGACAGTAAGGGCTCGATAATTCCCTATATTTGGGCCTCTGAGCCCTTAAGTTATCCCCTTTTGGCTATACAGGCAGGAGAATGAAATTTAGTGCGTGAGAAAAGGAGGCGTTGTTAACAGGGAATTAACGAACGCCCCCTATGTCCTCTATCACTGGTAAAGTTACTTCAGGATGCAAATGTCGAACCTTAACCCCATATTTTCAGTTGAAAGCAACCAATCGATAGACAGGGCACATCCGAGTATTCCTGGCAACAGAGTTAATCCCATGAACGTTAATTAAACACCGGGAAGCATCGACAGACCCGTAATCCATCGAGACCGTCTTTCAGCGGTGGATTATTTGCCAAGAGGCACTTTCTTTCGGCTCGATCGATCTTACGCCTCGCCTTCGCACGCCTTTAACGAAATTAGAACCCGAGAACGGGGGTGGTTCGTTCCTTCTGTTTTTCTCGGCACTGGCTAAAAGTCCCTCCTCTTATTTCGTGCCAGGTATCTATCTTTCCATTTATCTGTCTGACTGGGATTTACTTGATCCAGAAAACAGAATAGGTTTCTAGGTATAGCTGCCTCAGATTTCCACCACTGTTACGTTTATTTTTAATAAACTTTGTTGTTCGGGACTAAAAGTTGTTTCCATGCGTTTGTTGCAGCCCTCGTGGATGAGAAGCAGGGAATACTGGGACGATAGCTTCGAGGCCAGGTACGCAGAGCTCAGGAAGGATCCCACAAGACCACCACTCAAGGTAATTATAACGTGAAATTACCTCCATTATATATTCTCCCATTTATTTATAAATATCGAAGCGAAGTCATTGACCCAAGTCCGTGGTATCGATTCTCCATCGACCTTATCGCTGAATATTCCCTTTTTGCTTCCGGCTTCACCTTGGTAATTGCAACGAACAGGTATTCACGTTCGCGAGCTAATTAAGCCACCGCGTTCGAGGTATTTCGTAGATTCGTTAATGAAGTTTCGTTCGCCGTCTCTTGACGTGCATCCGCCTTGAGGCTGGATCCGCGGGAAGCACGTATGAACGTAGCTTGGATCTTTTCTAAGCTTGTTGTGTGCACTCTCGTTGTAAACGCGCCTTTACATCCGTCACTTTGGTGCCGCTTCATTAGACAAATCAAATTATCATGAGAGCTTTCAACACTGACAATTTATACCTTGCTTTACTTTTTAAACATCACTCTAGCTTCGTTGCCGAATGAAATTAGTAAGGTTGGAAATTGGAAATACTCGATGCAGATACCCGGTGCTAACGAGATATTACGAGGAAATAAAATGAAATCGAGGGAAACGTCTCCCTGGAACGTGATAATCGAACACGTTCAAGAATATGTGCGCGGATCTCGTCTACTTAGCTTTTCCGCACCATCTCCTCGTACCGGGCCGCCATAAACACGCCAATATTCTCCAATCTCCTCTAACAAGGTGATACTGCTCTCCTATATCCAGGGGAAAAGTTGGCCCGCATAAACGAGAACTTATATCCTGCGGTAGCTCCGGGAAAATTTTAGCTTAACCATGAAAATCTGGGAATGATTATCTCAGAATTTGGTAGAATTGCCTTTAACTATATATTTAATACTTCAGAATCATTATATATGACGAAAACTGGAGATTGTTCTACTTAAGCATTCGACAGCAATACTATCGATGACAAAATCCTAGGGTTCCCTAGAACTTAAGGTGTGGAACTAAAGTCCTAGTGCCCTACAACATTCAGAATCATTATATATGACGAAAACTGGAGATTGTTCCTCTTAGGCATTCAACAGCAATACTATCGATGATAAAATCCTAGGGTTCCCTAGAACTTAAGGTGTGGGACTAAAGTCCTAGTGCCCTACAACATTCAGAATCATTATATATGACGAAAACTGGAGATTGTTCTACTTAGGCATTCGACAGCAATACTATTGATGACAAAATCCTAGGGTTCCCTAGAACTTAAGGTGTGGGACTAAAGTCCTAGTGCCCTACAACATTCAGAATCATTATATATGACGAAAACTGGAGATTGTTCTACTTAGGCATTCGACAGCAATACTATCGATGACAAAATCCTGGGGTTCCCTAGAACTTAAGGAGTGGAACTAAAGTCCTAGTGCCCCCATAACATTCAGAATCATTACATATGACGAAAACTGGAGATTGTTCTACTTAGGCATTCGACAGCAATACTATTGATGACAAAATCCTAGGGTTCCCTAGAATTTAAGATGTGGTACTAAAGTCCTAGTGCCCCCACAACCTCAAGCCCAGGACCTAAGGTCCTAGAACCTCTAGGAGCTAAGGGCATAGAGTCTTAGAAGATCCTAGAACCTCAAAATCAAGTGCAGCTTCCTCCCAACATCGAAAGCAAATGGCGGACGCTGCCGCCCTCTACCTTTCTCCTTAATTAAACGAAGCTTACGTCACACCAGAATGCACCTAATAACCAACAAACAAGAGCAATAACCGAACAATAAAGATAGGAAGGAAGGAAGAAGATGATAGGAAGTGGAAAGTGCATTCCATCGTGAAATCATCGAAGATTCCAGCATTGTGGCGCGTGTTTTCGAAAAGGCCACCGCCCACTATTGTGCCCGGCCGACAATGCACTGTGATGAGCCTGTATTGTCGAACTTGTCGAACTCTGCCACGATCCCAGGCGGAGGGGAAGTCGTGTCCGCGTTTGTCCTTGCCGTGGAAGTACGTGGCGTTGTCGGTTCCGAGTCTCCTGGGTATTCGATGAAATCGCTTTCGTCCGGGAAACACTTCCGTCTAAATATTTGTCCTGCTCGTGGGATCGTTCTGTTTTCGATCAAAAGATCGTTAATTGACACGGTTCTTTGCAATTGTCGAACATCCCGAAGAGTATTCCTGGTCGATTTGGACCAATTGTTAGATTTGCAGAACAGGGAATCATTGTTAAGAATTATTTAACCTAAAAGCATGGACCAAGAATAAATGTAACCAATTTCTTCGAGATGGAATTATCCCTGGAAGTTATAAACGCTTCTCTGTCCCTTCTAGTAAAAAAAAAGAAAAAAAAAGAAGAAACGTTTGCTCAGCGTTGGATCTCCTTACTCAGGTTCGTTTAATTGCCAGAGAAATCCGAGAACGATTCGCTTATCCTAATAACCGTCTGCAGTTTCCCGGAACAGTCGTGTCGTCGCATCTCTAACAACCCCCCTATCGATCGACGAAGATACATCCTGGAAAGCTGAAGCGGCAAAGAAGCTCCGGACGGTGATCGTCTGAAAAAGACTCAGCTTTTAGTTTTCACTGAGAGAAAGCACGCCACGGAACGAGAACTTGCCCCGAAGTTTGCAAGTTCCCAGGCCGGAAATTAACCTGGGGCGTTCGTGATGTACTTTTGCCGGCGACTTCTACCTCGAGAGTGACGCGAGAGCTCGAGATAAAGTCGTTCGTATCACGTGTACCGACTCGTTCCCGTTAGTTCCGAATAATTAAAGATAACATTTGTTGTTGCGCACCTTCTCAGCCAAATGAGAAAGAGTGGCTGTGAATAGTCCCTAGGGAAAGGTCCCTAGAAAAGGGGTCAACGACCGACAGTTGAGGAATTCATCTCGCTTCTCGGTACTGTTAGCGTCGATAACCGTGATTTCAGGAAGTAGCTGTGGCAAAGTTATCGGGGAACTAGTGGAGGAACAGATCTGTTGCTGCCTGGGTGAAACAGGGAAGAGGGCAGTCGAGGACGAAGGACCGGGGGTGTGTTAAAGGAGAACTACCATCCTGGCCACAGTCGTTCCATGCATACGAATAAGCTTTCGCTGCCGTTACTCGTTACCTTATTAAATGCGCTAGATGACCGGACTGTAATTAAAGGCTCGTCCTTGGGAATTATTCAGTGACAATTTTATTTTTACGTTTCAATCCTTCAATCCATCAAGCGTCAAATATATCGTTCAGTGATTCTAGTCGAACAAAATATAAAATTCCCTGGGGCCTGAAATCCAGAGGGCAGAGGCGAGGGTTAAATTTCATGGAAACGTCGTTAAATCATCGATCCACCGGAAGTTCGACGTTCCCTCGTGGTCGAGTAATAAACGGGGGGTGCATAAGAGCGACTGTGGTTGGTGAACTATGCGCAGTTTAGCGTGCCTCGGCTTTCCAACGCTGATTATCAGCGACCGGGGTATCGGTTTATTGTAATCCTTTGTCGTGACGGTTCTCAACTCTCTTCTTTTTCCCGTCGCGCTCGAGTCAGCCTGAAAGATCAAACGGGCAGCGCGTTAAGTATTCATAAAAAGAGGAGGAGGAAAAAAACATCGACGCTCGGTGGGGAGGGAAAAGTCTATGGGGGAAAAAAAATTGGTTCCCGGGACTGGTATGAATTTTCATTGAGGTGAAACTTTTGGAACGAGTTTGAAAAATTTGAAATTCATCCGTCGACCTAGAATTCGAACGTTGAAAGAGCAAAAAGCGAGGCTCGATCGATCAATTGGCTAACCCATAGAGGCTGCAGGTTATGTTTGCTTGAAAGAGGGCAATTTTTGGTAGGAATCATCCTCTAGCCCAGTGGACACAAGGCGAATAACAATCGAGCTATTCAACGAACGAACCGAAATGGGTAAATCGTAATGAGTCTCGCAAATTGTTTTACGAGCGATGTTGGCCGGCATGCGGCTACATTACCGGCTCGACCCGGCAGTGTATCAATTACGAAATAACGTCGTTATCGTGGCAAGCCTGGTACCGCCTAATTAACAGATTCCCTGCCGTTGGACTCTTTCGATTTGCTTGGATGAGAATCACCGTCCAGAGAGATTTTGGCGCACCGTCGTTTAAAATGGAAAATAGAAATAGATTCTCGTTGTTCCAGGTGATTCTAGTTCCCCACAGCCACACGGACCCTGGGTGGCTGAAGACGTTCGAGCAGTACTTCCACAGCTCCACCAGGAACATCCTGAACAACATGGTGTCGAAGCTGCAGCAGTGGCCAAACATGACTTTCATCTGGAGCGAAGTGTCCTTCTTGTCACTGTGGTGGGAGAGGTGAGTGTACATTACAAAATCCTGATATTCCTAAATAGGACTAAAAGATGAGATAATACACCCTGTACGTGTATACAGGGCTATGTCTTCATGGCATATGCCCTGGGCAAAAATTCTCAGTCCTGCTTCCTACTTTACCATTTTGTGATAAAACAGTTCTGAAATCACAGAAATACATATCAAAACAAAGGTAAGGCAGGGTGGTATAGTCAGGTGCTTTCCTTCTGGCATAATTCATCTCCTAAGGGGGTTAAATACGAATATCTTACGACGGCTGCGTGATATACAGGTCTCGTAATTGTAAGTTACATCGTAGATAGCGTCGAGTAACGTGTTACGCCGCAACTTGTAATTTCGTGCGATACAATTCCCGATACAAATCATGTTTATAGGCCTTGCATTTCAACTGTTTAGTCAGAATTTGTGCCGGGTTTCGCGGAACCGAGTGCTATGTAATACGGGGAGAATTCAGGATGTTTTCATAGCAGGATTCTTTTTTTAACGCAATCATCTTAGAGCCATTTTATGATAGCCCCATGATCCAGGGGAAAGCCCGTTTACCAATGTAAAAACAGCTCCAAGGAAATCTATTCCGGTGCTACTCGATTTTCTCGTTATCCCTTCATCGAAACGATTTCCTTTCCCTTAAATCGCCTTTGTCTCGTCCTATCGCAGGCTCGTCGGAGTTTTATCCCTCGAATCGATTCGATAAAGAAGTCCTCAACGCGACCAGAGGGAATTTATCTCGTTCCCTGGGTTCACGATCTCCTTTTACGCCCGCGATACTTCCTCATCTTTATCCCAGAGCCTCTCGGTTCGATCGTTAAAAAAAAAGGCAGCAGACGATCCCGCAGGATATTCCAGTCGTTACAGGGAACATTCTAACCGTTCTTTCGAGCAGGATCATCTTGGACGCTATCTCGTTCCCCTAATGGTACCCTCCTTTACGACTCCATAGGACACGTACACTCTCTAGGTCCTAACGGCGCCGTTAAAACCGACGCCGTCCTACCTTTCCGGACCAGGACGATCAAACCTGGCTTCCTACTAAGACAATTCAGCAAATATTGGAGGATTAGGGAAATCCCATGACTGAAAAGAGCAATTGGACAATCGGGGAAGTCTCTGGACTAGTGGGGACATAGTGGACAGCATAGGTGTCTGTGCAAGGCACATGGGGAATTTACAGATCTTGCTCCCTACTATAGTGTCATAACTTGTTTTCTAGTCACCTGCAGTTCAGGCCTCCCCTTAAGACCAAAGAAAATGATGGATGCCCCCTCTCCCTTCACTTGTCCTTAACCAAAGGAAGCCTACCTTGCACCCCTTCTAAATCAATACTTTCCTTGGCTATCCTTGTTCTAAACTAATATTCTCGATGCTTTCTATCCCCAGTGCCCATCCTACGAAGAAGATGGTCGTCAAAAGGCTGGTGAAGGATGGTAGGCTGGAAATGACCACCGGAGGCTGGGTGATGACCGACGAGGCGACATCTCACATTTACGCCATGTTGGATCAGCTGATCGAGGGTGAGTAGATCCTCAGAAGATTGTAGATGTCTTCCAGGTAACACCAAAGCGCCAGCATCTGACAGAGATCAAAACTGACCCTCTGTCTGTCAAATCTGACCTTTCCCACCCTACTTAGGTGTTAAATTCTGAAATGAATCATTGATGTTCATGATAATCCATATTATTATTGCATTTATAGCCTGCAGATATTAAAATTCCAGATTTGTGTACTCGCGACAAGATATAACAGCGGGATTTTCATTGTTACATACATTCGAACGCGAAATATTTGCCGATATATCGGGAAAGGTCTATAATGGCTACAAGCCATGCATATTGACCGTGTTTGGCCTGGAAATTTAACATCCTAAGCGCATACGGGTCGCATACATATTCAAAAGCCTAATAATTGGAAGTTAATACAGGTCAAATATTGTTTCAATAGAACCCTGGCGATCGTTATCGGGGGAAGCGTTCAACAATTCCAGTCGTACACAAAATTCATCCCTTTTTCTATCTGAAAATCTACAGGAATCTAAGGGAAACTACAGATCCATCTTCGTTTCTTCTCACCAATCAACGAACACCCTCTGTTTCTCTTTTTATTTTTTCGAGATAAACAAACAAGCCCGGCGCCTGCTCTTCGGAGGGTTGAAACTCGGGCTCCGGTCCGAAGAGAAAATCGTATCTAAAAAAACAGCGATTTAATTGCATTTCGCGAAAGTAATCCTTGTTTTTCACCTGGGGAAATGAAGTGTCGCGGAATTTCCTTTGTGTATCGAGAAACAAACATCTCCGACTTCTTTCGCCGGAGAAACATCGCAGGCTTCCTTGCGTCCAGCATCGACATTCGGGAAAATGTGTAAAATTAAACGGTAAATTCGTCGGACGGTTTGGCTGACGCGTTCGAGTCTACTTCAATAGAATGGCGGCGAGATTCAAAGCGGTCGTAAAATCGCCGAAACGCGATCGAGAAAACGAAATCCGATCCTGGAAGTGGGGATAAGTTTCCGAACCGCCAAGCAAGGCTCTGCGCGAACAAATATTCAAAGAGCGCCGCGTCTTAATAGTTTAATTTACGACCTCTCTGTATCTCGGCCGCGCTGTATCTGTTACCGCGGCCTCGAACGCGTCGAGGATGAAGGGAAGCCCGAAAGAAAGGAAACTTAAGACGGTGCAATTAATTCACCGGGTTCAGACAGCACGATATCTGGCGATTTCCATCGGTAAATAATGGACCGGTTCATTATCACCGGACCCATTGTCTTTGCGTGTACCGACGATAAATCAATCGTGCCATTGATTGTTCAGGGACGATTGGAATTAGACGACGTTCTCGGTCGTAAATTACGTTGTTCCGTTTATTCGTGACACGAGGATTTATCGCGTTGAAATTGTGCGTCGTTCCGCCTGTGTTTTCTTTCGAAGATGACCCCAATTGAAGGGACGGACTAGGATCGGATTAGGCAAATGCCCGGGATAAGCGATGGGACGGCTATCGACAGTCGCAGAAATTGAGATAACCGTGCGATCGAACGCGGGGGAAGCTCGATAATAACCGGAAGGGCAATGGCACGAGTCCATTACCGGTCTGGCTGGCTCGTTTTCCTTGCTCCAGCTGGAAATTAGCGGCCAGCTTAACGACTAGAGACACCGTTACCTCCCCGATCGATCGATTCCTCCAGCATCCGCGTGTTTTCCTCTCGGACGAAAGGATCAGCCAAGCTTTTCGAGAGCTCGTTAACTATTCACTCGGTTCCTTTGTCGAGTGCGCTTCAGTTTCGAGGAATTTAACGGCCTAAGTGGGGATACGCCACCCTGAAGAGTGAAACAGTCTTAGCTCTACCTTCGTCGAATTTCTGAGGGAATCCTCGTTTTTGTGGAAACGGAAGCCGGTGAAATTTTGATATTCTAAGAGGGCCAGGATGATGGAGACGAGGTAACGTACGAATTTATGTTTCATTTATCCCGGTGAGTGCATAGAGTGCTCTTTGAGGGCTCCAGGGGATAGAAGTATCTTCGATCGACGCGAAATAAGAGCAACAAGTGGCGTACTATATTTATTATCCTTCCGTTTGCCAGCAAACCCTTTCCGTCCGACTAATGCGACGTCTTCCCTGCCAGACTATCCGCTGTCAGTGGTAGAGGTCGACGCTCGCGATCAGACAAAGCGAGTAGCAGCGACGCGCGTCGCGTCAGACGGTAGCCAGCGATGGTGGACGTTGTAAGGTCAGGCTCGTCTACGGTTACGCGCCGCGGGGATCACTGCTGGCCAGCGCTACAAATTCAACGGGAAATAACACCGTGGAACTCGAGAGAAAGGAAAACCTTTCGTACCTTTCCTTTTGTCCCTCCGTGACGGGGGTTAAAATGAAAAGTTTCCTTTTCAGATCTTTGAATTACTTCCACTTACCATCAAATTGCCACCTTCAAAAGGTTTCCCTTCGATGCGTTCTCGTCGATTTCGTTTCGCCAGGCTCCAGCTTGAGAATTAGTCGGACTTTACTTGGGAACTACGCGAAACGAAGGTCCAAGCGTTCCTCGAGGAACGTTTAAAACGTTGATTCGTTATCCAGTTCAATCCACTCTCAACTTCCCATTTTATTCTTCTTTTCCTTAATTTTCTTCCACCTTCCGCGTCACGCAGCTGCTCTTTCCCTCCATTGTTGTTTCGTAGTTGCCTGCGCTGCGGAAAGAGGGAAATAGATGAATCTGGATGGGTTTTAGAGTACATAAAAGTATTCGGAGTTAGTTTGCTCTACGTTCAGTCGCATCAGCCATTGCTGCACCCTCCGATAGCAGGGGGTGGTCTACGAGCGCGATAACTCGCTTAATGCATACATGTCGTGTCTAATGAGTTATAATCAGTCGAGCACGGCTGAATGTAGTTTAATGGTTTGTTCGCTTAGGCAGTGCCACACCCTTTCGTCCTCCTGCTTTCACCTCCTCTCCATCCTGACCTCTCTTTTTCTGATAACCCCAGTCAGTCTGTCGCGACGTTCGCCTCTGCTCACGTCGTAGCCCCCTCGAACTCGCTCTAGTTATTTTTATTGTAACAAAAAATAATAAACAGTCGAGGCAGAACACTTGCTCCTCGTTCTAGAATCAATCAGTTCCCTTCGGACCAATGTCCGTGTCCATCAGGTGGATCCTCGAAGAGGCTTCTTCGAAACGTGTGCACTAACGCGAGCACTAGTGCAATTTGCGAACCGGAGGCAGGGCTTCCTCGAATAATTGACGCAATTTCCGTAGCTACAAGCAGCGACCACCGATCACTTGGCGAATGCTTGGTGAATCCTGCAGGCTAACGGACCGGTAACAATTCGACACTGGTGGACGCTGATGTTTAAGCACGCTCGAACGATTTCGAGCGCGCTTGCTCGTTCAGAATCGAAAATACCGGGAACACTCGGCCGGAATTGCCGGCGCACCGGACATTAGGTAACTCGAATTAGTGTCGCGCCGGTCATACTCAAGCGTCGCGGTGATTATTCGTTCGGAAGATGCGGGCGACTCAGGCTTTCGGAATTTAACCATCGTTGTTAGATTCTTAGAGCCTTTTCCAAGCGACAGGGAAGGTTTATGAAGCGATGAGTTCGATAAAAATTTAGTTCGAGTATTATATCTAGAATGGACTCACCTGTCCGGTGAACAGAGAATGCGGGGAGGCTGAAACTGTTGGCAAAAACCGGTAGAAAATCGGTGGATAACAATAATGGCCGATTCTCGAATTGGATGACTTCACCACCCTTTGCAAACGCGATTTCCCCGAAACAATAGCAGCCCAGAGCGACGCGCGGAAATCGAGATGCAGTCTGTCGACATGGAACGATTTGAACGCTGTTAATGAAAGCGACCGCCGGCGAAACGAGCTTTTATTCCGTTAATAACTACTATATTCTCTTGTAAACCATAGTATTCCATTGCAAACCATCCCAGTATCCAGTATCCCCTCGCTAATTGACATAGCCTATAGCGTTCCTATAAAACTCGCCCTAAAGTCACAAGTCCGAACCCTATTTTAAGCTCTCCCTACCCTACAGAATCTCATAAGTGCCTTAAATCTCGATCAATCGCACTTGATAAAACCTGCGTTCCAATTTTTGAAACGGCCTAAACAGAGCTAACCCATAGCACAAACCCCCATGGCCTTAGAATCGATGGAAACAGGGACGTAAACGTAAATCCAGAGAAACGTTGTACTTAGCCTCAAAGCAGCCTGTACCGGCGCCAGCCTATATCCACGACAATGACGTTAACACGCACGCTTAGTTGCATCGTGGTGGCTGCCTGCACACAAAGTGCATCTGGAGCGAGAGGTGTGCGCACCTCCTATCTGCACGCCAGAGAAGGATTTCCTACGCGAATTGAGTTCCCAGGGAATTTCGGGGACGCGTTGCTCGAAAATGATTGCATTACCGAAATAATTGAAGCTGTCCTACTCTGGTACGCACACCGTGCTCCTTCCCCGTCGCTGCAGACGCCCTATGCAACGTGGCGAGGACGAAGAAACGAGATTGCCCTGGTGGAATTTGGTGTCTGAAACGTTAAAAAGTGAACTGTGTGGTTTTTTGGATGATTCGAGTAGCTACGCGCCTTAAAACATGCGGCAGAATCGAGTTAGAAATCTGTCCTGGGTCTGGATGAACTAGCCCTCCCTGTTGCACAGGGTCAAACGGGCTTGTCTGACCGGAGCGGAATGCTTCGGGGGTGAGAACTGATAAATAGACACCGATTACAGGCCCGGTTCTCTGACCGCCTATTGGAACGAGATTCTGCCGTGAGAAATCTAGTCTGAATTAGGGGAACTCGTGACATAGCAATCCCAAACGATACAAATTCCACGAATTCCTACTTATTTCAGTTGAAACAGTCTGCTGTCTATTCGTTGACAGTGACTGCCTATTACTTCGTGTAGAAACCAGGCTTCCCATCTACTTAACCATGCATCTACTTCGATTGCTACACGAACGTCTTCATAAATATGCAGAGGAATTGTCAATCGATAAGTAGGTCGGTCAGGGGTGACAAAGGGCTGCTATCGAAACCGAGGTGTCACTCGATTCAAGTAACGAGGCAGCAGAACCCCAAGGACTTCGGGTCGCGTCTCCGACAGAGGGGCAAAGATTTCTCCGGAAGAGATCTCTTGTTCCTTGGAGCATGAGTTTTTAAATGAACCTTCCGTCACGAGGATATTTACACGACGATAAATATTTCGCGATCAGGCACGAGCGAGTGACGCTCAAAGTACAAGTTTCCGCTGCCTCGGAAACTTCAGACCGTGAGATCCCAGCGAGAATTCAATCTGTCTGTGAATTTAACGAGAACGACGCAGCTCTCAACGTCCGCGTGAAACCTTTTATTTATACATGCAACTTCGATGTCGTTCTGCCCGTCCTTCGATCTCGGCGTCTTCATGGAAATTTCTCGAAAGATTCATCTTAATATGCGCTCTGCTATAGGGTACTACGCACAGCTAATAATGGACCATTGATTCTGTCCACAGGTCACCAGTGGCTAAAGACCAACCTGGACGTAATCCCAGAGTCAGGCTGGTCGGTGGATCCGTTTGGTCACGGAGGCACCATCCCGTACTTCCTGAAGGTTTCCGGCGCTTCCGGCACCGTGATCCAAAGGATTCATTACGCGTGGAAGCAGTGGTTCGCGAAGAAACAGTACGGCGACTTCGTCTGGATGCAGCCCTGGGATCAAACCGGCGGGGCAGACATGCTGACCCACAATCAGCCGTTCGACATCTACAACATCAAACACTCCTGCGGTCCTCATCCCCACGTCTGCCTCAACTTCGACTTCCGGAAGATACGGGGCGAGTACACGGAGTACTCGGTCAGGGCGGTCGAGATTACGCCGAACAATGTCAAGCGAATGGCCGAGTTGTTGTTGGAACAATACTCCAGGACGGGATCTTTGTTCACGCACAACGTCGTCCTAATGCCTCTCGGAGACGACTTCAGGTTAGAATAATTCGATTTCCAGTGTCCCTTATCTTTGTCCCAAGTTCGCCAATGTTTGTTGGTAACTTAACTAGCTGTCCCTTTGTTATATTTCCAAAGTGGTCTATTTCAACACGCTTGTTGTGCCTTCTACTTTAGGTACGATCACGCGATCGAGTGGGACCAACAGTACACCAACTACAAGATCTTGATGGACTACATAAATAGTAGGAAGGACGAGTACAACGCGGAGATAGTGTTCGGGACGCCCAAGGACTACTTCCACGAGATCAGGAAGCGGATGGACGACTTCCCAACGCTGAAGGGCGACTTTTTCGTCTATTCGGATATCTTCAGCGAAGGTAGACCAGCCTATTGGAGCGGCTACTTCACCACAAGGCCGTACATGAAGATCCTGGACCGCGAACTCGAAGCGAACCTTCGATCGGCCGAGATCCTTTACACCATCGCGTTGAACGTGGCCAAACAGTCCGGTAAGGACTTCATGCTGTACGAAACGTACTTTGAGAAGCTGGTGAAGGCAAGACGGAATTTGGGCCTGTTCCAACACCACGATGCCATCACTGGTACCTCCAAGTCATTCGTCATGAAGGATTACGCTCTGAAACTGTTCGAGTCCATTTCGGACACCACCAGTCTGCAGAGCTTCGCTATTCAGTCTTTGGCTGGGACGACCACCAAGCCAAATTCCGTTTATGTCCTAGCCGAATCGGATAGGGATAGCTACGAAAAGCTACCAAAGAAGATTCCCATAGGAGTCAACGGGCAGGAGACGAAGAAGATTGTCCTGTTCAATCCTTTGGCTCAACCCAGGCAGGAGGTGATCAGTCTAAAAGTCACCTCATATAAAATTAAAGTACTAGACCCTCAGAAGAATCCCATTCCCTATCAGATCGCGCCAGTGATGAACGCTACGAGTATCACACACGACGTGTACGTTCTGTTGTTCATGGTAGAGCTGAAACCCTTAGCCATCGCGACCTATCATATCCAGCAGATCGACAAGGTACCAGTGGAGGCAATCTCAACGGTCTACTGCAGTAGATGCGGCAAGGACAGTGTATTCCCCATGAAACCCTTGCAGGTGGGCGACGTTCAGTTGGAGAACCAACGAATGAAGCTTCTGTTCGATGGACAGACCGGGTTTCTGAAGAGGGTGACGAAAAAGGCAACCGGTAAGATCATGCAGTGCACCATTCAGTTCGCAGCCTATCCGTCCGCGCAGTTTCACAGCGGTGCATATCTGTTCATGCCCGACCCGAACCTCCGAGACACCGATAAAGACGTCCTCGAGGCGTACACGCCCCACCAGAAGATCTACATCGTCAGTGGTAGCCTCAGTTCACGGCTGACCGTCGAATACGGGAAGTTACTAACACACCACGTGGCCATTTATCATAGAGACGGTGGTCTGGGCGAGGCTATCTATGTGAGGAACATAGTGGACTTCGAAACACCACCAAAGAACCGCGAGACAGAGATGTTCATGCGTCTACAGACTGACATTCTGAATGGAGATCCACCAGAGTTCTACACAGACCTAAACGGACACCAGATGATCAAGAGGACGAAGATAGAGAGGATCGGGATCGAGGGTAACTACTTTCCCATAACCACGATGGCCTACATCGAGGACACCAATCACAGGCTCACTCTGCTGGTGAATCATTGTCAAGGAGCTGCCAGTTATCAACCAGGCTGGCTGGAAGTGATGCTGGATCGAAGAACCTTATACGACGACTCGCGAGGAATGGGAGAGGGTCTACTGGACAATCGAAGAACCGTCATCAAGCACTGGCTACTGTTAGAGGATATCACAGGGGAGAAGGACAAGTACTCGAAGCCATCCCTGTTCGCCAATCACCTAAGCAACGCGCTTAACTATCCCGTGAATATCTTCGTGGTGGACGGGACAGATGGCGACATCGCGATGGTGCCGGAGGTTAGGCTACTAAGTCAGAGCTTCCCTTGCGACGTTCACCTGCTCAATCTGAGGACCAATCACGATCAGAAACTGCCACATTTCCCGGTGAACAACGCGTTGATGGTGCTTCATAGACAGGGCTACAGCTGTTCCGTGGGGGTGGACATTACCCTTAAACACTGTCCGCTGACGGAGAAGATCCCTCAAGGCACCTCGTTCTTCAAGCTCGCGAACCTAAACATCACCAAAACCACGCTGACAGGTACGAAGACGATGCATCGGCTGAGGAACGGTCTCCAGGATGTCAGCCTCCAGCCGATGGAGGTCGAAACGTTCAACGTGAACTTCGTCCAATGATCGTAAGCCTGCTTCTCGGGGTGAAGCTCGCCACCGGGAGCCAGGAATCGTTTTTAGTCTTCGCGATGCTGACGCCTATGGTCCAAAAGCGTTCGTCTACCTTCTGGACAGGACACTGCCGATCTGCTTAACCCTGGCAGATGCTACCTCTTCGGAACTTCGTGCAATTCGTTGAAACTTTAGACCGTTTACGTAGGATACTTGCGAATTCCATGTTCTTTTTTACCCTGTGTTTTAACGTCGACCCTCCCCCCCATCGGGGATGAAGCCTCTCAAGTGTAAATATTTGACGCGTCGCCGTGGCGAGGTTGATTGGCGATCCAACGGGACGATAACGTTCCAATCTGTCCACATCCCAGTGTACATACACAACCAGGCTATCGTACTCTATTCCGTTTCTTCAGTTCAGTTTCCCTAGACGAAGACTAGGACGACGAGCTAGGAGGAGAGAGTCGAAGGGAGAGAAATGAAATCGTGCAGACCTGCTGTCCTCTAGCTCACGCGTAAACTTGCAAGCTTCCTCGTGCCTCTCGGATCACTCTCATCGATTTTAGCAACTATAGTAACAACATATTAATACTTGGTTCGCTCTGGCCACTTTCGAGGCTCTTTGTCCACATTCTCTGTTGTGGGGATTCAGTTTGGGTCTTCAGTTCGTGGAGAGTGGGTCTCGAAAGTGCGCCAATATAGACTGACAACACAATCAAACGTTCAAAGTGCATTACACAGGCTCCTGATCGATGTAAATGTAGGGATTCAGCTCGAGCGAGATGCACGAGAAAAGCGAACGACGAACAGGATGCTCCATTCAGCCTGACTACTTGATTCCCCCATTGTTATGGGGTTTATTTTTTAGTTTATATTCCATAGATTCTTAAGCCATTCCTACGAGTGAACAGCAGTAAGGGGCCAAATCTGAATCGACGGTGGGGGCCTCTCGCGGCGAAACTAGGAAACTCTTGGCAAGAGTAGACCTATGCTTGTCCCTCCTGCACATTACTCCTGTTGGCCCCTTATCAGAGCTGTACTTATAACCTATACTTCTAATCAAACTACTTCTATTCCTTATCCTCTCCAACACTTCAGATCACTCAGTATAGGACAATAATAAATTAATTCTATGATATCCAATCTTTCTGACGAAAACTCTTGATTCACTAAATTATTTCAAGTGGTCAGACCGAAAACGGCACCATGTAGATACTATAAATATTATATAATATTGTACATATCAAACCACTTTACCTTAGACCGTATATTGTGATAGCAAAGTAAATAATGTAAATCGTATACACCTATTTTCATATGTGAAACGTTTTACGAGGGACTCTCTCTTCCTCCTCGGGCAGCCGAAGCAGAGAAAGAAAATCATCGCCAGGACACTCTGGTGACTTCCAACCACGGTTTTATGCACAGGTCTGGAAAATTCCACGGTGGTGGTATCCTGAATTTCCGCCAGCCACGTGGCGCTGCTATCGCTATGGCGAATGCGTTAATGGCGAAGCATATTTATAAAATGAAGGGGATCATTACCACCATGGGAGTTTTTTGGACCTCTGTATACGAGCGTGCTTCCAACGCTCTTCCAATTCTAGCGGGGACACGATTTAGTTTCGTGGCCGGCCCTGACCGGCTGGAAAGTACCTATTTTTTACTTTTGCTAAGCGTATCCGGCTGAACATTGCGAACAGGCGTTTTGCTGTACGACAGACTCGTGTAAATATTAGACTAATTTAGCGAGAAAATAAAAGTGTGTCGCGTTTTTAGAGGCTGGCAGCTGCTGGACCTCGCGTTTCTCTGGTGATGACACGTGTCCTCTGTCACTGAAGGGAACAGACAATAGGTTTTATCTTAATTTTCGTTCACCTTCGAACCTGCTTTTAACTCTCTGACCAAATGACCATAGAACTCTGTTCGTTAAGTTTTAATTAATAAAAGGAAATAATTGTTGTTAGAAAGAATACTTTCTATTACCTATTGGTTTTATTTTCTTGTTATACAAGAACAATATTTTAGAATTGTTTAATTTATTTTTAATTTATAAAATGGCATACTGTTCCTTCGAGTGACCTAAAGCAAGGAGTGTACATGCTGGCTTTGAACAAAATGGTTCTTCACCATGAAACCACCATGAGATTCGCGAGGGAACCAATGGGAAAAAAAAATAGAGAAAATGATCGCCGGAGATCCGTGACTGTCCTTGTAACGATATTGTAACATATTACGTGTTTGTGCTGTCTCTAGAGAAGAAAGATCTATATTAAAGATGGTATATGTATACACGTGTACGTGTGTGGTACGCGTATATAGAGATTATATTTGCTAGGACTGTGTGCAAAACTGTTTGCGACCAGTCAGGCAGACGAGGACAATTACACACCACGGTATTCCTTATGTTACAATGTAATATTATATTTATTGAATAAAGATAGTAACTGACGTATTTTAATTAAGAGCATGGTTGTGCCTTGTTCCTTCTCCCTTCCCTAATCTACAACTGTAATGATTTTTAATAAACTCTCGCTATATTGCCAATTATGGGGCCGGCAATATAGAGAGAGCTCCTTCCCTCCCTTGCTGCGTTTGACTGTTGAAGTATGTCAGTCTCACTCTTCATTCACCTGGCAATATAAAGAGTGGCAATATAGGGCGAGTTCGCTGTATTCCTTATCTAGAACTGGATGTACTATATATTACACTCTAGAAAGCTGGAAATACGGCCTATAACCGTTATCAGCGAATCGTGCACATGATTCTACACCAGACGTGATAGCAAATCAATGGAATGACGCTCCAACGTCTTGTATCTGGGCTAAGCTTTAATCGATACGATTACTTGACATAATTCTCATTAACGAGGAGACACGATAAACGTTATAGCACACGAACGGTGCAATGCAAGTTGCTCATTGTAATTCAGCCCCGAACGTTTTAGAGGAGGTCATTAACATGCAGCTAATTGATTTCCCTTCAGATCTTGAATTTTTATTAAATTTAACTAATTAGGCCCTAAATCTCCGATAGTCGATACTATACCGAGGATAGTAACATGTTCCACGAAGCTTCTGAGTTAAATATATTATTTTTAATTAAATACCCGAGCACTTCCATCATTAATTAAGGCCATCAGTCGAGGTTCTCAGAGTTGTGAAAAGGCTACAAGCAGGAAAATAAGTGGACATTACGAGTGTCAGCTCCATGGATGCTGTCTAACGAAGTTGGAATTGAAACTTCGATAAAAAGTAAATCGAACCAATTGTAATTAAAAGTTGTGTAACGAGCAAGTCCTTCTGTCCTTTCTGCTCTCAAGTTTCCACTTTAACTCGCCAACCAACTTCTCAGACAAATATATTTTCTCTGAGCTATTTGCAAATAATACATCTATACGAGAGACGGTGGATTGCAACACACAAATACCTTTCTTCACCTTATTTTAAGTTGCCATTATTATTTAGGTATCAATTTAGTTTATAATAATAACTCTGTGTATTTAATATTTTTGTAACAGTTTTATTAATTTATAACTACATTAGAAAGTAAGTCGTAAATACATCGAAAATTTTATATTTCGAAAAAAACCGCCATTGATATGTGGTGCCATTTATTGCTTCGTGTCAAAAAAGAACTTCTTCATAGACGATAGAGGGTGCAAAATAATCCCTGATCTGTAGTTCTTCTCGTTGACACCAGGGGGCACAAAATACACACTACCGACTGCAGATCCAACGCAGCGAGGTGAAACCTAGTCACTCTTACAGCGACTGCCGAGGGGTGCGGATCTACCTGTTAAACATACAGATACCCTTACTTTATTTTCTGCGTTTATTTAATTTGCTGTATTTATCTATCTACCTTACTGAATAAACTTACAAGGGGATGGTTTTGATAATTTTATCCTTCCTGTGTGCCTCGCCTTACTATTCTTTTATAATCTATTTTACACCTCTGCATCCTTTACATTCCTGCAGCCCTTATATACCTCTATCCTTTACACCTCTACAACCCCTGTATCCCCGCAGCAGACAGCACAAAATCGTACCAAACTTAATTTCCACTTTTATCGCCAGAGGGCGCTGATTCGACCTTCGAAATTTAGTTGGCATTTTTGCCGCTAGAGGGCCAAAAATTTTGCAAAGTTTAGTTCCTTTTTCCTCCACCAGAGGGCGCTGATTCGACGTCGAAAATTTAGTTCGCGTTTTTGCCGCCAGAGGGCCAAATTTTGTGCAAGGTTTAGTTCCTTTTTCCTCCACCAGAGGGCGCTGATTCGACGTGGAAAATTTAGTTCGCATTTTTGCCGCTAGAGGGCCAAAATTTTGCAATGTTTAGTTCCTTTTTCCTCCATCAGAGGGCGCTGATTCGACGTCGAAACTTTAGTTCGCGTTTTTCCCGCTAGAGGGCCAAAAATTTTGCAAGGTTTAGTTCCTTTTTCCTCCGCCAGAGGGCGCTGATTCGACATCGAAAATTTAGTTCACACTTTTCCCGCTAGAGGGCCAAAATTTTTGCAAAGTTTAGTTCCTTTTTCCATCACCAGAGGGCGCTGGTTCGACATTCAACATTTAGTTGACATTTTTGCCGCTAGAGGTCGTTCGATATTGTACACATTTTGTTCCCTTTTTTGTGTTTTGATTTGTGTTTAATTTTCATGCATATTATGGTTTTAATTTATTAAAGACTACACTGTAATTGAATGTTTTATAAGTACATTCAATAAATAAAATGAGAAAAGAAATTCAGTCAATTAAATAAATTCCTGAGGATACAAATTAATAAATAACTCAGAACGGAAATTGTGTAAATTAAACAAATAACTCGAAAAGGAAAGTAGATAAATTAAATAAATAACTCAAGAAGGAAAGTGGATAAATTGAATAATAACTCAGTTATATTTCTTAAATGATTTATTTACCATGGCGCATGAAGAGAATACAAGTTTGTCTTACAATTATTTTAATAATCTTTCGGTCTTGTACCATTTTTGATTAATTTATAATAAATAGAGTCAGAGGGAATCAGAATTGTTTCTTTTCAATAGTCTGTGCGGGGTGCGACAAAGAAGAAGCTGATAATACAAGTACAATTGTCATACCGACTGTATTGTGTACATGCATGCAGATCTAATTGTATCTGGGGTTTCTGGGACCCCAGAATGCACTTTGGGGTATGCAGGACTCCGAAATGTGATTGGGTGCCTGAAAACCCCGGCGGGGCGTAGGGAACCCCATAATGCAATTGGGTATCTGAAAGCCCCGTCGCTCTCGGGGTATACGGGACCCCCAAATTTGTTTGGAACCCGGAAAGCCCCGGCGTGGGATATTCGGGACCCCAAAATGTGATTGGGTTCCTGAAAGCCCCGGTGCGGCTTAGGGTATCTAGAACCCCTTATACGCTGCGGTGTTTTAGCATTCCAAGAATCAGCGCGGGGTGCCTGGGACCCAAAGTATAATGTGGGGTATTTGGGCCCCAAAAATGTAACACGGGGTTTCTGGAACCCCAAGGATGTCGCGCGGAATGCCTGCAATTTCTGGCTGGTGCCGTGGGGTGCCAGGAACCCCAAAATACACGCGCGAGAATGGGAGCCCGCAAAATGTACCAGGGTGTCTGGGACCCCACAATCATGATTCCACGAGAACACAGACATTCAATCTTATTAGATCTGTAGTCACCGGGTGTACTTTCAACGTAAAACATAACCTATTCGTTTAATCGATAAAAGAACCAAAATCATTGAAAATATTTGTTAAATAACAAGTAAAAATGACAGAATATTTTGTAGAACCCGCTTTTATAGTTGGAGAAATAAACGAAGATATAAATTTCAATTTACCACCAGTGTCCGGTGAGGAATACATTAAAAGGGTGATGTAAGTAGACGTTTCATGACAGTTTCAGCTACAGGAATAATAAATAATTTCTTTAAATCATTGTAGGATAGAAGCACAACAATGTGCTGACGTTGTGGTGGCCGACATTGATCATAAACAGCTTAGAAAACCTACGATTGATGTCGAACCCGTAAGTTTGCAAGTGGTGTATTAAAATTTTATTCAGGAATAGGAATTCTGTTTGCAAGCGAATAGATAGAATAGAATAATTATGTTAACGCAACGTTACAAGTTATCAGGATGCGTAGAAGCACCACCGTGGCTTGGTCCTACCATTGATTGGCAGTTGTATCAAGTGTCAGAATTTTCTAATGCAAGACTATACATAAGCCAGTTGAAAAATGATGTTCAGACGTTTAAGCATAATTGGAAACGACCAAATATCAATTTGGTATGTAACTCGGTACTTTGCTTTATAAGTACTAAAGATTTGCTTGGTTATTAATTACCTCCTGTTACAGCCAGACATAGGCGATGAAAAAGGTTGGATCAAATTCTGTTCAGGTTGTTACAAAGAAAAGATAAAGATTGCTCCAACGTTAAGCGTGATTTTTTGCTTGAACCAACCGATCGTAGAAAGAATATTGGAATATCTGGTGGAACACCTTGCGACCCAGAAAAATATAGAATACCAATTGGGTCAATGGATATACGCGCTGTTAGTCATATTAGAAATGCCATTAACTCCGGACGTTTGTTCTTGTTTGCGTTCGTTAGCTAGAACATGCTCGGTTATGCGTGCAGAATCGGTAATTCATATCTAAAAGAATTATTATACATTCTAAAAAAAAGAGAGAAGAGCTGAAGTTTATTGTTTCTGTTTTTTTAACAAATCAATTTTATTTTATAATTGTGTATTAAATTTACCGTTCACATAAATCAGAAAGAAATAATCTAAAAGAAATATTTTGTATTAAAATGACATATAAAAATGATTTACTTTCGCCTTTTGTAACAAATTATTTAGCTAAATGTTAATCCTCCCTATTTTCTTTTTCAGAAACAATTGGAGGTACATGAAATAGGGGCGCTGAATTTATTTATATGCCTAGTCTCAAGATATTTTCGACAGCTCGACTTGGCCGATCCTTGATACTCCATTTATTAAAGTGCAATTACAATTATACTCGGATGTTTCAATAAAATTAATCTTTTGATACATCTGTCTTGTTCTTGCACACCTTCCCAATTATTTTCAAATATACTACTGGTAATAGGGTACAATGAGGCAACGTTTTAATTAAATAAAAGTGTATTACAATAATCGAGCAATAAGCAGAGAAATTGGAAAAGAACGAAGGTACTCTTAAGCTATATTCTCTTGGTCCTGGAGCAGTGCTGTTGCTAATCGTTCTAAATCATCGTAACTAAGGTTATTCACTTTATTTTTCAGGTCTTTTATCAACTCATTGACTATTGATTCTGTCTCAGACTCTGTGTAATAATGCCTCAAAACTCTAGATACTTCATCTCTTAATAAATTTGTGCCAGACTTGCTATGCGAAGCCTTTCCTTCGCCAGATCCTTCATCGGCTTTCTTAATTACCAAGAGATTTAACTTGCTTCCGTCCTTAATCCCCGGATAGAAACTCAATGGATTTTCATCTGAAATATTACAGTAATATTGTGTTAACCATAACCTATTAAAATTCGTACAATTTTCTTGTGGTATTAAAAAATTTACCAGCTAACGTTTTGCCTGTAAGCAACAGTCTTTGTTGTGGAACATCTATGCCCAATAGATCACTGACTTTGTGCTTTAATTGCAGCACTGTGTCCGAGGGCATAATCTATTAAAATAGTGAATGATTTAATAACAATTTGGTGTTGCGAAATTCCTTTCACTCGACGAACTATGGATATCATATCGAAGTGAAAGTTCGAGATACGTCATCGATGGCACATTCGTAAAATAAACTCATCGTACGACGATTATCTTGTAAATAGAAAAAAAAAAAATAAGGAACAGTCAAGATGCCTCGTACTCACGTCAACAACGCATTCTTTTCCTTGAAGCTTCTTCACGATAACTTTCATGTTGCAATGTATTCGAGGGAGCGTCTGTAAATTGACACGATCCGGTGGAATCAAATTTTTCGCAAGAACGAAATCTTGAACGATACAGATAAGGATTGGAGCATTTTATTGTGAGGTTATATTTTGCGACACACGATATTACTAACACGGCGTCATCAACTATTTCTACCGAGGACACGCGTACACATGCACACAGGTAGTCAGAAACAATATAGAGGTCGATACTAGTTTATCGATACACACGCCGCCATTGAGATTTTCTTTTCTCATTATAATAACCGAACGAATTTTTTATCCTATTATTTTCAAATCATTTTCAATCATTGCGAATTTTCTTGTTATATCATCCGTTTATTTGCAATTTAAAAAGCAACGTTTATTCAGAATAAGAAAATGTAGCCATCGTTTCGATACGATATATCGATACTAACACTTGAATTTTTGGCGGTTTCTCTGAACATTGACGTTTCATTGAAGGTTAGGTTTCGAGCAGAAACGCGCGATCATGGATAACGAGAAAGAGACAAAATCAGAGGAAAATTGTTCCAGTCCGGAGGAGGATGTTTTTATTACTTGTAGAGGAGACTTAACCTCGTATTTTGAAGATTGGGATCATAGTATAAATAAAATTTACTTGTCAAAGGTAAGCAAAGTAAATAAATAAATACACATGTTGCGTGCATGAAACAGTTCGAAATTATTTGCAGGTACCACAAATCTGCAAAGATGAGCCGTGTCAGCTTGGCATTGATGAGGCTGGCCGTGGACCAGTCCTGGGTCCTATGCTTTATGGAATTTCCTATGCGCCTCTGTCAATGAAACAGCTTCTCGTAGACTTGGGCTGTGCAGATTCAAAAAGTTTGACAGAGGAGAAGAGAGATGTAATTTTTGATAAAATTTGTGAAAAGCGTGACAAAATGGGTTGGGCTGTAGAAGCTATATCGCCTAATTTTATTGCAAACAGCATGTATCATCGCAGTAAAACTTCTTTGAACGAGGTGTCTATGACTTCCGCCATTGAATTAACCAAAAAGATAATAGAGGCTGGCGCATGGATCTCAGAGGTGTATGTAGATACAGTGGGCAGGCCTGAGAAGTACCAGGCTAAGCTGGAACAGATCTTTCCGGGTATTAAAATAACTGTAGCAAAGAAAGCTGATTCCACGTATCCAATTGTCAGCGCAGCTAGTATCTGTGCCAAGGTTTCTCGTGATCATGCGATACGAGCATGGCAATTTCTGGAAGGATCCATTGCAAAGGAGTATGGAAGCGGGTATCCGAATGATCCAGACACAAAGAATTGGCTGATACAAAACGTAGACCCAGTGTTTGGCTTCCCACAACTTGTCAGATTCAGTTGGTCTACCGCTGAGAAAATCCTGGAAGAGAAAGCCCTGTCTGTGGAATGGGAAGAGGTGGACGACGGTGGGAATGCTGGAGAGCAGAAAATCTCAAATTTCTTTTTCAGATCACCTCCCAAGTCTTGCCAGTCGAAGAGGAAGCGGCACAAGTTTTTCGCTGATAGATGTCTCTTCAATACTACTACTTTGTGATCTTTTCAACTTACAATACAATGATTTATAGCGATATTTGGAATGGAAACTCGCCTCTATATTGCTTCACTATGAAACAGTAATCTCTTCAGGAGAATATACTACGCATTTGTTTTGCCGACCGTCGACGTTGAACGCCGCTTTATTATCAGAACGTTAAGTTAAAGATAAAAGTTGGTTTGATTTATGTACATATGTACAGAGTGCTCTTACATTAATACCATGGGCAAAGAATGGCAAATACATCATGATGGATGCATTTACACACTCTCCAATGGCGTTCCGCTTGTAATTAACGATTAGGAATGTTACTGGCGCGAAATGTTCAAATGTTCTTTGGTGAAACACGCTCTACACTCACGCTCGCATTTAACTCTACGATAACATATCTTTGCGATTGATTAATAGCGACTAGATTTGATAAAAGCTACGACGAAAGAGAACATACTCTCACCGGGGTTGAATCTTATTCTCCCACGATTGGACGATAGAAACACTCGTGTACAGTTAGATATAAATGTGCTCGACACGCACTTGCTTTCATCCTTGGACATGCATTCGAGTGATTAATATTTTTCTTCACACGTACTGGAAATTTTCTTAAGACGAATGAGAGAAAGAAAAGGAGTTTTCCTAACACCGAGGTTGGCGTACCTGTGGATACTTCTTCAACACAGATTTTATATAAAGTACGGTTGTTTGTTTTGTTAAAACTTTGAATAAAAAACTTTGAATATAACCATGATCGATCGTTTTCTATTGGATCAGTTCATAAATCTGTTCACAGATGTGGGTAAATTTAATAATTAAGATCGGCAGTTTTCATAAGATAGGGATGGGGGAGGAGAAAAAAATGAAATCTATGTGCACAGATTAATGGACCAATCCAATAAGTACGAGTTCACCTGCTATCCTCTAACTCTCTAAACATACCGACGTACATCTTCGTTTAATATATTCTTTCGCCTATGTCCTCGCTAACTCCGCTAACTGCGATTATAAAAAATAGAAACAACACGGATAATTTAGTACACAATGGTCTCCGCATGACACCATTCGGAGGCCTGGAAAATGGATGAGCAGGAAGGACGCGTGTGTCTCCTCTTCCTCTTATCGAAGGATCAATAAACACGTGACCAGTGGTATGATGCAGGGCACCAGCGCGCTACTTCCGCTTCCTGGAACAAGAGAAAAGTCGTGACGTAAAGGAAAGTATCCACTCGAGAGAGTGAAACCCGCGCGAGAAGCTGTCGATATCGTTTCTTATAGATGAGCACACTATCCTGAAAGTGACTATTAGTCACCTGAGAATAACTCTCGGTACACTTTCCACCTGCAACAAGTGCCATCGACAATTTCAGCTCGAATCTCACCCTTATGCGGGCAACGGAATACCGGGAATGTATTGCCGGTTGCAGGGCTGCAGGGGCAAAACGAAAATTGTGCGCGTGGAAGTATATGCAAAGGGGATTCGTTTAACTGGCGTAAAGAGTGTCGATATAAAGTTATGTATTGCCGGTTGCAGGGCTGCAGGGGCGAAACGAAAATTGTATGCGGGGAAGTCTATGCAAAGGGGATTCGCTTAACCGGCATAAAGAGCGTCGATATAAAGTTATGTATTGCCGGTTGCAGGGCTGCAGGGGCGAAACGAAAATTGTATGCGGGGAAGTCTATGCAAAGGGGATTCGCTTAACCTGCGTAAAGAGTGTCGATATAAATTTTGCTATAATTTCTCGCTGATTTTACCTACTTGTCTTTTGCACGATTAATCTCGCAACAAAGTACTCGGATCTCGACGACGGGCAACGGAAAACCGGGAATGCATTGCCGGTTGCAGGGCTGCAGGGGCGAAAAGAAAATTGTACGCATGGAAGTCTATGCAAAGGGGATTCGCTTAACCGGCGTAAAGAGCGTCGATATAAAGTTATGTATTGCCGGTTGCAGGACTGCAGGGGCAAAACGAAAATTGTACGCGTGGTAGTCTACGCAAAGGGGATTCGTTTAACCGGCGTAAAGAGTGTCGATATAAATTTTACTATAATTTCTCGCTGATTTCACCTACTTGTCTGTCCTTTTGCACGATTAATCTTGCAACAAAGTACTCGGATCTCGACGCAAGAAGAGACTCGAGGAAAAATAAAAAACGGAAGACTAAGTTATGGTTCCAGACCGGTTGGGGATCTTTTTAAAAAATGATTCTTCGTTGAAGGATAAATCGAAACGATGGAATAAACTTTTCAGAGAGAAGCGACTCTGAAGGACCTGTCTGGCACTCAGAAGTGTCTCAGAGGTTCTCATTATATTTATTATTACTTGAGACATTGACAAATTAAGAAATGAGGCTTCCTCTAGGAAATATGGCGATATAAGGGAAGCATGAATTCTTGAAATCTTTATTTTGACGACATTAATATTATTCTTCGGACGGTTGACTATGGAGGGATCCGTAATTTTAATTTAATTTTCTATTTCATATTTTTTTTATTTTCTAAATATTACACTGTTCCTTTAAGAATTATTCTTATTCAATTTAACGTAGTTTTGAATTATTAAAGTTGGCGGCGGACCACCCTTTATGTGCGAAAATTTGAATTAATATTTACTTTGTTTTTCATTAAAAATAAGTGTAATTTTTAAAGGGACTGTGTAATATTTAGAAAATGAAAATAATATGAAATAGAAAATTAAATAAAAAAAAATATATACGGTCCCCTTCGCTACATTGTCAGTCTCCCTAAGAGGAAGGACAGGAATCCGGGACTCCACTATTTTCCTTGGAAAAACCTCAGAGAATGTACATAATAACGTAGGGAATTTATTAATTTGATATTTCTAACTGGATAAAGATGAGAAGCACTGAGGTACATCCGCCAAGTGCACGCGTTTTTAAGCGGTTTTCCTTAAGAATGAACGTTCCCACGAAAAAACGTCATTCCACATTTTCGACGCGTTTTGCTCCAAAGAATAATCTTTTCGCGATTTCATCGGGGGATATAGAGGAGGGCACGAATTGGTACCTCAGGTATCCATCCTTACCTCCTAAGATATGTTCCGCGTGCGTGTGCCCTTGCGCCCTTGTCTCCCTGCTCTCCATTACCGGCATCTTGAGGGGCTTTTCACCCTCTATGCTGAGCTCGTTCGATTTCCAATAGACGGTCGCTATCGTCGCCAGGCATTTGATCTTCAGGTCTCCCCTCTTGAAATGGTTCGCACGCAGACGGAACTCCAGACCGAGCACGGCCGTCTCCAGACCCTCGCGATCCACCTCGGTGATGTGGGGCCCTCTCAAGTATTGCGTATCAACCTGAAGCGACCAAAAACCCGGCTAGTTCTCACGTACACCTCTAAGGACGCTGCTCTGAACAAGGCTGAATTTGCAATTCCACACTGGGCTAGGGAGGGATGCTGGCTTGGACATAAGTTATGACCCTTTGCCACTGTTCCCTTTAAGGAAGTTTAGAATTTGGCTGGCACGAGAGCATCGGGGGAAGACGTGGAGGGTACAGGGAAGGAAGATACATCGTCTCTTTCAAAAAGAATTTAAGAAAAGTTGGGGCAATTTTAGGTTAAAATGAAACTGCCGAACAGGGTGTCTCGTAACATTTTGGTAAAGTGGTTCAGAATCACCCCCCCCCCTCCATTTCCGGCTGTTACAGGAGTTATGTGACACCAGTCTTTGAAAATACCTCATGATAATCCAACCTTGGACACGTACTGTCATAAGGAGGGCGCATTAAAACAGTTAGGGATAGAGTTTGCAGTTCCATTGGTGTGACAAGTTTCACTGTCACCATAAGCTACAGGGATTCCATACAAGTCACTTACAGGCTCTCCGTTGATGAACCAGCTGAGCATGGCAGCTGGTTTCGACTTGGCCGAGGTGCAATTGAACCGCACCACGTCGCGGACCTGATAACGATGCCTTCCTGGTCTACCGGTGATAACGGGTCCGTCTTCCGGCAGGGCTGTAATGAATTTTTTTCTTTTTTTTTCTTCAAGGATGCTTAAGTTTCCAAGGGAGATTAGAAGGGTTACAGGAAGAGGGGGAACCTGGGAAAACTTTTTACCCTGGTCGGATCGCGTCCGCTTGATTAGCAAAGAAATATCGTACAAGGTGCTTGAAAATTTTTGACATCAAGTAATTTTCTAAGTAAAACGAGGAATTCCAAGTGGAGGTGCTTCTACTTAATCCAGACGTTATGTAAACATTATTCTACCCGAGGCAGAAAAAAGCCCATCCCTTGCTATTTTCATCCTACCCCGTGGTCTAAAATTAATTCATTTGTCCCTGGGACGGGTCCCCGGTGTGGCAGCCAGCGAACCCAGGAAAAACCAACTGGAGCGAGTGTCCCAAGGTAAAAAACGTTTCCTGTGCCACGAGGAAGAAACGGTAGGACGATCTATAAACGCGTCTTACCCACTACCATCATGTCCGAGTGATCGGATACCGTTTGGAACGACGGCGCCTCCGCTGACACCTCGCATCTGTACCTTCCGGTGCTCATCAGGTTCACGGAATAGAGGACCACGGACCTCTCGGTCGAATTATGAATCTGGAAATACGAAACATCATCGAGCCATCCCCCCAGGGAGTTGGGACCTTAGGATCGACACTTGGTATGGGTAGTGGAAGAAGATGGCGTATGTACACCAAAAACGAAGCATGGATAAGAGCGATGTAAAAATGAAAAGCGTCATGCTTTAAATAGATTGCACGCGGAGAGTGGTGCATTGGCACGAGACAAGGAAAATCAATACGATGTGATTCTTACGTTCGCCGTGACACCTGGCAGCTGAAAGACGAGCACCGGTGGCCTGTCCTGGGGAACGTATCGATAGAATTCGTTCCCGTCTTTGTACCATTTCACCGAGTACAATGCCTCACCGTCGAGGTTGAAGTTACACTCCAGCCTTATGTTCTGGCCACGGACCACGTACTGGGGTACCACCAGCTCCAGCATCCTCAGAGCCTCCGTATCTGGAAGGCGCCAAAAGTTAGATTAGTCAGGGTAGGTTAGGAGCTTAGGGCCTAACCTAGACTTAACTGGTAAGTATTTAGGTTGGTGTGTCTAGGATTCTTTTTCTAGGGGACACCAGGTACCTTAGCTTCATTAACAATATTAAGCATTTCAGAATTGGTTAGATTAATAATTTAAGCCCTAACCTAAACTTATTTTAGGTTATTTGCACAGGATTAATTAAGATTATTTTTCTGAGATATACCACGTTTCTTAACTTCATTAATAATATCCAATTTTAAAATGATTGAATTTTCCAATTTTAAAATGATATAATTCCAAGTGAATTGCTAAATCGTTGAATATTAATAAAGAATTTTACGTTTCGTGTAACTGCAGTGAGAAATGTGATTTTAAAACGGCAATCGTGCTGGTTACTTCGATTAAGCGAAACGAATATCGAAGAATTTCCAATTTATAATTCCATCTGTTCATTACGAAGGAAAATTATTCGTTAATTAACACGAGTGATATCGATGCTGTGGTTAAATATTAATTTCAATCTCTTCTGTAATTTTCAAATGACTTTTTCAGAACACCATTTCTCCAACCGAGTTGTTCCATAAGTATAGAGGGTACTTGAAAAAGAAAAAAATAAGAGGAAAAAATGAAAAGTTTTCCATCGCTATTTCGTGACACGAATGATTGAAAGCAGAAGCGTCTGTCTCGTTGGATGCAGCCATTTAAATCTTGAACGGCTAACGTTTCGTTTTATTTTCGTTTGAAAGAAAATCCTATGCAGCCGACAGGAATATCAATTTTAACGACTGGCAAATTCATCGTTAACTCGACGTTGCGACGCTATGAAGGGAAGAGTTTGCCAGGAATTACGGAAGAAATAAAAGGACGACGACCCCGTCGTCCCGGCACCGCTTATCTCCCGGCACGCTTCGATTTCATTTTCCTCGCGACTTTTTAGCCCCATTACTTTGTAACGGGATGGGCATTAACTCGGAATCGCGCGACATTAAGGGCACACTTTGCAACAAAGAGAATTATCTCTCTTCGTCGTAGGAGAATAATTATTTTTCAGATGGTACAAAATAATGAAGAAGAACGACTCCTTGGTTTATCATGACAGATTATTCTAACCTGAGTAAAAAATACCTTAACATCCGATCCGCGTTACTCTTTCCCCACGGCTGGGCCAACTGTCCTACGTTACCGACTGTCGATAACAGAAGAAAAACTTGAGTGGTCAAAACGTCTACCATTCGCCAAATGTTAGTTCCATTTCAATAGCACCCATTAAATAATCGAAAAAGAAAACAGATGGGTCAGGTGATCCGCTGCGGGGAAGAAAAAGTGGCGCCACTCGAAGATACGACGGGGGGGTTTGGAACGTAACGGGCCACAATATCTGGTCCGGAAAAGCCTTGGGGGTGAAGAAAAAAGTCTCTTGTTCGTCCGATTGTCGAGGCTCGTGATTCACAGCTGCAAAAACCGATCCAATTATTCCGAGAACGCTCGGGGCGGGATGCTTTATCGGGCCGCGGATCCCGCTTCTGGTGCACCGTCGACCCCTACGACCGTAGGGGAATTTTTCTGTCGGGCAACTTGTCGCTTTGCAACTACCGCGAAATTGCGGCTTTGTTTCCGCCTCTGATGCGTGACAACTTTCCTTTCGAAGCAACGCGTCCTCGTTCTGTTTTGACCCTTTTTGTCACTCCAGGGGAATAAATCAGAGGTTAGGGATGATTCTTGTGTTTCCTGTCATTCCTCTCCACGCTTGCAATTATAAATAAGAAAAAAAAAAAGAGAGAATACTTTAACAAATCCCTTGAAATCGTTTCTCCCATCTGGAGGTCGAAGCGACCCCAACGGAGAGGGTATTTAAAATCCCCAAGGGTGATTTTCCACCATCCACGAGCAAATATTTTTCCATCGGCCTGGAAGTCGCTTGTTACCTTTACACACCGTGCCTATGTGTGCGCTTTGGATCGACAAAGGGTTGCTTTTCGTTGCTGAATCCCTGCTTAAGGGGGTGGCGGTGGTGGTCGAAGAAAAGGAATCGTGAAGGATGATGAAATGGTGTGAGTTTGTCCGAGGAGGATGGCAAAAGGGGTGGGTTATTAAAGGAGACAGAAAGGGGGGGAACGATAAGAAAGAAGGGCAACGAACGTGAATAGTGATGTAAATGGGGTGGTATCAGGGGTGAAAGGGAAAAAAACCGTGATAAGTGTGAAGACGATGGCGAGAGAATGAAAGAAGAGAGATAAGAAGGCTCGATAACGAGCACAGTTAAAAGACGAGAGGGTGTAAAGTAAAGGGAAGAGAGAAGGAGAAAAAAGGAAAGTCTAGTTTAGAGAAGAAAAATAAGAAACTGTAAAAACATTAGGTATTTACTGGCTATCTTTTGTTGCTATTAATGTTGGCTGCTTTGACGTCTAGCTTTCTGCCTTTGTGGCTCCTTATTGAGACCTTCTTTCTTTTCAACTTCCGAGAGGTTCTTTGGGTGGCCTTTGAAAATGATACGAGGGTGGTTACATTAAAGTCGAAGATAGAGATTCCACTGTGACACTGACATTGTGTGTTCGCTGAATTTTCCTTTTATTCAATAGCACAATGGGTGCCAGAGATCAAACCACCCTTTAAATCTTCAATTTTCTTAGTACTCAAGGTTTCATCCCCTTAAGTAACCGAATCTGTAAAATTCTACCAGCAGCATTAACCAAGCTCCAAATCAGCCCCTAAATTTCTAAAATCTTCTAACTTCAATGTTCAGCCCTCAGAATGCTACTCCTACGAAAGAAATAAAGCAATCCAGGCAAAAAAACCTGGTGTACTTCAGCAAACGATCGATTCGAATGACGAAGGGTGTTCGTATCGAGGAGGGAAGAAGTTGGACTCTATTTCGATCCACCCTATTCGCAGACGTTCACCCTCGCCACGGAAGAAGAAGTCGAAAACGAAAGTCGTCGAGGGGAAAGGGGTTGATTCGAGAGGGAAGGGAGAGAATGCAAGGCGAATATGATTCATTCGTGGTACGAATGATAACTCATGCATATTGAACAGCAGGGGGTCTGATTTTGTTCTGTGAGTCAGTGGTTGCACGCGTCTCGACGCTCCGGGCCCGTGCGTCGATGAATAACCGAGCACCGTCCTTTTTTATCGACTGAGATCGCGCGACCACTTAAACCTAACCTCGAAAAGGCAAAACCGATTCGTCGCATATTCATTGTTCCCTTATCTTGAATATCTCTAAAATAGAAATAATTCTACTGGAATAAAATTAAGAAAAGACTATCTCCGTCGATTGCTGGCATCGGTTGTTCGACTAGTTGACACGCTGTTTTTTTTCGCGCGGGTAAACGTTGATTGACTTTCGAACACGGCCGGGAATCTTTGCTGACATCCACGGAATCGAGGGAGAGATAGGGTGAGAGGAGTGTTTGCTGACTGGAATCGAGGCTGGTGTGCTCCGTCGGTGAATTCAATGTAATTTATTTCGGAAATCTATCCTAAACCTAACCAAACTTCCTCGGCAGCCACGTTCGTTATGCCCTTACCAAAAATTCTAACCTAACCAACCGAGAAGACCGGTTGGATAGCCGTTCGAAAAGGCGACCAGTCGGGATTATTAACAGTGACCAGACACCCCGTACAATCTTAATCCACGGGAGGCTTTAAAGCGATCAGACACGAGACGGAAGAGAGGAGGAGAAATCCACGCTGGACAATTGGATCTCCGGCGGAAGATCGGGTCCCACGGGGAAGCCCTTTCGTCGGCGGGGAGTCGGTGAAACGAGAAATTGTAATGGATAAAGAGACCGAGGAAAGGGAATCTCGCAGGTGTCATCGAGTTGACCCCCCCAAAGCCTTCTACCACGGGTGTCTGGACAGTCGCTTAATTTCGTCTCGGTGTTGCTTTACGGAAATCGTATACCGTCCCATAGGCGAAGCCAGCTATCTGCCAGCCGCATCGGCTACCTGCTCGGCATCGCGAAAAGGGCAAACGGTGTCGTGTGTCGAGCACTCGGCTCTCGCCCTGCAATGCCGACCTCGATGACAAACGGAGACACGCGTGACCCCCCATTATACGCCTCATCCTACCCAACCAGGAACAGTGTTTTTCAGCTCCCCTAATGCCAACTGGCTGGACAGTAATTTCCGTCGAGGGAAATAGAGAAGGCGCAACCGGCTCCCTCGAGTGCCGAATGCGGTATCGTAACCTAACCTAACCTCTTTTATCCTCGAAGATGCGAAGACAGGTTGGATATAAAAGGATAATTGTTTAGATCACGAACGACACCCCGGATTTCGATGATTTTTAAATACCACCGATCGGTCTTAGTTTTCAAAATATTTTCATAAAATCATAACTAGCCACGTTCTCAGATGAAAAGTCGCGATTATCGGACATTTTAATTACTTATAACTTTTAATTGCGTTGACCGATCTCGATGAAATTTTCAGTATATACATAACTTACTTGAAAAACTTTTTCACTCGAAAACTAAAGCCAAGCGGCGATTATATGTATAGGAAAAAGTTGTTCAAAATGTTGATTTCTACGACATATTTAAAAATCATCGAAATTGGCTGATAATTACCGTCGATGTCCTAACAACAGGCTATCATTCAAGCTTCCACGAGGACCAATTAACAGCTTCCTAGAGGAATCCCAGTCAGCCTACTACGACTTTCGTCAACGGGTGAAAAAGCAAGCAGCACGCAGGATTTACGACGCCATTTACAGCCGCTAATTGCTGCAACGAGCCGAAAGATAGGAAGTTTCCGGTTGGCAGTCACTGAACCGATCGTCGAACGATCGATGGGGTGCAGCAGGGTGTACGCGTGTATCGAATAGAGGGAAACCATAAGTCGAGAGAGAAAACGAGAAGCATCTACCCCCGGGAGAAGTATTCGTCTCACGCGCCCTTCGGTCACGCGTGGCCGTGGAAAAACGAGACGTTTTAATAATAGTAATAAACGAGGAGGGGATTTGCCTTTTTTTTTTAGACGCTTCACGGGACACCCTGATTTATGAAGGTAGGACGGACACATTTGGGACCAGCGGCCAAATAAACAGGTACGATGACGGGGTGCGAATGAATGTCCTATTTACAGCGTGTGTTCTCCATCGTCGGTCGGGGGCTGTTTCTTCGACACTGATTATAACGCGACCCGGATGTTTCTATAAACATACTGGGCGCGGTCGCGGTGATGGATGGTGAAATGAATCAGGTTTATTAGCGGAGGATGAATGGCCGTTCGCAGTGCACCCCCTCGCTCCCTTTGGGGAGGGCCAAAATTGAAAATTAACTAGCTTACTGTCCACCGATCATGAGAAGTCCTATCAGAATAACGTGATCTGATTGGCCGCGCTCCACCCCCGCTCACACGTATGATTGGTCGAAGTGATCGCGTCTACCAATTAGGCTCCTGTAAAATCCCCCCTTACCTCTGTCTCGCCCCGCGAGACTTCTCGTCATCGGTGATAAATAGTCAGTTTTATGGTTGAAATCCATGTGAATTTAAAAAGATTTCGGGTTAAATGAGGTTAATTGCATAGAAAAGAATTTTTTAATGAAGTTACTCCGTGAATTGAATGTTCCTTTTTTCCCCTCTTTTTTGTTTGAGATGTTAATGGGCGGATTCACAAAGGTAACGGTTGGAAAAGGACCGAGTTTTGTTCGAGCTTGTAAACAGACTGGCCGATAAATAAGATCCGGCGAATAAAAGTGTCGGCAATAAATACATAAATTACGGCCAGGCTTTAATTAAATAATACCCGGTTGAAAATTTATGGACGCCGTGTGATAGCCGAGCCTCCTGTAAAGGGAATACAAAATCGGGGAGAAAAAACGAGGATACGAACGGTGCGCGAGGGAAGAAGAATAAAAAAGAGGGACGTTGATCGAATGGACGATCGGATTTAGCCGACTTAAGTCTATTTCTCCATATTTATTCGCGTTCGAACGTTGGACGATCCTGCAATCTGCCATATAAATTTTCTACTTTCCTCCGTCTGTCTGTTCGAATAAAATTTCATGTTTAAAAATCGTTCTTTAGTTGTAATAAAATTGAACGTATTGTCGCTCACGGGTCACCGATGACCCGGCTGCTGAGGAACGCATTAAGGGTTGTAGGGAAAAAAAAGTGAGGTTACCTCGCCTCGAGTTAGCTAATCGGATAAAGATCCACCAATACCGTGGCTGGAATTGCCGTTTTTTATTCGACATTATCGTTTCACCCGAATGCCGGAGGGCTGGGCGAATTGTCAGGGCGGAGAAAATGAGCGGCTCTCCACTGAGTCACGTTTTCCTTTTTTTTTTTCCCTTTCCTTCTTTCGTTCTTTATCGAGTGAGTCATTTATATCGCGATAAAAATCACGGAATAATAAATGATACAAGGGTAAAAGAGGGAGAGGGAAGTTAATATATCGTTAGCAAACGATCAAAATTGCTTGTTCAACGGCTCGTGTTGAAAGTTTCAGACTGTTTCGACTGTAATGGCACACGCTTCAGCATTGTATTACTATATTATTCCGGGAAACTTTCTTGCTACTATTTATTCATGATAGCATGTGCTTAGGTTAAGTTAGGTTACGTTTCAGCCGGTGTAGAATCATTTAGAATGGAGTACTTGTCCAAAGAGAGCACGCTGTTAAAATTAGAACAATTGTAAATTGAGTTAAATTCAACTAAGTGGTTAGGTTAGACTGAGCAGTCAGGTTAGGTTAGCTATCCTAACCTAAAACATCGAATGTCCGAGACAGTCCTCTTGTCGATTGCATAAGTAATCTATCAGGGATCGGCTTGACCAAGGACTTCGGATCTTCTTCTGGGTCAATTTTTCAATGGAAATGAGACCTGTCGAAGTGTTTAATCGTTGCCAACCATTGCTTGTCCAAAGAGAGCACGCTGTTAAAATTAGAACAATTGTAAATCGAGTTAAATTCAACTAAGTAGTTAGGTTAGACCGAGCAGTCAGGTTAGGTTAGCTATCCTAACCTAAAACATCGAACGTCAAAGACAGAAATTCTCTTGTCGATTGAATAAGTAATCTATCAGGGGGCCAGCTTGACCAAGAACATCGGATTCTTCTTCTTAGATTACAACAATTGGGTTAAGTTCAAGTAAGTAGTCAGGTTAGGTTAGCAATCCTAACCTAAAACATCGAATGTCAGAAACAGAAATCCTCTTGTCGAGTGAATAAGTAATCTATCAGGGTGCCAGCTTGACCAAGAACATCGGATTCTTCTTCTTAGATTACAACAATTGGGTTAAGTTCAACTAAGTAGTCAGGTTAGGTTAACAATCCTAACCTAAAACATCGAACGTCAAAGACAGAAATTCTCTTGTCGATTGAATAAGTAATCTATCAGGGGGCCAGCTTGACCAAGAACATCGGATTCTTCTTCTTAGATTACAACAATTGGGTTAAGTTCAAGTAAGTAGTCAGGTTAGGTTAACAATCTTAACCTAAAACATCGAATGTCAGAAACAGAAATCCTCTTGTCGAGTGAATAAGTAATCTATCAGGGGCCAGCTTGACCAAGAACATCGGATTCTTCTTCTTAAATTACAACAATTAGGTTAAGTTCAAGTAAGTAGTCAGGTTAGGTTAGCAATCCTAACCTAAAACATCGAATGTCAGAAACAGAAATCCTCTTGTCGAGTGAATAAGTAATCTATCAGGGGCTAAGTTGACCAAGAACATCGGATTCTTCTTCTTAGATTACAATTGGGTTAAGTTCAACTAAGTAGTCAGGTTAGGTTAGCAATCCTAACCTAAAACATCGAATGTCAGAAACAGAAATCCTCTTGTCGAGTGAATAAGTAATCTATCAGGGGCTAGGTTGACTAAGAACATCAGATTCTTCTTCTTAGATTACAACAATTGGGTTAAGTTCAAGTATGTAGTCAGGTTAGGTTAACAATCCTAACCTAAAACATCGAATGTCAGAAACAGAAATCCTCTTGTCGAGTGAATAAGTAATCTATCAGGGGCTAGGTTGACCAAGAACATCGGATTCTTCTTCTTAGATTACAATTGGGTTAAGTTCAACTAAGTAGTCAGGTTAGGTTAGCAATCCTAACCTAAAACATCGAATGTCAGAAACAGAAATCCTCTTGTCGAGTGAATAAGTAATCTATCAGGGGCTAGGTTGACCAAGAACATCGGATTCTTCTTCTTAGATTACAATTGGGTTAAGTTCAACTAAGTAGTCAGGTTAGGTTAGCAATCCTAACCTAAAATATCGAATGTCAGAAACAGAAATCCTCTTGTCGAGTGAATAAGTAATCTATCAGGGGCCAGGTTGACCAAGAACTTCTGGTTCTTTTTTTGGGTCAATTTTTCAATGGAAATGCGACCTGTCGAAGCGTTTAATCGGCATTCCTAAGACGTCCTCGGTGAGGCTTCAGCGGGACAATTTTTCTCTGGACCAGGCTAGTCGACAGGACCAGACACGAAGGAACGATACAATTTCTCATCCGTCGCACGTCCCGAAGTTTCCACGACGTCTCACGGTAATAACGGAGGAGGCGTCGCGTGCTTTCGAGCGTTTAAACGGTGACGAGTAATAAAGGGTGTTGCGGGGTGACACGTAACGCGTCGAGGGTCGTCGACAGACACAGCAGACGTGCTCTCTCGAGGAATTTCGAATTTTTCCCACCCCACCTTTGTTCTAACCTCTAAATTTCACCCACTTCTGCCGAAAGAGTATTAGCTAACACCTTTGCACGCGACAAACGTTTTATCGTTGAAAAAGTAAGCGAAATTCTAGCATATTTAGAATAGCAATTTCATCATGGCGAGGAGTTTAGAAGTCGTAGATGGCGCTGCACCGTGCGTCGCGCTCCACGGCCTCGTTCTCCCGCAATAATTAACTCTTTAACTACGTAATTAGTTCTAGAGAGAAGCACGATACCCTCCAGTATATTACGTACGCCCACGACAACTTTCTGCTCCTATTAAAATAATATTTTCCTCCGATTTGTGTCAACTTTGTACCACGTTAACCCCCCCTCCACAGTCACCTGACCCGAAGCAACTTGAATTTAATCGCGAACAAAGAGGCTTCGCTGCACAGTGGACCAGACAGCGAAATCTAGGAAAAAAAATCAAAATTTGAAGTATTTTTTAATTTATCCGTATTTCTAAACCCATGTAAATTTTTAAACGATATATAATTTACCTATACATTTTTTTTTTATACAGTCACGATAGCCTGTCAGAACACCATTTAACGGTGAATATTCCTATCTATGGTAATTTTATAGAGAAAAGTGCGTACTTTCATTTTATAAAAGGGAAACTTAATAAATTTGGTTAATTTTTTATTTCACGCATTTCACTTTTTAGAGCAAAAATAAACAGATCCACAAAGATTCTCCAAAATTTTTGTTTTATTTTATAGCGTAGACTCTACTTTTCGATTGCTATAAAGATCAGATTCATATCTTTACCAGGTGTTCTAGTTTTAACGTATTTTTGATAAATGTCGGTGGAACTAAAAAGTACAGTTATTTTCGAAGCTTTCCAAGTATATCCGTTCGGTTTATTCCATTACACGAGATTATTTTCGCTGGAATAATTACGCGGATCTGAATTTCCGATCGATCGAAGTTCGAAAAGTAGTAAGAAGCCATTTAGGGATCAGCTGGTTCGGTTCGATTTAAATGTCAAATTAAACTCGAGTACGAAACCGTCTTATCGGCTGATCCCTTAAGCAGACATTTAAATCTTCCACCTTTCGTATCCATGGCTGGCTGGTCGAAGCCTGTTCCCTCCCTTTGTTCGTTGTTACCTCTTAATCGTGCATTTCGGATTCGACCGCGTCCCCCCACGGATCCCTGCTGAAAAATTAAATCGTGACGTTCTTTGTCAGGATTAACTCATCGAATGGTACTGTTCAGCTCTTTGAAAAGCGTGGATCGTGAAACTCCGGCTTTAGCTTCAGGGAGGTAACGACTAACCTGCATCCTTTTACTGTACTGCGGTCTGTACGACCCAATCACGGGCTTTGTTCCACTTTATTAACTTAGTTGCTTAAATAGAGCTGCCGGGTCGACTTTGACCCGAACCTATGAGGATTAAACTTCCATAGGAGCCAGCCAGTCCTGGGGGGACAAGTGGATACACCCATCGCCATTGAGGAAGAAAATGTAAATGAAGCCTTTGAATTAATAATGCAAGTGATGTAGCTTCCTCGACGCTAGGAAAGTAAGGTCAAGGATCACAGACAGCAGAGGATGTTCCGATACTCGTAAGATCATCAAAGTTAAGCTATCGTCCCCACGATCGGCCCGCAGATGGGCAACCGTCGACCGTCGGTACATAAAGGAGGGTAGGAAGCAGAAAACCATAAAGTACAATACGATGTCCTAACTGGGTCGTTCCGGGTAACCATCATAACCAAATAAAATCCTCAAACGACAGAGAGAAGTGCCTAATCGAATCTCCAAGTCAACAGCCCAAGTGGGATCCACCAGTGTCCCGGAACAAAGGGACGAAAGGAAATGTGAAACGCCATCATAGCCCAGAATGGCGAGAGGAAATCCTGGTCGAGGTATCCCATTCAAACGATCCCGATGCTTCTGGGTGCAGGACTGCGGCCAAGGAGCCGGGACAGGATCGATATAGCGGGCAGGATCAAACAGACGGTGTAATGAAATACTCTCTGTCTCTCTCTTTCTCCTTTGTTTTTCCTCGATTCGTCCGTGAGCGTCCAAGCGGAGAAGCTTCACAGCCGTCGGTCGGTTTAATTACCGATCCGATTGCCAGGCTACCAGCCACGTTTCGATCTCCTATGGCTCTGGCCGTCGTTCACCGTTCTCCAGACGTGCCAACGTCGTTGAGAGGGGATAAAAAAAAAGAGCCGATGGAGCGCCAGCGAGCAGATTAAATGGGAATCAAGTGGGCAGAGGGAGATAGGAGAGGAGGGTGCGAAGAGATACACGTGTGGAACAGGAGAAATTATGTGAGATCCGATGGTTTTTAGATAGAATTTCTATTTGAGAAGGTGGGTAGTGACGTGGTGAAATCTAGGCTGGATTAGTAGAGGTGGTGAGGCGTACTATACTTGGGGTAGTTCTGAAGTGTATCAAGGTACCCTAGGGCCTAAGGTCTGGAGCTTAAGCTATGGTACTCATTGTACCTACTATACTTTCTCCCTTATACTTACATCTACTAGCGCTAGTATACTTTATTCATAGGACCAGTAGCCTCCTCCACCAGTCTTGGTACTAGTATACCCTATCAATATGACCTAGGCTATGGTACCCATGGTGTAATGATTCCACTACTGTGGGTTTTCCCTTAATTTCTACATCTACTAGCGCTAGTATACTTTATTCATAGGACCAGCAGCCTCCTCTACCATTCCCCAGTCTTGGGACTAGTATACCCTATCAATATGACCTAGGCTATGGCACCCATGATGTAATGATTCCACTACTGTGGTTCTTCCCTTAATTTCTACATCTACTAGCGCTAGTATACTTTATTCATAGGACCAGCAGCCTCCTCTACCATTCCCCAGTCTTGGGACTAGTATACCCTATCAATATGACCTAGGCTATGGTACCCATGATGTAATGATTCCACTACTGTGGTTCTTCCCTTAATTTCTACATCTACTAGCGCTAGTATACTTTATTCATAGGACCAGCAGCCTCCTCTACCATTCCCCAGTCTTGGTACTAGTATACCCTATCAATATGACCTAGGCTATGGTACCCATGATGTAATGATTCCACTACTGTGGTTCTTCCCTTAATTTCTACATCTACTAGCGCTAGTATACTTTATTCATAGGACCAGCAGCCTCCTCTACCATTCCCCAGTCTTGGGACTAGTATACCCTATCAATATGACCTAGGCTATGGCACCCATGATTCCACTACTGTGGTTCTTCCCTTAATTTCTACATCTACTAGCGCTAGTATACTCTACCCATAGTAGTAGTAGCTCCGCCAGTAGCATTCCTCACTATTCCCAAGTCCTGGCACTAGTATACCCTACCAATGTAACTTAATCTTTATGATCCTACCAAATACTGAAGATACTGATGGGAAAATCAAATTGCACGAATCTGTCGAGTATATTCAATGGAATTATTTGCCCATCCTTACGGCTGGTAATTCGATTGGACTGCTGGTTGGCCCTGGAACGCGACCAGAGTGGGGAGACGGCAGGGAGAGGACGGAAGGAAGGAAGGAAGGAAATTCCGGTGGTCGAGCGATAAGTTTTGCGGATGCAACGTATCCGGTGATTTGGCATTGTTGCTGTCAATGGATGCACGCAGGTAGAACGACACATAACGCTCGCCTTCCGTCCTTGTCTTCGTCGATTTCCGATCGATCCTCATCGCTCGTCCGTTCTGTCCGTTCTTTGTTTCTCTTATTTATTAAATCTTTGCTCTCCCAACGGCATTCTTACTCCATAATCTTTATTCATACGTCGGTCCGAGCGGTGGCGGAATCATTGAGCCTCTTCTCGTCCCGTAATCTCGACGCATCTTAAGATATTCCGAGCGTCTTTCGAGGCATGAATGCGTAATACCCTGGGAAAGCGCAATTATAGGGGAAACGGTGTGAATAAATAAAAGCTGGTAGCGAGTTTCCCGTCTCCCGAGGGAATTTTATCGAGGAAACTTTTGTTATGATAAACCGTCTGAACCGACGCCAACTTCGACTGGGCGAAGATGGAATCGGCAAATTGTCCGACAGCAATGGTGAAATTTTTATTTTGCCAGAAATTTAATATCCTCAGAAACAGGCAGTGATACCCGTTCGAATTTCTTTACTTCTTCCTTTTTTTATTAATTAATCCACCGGCTGGCGAGTTCGTCTCGTTACCCGCAAAATCGTCGTCTAGACCGCTAAATTTCTGTTTGTTCATCTCCCTGATCAAACGATCAGATTTCTCTCGAGTAATTAAACGTTGTCACGAGATCGTGTCGCTATACGAGAGAGAGGGAGAAAGAAAGAGAGAAAAAAAGCACCGGCACGTTATCAAACACGTGTATCAAAGAGCAGCGTTAAACCGACGAAACACAGGGAAACGGAAAGTTTTAGCTTCCGATTACGAGGCCGTTCTCGCGTGATTAATTAACGGCAGCCCTGGATGCCCGTTTTATTCGCCGGTCGAAAGCGTCACGCCTGGTGAGTTCCTTTCTTTGCCTGTTCGATCGATCGAACAAAAAATTCCAACGAAAAAACAAAAAACACTCCGGGCTCTATAAAAACGTGTGTGTAAAACAAAACGTCCGACCGATTGCCCCCCTCCCCCCCGGTTCCCCGCCTCTGTAAAAATTTCTTCCTCTTTCCAGTCGCGCGCTTCTCGTAAATCCCAACAATTTTCACTGATAAACCGTAAAGTACGTCGAACGATGGAAAAAAAGTTATACAACATAAAGAAAGCCCCTTTTTTACGTTCAAGAGGGAGAGGAAAAAAAATTGTCCATTTATTTGCCGCGCGAGAAATCGAACGTTTTACGGTCGTGTATCACGGTTTAGGGAGACACCAGTGAAATTGAACTGATTCCAGACGATTCGTTCGTCGTGTAAAGTGAAGTATAAAGCCCGAACCAGGTAACACCCTATTGCTGTTGGCTTTCAACCAGCCGAACGGGTTGAAAATGAATTTACACCCCCGGGTTGAGTATTCGGTATTCTGGAAGTAAAGTAATACAGTAGACGTTTGCTAATTCCCTGCCAAATAATTCCCCGCCCTATTCTCGAATTACACCGATGTTCGATAATTCCCTGTTGCGTAAGCGCGGGGAATTATCGGGCGCCCGCTGAACCCCGAGTCAATTGAAAGCATCGTCCACGATGGCGAGTATCAGGAAAGAAACTTTGGACGATTGGTAGGCGTGGTGATCTTTATTGACAGAATTAATGACTCAGCTACCATCGGTTAACATCGGCTAACTAATCAGCTCTAATTAGTTATTCGCGTGAAACGATCTTTCCTGGTAACGTATTAACGCAAATCTGTTATCTTGCTTGTCATCTAATACCACTGTCCAGACTGATGTTTCCAGCGATTGGAACACGGGCTATGGAAGTAGTATTCAAACAAATGATACGCTTGTAACTTGTATATCCCTATCTATCAATCTATCGGTTGGAAAAGTACAGATATACAGTGGACGCTCGATAATTTCCCGTTTCTGTGTAAAGGATCGCCTTCTTAAAAGCAGGGAATCATCGAACTGTAAATTGAACGGTACAGTTGGAATTTACTGTAAGCGCATACTTTCTGGACACCCGGTATATAAAAGAGACGGAAATAACGCTGTGCAAATAAGTAAACGGATTTATTCGCGACAGATAACCCGTTTGGGGGTTCGGCTCGTCTTAAATAATCCGAAACCCTGCTCGAAGTCCGTGCTGGAAGTTTCCTGGGAAAGTTTCCGGGAACTTGGCTAATCCGAAGAACGTTGGTAGGGAAGAGAAGAGAGGATATTTCAAAAATTTTCCAGGCAATTTAATTCAATAATTATCGCCGGACCCGGCCTCTTCTCGCGAACGGAAACTTTGCAAGAACGATAAAATTCTAAGGTTGGTCAAATTTACAAGGGACCAAGGATCGTTGCTTTGTTCCTGCTGATACTTTATTCTTTCATAACCTATAAAGTTTCGAGTCCCTCGTTTACCCTTTGTCAAAATTGAATCGTGCGTATAAACGCCGGGCAGAGAAGAAAGTGGATGGAAAACGTTTTCCCGTGCGAGCCATCGTTTTCCTGTGAATTCCGTATCGAAAACTAGGGCATAGAACGAGTGGATGCTAGATCGTCGCTAGAGAAAGTATTTTTACGACGACAATTTCCTGTATTTGCCGGCAGATGGCTGAATAGACGCTGCCATTTTTGTTAGACCCACTAACGCGGAACCTAACCTCAAATTTGAACGCTTACGGTCATATTTCGACAAAATTGCACAAAATGGTGGCAGATACTATAAGTGTATTAATTATGACCGTGTCTCGATGGTACCCTCGAGAACTTTTGGATTAAGGGACACAGAGGAGAAATAGTGTACCGGTACTCTGAAAGTGGAACTCCATGATGATAGTTAAGTACCTATTAGGACCTTGATGCTTCTGTTACTTTGAGGTTATAGGACGCAGTGACGGCAAGGACCTAGTAGCCTAGATCCCAAAGTGTACCTAGGTAATTTTCGTCAAGAACAATTTCCACGCTCGCGTTCAGCCCTCTTTTATTACTGTCATAAGTGGGGACGTGTTTGTTTAAAGAAAAGTACCAACCCCCGGTCGGTAGGCCGTGATCAAGCGCGAAATAGCAACCGATCAATCGACGAACCGCAGGTGTATCTTTCCTTTATTTATTCGGATCAAGTAGTTCACCGTTTGCCTCCCGATGTATCCCCGGAACTTCCGTCGAGATCGTCGCCGTTCGTTTGCACGATAAATACGAGGCAAGCATCGAGAGGTTCTGACCAAAGGAAACCGATGCCAACTCCGACGTGTAAATATTGGCTTCCGTGTAGATGTGCGTGTGCGAAACAACGAGCACTTGCCTCTTCCTCTGTTTCGCCCCCCCGGCCCGCCACTTTTCATCCGGAGAAACAGAAGAGACAAAGAGGACAAAGATTTATTTATGCAAGAACAAACCTTCAAGACGTTGGACTTTTAGCGAAAGAATAATGATCATCTGAATAGATTGCCCCTGTTAAGGTGGACACCTCCAGTCATCTGTGCGGGGATTAACTCCCCAATGACCGAGCGGGGTCGACAGGGACCCAGAGCTACGAAAGGTGCATTAAAGAGGGGATACTATAGAGGAGCAAAAGGGCAAAGGTAGCGGGCAAGAGAACACCTAAGGATACCCTTTCCCCAGATAAACTTCGGTAATAACAGGGACGCAAATTTCTTCATTATATATTCCCGTTGTGCTCTGTTATTAGCGAAATTTATTAGGCGGTGCTTTCCGTAAACGCGTTATCGCCGCGGCCGATCTGCAATTAGGCGAATTTGCATCGCGCAAGCAGCTGCTTACGAGACGAATAGGCCGGCTACGCAAGGGCATTCCGACTTGGAGATAAAGCAAGCGTACCTCTTATCTTCTGCATTGTTGACTAATTCTTTCTTTGGTTATTTGCATAATAGGTTCACAGGAGCAAATAAACCAATTGCCGTTGTTACGAGATATTCAACGTGTCTGCTTGCGCGCGAGACATTCGTTCCCTAACCTAGGTCCCCGCTTAACTAGCCGCCATTGTATTCATAGCGCGATCGGATGCGCACGCACGCACGCATGCGCGCAAGAATTCTCACGGGAGTTCCCCCGAGGGCCAAAGAGGACGATCGGCGAATGCGTTTGTCCACTATCTGCCGCGTGAATTTTTTATCTCTCCTTCGACCAACGTCACGCACTCGATGTCCGGTTGTTGTTGTTCCAAAGGTGTACCGCGAACACGACACAGGAAGTAGCGATCCGCGTGGGCGTCGATAAGCCGTGTTTCGCTTCTAACCGGTCCTTAACGATGCGCCTTTTCCTTTAAGCAGTTCGCAAGAACGCGTTAAGATAATTTTTTTTCAATCACTCCTAATTGTTCAATTTCAAGAAATTATCATACAACGATAAACATTCGGTCGAGGATGGTCCCCAATCTCGGCAGAACTCAAACCAGTGAATTTCATTTTGTCCCAAGAGTTTCCAATTTTCATGCAGAGCTCTCTATTTCTTTTCTCGTCTCTTTCTCCCATCTGCTATCTAACGGGCGATGTCACGGCTGATGACTAAATCGCAATTTCACTGATCCAGCCAAGGACAAAGTTTCTTTTTTTCTCTCCCTTTCTTTTTATCCCCCCCTTATCCCCTTTACCCCCCTTCTCCGTCCCTGAGTTGATGAAAGTTTGCTCGAGTCGCGTTATTTGCCTTCATCTGAACGACGTCTCCACGAAACTGCTATTATTATTTGTTCCAGAGTGTTATTGTAGGATCCATGGAGAAAAAGGGGGTGGAGCAAAGAGGGCGTTGCTGTTTCTTGGTTATGGTCGAACAGAGCAACGCTCTGTTCAACTCTCTTACGCTGCCCTTTGTTATTTTACCTATTTCTCTTCTGATTTCTACTCGAGAGCCATACTTGATCCTATACTGTTACAACGTTACAGAAACGAGGGCACAGCTTTGCAGTATTGTCAAAGGGAAATCCTTTCTATCTTGTTCCACGATATTAGGACAATCTCCTTGTACCGTGTCAAAGGATTTGCAACTGATTATTTAGTTTGCAAATGGAACTTTTATTAGTTAATTTTCAGGAAGATGCTTATCGTTAATTACGATTACTCGACGAGCATTAAACGATATATATTTAAATACTTTCGGTAAAGAAAAATTCACAAACGGTTACTTTGTTGTTTCCGTTTTGATGAAAAAGAAAGATAAGAGGAAAGTTTGAAAAGTGTTTGAATCACGGTGGTTGGGAAGGAAGCAATAACGCTCGGAACGAGGCGAAGCAACAGCAGCGGCAGCATCGATAGAAGACGGAGGGGGGGGGATGCGGAGGAAATTAAGGGATAAAGAAGCGATCTCTGCGTTCACCTTTTGTCGCGTAATATTTTCCGATAAGTAGCGGAAGTATTGAAAGTAAATGTTCGGGAAATACAGGGGTGAAACGCGGTGATAAGCACGAAAGAGGGAATATATAAGGCGCGTGTAAATCTATCGACCAAACTTCAGCAATACCTATATTCGTTCACCGTCTATTCAAAAATTGCATCCACCGTTCTCTCAAAGTGTTTACCACTACTTCTGACACGTCTATTATTGTACCCTATTTTTTACCAAATTTCACTTTTCATTAAAGGTGATTTCATTGGAGGGGGAGGGGATTTGACGCTGTTTTCGAGACACCCCCTATATAAGAAACGCGTAAGGTACGTAACATCGTAATATCTTTCTGGAAGATATACGACAGTCTTGATACACCATGGCAATGTAGCAGGAAAGCATGTCGGTTCGTGCGAGAAAATTATTTTCACCGAGGATACGTGGCAGGATTTAAGCCCGGGTCACGTGACCCGGCTAATCGACACTGCACACGCTCTAGCCGGCTAAATTATCCTCGAGAAAAAAGAAAAAAGAAAGATTGAACACGATATTACCCTTTGGTACAAGAGGCTCGTAAAAGGGCGTGGCGTCTTAAGACGACAGAAAATGGAAATTTGATGATGAAGAAGAAGAAAGAATTATGGCCACTCGTCCTAGGAGCTTCTAGGTTAGGTTCTAAGGATCTCCATTAGGCTCTACTTAGGAACTCCCTAGATCTACTATAAGATAGATCCTAGGTTCCTAGGTTATAGGAACCATGCCCTCCTTGGGAACTCCCTGGATTCCCCCCGTGATGGTATCGTCCCACTGTCCGTACAACTTCTTCAACCTTGGAATTTCGGGCTCTGGCCACGCCATTGTTCAGGTTTATGACGACAAATAGGGGGTCGCCACGCGAGAACACTATCCAGACGATAAAAGTGTGGCTACCTCCATTACTGGTTATAAGGGGATATTTTTCTTCCAGAAAAAAAAGAGATTTATAAATTGTATCGAGGATTAGAAGTTACAGTCTCCTTGGAATTGTGTTTGTTCAGGGTGGGTCGATTGAAGCAGCTTATTACCTCAGCTACTAAATCTTAATAATAGTTAATTATAGGTTATAAACAGTGTCTATCGAGCGAATTCCCTAGCAACATAGCGCGGATTATTACTAGCCTCCTCCGTAGCCTGTTCATCGATGCCTGGCGAGCCTTTACTCAGTTAACGAATTACCAGCCATCATTTTCCATTCGTTGTCATTAGCCGAGTACGGTTAACGCGTAGATAAGTGCACACCGGCCCCGATACCAGTCGACAGGCCTTAACGAACCGCCTCGTAATTAACGCCTTCGACTCGTACAGCCTTTCCTTCGCCTTATTGACGAAGTACTTACTTTCTCATCTACCGTCCGTGATTTCGGCCTCATCGGTGCAGAAAAAGCTTCGATGGATTTGTGATACCTTAGAAAATAATGGCGAAACGATGCAACTTGAGGGTGCTGATCGAGGGAGAGCCGGAAAGGGTGACGTTATGACGTCGACAAAGAGGCAAGGCATTTCTAAAGGTTTCAATGGGCACGAGCATAGGAACACCAGTTTCGAAAAGGGTCGAAAGGGATCTTGATTAAGATTAATCTTCCCTTAAAGGCACCATCAACAATAAAACTTCGTTTTGGAGGATCAAAAATTGAAAAATATTAAATTTTGTAGTTTTTAATCTGAAATATCCAAAAGTATAAATGAAAAGTTTAGGAAAACAATAGTTTAAAAAATACAATTGTGTACGTATTCAGTGGAGTTGGACAGGTTAGTACGACGCCATATTGTTTCTACTCATGGTTCATTCACCTTATTTAAAAATACATACATGTATAACTTAACCAGGCATTTATGAGTAGAAGCATTTATAACAACCAGTAAAACCACTGGTTTCCTAAACTTTTAAATTGTTTCAGGTCAAAAATGATAAGATTTGATATTTTTTAACCATCCATTTTTGGTCCCCTAAGGCAAAGTGCAGCCCAATTTTGGGTCTAAGTAACTTGAGTCAGATAAAAATGAACTTTAGAAGTTAGGTTAGGTTAAGTTAAGTTAAACGTTGTATTACTCATAGCATAATTAAATGATATTTAAACGCACAAATAAAAAGAAAAAAAATCAGAAAAACGACTAAATTTGTTTGTTTTCCTACTTCGTCCAACACATTTTATTTCCCATGAGCCTCCGCTCGGCTCGTTATTGCGAACGCCCATGATGCACATGCGTGCCACCTAGACGATGTAAATTTGCATTATCCCCGCGCGACGTGGCAAATATTAAATTAAAAACAGACAAATTTCACGCTGTTTGCCGGCCGTGCTGCCGACGAGAGATTCTTGATTTATTTAACGTGTTTTCCAGGATGCAAGGCGAACAGGTGGGGGGGACGAGAAATAACTAGAGAATTCCGCCGGTAATACGTTTCGCAGTAATACTTGAACGATGTTCGACGTTATCGCCCGGTTTCGAAGCCGTGATGCATCGTTCGCGATACACTTCTTCTAATTAACGTTCGAATAAACGGGTTTATTTATCGGCTGGATTTTTCATGGCGTTCGAAAGTATGGGACACTAAATTTAGCCGGTCGTTAAAGGGACACGGATCGCTTGTTTACAGAAACACGGAAAGTAACCAGCCAGACGTTGGTACACGTGTTTCGTTTGGTTTCACGCTTTTGGGGACAGCTTCAATAAGTTTATATGTACAAGATACGCTTCTGACGCGAATTCTTCAGAGGGTTGGCCCATTTTTGGTCTACGCTCGTGAGAGTGCATAAATAGAGAAGCCGTGCCACTACCACCACCAACACCACCACCGTCATCTATAACACTGCCTCCCTTATGAATGTTCGTACGAGGGAATACATTTCACTCTTACAAATATTTTCTTTTTCTTCTTCTTTTTTTTTTCTTCTCCCAACATCTATCTCCCAGATATTTAATTAAATCCCAAGGATGAAATTCATCGATCGAAATCAGAAACAGCAGGCAAATTTCTATAGGAACTGATGGCACGAGTTGAACCGTCAAACCTTGATCAATATTGGACATCGGTGATAGGGTAACTTGGACTAATTTAACGGAGTTTCGAAAGCAACTCGAAGCGAATCGTGTAGAAGTCACTTAGTTCCCAACTTCCCGGGATCTTATTATTAATTCCAGCGAATCGGAGGATTTTGCAACAGGGAACAAGTCGATATAAATGTATTTTAAAGTGGCGCTGATACCGACACTGGCTCCACTGACCGTTATTCGCAATACAGAGTGGAGCTGTGGAATAAAATTCTCGAGATTTTATTCCGAAAAAATATCTATAGTGATTTATCCTTGCCTCGTTTTCCGATGGAATAAACTTAATAAGATTTCACCCTCCCCTCGCCCGGCGACATTTATAAAAATAAAACCAGTGATTTATGGCTGCCATGAGCAAGAATAAAAACTGTTTAAGGTTATAATCAGTTGCAAAGATATCTGTAAATCCGTGCAAATATATCTGCTTAACAAAGGGGCAATTATAACCGGGGCAATATTACTTTGCTGATTATAAATTCCATTAATATATCTTGACTGTTTCGAGCGTTATAATACCGTTAAAATGATAGTAATAAATCTTGTCTGTTAATCCAGCCATTAGCGTGTACCGGGCTCGTTTTATCGACAGGGTTTGTCGTTTCCGCGGTAAGTCGGCTCATTGTTGCGGCAAAATATCCGCCATAGCTGCCTGTTCGACCAGTCGCCGTTTCGTCGCTTCGGAAACTCATCTGACAAGCACCGGGATAACTAGGGATTTTTATCTAGGGATCCCTAGATTTCCTAACCTGATTAAAAATCTGAAACGTCTGGTGTTACTTAACTCTTTGGTAACAAAGACCGTAGATCTACGTCTTTAGACACACAAATTATAATTTTAGAAAGCTGTGGTAGAATTTTAAAATATTTTCAAAAATACTCTTCTTTTGAAACATCCTGTATATTCCCCTTTCACGATCATTGTGTTACACAGTTTGGGCAGCAATCGATCAAAATAATAAACCCGACACAGCATCGAATCTCGGCTTCGGAAAGGGGAGTTTGTTTGCATCTAGGAAGAAAATATTTATACGCCAAGGTGGAGTGTGGCGTGCGCCTGTTTTCCACGCTCAGTCCGTACCCCACCCCGTTTATTTTCTAAACACGGAAGTAATTCTGTCGAGAGGGGGTTGGTATCTGCGGAACAGTGCCGGAGGAAACGCGGACCGCGGATTGGTTTCACATGTCGCGATTGTGCACGAAATATAACCGACCTAACCTCTCGGACGATCGGCAGAGAACGTATACACGCGCATGTCCGCTCGAAAAGAGCCTCGACCTATTTTATCAGGGCTTTTTTTTCTCTCAGTTAGAAAAAAAAATTGAAAAAGAGAGAGAAGAGGATTATGCTTGAAAGTTTGATTGCATCTGTTCCTACGTGGAAGAATTATCCTACGGTGAGTGTTTTCATGTAGATACTACTTCTAGGGGAAAAATGGAACTGAGGCTTCCCAGCATCTTCTATGATGATTTAGATATGTATTGACTTTAAAAAGATTTTAAAAAATTAATATTCTTTGATATGAATGTCTGCTAGGGGAAAAGGAACTTTGAGAAAACTAGGGTTCCCTAGGATTCTTTGTACTTAACGCAGGCCCGATATTATTAAATCTCCGATAGCCATTCATTTTAAAGGAGAGATTTAAGGCTTCTTTCATACTTAACATTTTTAATTTATGTAGACATAAATGGCCGTGTAATCTCCAGCTGGTTTAAGGAAGCAATATTCCGCGATTAACCCTCCACTAATTTTCAGACTGTCTACAAAGCTTTTCTACTATATAATAGACCTTCATTAATGTACAGAAGACTCCTAGCCTAGATCCCACAAAGCTGTGTACTAAACTGTTAATTTGCTCGTCCATTATTTCTGCTTCCACTGAAGAACCACCCATTTTCTATTAATAATATTAATGAAACTCTTAGGTGGTTATTTTTATTAAACTTTAATCTTTAATTCGAATTAAAGAGTGTTGTTTCGTCATACTTTTATGTCATCGAATTCTGTCAGACTTTCCACGTTTCGAGTACACCGTGATGCTCGTCGGGCGGCGGGTTGTCGTCGCTCAGGGGCCCCTAGTGAAATTTTATATCCCTTCAGGCAACACTAGGGAAATTCCCCATCAACAAGAAGAGAGAACTGGGGGAAACATTATCCGTGGAATCGGCCTCGTTAACCTCCTTCATCGATCGTTCGAACCAAACAAAAGGTTAAACAATGCTTCCAACTTGTCCAATGGAGAAGTTGCAATATAATAGCGTGCGCGCTCGCGGAAACGTGATTAATTAAAACTCGCCAGGGCCATCGATGAAAAGACGTGTGCTGCAAATACATAGCACCCAGGCGTACACAGATACATAGAGAAATTCCCTAATCCTAAAGGGGCGGGTAAAGAGCGAGTAATTCGGACTCGAAATAACTGGCGAACTCGCGGGGAAACGGAAATTACCGTTCCACTTTCGTACAATGCTCTTAATGCCCCTCTGTTTCGCGCGGAAAAGCTCAGATTTTTCTCTGCTAGACGCGTGTTTTCTAATTAAACCCGGGCTGCTTCACTGTTTTTCTTCTTACTTCGATTTCGCCAAAGTTTCCAATACGATTCGAAATTTAGAAAACTCCACCATAGGAATTTTATAAAAACATTTCCTTCCGTTTAAATTTGATCCCTGGACTTTCGTGTAATAGGGAAAAGCCTTCCCCTTCCAAATTTCCTTTTCTTAAATATTTGACTAAAATTTCAAAAATAAATTATTTAAATTGCCAACCATTTATCCCGAGTCGTTAAAACGGTAGAGGATCGTTTAAAAAGAAGTTTCAGATTTCAAATGATTTAGATTCAAGAAATTAATAACAGAAGAGGAAGCTGAAGGCTCGGGATGATTGAGAATAAGGGATACAATGAAGCTTAAAGATATTTTATACGGTTGTACACTGGTAACCGGAGGGAGTCTTATCTCTACGACAGGAAGATATTAAAACTGCTGCTGCGGCTCGTATTAAAAGCGAACATTCGAATAATCCTGGACGGTGTACCGTATATATTAATCACAAAAGTAGGTTATTGATCCGCGGAAACCTGGCGGACAAATTGCTAGCGCACCGTTTGCTGGACGCGTATGAATTTTCATTAAAAAAAAAAAGAAGAAAAGAAGAAAATGGCAAATGGTTCTTAAATTCCTCGTTTTCCAATGAATAATAACAAAAGAATAAAATATTTTATCCTTCCCCTTTAAAGGCTTCTAGATCCGCCCCTGGCATTCATTTTACCCGAATTGAAACAGAAATTAGAGAAGTCTCGGTGAAGATGATCCACGAAAGAAAAAAAAAAACAGTTTGTTTCATCAGAGCGCACCCATTGTCATCGTCACCCAGACCGGATGTAAGGGGTTGCCCGTCCCAAGGACGTGAGTTTCGGTCATCCGAGTCAACGTTACCCACTCGTGACTCTCGTGTTACGCGTAAATTGACTCATTTTCAATTAACGACGATTTCGAGCGATTAAAGCGGCCGCCTCCGACGCCGCTGGCACGCCCATGTATGACGAGTACCATCTGCTGGTGCATTTCAGACGCACGCGGTGTACCGTGACGTTGGAAAAATTTCACGTGTCCCTGTCCCCAGTGGCTCCCATCGACGTCCACCAGGTGTTTATTTATTTAAAAAAAAATACTTGATGCTGCCTTTTCATCCGACGTGCCGTTTTGGAGAAAATTAATTTTAAAACTGAAAGGCACCTTGGGTACTCTAATACTGACGGTAAATAATGTTTGATATTTTTCGACGAAAGATAAGAGCTGAAGATAAATGTTGCAAGGAAAAAGAAAACCTTGATGATTTCTATGAAGGCAGATCGAGAGAAGATCCTCCAGAAAGATAAGTACACGCGAAAAGCTTCTCATTTCGCCGCTTAATATCCGGCCGAGGTGAAATTTGGGAGCCACTGACCCACACAAACCCGTCGCCCATTCACGGGCGCGTGCTCGTTCGTGGGTGTATCGGTTAAGCGTCATCAGATGTGTTTAGATAGGCTTGTCGGTGGACCCAGGTGAGGGTCAGAGGTGTCGCCATATGGGAAAAATCCTGACGGTTTATTAATAATGAAAGTTTCAACGACAAGCTGCACCGAGGCTTCCGTCGGGCCACGTGCGTTTGTCGGATATTAAAAATTGATTTTGGGAACGTCGCTTTCTGGCAGCGGGCTATCGGATCTACAGAAATTTATATTAAAGATCAATTATAAAATATCTGGAGTTTAGGTGTGATTCGACTGTGAGTCAGAACACTTAAGGATCCTTAAGTCCCAATAGTTTCATGTAGCCTAGGGTCCTATAGGTAAGCAAATAATAATAATTAGGATTTACTGGTAGGGTGGTGTAGCATAAGGCCCTGAAGGTCTACTAATAGTCTAGTAAACTTAAGACCCTATAGGTCCTGGTAGTCTAGTATACCCTATGATGCCCCAGCACCCACAGTAGTCTAGTCCTAGTCTATGTCCCTATAGGTCCTGGTGCTCTAATGTAGCCTATGATGTCCCAGTACCCACAGTAGTGGAGTTTAGCTTATGGCCCTATTAACTTATGATTAGAATAGGACTTCCTATTAGTCTAATGTAGTCCAGACCTACAGGTCCGAACCTAGACCCTCCAAAATCCCACAGATCCTGAATTACCCAGGACTATGAGAGCATAGTAGACCCAAAATTCCAGTAAAATTTATATTAAAGATCAATTATAAAATATCTGGACGTTAGGTGTGATTCGATTGTGAGTCAGGACACTTAAGGATCCTTAAGTCCTAATAGTTTCATGTAGCCTAGGATCCTATAGGTAAGATAATAATAATAATTTGGATTTACTGGTAGGGTGGTGTAGCCTAAGGCCCTGAAGGTCCACTAATAGTCTAGTAAACTTACAATTAGGACCCTATAGCAAAGAGTTATACCTACTCTTAGCTAAGGCCTTGAAGGTTCCTTAATGATCTAGTAAACTTAGGACCATATGGGTCCTAGTAGTCTAGTATACCCTATGATGCCCCAGCACCTACAGTAGTCTAGTCCTAGTCTATGTCCCTATAGGTCCTGGTGGTCTAGTATAGCCTATGATGCCCCAGCACCCACAGTAGTCTAGTCCTAGTCTATGTCCCTATAGGTCCTGGTGGTCTAATGTAGCCTATGATGCCCCAGTACCCACAGTAGTGGAGTTTAGCTTATGGCCCTATAACCTACGATAGCTTATAACCTACGATTAGAATAGGACTTCCTATTAGTCTAATGTAGTCCAGACCTACAGGTCCGAACCAAGACCCTCCAAAATCCCACAGATCCTGAATTACTCAGGGCTATGAGAGCATAGTAGACTCAAAATTCCAGTGGACCATTAGAACCTACATGACTCTAAATTACACTGGAACCATTAGAACCTGCAGGATCCTGAAAGATCGAGTAGCCGTAAGCCAAGAGCAGCAGGGAACATGGATGTTCGACGCAGGCCGGAGAGGATGCTACATTTACCATATAGGGTGAATTGCGTGAGGGAGGGTGGAAACAAGGTAACCAAACGCGTGTATCGTGCAACTTTCACCGAGGACTTCGCGTACCCATTACATCGACCCATTTCCTGACGGTTCGCTCATACCGTGTACACCCTCTCTTGCACGCCTAAGCTTCGTAAGATAATTGTTGAACGAGGGTCGAGTGTCGATCCCGCGGTCGCGTTAATGCCTGTGCACGCGAAATGCCACGTTGCTTCCGGTTTATCGCGGCCAGATCAATCCGCAATACGAGCTGCGCCCCAATTTTCGATCTCCACCCATCCCTTTATTTCATCCCTCTCGTACTCTGCGGGGGCGTTGAAGCCTCGTACCAATAACGCAGATAGGTTTACATTGCTTGAAAATGGAATTTTTAATTCTTCCATCTATCCAACTTATCTCTGGTAAATTACATTACTTATCTTCGATTATAAAATTGTATTTAACCTTTCGACTGCGGCGCACTGACGGAAAAAACCATCAATACTGATGGCGCGATATTCGCATATCAGTCGCTGCGACTTGTTGTTCCCGGACTACTGATAAAAATGGTACCCGGAGATTTGATACCATTCTTAGAGGTTATAAAAATAAATAATTGCAAATAAATTAAAAATATCCAGTTTTAAGTAGTTTTTTAAGCTATTGTTAATTTACTAATTTATTGAAATGCCTTGAATAATAATTGGTAATTAAATATTTTTAAAAATATCCGAAATTGATAATGAGGAACAAAATGTTCAATAAGTATTCTTTGCATTGATATCTACTTTCTCCTTGGATTTTGTTTACTACGTACTACACACTATCGCGTTTGATATTTTTTTTTTCAAAGATATTAAAATATGTACTTGGAAAATTCCTTTCAATAACACGTAAGACGTAATGGATCGAAGTATTTCTTTCCCCTTGGTATACATTTGAAGTTCGAAGATATTTTTCAAATATTTCTTTCGTAGTCAGAGGGTTAAATTGTAAAATTCGAGGGTTAGAAAGGGAAGCACCTGACAATTAAAGTACCCTCGTTATAATAGGTTACAGTCATTAATGAATAAGCCTGTAATCAGGCCTTAAGCCCCAATTACTCTTCTCCATTAAACTACCAAGACCCTTGAGTTTTCAACAAAACATTTAATTATTTAATCCAGAAAATTTGGGAAAAAATGGCACCTCTGGTTGATCGAGAATGCGAAATTTCGAGTCGTATCAAAAACCAGTAACTGGGAATAGAAAAACCGGATGAGGAAACGGACAACTCGATTTTCGTACGATGAAAAATGGCACTGTCGAGCGTTGTAGGTTGCGCCAGTTGAAAAATTACCATCCTCGAACCCTGTTCCCCTTTCGAAAATGAACAAATGAATTTCTATTTTCCAACGGGCAACGATTACGACCGATTTCCATCGATGACAAACGTACACCCGCGTATAGATTCCACGGAATCGATAAAGGGTACTCGTTTTATTTTCTTCCACCTCCATTATCGTTAATGCGATGTCGCGAGAGGAATATCGTCCTCTGTGGCGATATGATGGCGCGGCTTAATAACCAACCGGACGGTTTCATGGATTTTAATGGAATTGCCGCGAGAATAGGATACCAGTATCGGGCAAATGAATTCTCCAGCCCTCCCCTCACGTTCGTACTCTCGATCGACCGTTTAAACCGTCGTTCGATTGGAGGGAAAACCGTGTATCGAAATGAACACGCAACGACGATGACAATCGTGCGCGTCATTAAACCATTCGAGCTAAGTGCTTTTATCTCTGTTTCTCAGGTTTTTAATTGAAACAAGAGTTCAATAGGCTGATTGGTTCTTTGTTGGATAGAAAAGAGGGCTCGTGAAATGTAGAACGCGATCATTACTCGATAAACCATCGATCCTTCGTGTCGTATTCCATTTTTTCTTTTTTTTTTTTTTTTTTGCTATAAATACAAGCGAAAAATTATTTGATTATTCTTCATGAAAATTTCAGTTTGCCTCGTAAGAAAGAAAACTGCTTTGTAAAGGTGATTAACGTTCCAAGTACCTTCTCAGTCCTCGAGTGTCTTCTTTCATAGCGAAGATCAAAAGAGTTATTTAAAGCGTGTATTGGAACGGAATTGAAATTTTCAAAGACTCCCCCGTCTATCGAAACTTCTATTTATCGAGCCGAAGAAATGGTTAAGGAAAGAGGCAATTGGTTCTGGTTATTATTTCAAGGAAAAGCTGGAAGCCAAACTGGACCCAACGAACGATCCACCTGTCTCTCTCTTTCTCGTTTGCGTTTCTCATGAGCTCGAGATGGACCGTGAACATCGCGGAACAAAAAAAGAATGCAAAAGAAAAAGAAGGGAGAAAAAAAACACGTTGAAACGAGGGGTTAGGTTAGGTAGGGCGGTTTTCAGAAACGGGTCAGGGTTGTGGGTGGTAGTCGTGGATCTTTAATATTTGCTAGCTGCATCTCGTGGAAGATCGATGCACGACTGTGACCTCTTTCTCTGGTCGACTGTTAAATTAAATTATTATGATCGTTATCGTTAAGCAACGACGGATATCACGGGATCTAAGCGCGTGCCGACACCTGTACGCGAAAGGAACGGAGAGGGCTGGTAACGAGGGAGGAGAAAGAAGGGGGTGCAACTTGCTCGAAATAATTGACGGTTCTCGTGTTGATTGGCGGGTAACGAAAATACGTTCTTGATAGGGTGATTTTCAATGAGAACTTCGACTTTACAGCATGCACTTCTGGTTAATCGATGCAAAATATTCCGGAGTCAAGTACTCTTTTCAAAAGTAATCACACATACGTATGTGATAGGTTAGAATAATAATTGGAAAAAAGACATTTGCATGTGAGCTATGGATTCTTCGTCCGAAAGCAAACTGAAAAGTCTTTTATCGTTTTTCAATCGGAGGCTTCGTTTCTGAGATACAAGCGATTTAAGTTTCGACTTCCGGGGTGCTACGCTTGGACCAATGGCGGCCGAGCAAATAGCTGACTCCCCGGAAGTTGCGCGGCTAATTTTCAATCGCTTATATCTCGAGAACGAAGCGTTGGATTGCAAAACGGTAAAGAACTTTTCGATTTGTTTTTGCGCAAAGAATCGCGCGAAACAAAAGAAGAGGCTGTTTTAATTATTTTGTTGCATTATTGATACAGCTTTCAAATCAGATAGACGCACAAGTATCTGGTAGATGTTCTCCCGTTTCCAATTAATGGAATCAGATTGTAGAATAAATATTGAAGGATTCTACAACCGATTTAATGACATCCCGATCCACTAGACATTTCCATCAAACCTTAAACGATTCCAAGCCATCGCTGTCAAGGCTATTCGCATGAAGATCGAGCCGCGAGATGCATAATTCCCTATGGAGGAAAAGGAGGAGGAGGGATGATGGGAGGGTGCCATCAAATTATATTAATCCACTTCCATCAGGAAATTGGAGCTTGAAACGAGCGCGTGCTCGACTCGCAAACCATCTATCGATCGAACCGCGATACAACTTCGCTTATCCACGATCGAATCTCGCAAATTTTACCCTTCCTCCGTTCTTCCGTGTTTTCCGGAAGATCCCGCGGAAAAGCAGCCGGAAAAACTGAACGCCGGAAGCTGGTAATTGGGTCAAATGGCAGAGTACCAAAGCGGTACAGAGAGAATTGCTTCGGGTGTCGTTGTTTATACTCGTTCGGTGAAACGAGTTTTTCAAACCGGCCTCCCTATGAAAATAGCTATTTTTTTATGCAAGTGGAACGATAGAAAATATTGGGATATATCGATTCGACGGAAGAAAGTTGTTTTTTTAGTACTAAAGGGTGACCATAGTCATAAATTTTGACCCACATCATTCTAATTCAATGGAAAATTTATAAAGAGGGGGGAAATACAATACATACCGAGTCAAAATGATCCGGCATTCGTTGCGGGTTGAATGGTATTATAATTTATTCACCTCTTTTCTTGCTTCAAGTTTTCAAGCAGTGCACAATAAACTTACAGCTATATGGCTGTTTGGTACACAGTTTTGTTGTTGAAATAAGGAAGGGAGGTAGAAAATTTACTTGAAAGTATCGTTAAGTTGGTGAATAAATAAGTGAGCAGGAAATTTTATCAGAATAAAAACAGCAACCCTTTACCCATCCCTAAATTTTTATATAATCTGCATACTAAAATATCTAAAGTTCAATGTGAACTATTTAATTTCTATTAATTCAGAATAGTTAATTAATTAATTAACTATTCATTTCAGTTCAAAAAACTCTCGGTGCCATTTGTGACGCAAAGGGTTAACGCGAAAAGTTTTGCAATAAGTTTCAGCTGGATCCTAACGTATCAATTAATCGGTAGAAATATTCGCATCAAACTGTTCCATTGGTGCTACACGCTACTAGCGAATTTTCGACATCTGTCACGCGACATCGCCACTAAAAAACCATTTAAAAAGCCACTCACCCTCGGCGAGCATACATATCAGCAGCAGTCCCACTCTCCAGTCCATGATTCTACACGCAGCTCCAGCTCGTGGTCAATCAATCAAAGGTCTCGAACAAATTCACTGGGTCCGGTCCGAATAGAGAGATAGAGAGAGAAATGAAAGTAAAGAAAACAGTAAGTTCACTCACAAAACAAACACACACTGTGTGCACAAAAACAGTAGAGTTCGCTAAGGACGAAGAAACAGGCCTTATAGGCGTGTATGAGCCCTTAGGGGTGGTGGAGAATAGAGCAGTCGGGGGTCGAGAGGTCTGCCGGACTCCCCTTGACCTCTCTCACGAGCACGAGCACGCGTGACGATCACGCGAGAGGCACGCGTCGCGAGGAACCAGCCGTTGCTGTTGTCGTCGGCCAGGCATTTGGGTAAAACGCGTGTGTCGCGCGGCGATCGCGTGTCCGATCGCGACCCTGCTAGCTAAATACCCTCCAATCCTACCCTGTAACTCCCACCCACGACCGATCGGTTTCTTTCGCTCGCTCCAGTCGCCAGCAGTGCCTCCGTCTCGCTCGCGCCACGGATAGAGTCGCGTACGCGAATAAGCGTCAACGAGAACGCACTAGCTTTATCTCCTTCCACTCTACTGTATCCTCCCACCCAAGCACCGCTCTCGGTCGTGCTCGGTCGCACTCGTTGGCCCTCGTACTTCTCGAGTCACGGCGTACGCGGCTACTCTCCCCCTCCCGTCGCCCCGCCCACGTGCGCTCGGTCCTTGTCGGTCACTCTCGTCGGCCGTCGTCGTAGCCGCCGCTGCTGCTGCGTTCGGCTCGAGCCACGGAGAGAGAGTCTCGTACGAGAACGAGCGCCGACGAAAACGCACGAGCGACTGTGCGGGAGTTGCGCGACCCTATGCGAACCGAGTGATGCCGGGTAACGTAGGAGAGCCGAATGGTGGGGGATGATTCAGGAACGTTGTTCTCGCTGGGGTTTCGGCTCCCCCTCGAGTCGACGAAGAATTCGTAACCGGAAAATTGGCCGGTTTCGAGTCAACGTGATTCCGTACCGAACGATTTCCTTCTGAAACGAGATCAACTGGTAGGGGGTTGGAAGGCGGGGCTGGTTGCTTGTTTTTCCAGATTTTTCTGGCATCGGTGAAAGGGAGAGCGGCGAATAGGGCCGCTGCTAATGATCGTGTTAGCGAAAGGGGTTTCTCTGGTAATTACGGGGTGACACTGTCCTGATCGAGCATTCTGGATCACTTTATTTTATTTCCACTGGTAAGGAAGATGAATTTTCCCTCTTTGAGGACCGACGGCTCGGAGGGTAATTGTTGATGTTTGTTCTTTTTGGGGCTTGTTTAAAGGTTACTAGGGTCTGCTTTTAAAATCCCGGCACAGTGGAGCAGACAGGAGGAAAAAATTCACCTCGCAACAGCGGAAAATTTGTTTTTCTACCTTCGGAACAATTTTTTATTCCCGGCTAAACGAGGACACGGTCCTTTGACCAGTTAATTAGATTTCTCGCATGGATAAAAATTAAAGAATGGTCAACATTCGTGCCGCTTTCCAAGTACAATTCCTTTTGTACACTTAACAAAATTTAATTTTCTCATTTTCTTTTTCCTTCTTTTTTTTCTAATGACACGTTACCGTAGCTGTTCATCCTTTCCAGCCAGAGTATGAGGTTTAAGCAAACGCCCGGCGATAGTGCAATCGCGAAGCGGGTACTACTAGCGTAACCCCCGGTGCGGTCATAATTGCATGCACACGCGACGATAACTGCGGCAGCTTGTTATTGCGGTTCCACGGTTTAACACAATTCCTGTTTGTTTATACGTTTATCTGGCCATTCTTCCTTCCGTAGCATGTCGAGCGAGTAATCGTGCCGATTAAACGGCCAGGTAAAACCTCGTTCCCGCTATTCTTTCGCTCGGTTAATCTTAAAACGAGATATCCTTAGGTAAATAAAAGACTAATTCCATTACCAATTTCAAGGTTTGCTCTTGTTACGGTAGATACATCTCAGAATCACCTTAACTTCAGTTATATCCTCGATTCCGATTAAAAAATTCCAACAGATAACGAACGAATATCGGACAAAGATACCTCTAAATCTCGTTGGAAGTATGAAAACGAAAAAGAATAATAGAGGAGGCTGTCGTAGGAAGGTATCCCGACACCTAAGCCCTTCATCGTATCGGTTGAAAAATCGCGGTTCCAAGGTAACGGGTATCGGTCGAGTTTCCCATTCAGAGGGTCCGGGAATTGATTAAAATCGAGCGAGGAAATCTGGCGGTCCGCGATTTTTCAGCGGTTCGTCGAAAGACGCGGAACAATGTGTCGCTATTTCGGAGTGAAAAGCGAGCAAGGAATCGACGCGATAAATCGTCGGCGGTAGCGTGCCTGCCGTCCAGGAACACTGTTTTGACCAGCGTAAGGACACGCGCCTGCGCCAGGACATCGCCTGCATTTCCCTCCCCTTGTCCTACGCAAAAACCGACGTTCCGCTTCTATTAGCGGTATACGCCGCGAATATTATTTAACCGGTCCGATCGGCACGGTTTTTTCCCCTCCCTGGTTAAAACTTTACGAGCCTGTTGGGGAATTATCGGGCTGAAACGAACACCCGTGGAAAGTAATTACGCGGCTATTCCTCTTTCCACTCGGTCGTTTTAACGTTATAATTGATGTACCGTGCGAGTACATTTGGAATTTTCAAATTTTGTTAGGTAACAAGGCGCGGCGAGGGGGGGGATAGTTGCAGGTAAAAATTAATCGAATACCACGCTCGGCCCCGATGCGATTCGTCCCTGGTGCACAAGGTAACTTCATCCCTTCGTTGCATCCGGCGGACCATTGTGCGCGGACCAGGGAGAAGTTAGCGCGGACAAAAAGAAGTGGCTCCAGCGCTGGCGGACTTAATGAGAAATAATTGAGTTAAGGCGAGTTATTTTAAGCGGAAAAGTTAGCGCCGAAAAGCGGAGCCGAGTTAATCGACGACGAAGCGGCCTTTGGCAAAGCCGAAAATTCTTGTTCCTTAATGTTAATCGATCGATCTTTCTCTTTTCAGATTTTTAAACAATGTACAATTAAAAAGAATAAAAATTTTTAATTTTGTAATCCTTTGTGAAACTTTATAGTTTTTTTAATTAAAAATTTGATAACATTGAACACTGTGTACGTCTGTGTCATTTAATTCCTATCAAATGTAACAAAAGAATATACGAAAAAGTAATGAACTCTGATTTTATTCCGATCGAATATTTCGTGAATTTTTCACCCCTGTTATTTTAAAATCCAGCGAAACCGATCGTTGACACGGTTGTTTATCGTACGTTCAGGAAATTAATCGGCCGTTTCGATTTCGCATTAATTGACGGCTAATTGTCAAGCAATAATTAACGTTTTATTCGTTGGCCAGCACCGGGGTCCTTCTGTCGCGAGCTACGCGCAACACGTGGACCAGAGGCGACGACAATAGGCTCGGTGTTAATTAATCGAACCGGCTCGTTTAGTCGATAAACATTTGTCGATTCGACGGGTTAATTAATCACAACCTACTCGATCTTCGTCTTAGCATTGCCTGTAATTAACCTACAAGCGTGCGCCAGGTTCGTTCCCCTATTTTTAAAAAATTTCTTCAGGACAAAAGAAATCTTTCAATTTACCCCCCAGCACTTCAGACCTCTCAAAAAACATCAACCCTTTCAAAAAATCCCAGCACCTGTCAAAAAATCACATATACGCAGCCCAAGTTCAACAATCGAAACCTTCAGCCTGTGTAGCCCTTCCCTTAATTACCCCCTCCTCCGGCGGGCACGAGATATAGAAACCGGTTAGGGTTGAAGGGGTCGCGGACTAATGACAAACGGGGAAGATACTTTTCGCAAAACGATCGGGTATGCCAGCTGGCCGAACGTGTCGTGCATCGATAGCGTGTAACGATCGCGTGCTCATTATCCTGGCGGGCGGCAGGGCCGTATGCTCGAGCCACCAACGGGGGCTCTATATTTATGCGCGCGACCAGCCATATGCGTTTAAATACCTTCGATGTTACAGGAAACGAACGATAGCGAGAGATGGTGTACGTGTGCACGTGTGTCTGCGTACGATATCGAAACGACGTTACGAACTAGCGTTTACGTGACTGGATTCGATAAGCAAGATGATTCTCGTTCTTCTTCGGTAACAGTTATTTCTTTAGGGAAGTTTCAGAGATTCGAAGAAATAACTAGTCTATCGGGGGAAGGGAAAGTAAACTTCAATTTACCGTGTACCGTTCAATGAGAAGAGCTTGATAAATGTACAGTTCGAAGGTGTGGTTTAAAGTGATGGATCCGGGGAAAGTAACTAGCGTAGGGGAAAAAATCACTAGCCTAGGGGAAAAAAGTAAATCCAATTTTTCAGATGACGTCCAATGAGAAAAGCTTGATAAATGTATGGTCCGAAAGCGAAGGTGTTTCGTAGTGATGGATTCGAAAAAGCAACTAGCGAAACATCTAGGGATCCCTAGGATCGAGAGCAATGACAAGATACAGCGTTTCGCGTCGAAACAAAGAGAAGCATCGCATTATTGTGAGTGTTGCGAACACTTCAAGGACCCTTTTACCACGACGCAATACTTTATACGTATATTGCCCGTATATGGGCGCAGGTCGATTGAAAAGCCCTCCTCTCCTTCCATCGCGCTGCTTTTATTTGCTACCCTCGTTTAAGCGTACATCTCGTGGAGCCCGCATTTCATACAATTACCCGGAAGGTCCATTCGTTCCATTTGAAGGATCGAAATTTTTCGAAAACTCCTATAGAGCATGGTTCGCCTACCAACCGGAAGTGGATCGACACAACCATCTCCATTCTCAATAAAAAAAAAAAAAAAAAAAAAGAAAAATTCATTTTCATCGAGCTCCAGCGATCATACATCAATGAGCGATGAAGTTTCGATGAATTTACTAAAATTCCCTAGGGATAGAACTCCTCGCCAAGACTCGAGTCCTTTCGTCCATTTCTCGAAATTGAATTTTATTATTAATTCCAAATGATCCCACGCTGAAATCTACCTCTATGGTGAACAATATCAATTAGCAAGTACTCTACTTTAGGAAAGTTCGTTCAGAAGTGTACGGAGCACGCGATAGAGGCTGTAGAAACTCATCGCAGGAAACAATAGCAAGGAGGCGCGAGCCAGGCGAAAATTCGAGCCGGCAATTATCTCGTGGCTAACATCTGCCGAATTTCTGTCCATAACCCCTGGCTGGACAACGCCAGCTGTCCGACTTGTGCGCCAGAAGGACACCAGAAGCAGATAGCCAATGCGTTATACGTGGAAAGTCAATTGGCATAGGGGTCAGCAGGCCCAATTAAAGTTGTTCAGGATTTCCTAGATCTCATTAAGTAAGGCCGCTCGCAGAACGGTCCGAAGTGACGTTCGCTCGTTGCTAGGAAAATATTTCCCTCGAATCGTGGAATTACGGCCTCCCGGAATACAATTGATCCCCTAGTTTCGAGGGTTGATTTTAAGTACCAGGAATTCGAATAGATCGTCTGATTCTGGGAAAATTTGATTTATCTTGATACGCGGAACAATCTAGTTGATTTGTTTTTTTTTTTCTCTCTTTTCTCTCGAGCAGGAATGTCATTGATCATGGAGTACGGTTTCGTCGTGACCCAAAAACGATGGAAGAAAAGAAAATGGTTCTTCGGGGTAGTCTCCGCACGGTAGGAGGAAACAGAAACATAGAAACGCATCGGTAATTACTCAGGATGGAAGACAAACGAGCACGGATTTCAATAACGACAGATGCTACGGCAGCCGTTCTAAAGCGGATGATGATCGATAGTTCGAAAATCAACGGCGCGAAAAACGGATTCTCGTAGGCGTCCGGACGTTCGTTCGCGATCCCAGGTCCCGTTTCCTCTTCTACTCCCCTTTTCTAGGGTAGCTGGTATAGCTCGTTGTTGTTGCATTCGTCCTCGTAGTCTCGCCGGGATCGCCGTGAAAACTTTATGCAAATCATCCCCGAAGTATACATCAGCGGCAGGCTGCTAGCTTCCTCCTCATCCTACTCCGAGCCTCTTCTTCGTTTTACTTTTGCATTTTACGCTTTTACCAACTTCTACCCGAGATGACCCACTTCGTGTCTTCCCGACGGAAAATGCACCCACCTCTGCCAGACCTGGACCCTGTCTCTCCTCCCTTTTACTTCCTTTCATACCTCTGTTCTCCCCCCCTCTCCCCTTTCCACGCTGTCTGGTTATCCCTCTTCTTGCTTCTTCTTTCTTCCGCGTCAACTTTTCTCGACCAAGAGCCAGCCTTTTTGTTTCGTCCACTCGACGAAAAGAAGGACCAAGGGCTGGGATCATTCGGTGTTTCGCTTTGAACGAACAAAGCGGACACTAGTTCCGCTGTAATTACGTTTCAGATGCTCGTAGCGTAAGAGGTGAATGCCCCTTTCGAGTCGAGGGGATCGTCGGTCGCTATTTCAACCCTTACCGTATGACGATGTTCAATTCGAAAACACGTGGTATAAATGGATATACATTTTATAGCAGTTGTGATCCATGAAAAATAGATGGAGGATACAATGCATTTGGTAAAACTACCTAGGACGCCCTCTGTCTTAGGCCCATGCCTTTAGGTTATGTTCTTATGATTTTTAATACTTTCACTTCCCTCTAGCGCAAATTTTAGGGTTAAGTAAGACATTCACATGTTATTTCTATTTCTGAAATATTTAGCAGATAAGTGATCCACTAATGCCCCATTGGTAAGGCTATACAGTAGGTCCCCTGTGTCTTGGGCCCATGCCTTTAGGTTACATCCCTATGGTTTTTAATACTTTCATTTCCCTCTAGCGCAAATTTTAGGATTAAATAAGACACATGTTATTTCTATTTCTGAAATATTTAGCAGATAAGTGATCCACTAATGCCCCATTGGTAAGGCTATACAGTAGGTCCCCTGTGTCTTGGGCCCATGCCTTTAGGTTATGTTCTTATGATTTTTAATACTTTCACTTCCCTCTAGCGCAAATTTTAGGGTTAAATAAGACATTCACATGTTATTTCTATTTCTGAAATCTTCAGCAGATAAGTGATCCACTAATGCCCCATTGGTAAGGCTATACAGTAGGTCCCCTCTGTCTTGGGCCCATGCCTTTGGGTTATATTCTTATGATTTTTAATACTTTCACTTCCTTCTAGCGCAAATTTTAGGGTTAAGTAAGACATTCACATGTTATTTCTATTTCTGAAATATTTAGCAGATAAGTGATCCACTAATGCCCCATTGGGAAGGCTATACAGTAGGTCCCCTGTGTCTTGGGCCTATGTCTTTGGGATACGTCCCTATAAGTTTTAGCACTTCCACCTTCCTCCACTCATCCTAATTTGAATTTTACGTTTGAATAAGACATTTACATGTTATTTTCACCCCTGGATACCGTTAATGCCCCATTGGTAAAGCTACTACCCAAGGCTCATGCCTTCGGTAAGTGCCCCAATGGTTCTGTGCCACTTCCATTTTCCTTAACGTCGAGTATACCTTCTGTACACGATATTTCTACTCTTAGGTTCTGCTCCAAGGGCGTGTATAACCCTGGACGAATAAGCGACTCGGAGCGAAGTAGTTAGGTAGTCCATCAGGCGAGCTGAACCGAAGAATCCAGGGAAGTTAGCGGCTGAAAATGGCCGGGGCTAACGCAATTGCTTTATCGCGACGACGAAATCCCCGTTAACGCTCTTACCAGAGACGATCCTTCTCGAAAGGGGTCACGGCCCGGAGGAAAATACAACGTTATCCGCGGCAGCTCGACGTATCTTCTGGTCGGCGTCGATCGAATTCGTGAAACGACTCTCGGGAGAGAACGGCCGCAGAGAAGGAGGTAGAAAATCGAAAGGAGAGGGACGAAGTCGATATACAGGGTGACGTGATGGATTCAACGGCTAGATAAAAAGGAATCATATCAGTCCCGTGGAATTTTGACGGTCGAACGTGTCCCCGATTTCCCCGAGTGCCACCTCTCACGTTTGTCATCCCTTTATTTATTATCAGCCGTAAGGACAATGGGGATGGATAAGAGGGTGATAAATATTTATGGAGAAATACACGGGTGGACCGTGTTCCCGCGTATCACCGCTCCTGATACGATCACGCGCGTCTTCCGGATTCAAGGGGTGTCGAAGAAAATCGACGAAATTGTTCTTACTCCTGATGGAAAGGAATTTTATGCCAATATCTTGCCTGAACTTAAGGTTGACATAAGTTAAATCAATCCTGCGCCTGAATACCTCGCGATCTACTATCGTACCCGTAGCACAGTGGACTAGAAACCCGTTTATCGTGGCCAAAATTATTTCAGAGTTATTTCAAGGTTTAAGGATATAGTACAGTGGGTCATTGAATTCGTCTCGACACCAACTAGAATACTGTGAAGCCAAAAATATATATTAATATTTAAAGAGAAAAGAATTTTTTAAATATTGTATATTGAAATTTGTATAAAAGTGAATGCTGGTCAACTTTTGTTGGAAACATTTTTTTTGCCAGATCATGTGACACTGCCAGAGTCATATATCGGATTATATGAGTTTATCCCTCTTCTTGCCCATTATCCCTTTAGCCCAGGGCCAGAGCCATAACGTATATGAAACGTTAATCCAAACCTGTTATTGCAAAGAATAATTGCTTTCACTTTATAATCATATAAAATGGCTAATATTTTGAATTTTGAAGCTTTGAAAAGTTATCAATGTACACAAAACTTCAAAAATTCAATTTTGACCACGGAAAACTGATTTCCAGCCCGCTGTGTATAGTTATGAATCACCCTGTAGATCAAAGTCAATTCCATCTGTCTGTTCTCTCGCTTGTCCCATTTCCAGGAGAGATCTGATTTCTGGGGGGTAAAAAATTAACTCTTCCTGCTGCGCGTAATCGACGAAACGAGGCATTAGTTAACACCCGGTAGAACGGTATCAGGTACAGCCTCGTATCACGGGCGTACATCGAAATAGAAAGAGATAAATCAATATCCTGCCAGTGTTACCCCTCGGATCGGGAAGGAATTTTTACGAGGATCATATTTATCTGAGGCACCCCTGCGCTCCGAGGAGAACCGGCGAATAAAAGCGAGCAAGGACAAACGGGAACAGGATTCGTCGCGGGAAACCGATTGAAATTAAAGTTCGATGAATCACGGCCGAGGAAACGGAACGTTCCCCAGAGTACCGAGTTGAATTCCGTTTCGAGGAAGGACGAGCGGTCGGGGAGCATGGTGGGTTGAATAAAAAATCGAATCACGACTCGGCTCCTTTCTCGACCGTGAAACACCTAGAATGCCGTAATTCCTCCAACGAGCTTGTTATTATAACGTCTTTACTTGTACATCAAATTACCTGCTATATAGACACAAGGAAGGAAAGAAGAGACGTCGTTGGGAAGAATGCAACGGACGAGGGGCCGCAATAAAATCTAATCTCCTCGTTTCTTTCCTACAGGACGATTCAGAAATGAGGCGAGAAAAGAAAAGGGGACGTTTTGTAAATTACAGTACTTACAAAGAAAGAGATAACTCTTATTACTTGTTCGCATTGTTGTGTCGGGAAGCTTTGTTCTACAGGGTGATTTAATGATCATTCATCCCTTAACGATTGAATTTCACCGACAGATAGTTCAATCATCGGCGAATCGATTGTAATATAAACAGAGAACAACAGTGATTCACCGGAGGTAAAAAACAAAGCACGCGCGTGCCAGCTATTTTGAAGAGGTATACGAAGCGTAGGGGGAAAAACGTTCATTCAGTTCGTGGAGCTTTGTTTCGCGGATAAAGGATCGCCGTAAATAGATCGGCCCGCGTGAAACGATCAATTAAACGACACGCGTGGCATCGTTGCGTAATCGGCCAAATATCGAATCGGATCTGTCAAGTGCCGTTCATTACATATCCCCCTGTATTACGTTTATTGGAACATCACCTGCTCCCACTTGTCTTTCGAGCGATAGAAAGAGGTATTTTATGGTTAAATGCGATCCAATTATAATTCTGACAATGCTGCCATTTGTGGCCACATCATTTGTGTACAAGTTGGTCGTAATTAATTGAAGGTTTAAAACTATCAGGTGTATATGCCATTTAGGCTACTTAGGTTTATGTATTTTGGTAATGAGTACTTTGGTACATACTTAGATTGGTAGGCTATTTATGATGGCAGCTCCTCAAATTGATGGCTACCTATGTTGGCAATTCCTTAATTTGGTAGCTACCTAAGGTGGCTATCTATGATAACAGCTCCCTAAGTTGATGGCTATCTATAATGGCAACTCCCTATGTTGATAGATACCTAATTTGGTGGCTACCTATGATAACAGCTCCCTAAGTTGGTAGGTACCTAATTTGGTGGCAACCTATGATGGCAATTCCCTAATCTGGTAGCTACCTAATTTGGTGGCAACCTATGATGGCAATTCCCTAATTTGGTGGATACCTATGATAACAGCTCCCTAAGTTGATGGCTATCTATAATGGCAACTCCCTATGTTGATAGATACCTAATTTGGTGGCTACCTATGATAACAGCTCCCTAAGTTGATGGCTATCTATAATGGCAATTCCCCAAGTTGATAGCTACCTAATTTGGTGGCTACCTATGATAACAACTCCCTAAGTTGGTAGCTACCTAATTTGGTGGCTATCTATGATAACAGCTCCCTAAGTTGATGGTTATCTATAATGGCAATTCCCTAAGTTGGTAGCTACCTAATTTGGTGGCAACCTATGATGGCAATTCCCTAATTTGGTAGCTACCTAATTTGGTGGATAACTATGATAACAGCTCCCTAAGTTGATGGCTATCTATAGTGGCAATTCCCTGAGTTGATAGCTACCTAATTTGGTGGCTACCTATGATAACAGCTCCCTAAGTTAGTAGCTACCTAATTTGGTGGCAACCTATGATGGCTGCTCCCTATATTGCTATCTACCTACAATGATACACATCTAATTTAATATTACCTCCTTTGGCACTTACAATTATATAAACCAAAACTAATACGCAGCCAGGTGACACTTAACCCAAAAGTAGGTTCCTCCAATAAACCAACGTAGGAATCCCCAACATAGCGTAATAAAAGCCGCAGATACGCATCATCAAAGCGGTATATGAGATCCGTTATAGACAAAACTACTATTTAATGGGATTATCCATCGAATTCATTGCGGCAGTCAAAGTGTTAATCTACCAGTCACTCGGTCCAATGGGTACCCCGCTTCCTCGAAGGAATCCTACCAGTAGTAGACGCTTTTAAGTGGCCTAATTCGATCGGGACGATCCTTTGGATTGTCCGACGGACGAGACCAATTCCTCGACTGATAGCAACGCGTTCTTCCCGAAAGCAGAGCATCCAGAGGGGTTGAAGAGGGACAGGGTAGGGCGTAGGGAAGGAAACTCCGCGTTTTCGCAGGAAAAGCAACGAGTCGAAAGAAATATTAAGCGGGCCGTGCGAGAGCGAGAGGTCGAATATCGATTTTCGGTCCCGCTAATAAATAAGCGCATGCGTCTTGCGCCACGTTTACACGGGCCTGCCCGTCAGAGAAGTACGTACTTTAAGCCTTGGATTCTTCACGCCTTTTACTCTCGAAAATTCTCCTTCACGATGAAACAGCTGAGCACCGAGGATCATCAATTGATCTCCCAATTTATTGACTGATCCGTCGAAGGTGAACTTCTAGGACAGTCTCACTTTTTTGCTGAAGCTTGAAATTTAGATAAACAATGTTTGCGAGCTGCTCTATCATCAAAGCATAGGAATCTTACAAAGAGCCTATCGATCTGTCCATTCAGCAGTCTAAACACGCTCGATTCCGCACTTACACTGATAAGGAACGATACCGAAATCGAAAATTCCAAAAATTATGAAACTGTGAATTTTTAGGGGACGTCCTTCTGATTAAATCACAATTTTGGTGTTCGTTTTCAGTGTAAAGGGGTGGAAATTGCCCTTAAAATTTCGAAAGTTTTTAATCATTTTTGTTAATGAGGTTTTTCAAAATATTCAATAATTTCAGAGAAGAAAAAAGAACGCGTGAAACGGCTGAAATTTTAGGGGCGATTTCCACCCTCTTAGACTGAAAACGGACAGCAAACGAAAATTGCATTTTAATCAGAAGGACGTCCCCTATATATTCACAAAGTTCCATAATCTTTTGAATTTCCTAGTTCGGGATCATTCCTTGTGAGACAAACTAGCTGTTCAATTCCACGAGCATTTATATTTATAAATATCTAAACCTAGCTTACTATTTCCATGGATTCGATATATTATCGCAAGGATTTCCTGATCTCCTAGATCTCCTGATCCATAACCCCGCCATTTTAGTATACCATCCAGTATCATAAATCTACTCGAAAATCTGTAAAGTATAACCTTTTGACTAACCATTCCGAGTTTGCCATACGACAAATCCTGAACAGTTGTAATTTAGCCGCAGTCAAAGGAAAGAACTCTTGCCTGGCATACGCGGTACTGCTACCAAAGGCTCGGGGTAATAATTTTACGGAAATAAGTAGCTGCGAGTCATTGAAAATGCAAAGGGGGAAAATTTTATCGTAAAATTCTTTGCTCGGAATGAAAACACTCGAAGGGGGGGGGGGGGGGGGGGGGGGTGGGTGGCATAGGTCTGAGAGAAAAGGTACCGAGTCACCGTGTCATGGAAGCTTCGATAAATAAGGAAGCAGTTTGGCAAGAGGAGGGCAGGAGGAGGAAAAGGCACGTTCCACGATGTAAAAGCACGGTATACAGTCGCTCCACGTACGAAGCCGCGACTCGAGGCGAATACGCGCCTCTACAAAAGAGGGGACTCCAAGTGGCACGGCTTCGGGGGATGAAATTCATCCTGACGCGTGCAACTGGTACCCCAATTACAGGACGAGGGTCGTTAGTCGTGCCCAACCCCTCGCTTCTCGCCTTTGCACACGCTCTCGGCTCGGTGTGAATATTTGAAAGTGGCGCCCCAAAGCGTAAAGTGTCCTTACTGGCTCGAAAGTTACACCTGGACACTTTTTATCAAACTATTAATCCTTTCGTGCAAGAATTCTTCTATGTAAATCACTTTTTTTAATTTTACTCGTATAAGGGTTCTTGAGATCGCTAATTACGAATCTGAAATTAGATTTTCTAATTTCAACATGACGGACGAAAGATAGAAAATATCGCTAATACTGTGAAATTTTGCATATATGGGTTTATTGGGTCGCTGATTACGAATCTGGAATCAGATTTTCAAAATTCAATTTAGATTTTGAATTCCGTGAAACCAGCATGTACAGAATTTCACAGCGAAAAGTCCTTGTATTCAAAATTTCACAGGATTATTTATTATTTATTATTTCACAGCGATATTTTCTATTTTGTGGTCCGCCATATTAAATCCCCCACCTTGACCGCAAAAACACAAATCAGGATCAAAATATCGATATATTCACTTTCGAATTTTATCAGAATCGACTTTTATTTAGAAATATTAATTTTATAAAATTTTATGATTTGCTTGTGAATACACGACAACGATTCTTCTATTGTTCTATTGTCATTTGGTACATATTAATAGATATTTTTCATTATAAATTCCAATATAAACTGTACTTGTTTACACATGTAATGCAAAGTAATATTCTAATAGAATTTCAATAAGAATATTTTTCGTCCGGCCCTCCATGTTTTTAAAAATTTCTTATTGTTTCAACGATAAATTCTTCCTTTTAATGATTAATAGACTTTGATAAGTACTCGTATGGAAATCCTAATATCTTCACAAATCCACCATACCGACTGGCAATTCCCTTTCTGACGTTTATTGTTCGGGGGTGTCGCGTGTATCCTGCAAACGATGAATCTACCCGATAACGGCCCTTAACGTGTAATATCCAGCCGGTGGATCGAGCATCTTGCGAGGATAATTTTGATAACGCCTGCAGGGACACTTTGATAAGGATCTAGATCGAACCGTAGGGGGCGGTCTGACGGTAAACGGGCCTTCGATTGTCTGATTGTACCGACAACAATGGATTTAACTGCCTTAAACCGAGAATGTTATCTTTTCGTCAACGATACATCATAGATTTGAGGTAAAATTACTCTCCATCGGGCGAAACTTGAGTACACGTAACTCGCACAAGGTACAGTTAAGTCCGTTTAATCTGGATTAAATTGAATCTGAGTTAAGTTGGGCAAGTTAAAGTTTCTCTCGAAAACGTTTCAATTAAAATTCATTGAACTACGAAGGGTAGAAAGAGAGAGGGAGGGCATTGAAACAAAAGGTGGAGAGAAGTAGGAAACCAGTCAGCCAAATGGAAGGGAAAAGTCGGAGCCGTTTAAACAGCAGGCGAATTGGAGGGCGAGAGAGTGGAAAGCGTGTAGCCCAGGCCACGATATCCCTCGTTATCGTAATTTCGTTTTCGACCGGTTGAAACTCGCGACGTAGCCTCGAAAGTTGACTCGTTTCACAGGAAGATCCAGGAGCCGGGCTCGAATCCAACGAGCCACGAATCGCTGCTTCGATGGCTTTATTTCGATAATCTCCTCTCGCCAGGAGCACTGGCAACAGGAGAAGAGGGAAAGTCCCTCTGGGATTCGCATCGTCCTCTACCATTCGACCGCCGTAATTAAGCCAATAAACGGCTAATTAAAATTTAAGTCAATTATCAGTCTTAACTTTTTGTTGACACAAAAAGAAAACAGGATAATTAACGTTAAGGACTTAACCCAAGTCAGAAATGACTGACTTAACTGATCCACCTAAGTCCTAATTAGACTACCTCCAACTGAAACTTTGTAGACTCAATTTGCAGTTAAGTTAGGTCTAATAGATTTAATCTGTAGTTAAGTTAGGTCTAATAGACCTATTCGGTCGTTAAGTTAGGTCTAATAGTCCTATTCCGTGGTTAAGTTAGGTCTAATAGACCTATTCTGTGGTTACGTTAGGTCTAATAGACCTATTCTGTGGTTAAGTTAGGTCTAACAGACCTAACCCAAGTGATCTTAGAAGCTAATTCAAATACCCTTTAGTTAGACCCTCTGGACTTAAGATACTGACGCATACAGTTAACGGAAGATTTGAAATCCATCTTTAGTCACATAAGGATTTGCATCAACTGATTTACTCGAATGGCAAAGGAAGTTGAGAGACGTCCATTAGGTTCAACTGGAGACGTTAATTCCGTCGGAGGAACAGGGAACTTGGTAGAAGATACACAGAAGTTCGTCGAACACTATCCCAGGCCGAGTTTCTCGTTATCGTTCGTTTTTCCCGCATCCAGGGGATGACGACAACCGACAAGCACATAATACTATAAGTAATCCCTGAGCAACTTAACTTTTCTGCGTTTAACTTTCTCCACGTCAGAACTGATTTCATCCTGACGATTTTAGTGCTTTCAGTTCGTTTCGTAAATGAAATGAAACACTTCGGCTGTTGCTTCGGTCGGGGGAATCGGGGAAATAATTTCGGCGAATCAAAAATTTCACCCAACTTGTACGTCTACGAGATTCGAGCAAGCACCTTCGAGGTATTTAACCACAGGTTACTCGCGAAATTATGTAGCCGCCGGTTTTGCCTCGATTACTCCCTGACCCGGCACACTTGACCTTCTTCCGGCGGCCGGGATACCGGGAGAAAAACGCCAGATAAACGGGACGATAACGGGAAAGTTAGTACACGATGCTCCAGCAACGAGTTGCTTTAGAGTTTTCCTTAGATCGATAGGGAATGATTAATCAGCGATTGTGATACCCGTTAATGCATCAACACCTGGCCCTCTAATCTCCGGTATCTAAAACCACCACCTTCTCACCCCCTTTGTTTTGCGATTGCTTAATTGAACCACCAGTCAAATTGTTACATAACAATCGGGAACCCATGGGCTTTGCGTGAAATGAACACTGTAATCCAGTCATTAGGACCCTAACAGGCTGGAAGAGTTAAAAATGTTTGGGGTACCTCGAGGAGATAGGGAGCGTTCTAAACGGAAGCTATGAAGCCTGAGACATCGTTAAATGTAAAATCAACGATAAGTCTTGCAAAGTCATCCTTCTTTTAGCTTTGCGGCTTAATGAACCTTGGGACCGAGCGTGCTACCATGTGTTCAGGGAATTAAAGGACCTATATTATTCATGAGCCCACATCTCCTGGACCCTGGTGTTCCTCAATCTTACCCCCCAAATAAAAATTTTAGCAGACCACGTTTCGGGACCTCTGCGGCTAGCTTAATTAAATAATAATTCGAGCAGGAACAAGGTAGTCGATACAACTGTATGAACCCTTGGCTGGCTAAGTTTAACATCCCTCCTCGCGCTGCAGGGATGTTTCCCCGATAGCTTTATCTTCGCTTAAAAACTACTTAACTTTGTTCAATATACAAAGCATCGTATCGAACGATTTCAAATTCTTCCTTTATTCAGGAAGCAAGCTGTTACCGGTTACTTGCGAGTCTGAGACTTGGACTATTTCCTCAGTCTGGGTCACGACCGACCCGTCTCCAGGGTTAAGTATCCTTCCCAAGGGTAAAGTTTCATGGGTACTTCGTTCCACTACTCCACGATGCGTTAATTTACCTCCGTCATCCAATTTCCAACGGCTCGTTTACAAATGATCCGCCATCCATCCTCGAGCTCCCGCTTTCTAACTCACCCCCCACCCTCTGTGTTTCGAAAAGAAATCCAGTGTCTCGGAACAACATCGAACGAACAGGAAACGAAGGGAAACAATCAAACGGACAGCGAAAAATCCGCATAATTCCTGACGGAAGAGTCGCCGGGAGCGGGTCGCCCGGAGCGCAGCGTATTTCTCCCCCGAATTTTGTTAGCGCCTGCACACACATACACACACACACACACATGCACGCACCGCGGCGAAAGAGCTTCAACGCGCAGCGACACGAAGGGAGACGGAGAATTTTGCAGCGATCATCGACTTGGAGAACGGCGCAGTCGCCCAGGAACCGACTCGAAATCGTGCCTTCCTCGTCGATCGCGTCGGTTCGCTGCCTGTATTCCGTCTCCCTCAGCTGCCCGTGTTCCCGGCTGGTCCTCCACCCAACCCCCCTCCTACGAGCCATCGCCACCACCACCGTGGACAACGGCACCACCACCACCACCAGCAACGGAGCGTCAGTGGTAGCAGCAGCAGCAGCAGCAGCAACACATCAGCACCTCCTGTTTGCCCGCTGGTATGTGCCGATGCCGCAGTAGCGACTACCTACTACTGCTCTCTCCTCCGCCATAGTATAGATTTTCAATTAGTCCGCGCGCGGAACGTGGAAAATAATGTGCCGGTCCGACGACGACACCTGCTGACCCTACTCGAAGGTCGCTAGCCCGGCTGGCCCGGTGTCGTTTCTACCATCTCCGGCCCTACTGTCCGAGAAAACCGGGCCTCGAACGAACGGACAGAGCTACGGACAGAGGGATAAAGAGAGATCGATTTCCTCCTGTGCGGAGCTTCCCACTTGTGCTGAAGAGTGATAACGCCAACAGCTTAGCCGCGATATGGCTGGTGGTCAGTGACGAGGCAGGAGTTACGGATGATCCCATGGTCTGCAAGGGCTGCACCACTGCCGAGGATGCGGTTTGAGATGAACCAACGGGCACTGCTGTCCAGGCTGATCGCGATCTCCGCGTTTATGCTTCATTCAGGTATGCCTGGACATTCATTATCGAAGATTGCTGTGAGAGTGTATGGGGCAAGTTCTTCCCGTCGTAGGTATTTTCATTGAGCCATATAAAGGGTGAAGTTTATCTTCCTTGGAATACAGTCAACCATTCTTGAGAGTCCTTAGTCCTGTTTAGTAAAGTCCTAAATGGACTGGGATATGTATCTTCTTTGGCCTAAGGGTTATAGTCACCCCCTTTGGGGGGCTAGTTCTTGAGAGTCCTTGTCAGTTTGGTGGGCAGTGAAGTGTTCCTTCTTCGGGATAAGGACTCTGAGCTCCCATTCTGTTGAACCAGAGTCCTTGTTAGTTTGCTGAACCCTTTGTCTTCACTTAGGCAACAGTTTCAGTCACCAATTCCATCGCTTATGTCCTCGCGGCTCTTTATCGCTTCCACAGTCAGGAGGCAATTAACAAAACTACGAACAGGCTGATGTTTCGTCTCACTACTATTAAACAAATAAATTCCGTGGAACGAAAACACGGGCATACACACACAGATGCTCTCCGGCCGAAGGAAAGCAAACATTTGCGAACGTTTAGCACCCAACGATCTCGTTAATCGCAGGAAACACGTTACAACGCGGCTGGTCAAAGATATTGCCCTCGTCAATATTGAGACAATACATGGACGTCCTTGCACACGGTCGTTCGCATTGTTTGGATGTTCGTACGATACCGATCTACGGATTTCAGAGATGAACACTGCACCGTTGGCACGCGACACTGATCTACCGTGCGTGTAATTCGCGTGCTTTCGATATCCGCACCGTGTGGATCTTTGTCCACGTGCAAGCAGGTCAGAGGACAGCTCTATTTTGGCTGATGATCGTTCAACGGTGATTGTCCGGAAAATGATGGCTACGTTAGGTCAAGTTTTAGATGTCTGATATTGGAAACTGATGGCTTTTGCTCCGATTGCTAACGATCTTGCGTTGGGACTTATGCCATAGGACACGAAACTTTAAGTTTCGTGCTTATAGGTTACTGTAAAACTATCGTAGCGTTAAACGAATCATTTCCACGGGTAATATCGTAGAATTAAAAGTCTATCCTCCGATTTGCCGTGCGAAATGGACGACACGAATTTCCTTGGCGGAGAAATCGCAAGTTTCCGCGAAAGAATGCCGGTAATACGGTAAGTAACAGACGTTTAGATAGGATCCGCTTTACCGAGAATAGGAATAGGATTGCCAGGACGCGGAAGTTCTCGAGGATAAGCGGAAAAGTGGATAAATTCCGGCTCGGAATAAAAGTTTCTTGGAAAAAGGAATCACCGCGACGCATTCTACGAACGTTTGCCGGATTCGAACGCAAGCTTCGCTGAATTTCCGGTTATTAGCGGTACCCTGGTATTGCCCATGATGAAATGTGGATTCAGAGAATCCTTTGTCGTGTTGAGACATAAGTTAGGTATAATTAACTATACATAATCTTAGATAATATCTGAAATGTAGGTTAGGTCCATCTTAGATTCTAGCTTAAACTAACCCTAAACTTGGCCAGTACCTAACTTCGACTTCGATTCTGTTAGCTTAAGTCTCGGTTCCATCTAAAACGAAAGTTAATCCCCACTAATGTTAACTAAACTTAAACCTTACTTTGAATTAAACTAAATTAAGTCCAAATTAAGTTACACTAGACCAACAGTCAAGTTCGATCCCATCTCCATCTAACTTAACTTTGGGCTAATAGAAATTAAATCGAAGTTACACAGAACCTAAATTCAAGTTACAAAAAATTAACCTAACTTACTTCCATTGTTGCCAAACAATTTCGATGGATACGCCATCGCTCATTTTGGAAAATCTAGTATATCGTCGTCGATATTTGCACAGTTTCCATCAATCTACGCAGCTCCATCAATTGGGGACGTGTCAGGGGACAGTAACGTCCATGTTCGATAAAGAAACGATCGCGCTTTTTTTCCAGACGGTGTGTCACGTGACCGTCGGATAACCTCTTCGAGGACCATTGCCAATCAAGAAACTAGCAGATATACGGGCGCGTAAAGCGGTTCGTGATGTCACGTTCGTTTAAAGACGTCCCACAAAGACATAACTATCGTCGGTCTCGCGAAACCACGTTACGATAGGTCGTTAACTCGACCACTCTAATTGGCCCGATTTCCAATAAAACTTGGCGTTTCGTAGTGTGCCTCTAGAATCCCGCCTTTTTAAAAAACAATACCGTTTCATTCATTAATTCGTTGAACCTTTTCGATCCCATGTTTCCCCCAGGGAATTAAGGAAATTTACGACCAAGCGGTTTTGCCCTTGGCGAAAGCTGATCGCGTTCTTCGGAGTGCCGCACGAACACGCTTTTAAGTAGATAATTGTCCTTCCGTCGTCCTACTTAATTCCTGTTAATTTCTGGGGAGATGCTGGACGCGGACGAATTCGAGGAACGCGACAGCTCGCATACTGACCGCCTGTGAATCACTCGAGGGAGCTTATTTCTTTTCTTTTCTTTTCAAGAAAACTTTTCGTCCCCCAGCTTATTGTCTCGACGCTGACGCAATGCGAAAAGAATTTTTAGGTTAGGTTGAACTTGGATTTGCTCTTAATTTTGGTCCCAATGAAATTTGGTTAGATTTGCATAAATTCTTCAATTCTGGAGACTTAGATAGGACTAACATAGTCCTTGGTTTGGTTTCACTTAGGCTTCAAATAAGAAGCTAAATATTTGAAGTGACGAAGAGCAGAAGTGACTCCATATTAATTTCACGAACGCCGATGTACGCGATAGCGTTTCATTTCAAGACACCTGGTACACTTTAAAGAGGCTTTAAGTCAGGAACACCACGCGTGCGACAGAAAATTCGATAATTTCGAGCTTATCGAAAAAATACGATTCGAACACGCGAATTGGAAATTAACACCGTTAACTGTGTAGCATTTAATTCGAGGCATAAGCGCGTAACAGAGACCGATAATACAGTCGGTAAATAATCTGAGTATATATCTGGCCGTTGATTAACCTCCCCTCTCGACAGCATCGTCCAACCCTCGTCCGATTGCCTTTAATTAAATCGACCGTGTCCGTGTCCGTCACGAACACGCGCCACCGGTAGCGTCGCGACGCAACATTTTCCAAAGCAGAAAGATACAACTTGCTGATCATAAATGTTTCATGAACAATTATCTGACCTGATACTTTGTAACTGTTCCCATTAAATCAAACTAATTCCCAACTATAACTGTTTATCGACTTATTCATTACTTCGAATTACTATAGCCATTCAGCACAGTCGGCTAGTGTATACTAAGGGTGGCTAATAGCTCGTTATCGTGTTCACTGCCATAGTAAAAGTGGCCATGCGTGGTAGGATACATTAAGAGTATGATTACCAAAGATACGATCGCTTAATTTTTCAATTTAAACTTAACTCCGAAGGGACATAATCTCCGTTGGCCCAAGTAGCTAGGGGGTCACTAGGTAGCGAAGTTAAGAAACCTGATCCAAAATTATAGAACCGAACTTTAGCACTCGATTTCCCAATTGCTTAAGAAAGTTTAGTAAGCATATTTTTCTTCCCAACATTAGTGACCTGATACCACGGATTAAGTAGAGTAACCCATGACATGGTCAGACGTACAGGCCCACCTTAATTTCTAGGTGAATTTATACTCCAGACGAATGATTAATAATAAATCTAAGAATGATTAATAAATTTTATTTATTAAGGAAAGAAAATATGTTTTAGGTATCCTAGCCCTTCGCATGACGGCCCTGCAGATACCGCAGCACGTCGTTCTGAATCAAACGGTTCGTATGCAGTGCAACTTCAATCTGGACAATGAGGTATTGTACTCGGTGAAATGGTACAAAGACGGCCACGAGTTTTATCGTTACGTGCCCAGGGACGTGCCCAGCGTTCAGACGTTCCGTGTGACCGGTGTAAACGTGAACGTGAGTATCCCTCAAGGCGCGACGATCGGTTTTGACAAGATACCATAAAGAAACGGCCTGTTTCAGACACAAAATTCCACGGAAAGGGCGGTGGAGTTGAACAACGTGAATCTGATCAGCTCAGGCAGGTATCGATGCGAGGTGTCCGCCGAGGCTCCGGCCTTTCAGACCGTGTCTGATCACGCGGACATGACAGTAGTAGGTGAGCGCTTTATCAATGTATTGACATTTATTGATGACTTCGATTCGTTGAACAAGAAACCCTATACTTTCAGTTCTTCCCGACGAAGGGCCACGAATAACCGGTGGTCGTTCTCGTTACAAAGTGGGAGAGGTCGTTCGCATGAACTGCACCTCCGCGCCCTCGAAACCCGCTGCTCTATTGGCTTGGTTTATCAACGGTGACCCGGTAAGCAACCGCTAACAAAATCCAAAAGCTTTTTCAACTCCTATCCCCAGATCTTTCAAAAGAAATTTCATCTGGATAGTAGACACGCTTAGTTTCACCCAAGACACTATGCAGGACACTGATCATTAGGGACCTCTGGAAGATGAAGCCTGCAGATTCAGCAGTACTGTTTATGACTTTGAAGTATTATATTCATACTGGGATACTCTGGACCCAGTTATTCAATGGGGATCCTCATTGTACACCTTATATCCTTATGGACATACTCATCCCTACACAGCCCCAAAGACACAAGGGCAACATTTTCAACTTAGACAGCAGTTACGTCCACGTTCTTATGAAAGCAATTGGATCTTTGACTTTCAGGCCGACGCGCAGTACCTGAAAGGACCGCACATTACAGCGGTGGACGAGAAGGGCCTGGAAACGGCGGTGCTAGGCTTGGAGTTCCGTGTCACCAAGCAACACTTCAAGCGAGGCAACATGAAACTAAAGTGCTTGGCGACAATAGCGACCGTTTATCTGCAGAGCAACGAGGAGAGCGTGAAAGGGGGCGAGACGATCCCGAATGCCCCTGTAATGGAGAGCCGCGAGATCAACCCACAAAGCCACACTCGCAACGATTTAATGAATGGTAAACTTCCCCTTAAATCCCTGATCTGACCATTTTCAACCTCCAACTCTTTTTCAATTTTTTTTCTCTCTTTTTTCATCTTCAATGTTGGAGATTCAATAGACAGAGGTATTATGGTAGAAGTGGTTTTCAGGAAGGGTAAAAGTGTATCAGAAATGTTGCAATTATTTCTTTGCGTATTGCGTACCCCTCTTCAAGGGGTGGTTGTTATCTGTAATGTCTTGCGATGAATACTTCAGTGGTACCATTATATGACAAAAGTGAGCCGAAGAAAATAAACCCTATATAAACTATTATTCTGAATAATTGTGGCAAGAAGAAACTGTAAAATCTCTTCTATTTATTCTAATACACTAAATGCTAATTATATCCTGCACAACAGCTATAATCTAATAAATGAAACATTGTTCCTTTTCAGGAAGCGAACCTACAACGACACTCAGCTGGATCATCATTGTTTTAATCACAGGAGTCATCCTAACGCGATAATAATGACACAGTTTTATTTCACGTTGCTTCCTTAAGAGTGTAAAATGAGTACGCTAGGAGAACGTTCCCATCGTATCTAATAATAATTTTTAAGTCGCGTAATCGTAATTAAATATCATATCGATAAAAATGATAAGGATGGCGTTTAATCGGGCGTCCCTGACGCACAAACAGTGGCAGATCCATGAAATTTGCTTCTCCTCTTCTTATCACTTTAGCTTCATCATTGAATTCAAACAATGAGGATAAATAATAAGAATCTTAAGATCTGTTTAACTTTTTGTTGATCATTTCTTCAACAGTGATTGTAAACTTAACTCTGACCCAAAGAATGGTGATCAGTTCCAGAATTTTAATAAGAGAACCCTTGTGGATCCGCCACTGATAAACCAAAGTATGTTTTAGGCTCTAAATGTATTCTTGCGCGAAGAAAAAGTCTCGTTTAAAACATATCCATGGAACAAACAGAGAGAAAATATTGCAGAAAAGAAAAAAGGGAAAAGAAAAAGAATCATGGAAACCAAAGGAAGCATCAATCCGTCTCTCCACATGTGTACATCTATACACATACATACATGTATACTTATGTATGTGTTAGGTCGTCCAGATCTCTTTTTAGCAACAAAAAGTAAAAGAAAAACACAAGAAAGTTCTTGTTGCTTTCCGTTGATACATATTATTTTTACTACAATTTTATAAGGGTACTTCTATTTTTACTGCATATCATTTTTACACTTAATAAGAAGGTCTTTGTGGAAAAATTGTTTTTCCCCATTGCAAGAACTTGCTGTTCTTTTATACAAGTGCTGTGGAAAGCAATCATAAACAACTTTTGACAACTAATTTCACAAAGCAGTGCTGGGTAATCGCTAAGTTTTAATTAAATTGCTGTTTACAGCTATACAATCACATATATACCCTAGTATGATTGTTTCCAGTCTTTAAAATAATTACAACACACTAACTTATCAATCAAATTGTAATATAATCAATTCTATCATAATTTTATATAACCATACATGTTTAATTACATGAAAAGTTATAGGATATTTAAGTAGATGTATACCCAGCACTAGCTAACAAGGTGCATCTCATACAACGTAATTTCAGCCACAGTGATATTCAGGAATATATTTTTATCTAGATTTTTACATTCAACGATCGTACGACTTTAACGTGTTTCAAATTTCCCCGCGCAAAATGGTACTATGCAATTCGTTTGAATTTAAGGAATTGAGAAACGTACCACATTCTGAAAGTGTTTAAAGAGAAAAATATTTCTAAGCGGGAATTAATATGTAAGAGGATCATTGTGTCAATGTTTTAACAAATGTGTCTTCGCTTTCACGCGTTTAGTGCATGTTTGTGTATAAATTTTTATTCATATTTCAACCGAGGGCCCCAGGAGCAACGATACGCTCCTGAGCGCGCATAAATCGCACATTCGTTTCCTTTTTACAGAGTCTTCCTTACGAAATTGCTGGACAACAAAATTTCAAAATAGAATACAAATCCTTTTTCTTTCTCGTAAAAAATTTAGCAAAAATTATTTAATTTTATGAAAAAATCATTTATGCATTTAATTCATATAGACAGTTGTCTTCCAGTAAAAATAAGCAATTTCACAAGGAAGGTTGTTAATTATACATTGTTGATAATACTGTTATTTATTGCTGGAATTCTATTACTTACTCGTTTAATTGTGCTGTTATACATTCTATTGATACTTTCGTCATAAAAAAGCGCGCCAAAATTCGAATCGTAACTAGCTTGTTACGTACATCAATGCAATTACGTACGAAAGAAAGGAAAATGAAAGCAGAATTGCACATAAGACATCGTAATGTCTGGTACTTAAGCTAAAATACGAATGTGTTTCTTACATGGTAGCGTATCAAGATCCCGGTACATGTCGTATCACATAAGCATTTACAAAGATGTAAATATGTACATAATTTTCATCGTTATTAAAATTCACTATTATAATATTTTCTGTCTCTTTTCTTTTCCTTTCTGTACGCATATTACGAACTCAAATACTTTCGACAACATGATAAATAATGAGAATTAACAGAAAGATACACACTCACCGATGCTGCGAAGAAATTTGCACGCCCCCCGGTGTTCCAGCGTACGCCATCCTTGGATATGTCCAATTATCTTGACACTTCGCTTTTACGATCGAAAATAAACACTTATTAAGGTATTAGAGATTCACACGACACGCATTCGAAAGATTTTAACTTTTAGAACGAAATTTATTTGCAAAAAAAGTGCACTAAATCGCGGAGCGTCTGTACTGCGCGAACTTTCAAATCAAAATGGCGTCGCTAGCATCGCATAGCGGAACTCTTCCCCCTCCCTTTACACATACACGGATATGTTGATGCGCGCGCCATTCAAAAGTTGAAAAGGAAAGTCGTGTGATTAGTTATAAAATAGAACTAATTTGCAATAATTTAATGCATAACTTCGAAAAGAGCTTGGTTGAGAAGTAAATATATTTTCGTGAAATTACTTTATTATTCGCTTTTCCATAGACGTGTGATATTAATAATAATAAAAGGATTGGTAGTTATGTATTTTATGCATTTACCTTTATAGTGATAAATTTGCCGATGGTTAAGTGAAAAAGTTTCTCTTTTTACATTGTAAGATACTGACATTGAAGAAGTAACTGGTAGAGACTTACAAAATATTTTTAACTCATTGTAAGGAAAAAATACAAAATCTACTCTGAACATTTCATTTTTGATATAAAAACATAAAAATTACGAAATCATTGAAATGCCGATAAGGTGACTAGACTACAATTTTAAAGTAACGTATACATTTAACTACGAACACAATCGTTCGTAGATTTGTACATATTTTATTAAACATTTTATTTCCATTCACCTCTTTTCTTGACTATGCTTCTTACATTTCACTCTCGAATAATGAGTTGTTTTTATTTCATTGTTACATGATCTATTTTTTTAGTAGAATTAGTACGTTCGATTTATTTCTTTTAAGCCTAGAATTAAATATAAGTTTCGTGAAATGGAAATTAGTTAGCTCGCCATATTCTGCAACGAAGTTCGTCACAGAAACAATTATTTGCAAACTATTTGCAAACTTTTAACAGCTAGAAGAACAAATTTGGTGATCATTTAGACTAATTATTTAATTTTATCTGCTATTGGATTAATAAAATTTCAACATTTGCTCCAAATAATAAATAAAATTCTATTTGTTATAAAAAAAAAATTAGTTTTGTGTTTGAAAAGTCGTACTTTTCTTTTAAAAAAAAAAGCAAAAACCCTTTTTTCTGATTAAGTTTCAATTACTTATTCCTCGTTCTTTAAATTGTTTTATTACTTTTCCCTTTTGTTTCCTTACATAGGAACTCTAACAATGTTCTTAAAAATCAAATCCAAGCGAACTGAATTAATTAAGGCTCGGATTTTGTCCAATATCCCATTGAATTTCAATTCTGGGCCATTTTGTTTGAAGTACTGTTAACATTGGATTGCTTTCCATAATCGCCTTGATGGTACATTCTAATAAAACCGCTTGTCCTTTATGATACATCACTTTGTTGTTCGGATTACTGTGTCGAAGTCCATTATAATGATACAAGGGAAATGTATCAGGACAAGTTCGAGGTTCTTCAGGGAAAAATTCATCCATGAAATTATTACGTAAAATAATTCCCAAATTTTCACTATCCAACTTTTTCCTCATTACATTGACGCTATAAAAAAAAAAGACAAATTCAAATATAGAATATAATACATTCTTTAAACCGTAACACTTACTACTCTGGGTCTGTGACCAATCCAAGTTCAGCAAGAACATCTTGAAGTAAATTGGCAGGAATAAAATTATTTCCTTCGGGATCGAATTTCCTGAAAATTCTCTTTGCCTGATCCGCGGGTGTTTCTGGGCTCACCAGCCTATTCTCGTTCGAAAACAATACAGTCAAATGAGTCTCTGAACCCAACACCCAAATTGGATAGGATGGAGACTTCAAGAATGTTCCTACTTCGCAGTAACATAAATGCTCCAGAAGCGCAAGAAATCCTATCGTATTTTGCTTATCTATTCCTCGCAATTCTGAAATTAATCATTATTTGAATGTTAATTAACAATGTAGTGTATCTAGGACATCATTCAACAGAAGTATACAGAGCTTTATATTTGAAAAAGATCGCCAAAAAACATGTGACCACAAATGTCATCTTTTGCGTTCCCTATCGACGAAATAAAAGAGCTTTTTTTTGAACTTGACACAAAATGGCGCCACATTTTTTGGTGGTCTTTTTCCGTTAAAATTCCCTATATAACACCAACATTTTCTTCAAAGTCATAGCTTCAGGATCATCAGTGTTCTCTTAAGAACACGACTCAATTTTTTGTATTCCTTTAATAGATTAAAGAGCACATCGACAGACATTCAGCGATGTAATTTACATGCTATTTACTTACGTGTGTACGAAGATATTTACCACGACGTCTGTAGCGGGTTTATCCTGATGTTCATAATACTTCGTTATGTTTATTTACATTGCTGATAACTTGTTGTTTTTACGAGATTCGTCATAAGTACATGTCACCATTCATAGGTCACCAAACACCTTGTAAATGTAGAGATATAATACCTTAATATCATATCTGTTAAGTATATTTCAATACAAGTTCTATCAGTTAACGTTTAACGTAATCAGTTAACATTTAATACACTTAATCGCATATTTAGTGACTTATGAACAGTGATGTATATATTTGCTATTTATGTTACATATATAATAAATATCTTACTGAGGCCTCCGATATCTTGATCATGGTCCCATACATGACTGACTGCTCTACCAGTGAGCATCAGATTTATGAGACTTTGATTTCCATAACCATAAGTGGAATCAATCATTGATTCTGAAGGATCCGACATTTCAGAACAAATTTCGGAAATTCCTTTTGTACCAATTACGCTATACAAAAGTAACAAGATTCCATATTTGGCTTTTAACATTTCCAATCTTTCCACGAGGAATTCTTCCACTTGCTCCGAGGTATTTGTTGTAAACAACCTGAAATGTGAATTTGTTATTAAAAAAGCCCAATCGATATCACGATCAGATTCAATTATTTTACCTCAACTGAGAGTGGAAAGAATCAGACTCCATGGTCATACACTCCTCGTTTACATCCTTAGTCATCAACTCCTCATTTTCCTCCTCATTTTCTTTATTTTCTACATTCTTCTCTTCTTCGTGTTCGGTTTTAGACACATTCCCAGACAATCTGCTCTCTCCTTCATTGTTCTTGTTTGATAATTTACAATCCATGTACACGATCACGAACTTTGGAACCTTCTCTCCAGCAGCTTGTTTCAAAATTTCAACCGAAGCTTGCACAAGAAGGTGGCAGCTTTTCTCCTGATTAATACTTCTCCAGTTTGAAATATCAGTCTCAGAGAGCAACACTTTCAAAATGTAAGCCTGAACAGGAGCTATTACTGCACATGGCCCACCTTTCTCTTGTATCAATGCTGTAGGTTCATCTGGGCTAAAATAAAATCCTGAAACAATAAAAATGAATAATGTAAATAGGTCATATTCAAGTGAAGAATTCATGTATTGTTTGTCTCTGAAACAAAAATCTCCTTATTTAATAATAAAACCAATGCTCATTTAAAACAGATGTGATCAATAACTGATTAAATTATCACTGCAATGGCATCAAATAGAAAATTAACTGAATTACAATGCAATAAATAAATTTATGGAAAAATAAAAAGACCTACCTTGCGCCCATCGTTTAAACACATCTTCTTTGACAGAATTACCCCACAGCAGTGTTTTGATAGAACGTATCAACTCATCACCCTGAACAACATTTTCAGCCATTATCTACGTTTCCTGCGATTAATAGGACATTAAATCGCGTTTCATAGACTTGAATTATTTCAACGTAGTCATAATAATTTTTCTATAACTTTGACAAATCAAATTATCTTAATACTTCCTCATATATTTCAACTTATATCGGATAACCTATTTCACAAACGAAATACTCGCTAAACATGTCGCCATTTTGAATGTATAAACATGGCCAAAAAAGATTTGAGATGGACGATACCCATTTTCCTATTTGATTATACAGTTTTATGAATATTTATGAAATATATTTGAATATCAAGTATGTTTATTCATGATGGATAAACATACCTAAAATATATTATGAATATAATTTATTTAGATGTAGAAAATAAAAGTTATACAGTATCATTTATTTTTACAAACACTACTGTATTTTGCATATCAAATTCATCCTTCAGAATATCATATATGTTTCCAAACATAAAGAATACTTATTTAATGGTTAAATAGTTGATTATTAAACAATCAACTGATCGGAAAATTTAAATAGCGCGGTGCTAATATCGATAACCTTTCGATAATCGATGGTAATCGCGGCAGCATCTCTCGAAAGTCCGTCACCATTTTGAATTACTTTTAACTTTCAATAGATAATTCCCAGAGATGAAAAAATGTTATTTCCAGGGCTATGCTTGTTATTATGCAGAAAAATATATGTAAATATTTACTTATATTATTATAATTATAACAGATGCTATAAGTTTTTACTTCACGTGAATTCATTTTACAAAAGGTACAGAAAAGTGTTGCAAATAAGTGTTGCACTTACTTTGTTGCAACATTACTTCTTTACACTTAAAAATATATATGTAAATTCTGTGCATAATTCAGCCTTTAAACATTATGGACCAAAATGACTGCATCCGTTTATTGCAGCATTCCCAGAGCCTCCATTTTCAAATCTTAATGCATAATATTGTCTATATTTGCTATTCTAACATACATGTGCTGGTTATCTCCTACTAAAGATCATCAAAACATTATATATAACTATTTTACATTACTTAACAGTTTTCTATCTGTGAACTTGATTTATATCTCTAACGAATGCATATATAACTACATGTTTTTATTAGCTCCTCTAAGTTAGCGATAACCTATGACTTCCTCTGAGTCAAGATTAATCTTGATTGCTTTTCATTCCTGATACATACATATAACGACATTTTCGTTTAATTTGTATAGTGTAAAAAAATTGCAATAAACAGAACAATGAAAAGTTTGGTGAATTCGATCAACGATAGTGTAACGGAAACTCTTTACGGCTTAAATTATGCTTATCCGCAATTAGAGTATCAAGTGTCACATAAAGTGGTTTTAATGCCAAGGGTTTGTACATACATAACCTTACACATTTATCAATCGATTGCATGATCAATGATTGGATTAAAGTAATGTTTATAATTACTTCTATGTAAACATAGATTTATTCGGAGGTACAATGTTTTAGCTTCAAGATAGGAAAGATAAAGTATCTATCATATGCGGGGGCGGAAGTGGACACGAACCATTCGCGGCAGGTCATTCGTTATTCCATTAATTAAAAAATAAAATAATTAAGAAAATTATCAAACCTGATGCAATATTTTTGTTTCAGGTTTCGTTGGAAATGGCATGTTGACAGCATCGGTAGCGGGTTCAATATTTGCTGCTCCACCATCCCAACATATTAGTTACGCTATTGAGCGTATTACCAAGCACAATAATAGTAATTTAATTTATTGAATCTTCATTTGGATTATTATCAACTTTTCATCAAAGTTTTGTACCATTTTTCGATACTGTTTCGTTTGTAAGATCTACGAGCGATTTAAAATCAGAAGTTTGACTTCTGGAGAACCGCGTGTAAATCTTAGGCGACTTCCGGCGCGCCATATTTAAATCTCAATAAAGTTCACATGTTAGATTCCTTTTTTTATTATTAATAACAAAGAAATTGTATATATTTTTAGATGGAATTTTAATGGTAATTCCAAATTATACTGGCGATTGCCTTAATTTTGGAATAGCAATTGAAAGAGCAAGGAAAACAGGTGTGAAGGTAAATTTGATAAAAATAAACCGATCTTACAAATTACGTTTTCCTAAGTTTCTTCTGCATTTTAGGTGGCGGAGTTAATTGTAAACGATGATTGCAGTATACCAGACACGGAACAAGGTGTAGCTGGTCAACGTGGTTTAAGCGGGATGCTGTTTGTTATCAAAATAGCCGGTGCATTAGCTGAGAAAGGATCTCCATTAGATATAGTCCAAAGAACAGCAGAAATTGTTCTGCAAAATACCGCTACTTATGCAGTTGGATTAACTGCTTGTGCAATTCCTGGTGTGTTGATTTGGTACAAACAGTAGTAATCATTATTCAATCAAATTATTGCATTCATTGGGCTTTAGAGGTCAGTCGTTTCAGAATTCGTTGGAAATAAAAATGATAACTAAGATATAAATAATGTATGCTTCAGGACAACCACCGATGTTCGAACTACCGGAAGATGAAATAGAATGTGGTATGGGAGTCCATGGGGAAGTCGGATACGAGAGACTTAAATTGAAATCCTCTAGCGAAGTCGTTGCGTTCATGTTGAAACACATTTGCTCTTCGTTATCATTACGAAGCGGGGATTCGGTTGTAGTTATTGTTAATAATTTTGGTGCACTGAGTCAGTTAGAACAGGGAATCGTTGTTCACGACGTGGTGAAACATCTTAGTAAGTATACCACAGTTCACCAGTGTCCATAACTGCGAAAAGACCAGTTTTCGTTCTTCGCGCATCTCTAGTACGCATCTTCGCCCTGATTGGCGATATTCCCAAACGAAGTGGAAAGCGATTAGTAGAGAGCTCGCTGCGTTCCCCCACCATCTTCCAACCTGCGCGTCGCAGTTATGGACTCTGGTGAACTTTGGTATACCATCATTAATTTTGGGATTAATTATGATACTTAAGATTGTATATTTTCTTTGATACAGCAAACATGAACATAAAACCCCTACGTGTATATTCGGGAGTCTTAGTGACATCATTGAACAGTGCTGGAGTGCACATTACTCTTTTAAAACTACCTGAGGCCAACAAGAAGGTCTTCCTAAGTTACCTGGACGAGCCTACTAGTGCACCAAAATGGCCAGGTTGCGCGTATAGCATCCCTTCAGAAAGTGCTCCACCAATTATTCAAGATAAAGTATTGAGAAAAATAAAAAAGATTGGAATTCAGATCGATTCAAAGCAGCAGGTAGTATTGAAACAGTGTCTACAAAGTAGTTGCAAGAGTTTAATCGAGAAGGAGGCCTATATCAATGACCTGGACAGAGGCTGTGGAGATGGTGACTGTGGTTCTACCCTTAAAAGGCTTGCTGCTGGTACATATCAAAAACACCTGAGAAAATTTTTCTTTCTATAAACTATTCTTGAACCTTTCCTTTTATTTATTATTTTTAGATATATTGCAAAATCTCGAGAACTTCCAATTATCATATCCGTCGTCGGTTTTTCATGAATTGGCCCACACAGCCGAAGAACAGATGGGTGGCACATCAGGAGCGCTATATTGCTTATTATTTACTAGCATAGCTACAGAATTAATTTTGGATCAACAGAATGCCGCTTGGACACGTATCTGGGCTCGAGCATTACGCGTGGGTCTGAATTGCCTAATAAAATATGGAAAAGCAAGACCAGGGGATAGATCTATGGTAAGTAATTTTTTACCATTTTTGAGTTAACCCAGCTACATGGGACAGCCTGTATACCCAGCACTATCAGTTCCAAGTACTCTGATTCATCAGTGATGGGCATCAGGGCAGTAACATAATCTGGATCAAGTTGGTTGGAACGTGTGTAGTCGGCTTAAGGTGGTATCTCGCGTCTTGGACTCGTTTATTTGGGTCGAAACGTATCAAGTTACGGCCCCGATGCCCTATCCTTGGAACTTCCAACATTCTGACTCGTTCCAATGCAACCAGTTAAATTTGTCTCAGCGCATGGTCACGGCTGACTTCAGTGACTTTATAGGGCCCTTGGGTGCATATGATCCATTTTAGTTGAAATCCAACTCGTTTTCATCCCACTCTTTGAAATAATATTGATTTCGTTACGCTCTATTAATAGAGCTGGCTCGAGAGACTCTGCTCTTCGATCGGCAGACGCCCTACCTTGCCCGCGGGCAGAGCTTCGTGACGTCAGAAGCCATAAAATGGAACGGGGAACAACTATCCTCTCCACTTCTCACTCCATCAGCACCACATCGCTTTCACAACTGAAGGGCTTTCCAACTTGTCCACTTACGTTTTAATCAGCTCTCATGAATTGACAGATCATACTTCTTGTTATAATAATCGTTATCAGGGTACTCTAACGTGTTCGATTCACGAGATATCTCAAAACCACTTCTGAGTACCTGAGAAGATATAACGAGGTCGAGTTGGTGTATACAATGTTCTGTTTTAGAGGGGGGTAGGATCTCCTTGACATTTCATGTAGTTATCTTCTCATGTAACTTCTCAACTATTGCTTCTGCAATTAGATTTCACACCTGAATTGTTTTCAATATGTCGGTACTTCTGTTATGATTCTGCTCGTTGATCTTGCCATCTTAAGACTTCATCCGTTTGGAGCATTTGACTGGAAATCCTTTGAAGCTATTGATCGTTTACGTTGGAGACGTCAGGGCAATCTCTTGGAGTACCATGATATGTTCTTTATAACTCAAATAAACCAAGGCAGCAACACGACATGCCACTTTGAGCATCTGACAATGATCATCTCTTCCATCATCTTGATCAATCATTTGATAATGTGTGTTTAATCAATGTTTCAAAGTTACTAAAGCTGATTGAGCAGGGCATTGTGCCGTCGTGTCGCTGGCCTGGTTTAAGTTACAATGTATCATATTACTCTGAGAGATTATCCTGATGGACATCCCTGGCCTACGCCCAAAACCATATACAGGGAGATTCATATTAACATTAACAGAGATTTTTTATATGCACTTATCAAAATACTGTATGTACAACGGTTGTACATAGTAATATTAAGATGAATGAAACTTGTATCATTATTTATTCTAATAGGATAAAAATTATACAAACTTTTCATAATATTAATGTTTACTTATTAATAATATACAGGACACTTAGCCTTTATAATTGATTAATCTTTACGTACAATACATTATTTACAGTTTCTTGATATGTTGCATTTTGTACATTTGTATACTTATTACTTTTGGAATGCGACGATATTTACAACGTTCACGATTAGGAACTAATAAGGATAATTAAAAGTAACATTGGGTTAATGTGCAAAAAATAAATGCAACAGGAAGATATGAAAAATAAGCAGTCATATATAAATACTATATACACCTTAAAAATAATGGATACTACAATAGATACAAAATATAAATCCTAAAATATAAATACCATATTTATATATTAGAATAGATATTAAAACTGTTGGCAGAAAGATTTCTGAACAATTATTGTATCTCTTGCAGTATCTCTAACAAAGTACACCACAAATAATAATTTTTATTTGCAATGTAAACGATAATCGAATGTGACGAATGAATTGTTAAACGAAGATAGAAGAAGACTTCTAGCACGGTTTATTCTGTGGTAAACAATCGTCTGGATGACGTTTGTAGTCTCTTTTGTTCCATTAAAAAAGTAATATCTGGGACAATCGATTGGCAGGAGCTTAATAATAATGAACATTTTAAATTATAATTAGTTAATCCTGTTCTATGAATTGATTTCGTTTTTTTCATGTTTAGAAATAACTGCTCGCAGACGTAAGTCGACCCAAACATACATAATATTTTTCCGGCAAGGGTGTACAACAATGGAAAACGAATATGCGAGAAACCGGTATAAAAATGTGCCAGAGATTCTGCTTGATTGAATTTGTTTTTCAACATTCGGTCACATTTCATGTCGATCAACTCGAGCTGCATTTCTGGCGGTACTGTGTCTAAGTTAACTGAAAATGGCGTTGCAAATATGTTAAACTCGGTATTCAAACTTTGAACATCCTTAAATCTTCCGTTAAATTCCTGTTCGAGTAAATCTAAAACAGAGCAATATTTTGTGAAACAATTCTGATTTGTGGCTGCAGCTTTCAACCTTGGAAAATGACACGCGTTTCCTATTTGTAACTGCCCCATCCATAGCTGTATTTTCATTTGAAATGCTTGAATAGTATCGTACAATTCTACTATGAGCATACCTTTCCTTTGTAAAGACTGATTTAAGGTGTTCAGGTGGTGTACTAAATCTGTTAAAAACGCTAAGTCAACCAGCCAGTCGTTATCTTTTAATTCTGCAACAGGATTTTGCATAGACTCCATAAATGCAGCTATCTCGCTTCTAAGATTATAAAATTGTTCTAAAAGCTTCCCACGATTTAGCCATCTGACCTCGGTGTAATAGGGTAAATCTGCGTACTCTGAATCTAATTCTTCAAGAAACGCGCGGAACTGCTTACGTTTCAATCCGTGATTCCTTATGTAATTCGTTACACGTACGATCACAGACATTACATTGGACATTTCAACGTTCTTGGTACATAGATTTTGTCTATGAATCAGACAATGCACAGCGACAAGTTTCTTAGCATTACCCAATTCGTTTAACTTTTTCCTGAGTCGACCAACCAGACCATTAGTGTTATCTGCCATTGCAGGTGTTCCATCGGTTGCTATGGAAACCAGTTTGTGCCAGTCCAATTGATTACTCTCTATTATCTCTTCTACGCAAGAGAACATGTCCTCTTCTGATACACCGTCTCTGAGCGGTACCAAGTCTAATAATTCCTCTGTCACGTATAAATTATTGTTCACCCCACGGATGAAGATCGCTATTTGCGGCGTTCCTGATATATCTGTACCCTCGTCGATAGCCAAAGAGTACGCAGTGAAACTTGAACACAATTGGCGTAACTGGTCCATAACGTTGCTGGCCATTGATTGTATGCGGCGAGCAATTGTCGTTCTTGATAAACTTATTGCCTCGAAGGCTTGCACTTCTGTCGGACACATCTGACCCGCGGCGTTCACTAAATATTTCTTCACAACGTCACCGTCGGTGTAACTGCGCGACGATCGTGCAATCTCCAGGGCAATCCCGAAGCTCGCCCGCACGGCTGCCTCGCTGCAGGACGATACAGTTTCCTAAAATGGAAAAATGAAAAACATTCAGCGAATACGTTCAGAAGAAAGGAGCCGGCTAGTTGGATTAATAGAATTAAAGGAACTCACCTCTTCCACTTCTGCTTGGACGAATTTTTGTTTCAATTGCACCACTTCTGCCTCCCGTTCTTCGCCGCTCAATTGCGCGTAATGCCCGTGCATTGACTGAAAATGCCTTTGGAGATTGTACTTCTTCACTTGATGCAGTTTCTTCCCGCATATCAAACAGGTCGGTACGCCTTCCTGCTCTATGAAGAAGTAGTCTGATTCCCAGGACGGTTTGAAATACGTGGAAACCGAACTTCGTTTTCGATGGAACTCAGCCATTATCGGACCGCTACGTTTTATATAACACTGGTATAGTCGCGTGGAACGTACGCTTGCTTTCAGCAAGAGAAAGCGTAGAACAGGCCTGCACAGCAACTAATAAGACGAGCGAGCGCGCCCTTCCGCTGCCCGTGGGCAGCGCGAGGGGCAGCAGGGGAGAGCAAGAACTCCAGGCAGCCATTTAAGAGTGGGGTTGTGCAGGATCCACTGGTCAGGTTTGGCGGAACCTCGGAGGGTTGGAATGGAGGAACTGGAGTCAGTGGTGTATGTACTGAGAACCCCACTGTGCTGTTGATGCTGTTTGCGCAAAGGATTGTTGCTCGTTGCTTCGACGAAAGGGTTCTCTTTTCGGAGCTACATGACAGACGTCACGCCGTTAGTGGCGACAAGAGTAAACTGCCAGGAGCCGCGGTTTGCGCACTACTGTCTTGCGTTCCCACCATGCGCTATGGCCCCACTGCGTCGGCTGCTGCTCACTGTTCGAGAAGCAACCTGCTGCCACATGACTGCCCGGTGAGGCAACTTGTGTGCAGGTTTACTACCACCACACTCTTTGGTCGCTTTTGTTTCCTGTGTATGTACCAGAGGTGGGGTAACTGGTATGGTCGTGCGCCCACTCTTGAATTGAAAGGCGGAGTGGGAGATTCTTTCCTTCTTCAATTCACTAGCTTTTTCTCGGGAATTCTTCACGTGTCGGTAAAAGGTATTCGGAAGTTATGTAGATCCATTTTCAAAATTTGAAGAGTTTTTGAAAAATAGTAGATTACTAATGAATCTACTTTATTGTAATAGCTCTTTGAAGCATGTGTGAATGTAAGATGGTTGCTATGGAAATATTTATAATCAATTATTATTCTTTTAGGTCGATGTAATAAATGCTGTCTGTGAAGTATATGAAGGCTCACTGGATAAGCCACTGGTTGAACTTTGTGAAATAATAAAAACAGCTGCTTGGACAGCATGTGAATCAACAAAAAATATGAAACCAAGGTGGGCATGACACTTTTTATAATTATTGCTATTGCAATTTTAAGTGTACGGTACACAGAATTCTAAAATGATACTACTCACTCCATCTAGCAGCAGATAAGCTTACTGCTATAGAGCCATAGGGCTTCTGTTATGGGGAGCACCAATTTATTTTTACTCCTGTAATATAATACTGTTATGTTACAGGGTAGGACGTGCCAGTTATGTGAAACAAGAACAATACTTACAAAATGTAGATGCTGGTGCATATGGAGTTGCTACTTGGGTCCATGCTATCACTGATGTAATTAAGAATGCCAAAATATAATGCTCTCTAATGGAAATTATCAAAATAATATTTTATATTAGTATCCTATATGGTAGATTTTTATAAATATGGAAGAGGGCCTATATTAAAAGGAGAGGGCCTTGACCCACCCTTACCTTCTTTTCCAACAATTTTGTCATAAATTTGATATAATATAAAATGTAAATAAAACGCTTATTCTTTACAGATAATACGGTATATTTTTCCAGATTCTACTGGTACCATTACATACAGTTTTCCTATACGTTTCTTCCAGTTACGTGACTCTTATATTTTTTTTTTATCCTTTTTATTTCGCCTTATTATACTTTTCGTTAATATAAAACACGTATATAAACATAGATTGAGTATATTGGTGTTTACAATAATGTATGGTTAAAAAAAATGTCGCACACCATTGTCATTTTTTTTGTTTTTCAGTATACGCTTATACGAAGACATCGTTTCCTTTAAAATGAATGACACAATTCTTTTTTTTTTTTTCTTATTTTGTGCTCTACTACGTGCAAGGTTTCCAGTATTATATACTTTTGTATCTAAACGTATATAAACGATACCTTATTGTAATTAAAAATTAACATAGAAAAATTGTTTTGTGCATAAAAAGATATTGTTGGAACTATGAATCAATAGAAAAATTTGAAATTCAATTTAGCTAAATGGGTAAGAAAATATGTATGTTCTTTTTTTCTTGCAAAAAAATGTATTATCCTAATCAATGGAATAGAATAATTTTTAAAGTGTATTTCTCTTTTGTTTTTGTTCAGAAAGTGTGGGATGTAAATGTTGGCAAAGGTACGTATTGTATATGTTTATCGATAAAATTGAACTGAACGTCTGCACCGGAAGTAAAAATTTGACGCACGATCTTTTATACCTATTATTTGGATCACTAACAGTCAAAGTTGAACACGTTCGCAGTAAGTTTACATATTCTTTAGCAATAACAATACGAATATGATTCAGCTTAACGAATCTTATTATGAAACGAGTAAATTTGATTCGCAGAGTTCGATATTCAAAGAATTGCTGAGAAATCTCGAGAAGTGTATTCAAAATACACAGTTTAAATAATAATCATTTCAATTCCTAGGGAGAGTCTGAGGAGGGCCTCAGGAAGAGTATGAGGTGGGCCTAGGGGAAGCCTAATGAGACTCCAAGGATAAGTTCCTCAGTGAAACCTAAGCAGAATTCAAGAAGAACCCAAAGAATCTAAGGAAAACCCAAGGAAAGCCTAAGAAGAACCTAAGGAGAGCCTAGGGAACCCTAGAAAAGTCTAAGGAGGTCCTAGGGACAACCTAAGGAAAGTCTGAATATAGCCTAAGTAGAACCTAAGGAAAATCCAAAGATAACCCAAAGAGAATCCATACAGAACCTAAGGAGAACCCAAGGAAGATCCTAAAAAGAATGATGACCATTGTTACTGAAGTTCTTTACAAGAATTTGTAAATTTCTGCAGCTTACAAAAGAAACAGTGATACTCCTCGATATTTATCAGCTCATTATCTTGATACGAAGTTATAATATACGACTCTATTTACAGAGAAAAATTCTAAACGACATTGCTTGATCAGACTTTTCTGTACACAAAATTGTGCGCACCATTTTGCGCAATAATTCCGTTCGGCGTGAATCATGCGTTTGAACGGGCAACAATTGCCTTCATTTACATCAAGAACGGGCATTAGGGCAATCTTTTGAAGTGATATGATACATTGGACCCCTGCAAATCATAATGGTGACGTGACATGCCGCTTTAAGCAGAGGCTATAACATAGCTATTAAATAATTTTGCGAAGGTATTTGCAATATTTACGTAAGATTATAAACTAATAAATGTAATTAAAAATAATACTGATGGGTGGCAAACATTTAACCTCCTTAATGTTAAGACATCTACTGACATGCCTGCATTATATCAGGGTAATTTTAAGGGAATGTCATCATATATTAATAAAATTAAAAATTAAATGTGATGTGCACGTAGAAATGGAATATCGATGTGAAAAAGGCCATTCTGTTAGTAAGGTAAGAATTTAAGTTGCATATCAGCTGTTTGAAGCAGCATATCATGCCGCCATCTTGATTTCCTTAAGTCGCAATGCATCACGGTAGTTGAGAGATAGTTCTGATGCCCGATCTTGATTTATACAAAGAGAACTTTTCAGCGGTCGCGTGATTAATACTGTACATGTAACTTCATCCTCTGTTGCTTCTAACCAAACATTTTTTTTTTAAATACAAACTTCAAATATCTTCTATATATATTTACAAATGTACACATTGTAATAGTGGAAGATAAATAAGGTTAATGACAAAGGTATACCGAATATCACTGGAATAAAAAATAGTTACTTTTTGGAAAATGAAAAAAAGAACTAGAATTGATACGTCGTTTGGATCAACGCGACTGCTGCGAAGTTGACAGTATGTTTATTGAATAAATGTGTACTTTCAAAATTGTTTATCAATCGAATTAGCATATCTCTATGCTCACGATTTTTAATTTATAAATGAAGTTATAACTTTTTACAACGACAACTATTTTTTAACAATACACAGTTAATAACACTTTTACCAATATTTGTACTAATTCATGATGAATATTACGTATTTCTTACACTTTCAAAATAATATAAGGAAAAAAGTTACTAATCTTTCATATAACACGTTGAAAAGCGATGAAATGAAGAAACCATCATTATTAAAAATTATTTCAAAAAGAAAGTATGATATATATGCATATAAAATTCATATCACCCTTTCAATGAGTTAGATATTTGTACTTACTTTTATTTATATACATACAAAGATAATAATGATTTCAGGTATATGTTTCAAAGTATTACATTTCCATCAATTGTACTCTTTTCATATAATAAATTTGATTACACCTAGGAAATTTTTAAGAATTACCCAAAACTTCGATAACTAGATACAGCAATAATTAACTAGATAAAAATTAAAAGAAAGACATTTGAGCTTGGAACTTAATTATCAAATTTTCTTCCTCATGCTAATCGATCGATATAGTATATAGTATAAACGTTTGAAAGGACACATTTATTACGTTTTACCTCCCTAAACCATCATTAAAGCTTCGTTTGGCACGTGTGATTAGAATGTCACTTAATACGAAAGTGTTAGAATATTAATGAATACAAAAGAATCGATGTAGCGCGTTCCACCCACTGTTGTTGCCATTCTATCGTGACACACTCTATATTTATAACAGCGCTTATCCATTTTTTTTTTTTTTAAATCTTTTGGTTCTTCATGACTAAATTACACTTAAAACACTCAGTTACAACTTGGACTACTATTTAAAATGTACATCGAGTGCGTTGTTCCTCGAATAAAACGCACGAGAAATGCCTGTCCTTTTATTAACATTTTCATTTCATTATTTATTTATTTTCCTTAGAATTCGAATCGATTTCGTTTCTTTGTGCGGTGTAGCTTTGTAGGAAGTCTGCGAAACTGAGTCAGTTTATTACACGTTACTTTAACCCTCGGGTCAATTTGACCCAGATTTATGAAACTTGTACAATGGAATAACGAGAAGAATTGGGCACTGAAATTTTCAAAAGGAAAGATTTTTATATATTGGGAATGTAATGTCTAAAGAAATGGTAGAAAATGAAATTTTATGCTGGGTCAAAATGACCCTGTTCCTTTACAAAATTTTCAACGATACTTGCTTCTACAATTTTCATTAATCAATCTAAAATCAAATTTTTCATTTTAATTGCTATAAAATTTTCTGAGAGAGACTTAAAAATACTTTTTTTTTACTGACACGTGTATGAAAACTGACTTTGTTCCGTGAACTATAAAAAAAAAGATGTCGACACCAAGCATTCGTCGCAAGATGGCCGCTAAAATCGAGCCACGAATTTGGTACTGTCGAAGAACGTGCCCGTTCGTTTCTCTCTTCTTCGTGTCTCTCCATTTTTTCTTCTTTTGTACGGTTCAGAAATATATTTATAAAGATTATTTTTCATGGCAGTATTCATGTTGCATTGCCTCAAATATGGAAATCCGAGCTGTCGTAATGGCAAACATTTGTTCCGTTTTTTTATTTCCCCTAAAATAATAATATTTCTTCCGTGGTTGTTTCAATATAATCGTTGAAATTTAATTTAAAAATGAAATGGCAGAAGGATGATCTAATGTACAAGGATATACAGCGTGTTTCAAATAATTAGAAAAAGTCATATTAAATCTATTTTGATTGCAATTAAAAAGAAATATTTAGTAAATCTTAAAAATTAAGATAGATAATAAAAATGAATTAGACAAGAGTTATGACTTATTCCAATTGCATGGACCACCCAGTATTTAAATCCTATTTAAGTATGGAATGAAAAGAATATGATCATCGACATAGATGCAAAGATCGTGTAGAAAATGCGTCTTTTTCTTCTAAATTTATCAAATTGAATTGTACACCCTGTTTTTCCCCAATCTAGTTCTAAAATATGAAACGAAACTTTCGACCGACATACGTTTCATTTACTTAAATTGTACATATTTTGATTTGTATATAAACGTTGCATTGCGAGCTATTTTTACTTCGAATATTCATATACATGTATGAAAGGAATATGTTTCACGCGATATCTTCTTAACAGTAATTCCGTGAAAGTTGACTTGCAAATCTCTTAAAACAATTTATCTATTCAAAGAAATTGTCTTTTTCCCAAAGAAAAACGAATACAAACAAGAAGCTCATGAAAAGGAAGATTAATAAACAAAATTAAAAAGGCTAACTCCCAAATGTTTTCTTCGTAAAGCTGGCCTCGCGCAAAGATGGCGTCCATGCGCACACAGTATGCGCGTGAACACTGAATTAACGATGGTTATGTTTTATCGCAAATTTCCAAACAATTCAGTTACATTTGAGTTGCGAATTACTTGGACGATTAATAGAACTATATTTCTCCATTTCCTCACTTCGAATAATTATCAAAGTAATTCGAAATTCGAATATAATTGAACTGCAACTTGGAAACTTACAACTCTGTCGCTAAACGCAGGTCCGAGTCCGGCGCACATGCGCGTACGCATGCGCAGACGCGTCACTTTGGCGCGCGCCTTAGTTACGCAACCGAACTAACCTCGAGCATTGGTAAAAAATGGTTTAGTGAACGTTATTGAAGCAACTCAGTTTCCTTATTGTTGGCAAGCAATTTTGGTGGAATGTTTATAAAAGGAGGAAAGATAAAACGATAAATAAATAAAAAGGTTTTTTGCTTCGGCGAGCAAACACGTTGCACGCGAAGCATTTCTACTGATATCATCCTCTGTCAACAGCGGTCCTGTTTCTATTATGCCACTTGCACTTGAGAATCCTCACGTAGGTTCTTCGGAATGCCGCGTTGCATAGGGCGTAACACACTGGGTTCACTGTACTATTAATATAACAAAGGTAATAGGAAAAGTCCCATACAGGCTGCGGTATGTACCACGAGCAGGCTGTGAGGGATTTTATTAAAACGAGAATATTGTAGGGCGTCCAAGTGACGATGAACGCCAACAAGATGGCCGACAATGTCTTTGCCGCCTTACGGTCTGCCTTTTTCTCTTGAATTTTCTTCTTCTTTTTATTTGCGCCCTTGTTCGCAGGTACCTTGGTTGCTTTCGGAATGTTCTTCGTGTTTAAGGGGATCCTTATGTCGGGCATGCGTGACGGTCGTCGGATCACAGTCGACGGGCTCGATATCGTGCTACCCAGACGAAATATCTTCCCGTTCTCCTCTTCCACGTCCTCTATCATACTGCGAAGTTTGAAGGTCACTGCTTCGTCGTGATACATCTTTATGCTTGGGCCCTCCGTGTACTTCCCCATACCGCTGGCGTCCCTTGTGGGCAGCCGGATTAGAATCGTGTAAACCTACGTAGAAATTTGCAACGATTTAGAATATAAACTAATGGGAACGCATGAATGGTGGCTGCGTACAGGGGCCTAAGACGCGTCCCGATAGATGTCTCTGCTTTAATGTACGATGGCGCCAGATCTCCGGCCCAGCTGTACCTTAACCTTTGAAAATCTTGAAAATTCTGAAGTATGCGGACGTGCCGAGGTAAAAGCTTACCGAGTCACTGGAGATGCTTTTCGTCGACAGTTCACCGGCTTGCCCCGATTTCTTGTAGTCATGAATGTCAGCGATGCACACAGATTTCCCAACCGTTAGAGCCGTAGGATGAATCCCGCTTAGGGAGGCAGATCGAGAGACCGTACCAGTTAGAGGTGTCTCGGCTGATAACGGTGTCGTGGCCTCGTCGTAACCGTGACCCGTGCGACTGCTCTCGGCGCCTTCGATGTCGTCGTCGTCGTCATCGTCGTCACGACCGCTGTGCCACCACGCGATACACCACATCTTGAGCCACATCCACGATAGAGGTCTGTACTTCTGAAACAAACCGTGATAGCTGTAGATGGCGCTCATTAAAGGGTAAGGCCCCCTTGGAAGTCTTAAAACGAGGACACAGAGCATCTAAAGAGTTAGATTAATGACTTGATACTCTTACTGTTTTATACTGAGGATAATGTTTCTCAAGATAAGAGACAGCCAGTTGCGTGGAATTTATGTCTTCGGCTCCTGTGCTTGATTCGCTCCTAGGCCTCCTACAGTCGTCCATATCCAACGCTTCGTCGCTAATTATAGATAAATAGAGTGATATATTTAAACGGTATAAAAATTTGTTTGAACCGGGTATCAGGAGAAATCAAGATGGTGACATGACATGCCACACAGTGAGCTGGTACGGCGTGACACGCGACTATTTAAGATGGCCGCCGTGCATATCACTCATATTTAGCCTCTGGGACTTATAAATATAATTAGAGGTTATATAAAATGGCTGACAACCATCATAGATCAAAGTTTGAACATTCAGAGAAGGCATGTCACGTCGTCACCCTAGATTTTTCAGGTTATCAAACAGAAATCTTCGTTTTGCTTATTTGATTAAGATTGAACAATTAACCTAGAGTTACTCCGTTTACTAGCATCCGGTTTTCCAGCTTGCAAATACGGAAGATCTTTCTGCCGCTTTTCGGTCTCCTTCCAAATCCGCCAGTAAAGACTGATCATCACAGTAACAGGCACGTAAAATGCGGCGATTGCGGTAATACATGTGATGAGATGATTTGTCTCGATGAATTGAATGTAGCAGGCGTTGTTGGATACCGTTCTCTTTCCTTCGATGTATGGCCAAGCGTAAATCCATGGCGGCCATAAGGCCATTGAAATTGCCCAAGCTAATGCTGTAAAAGAGATTATTTCCTTTCTTTTACCGTTAGTTAATATTTTTATAAGACAAGTGTTAATAAAATTATTTAATGAAGAATTCAGCTGTGAAAATGGAAATGAAACGGGCAAGGTTACTGCAGCTTACCGATCATAATGCCCGCTTTACGAGTTGTCCTTCTGGCACGGTAAGTGAGAGGCCTCGTCACAGAGAAGTATCTGTCGAAGCTGATTAGAAGAAGATTTAAGACGGACGCGTTGCTGGCTAGGTAATCTAATGCCAGCCACGTGTCGCATATAAACGGTCCCAATGGCCAATATCCAAGCACGGTGTACAATGTGAAAAGAGGCATGGAGATTAGACCGACTGCAAAATCAGCACCTGCCAGGCTGAACAAGAAATAATTTGATATCGTTTGTAATTGTTTGTCGATCTTGAACGAGATCATCACCATAATGTTCCCGACAACGGTGGTCAGGCTAAGGAAAACGGCGACGATCACTATCATAACACGTCCCCATATTGCATAGGAGTATGGATCACCGCTGCAATTGAGACCGTTGGTCGCGTTGGTCACGTTGTAACTCTTGTTCACGTAATAATCCGGTTCTTCAGTGACATTCATGTCTGAAAGATTTCGCTATTGCCGAAAAATTCTTTGTGCGTTCTGAATGCGAGTTTTCTCTTATTATTTTTTTTTTTGTCAATAATAAATAAATTTTTTAATTCCTCGTCTTTTTCCTCTACTTTTTCTATTTTTAAGTACAAATTTGCCCTTTTCTCTAGTTTAGAATATATTCAAAAGTGTACTCCTTATTTTATAAGTTACTTCTCCTCCGTTTTGCAAAACTTGCTCCTCCTCTTTTTTTAATCTTTACTCGTCAAAATTGTCCGTTTTAGATATAAAATTGTCTTATTCTATCGTTTAGAATTCTTTTTTAGTGTTTTTCTGCTCTACTTTGAACACGCCCCTTGTTATTCATTTTTCTCGTCTTCGTAGAAGCAATTTTTCGAAGGTTCTCTCTTGCTTTTAATCTCCTTTTTTTTCCGCTCTTTTCTCTTCTCTCTCCCTCTTCTACCCCCCTCTCTCTCTCTCTCGTCGATTTCTATCTACCTCGCCGACTTTTGTCTCCCTATCGTGAATACGTATTTAGAAATATTCTTCCTTTTACGTGCTTCACATGTCACGTGTCCAGCCAGAACATTTTTCTTCGAAATCCGATCTCAGTGCAGGCTCTTCCTCTTTCTCTTTGCATGCAAACAGCAAAAATGGATACGCGCGTACGCACACACGTACGCACGTACAAGCAATCACGAGTTTCTATTTTTCTCGCCTTTTTCTTTTTTATTTATGATTATTTCCAAGCGTTATGGAACCAGGGGATACGTCAACTACATACCCTCCTCAATGTTCGCGTCGGTGGTGTGCGACCTGCAAAAAAGAACGTTCGCCGTTTCATTTTATTTTCTATGATGGTTTATCGTACACCCAGGGGCAACGTAGACTTCTGGTGGGCGGGAGCGAGGGTGGGAAGAGGGATCACATACGGTTAACCTTTGGCCCTGGGAGAATCTAGGGAGGGTCTAAGGAGCATTTGGGGAGAGGAAGGGGTAAAGTTTGACTCTGGAGGAGCCTAGGGTGGGGTTATGAGAAGCCTAGGGAGTACCTAGGAAGAGTCTAAATCTTAATTTTGGATGAGCCTAGGGTGGGGCTATGGAGAGCCTAGGGAGTACCTAGGGAGAGCTTAGGAAGAATTTAGGAAGGACCTAGGGAGTACCTAAGGCAAACCTAGGGAAAATTTAAGAAAAGCCTAAGTCATAACTTTGGGTGAGCATGGGGTGGGGCTATGGAGTACCTAGGGAGAGCCTAAATCTTAATTTTGGATGAGCCTAGCGTGGGGCTATGGAGAGCCTAGGGAGTACCTAGGGAGAGCTTAGGAAGAATTTAGGAAGGACCTAGGGAGTACCTAAGGCATCCCTAGGAAAAATTTAAGAAAAGCCTAAGTCATAACTTTGGGTGAGCATGGGGTGGGGCTATGGAGTACCTAGGGAGAGCCTAAATCTTAATTTTGGGTGAGCCAAGGGTGGGGCTATGGAGAGCCTAGGGAGTACCTAAATTCTAATTTTGGATGAGCCTAGGGAGAATTTAGGAAGGACCTAGGGAGTACCTAAGGCAAACCTAGGGAAAATTTAAGAAAAGCCTAAGTCTTAACTTTGGGTGAGCCTAGGGTGGGGTTATGGTAAGCCTAAGGAGAACCTAGAGAGAGCCTATAGAGGACCTAAGGGAAGGGGGCTAAGTAGGACCTAAAGAGAACCTAAGGGATGCCTAAAGGAATTTAATTGCTTACAAACTAAATAAAATGATTAAGTTGATTCCATAAATATTGAATTAGAATTAAATGAATCAACTGACTGGCATTTATTATGAGGCAAATAATCCATACCAGTATTCAGACTGCCATTGCCATCATCAATGCAAACATGCCCTGGGATGGGCAAGCAAACGTACTCAGACACACCACAATACCCAGCTGAAGTGATCATTTTGAATGTTTATGGCAATCCTGTAAAAATAACAAGCCATATTCATGATTCTAAATAAAAAGCTTCTATACAGTAAGTACTGTATATTCAGTTTAACATTTTTATCAGATGAAATGAAAGACTCGACGGTTGCCGTACAACAGTAGATTTACATAGTAGTTCTAACTGGTAAAACATGGTTTATTATTAAAGTGGCATCGTTGCACGTCGATAAAGCTTTGCATTAGCTCTCCTTATTCATGCTATAAATAATTTTCCGATATTGTTCCATCCTCGCACGCGTAAGCGCCTATAATACACGCCAACCGATAGTTCTATTCGTACACATTAAAAATATCATCTTAAGAAAGGATCATCCATGGTTAACGGAAAACTGTCGTGTAATAATATCGTTCGTGGCCTCGTTAATATAGCCTCTCGGCATGGATAAATTTTAAAGTGCGACATAACCAGCTTGTTAATTATTGCAATTATTTTTTAACGAATAACCAAAGAATTTCCATGTTGCCAAATTTTCCCAATAGCCAAACTACCAAATTATTTTTATAACCACCCCCAATAGCATTCTAAGTCGAATTTCACCGGAAAACTGAATTTTTATGAATTTTCAGTGTTTCGAACGTACAATTAAGCTGGCCTTTGTTATGATGCGAATAAAAGGTATTTCTAGGTTTCCGTTTCCCGCATAATAAAATGCAAAAAAAAGCAGCTCCATAGTGTCCAGGTTTAAAATTTAAACTGGTCGTCTGTATTCATTCAAACCGTACCGCATATGAAGTGCCTTAAAAATACGTGGGTGAATAAAAATTATTTCATTGCAAAGAAAGGTTTCTTCGTACGAGGAAAAAATTAATGTTTAAACTTGGCCGCATTTGTGTATTTGAGTTGTGAGAATTTCTTCGTGAGTCTCGAAGGAGCCTCCGAAGTTTGCCTTTCAGACCGGAAGTGCCCGTAAACTGCAAGTTGGTGCGAACCAAGAAAAGAAAATTAATCTTCAGATAAGTGGAACGTTTATGTATTCAAAATTGTTTGAACTGCAAACTTTCGCCTTTCATTTTACAGCGTTTTCCCTTAATTTTTACAACAACAATTTAAGTGAAAATTTGATGACATAAAAGTACCAAAAAATGGCATTTATTACGTTTATCCTGAGATTCCAGAATTTCACATTTCGTGAAATGAATAAAGCAAATAACTTTACAGAGTTTGAAATCAGTATTTCAAGCCCAGCAAAAGTGTACTCGTGTCAACGTATATACGACAGCTACATGTAAACATACCATTTCATGCAATTCTACAGTTACCTAGATAAATGAAACTCAAATAAAAAACAAATCCGACTGTACTAAACAGAATATAACTTGTTTTATATTGAAAATACTGTTTTCACTTTTTCCTTTTTACTTTTCTTTTTGTCCAAATTGCAACTACATTGTATTAAAAAAAGTAACAATTAAATGTATATGTATAGGCTTCAAAAAATATTTTTCAGATTCTTTAAGATTGACATAGTAAACCAAAAAAGGTTTGACATGATTACCTTTTGTATTTACCGAGAAAAAAAATCCTAAAGATCGTCTACATCTTCAGTAGTATAAGCACGAATAAGTCAGACAAGTAATGGGAGCATAGTACAGTATCGAACATGGTAGACTTCCCTGGGGAAAATGGCGATGTAGGGGAAGCAGAAGCCTAATCACCTCGATTAGGTTCTACAGGACAAGTAGTCTATTTACTAGTTACTTCAAAGCAAGCTGGTGTATTTATTAATTAGTAAAATGAGTGAGGTTAGGACAAGTGATGGAACCTTCTTCCCTAGGGAATTTTTCCCTTGGGTAGTTCACCATGCTCGGTACTGTACTTCACCATCTGAGAAGTTCCTTTTGCACGCAAATGTACGCATGTAAAATGATGTAAAACTTACAATAAATTAATGGACCAAATTTTCACAAAATTCATATTAATTTAACTTACAAAATGGAGTATAATAGATATTAATTACTACTTTTAATTACAGAAAATTAATTATAAATGAACGTTATTGTCAATCAATGAAATTAAAGTTGTTCAACAAACAGATAAATGTAATGGACACTACAGTATCGTATTTAGAATATAGAAACATAAACGATGTTATTAATAACAACGTAATTAATCATGATTATAGGTTAAAAAGAAAACGAAAACAATGGAAAAGAAAATTGTATTACACATTTTTAATATAAAATAATACACAATGTACAATATTATTTGTTACTGTTTTACGTTTATCTAAAATAATGATAACAGTAGAATCAACAGTGGCGCCATCAACAACATTAATGCCAATGAAAATATCAACAAAAATAGTAACCAATAATAATTATTACGTGGTGGTACAATAACAACAATAATTTACCAACTCCATCAAATAATGAAATTCAAACACGTTTCCAACTCTATAGAAGCATTCCAATAAATTATATCATGAATACTAATCACACCATAAACGTTAAACGATCATTAATTACGTTTCTGACGAACCCTTTACCTTCTTCTCATATGTTCACACGTAAACGGTACAGCGGCTCGGACAAAATTCATCTGTTCCGAAAAAAACACACCCCATATTTCGTTCTTTTTTCATGTTCATCCTGTTGTTTCTATTACAGCATTCAGCTAATCACCGAACGAAAACCAACAACATAGAAACAACATAAACGTTAAACAACGAGTAGGATGTTGAGGGTAGAATTTGAATGGAGAACTGTTAGGCGTGGTAGGAACCCAATAATAGGAGTTGATGGACAAAAAAAAAAAAAAAAAAGCACCAAAAAAAAAAGAAAAACCAACCTGGATATTTCTGAACACCAACAAAAGAGGATGAAGAAATTTTTATATGGTTTTCAAAAAATGAAGACGCAAAAGGAAGGATGAAACAGAAACAAACCTAATATATATCAATCGATAAGGAGGAGAAAAAGATTGTTTATCACTTCACTGACACGAGAAATCGTCGATAAATAAAGTGAAAATTTCAACTGAAAATAATACACGCACCGTTGATGCATATTCGTATATTACTCTTTCCTTCACGTGTAATTTAAATCACTGGTATCCAGCATTGGTGTGTCTAGTAACTCTACGGTCTTGATGAAATATTTCCCGTGCATTGGTACACAAATTATGAACGTAGCACCAGACGAACCGATTAGGACCACCCTTTGCTCTTATACATACATATATATATATATTTCTTTTATATCATCAACAACATATTTTTGATTCACTGGAACCGAGACCTAAACCCGACGGAGATAGACAACAAAACAAGCAGGCACACAGATTAAGGGAGGACAGACCGCGTGTATGTTATATAATGTACCCGCGTACGTGTGGATGCGTGAGAAAGAGTAAGTGAACGAATAAGTGAGGAACAGAGAAAGAGAGAGATAGAGAGAGAGATAGATAGAAAGCGTGTGCGAGAGAAAGAGAGTGAGAGAGACTGACAGAGAAGTAAGAGAGAGAGAGAGAGAGAGAGAGATAGAAAGCAGAGAGAGAAAGAGAGAGAGAGGAGCAAAAGTGAGGGAGAGAGAGGAGGACGCAAAGACGACGATGATTGCACGAGGGATGCGTTCGCGACGGAAGTACGAGGCACACTAAGGGCGTGGGCAATCGGAGCAAGGCCTGTGTAGAGTTTTGAGGGGAGGACCACATTGATTTTGATTTTCGAAGCGCGCGCATGAGTGTCCGTGTTCAGCTCTGCCCATTCATACGTATGGGACGTTGGTCCTTAGACTGGTACATACTACTCCCTCGATCGTTCCATGCTGGAACGTCAAATTATTTTCTTTTTTTTTTTCTCTCACTTTGTTCGATCGACTTTACTGGTACGGGGTCATCGGTGACCGGTACCCTCGATGAAATATCATGAAAAAGGGAGACATTGGTCTTCTTTTATTCGGGAAAGTGAATTGTGATGTATCGGGGGGCTTCTCGAGATATATTATGCGGGGGCGGTAGCCCGATTTCGTAATTGCGTTCGAGCGAAGTTCTGTTGCCAGGGTCGGAATAAGACCCTCAGATGCCCTAAGCATTAACTAATTTCGGTGCCCCCTTATGCTTGTAATTCGAAATATTAAAACAATAATAAACAATGAAATAAAATGTTATTTAGCGAAAATTCGAAATGGCTGTAAATTTAATTAATGCTTATGAAAAATGTTTCTATGATTCCCCCCCCTCAATGCCCTAAGCACGTGCTCATTTTACTTATGGGGTTAATCCAGCACTGCCTGTTGCAAGGGGGAGATTCCCCGATTCTATTATAGAATCGTGTCTCCCCCATTTTAGAACCCCGTTATAGGGGGCCCCCCAATTCTATAATTTTGTTATATTAAAACGACTCCCCAATTCGGAGACCGGGTTGCAATTTCTGAACCTGTTATTTGGGGTGTTCCAAGTTCTAAAACCGTGTTACAAAAAGGGTTTCCCAAAACTTCTTATTTCAAGTGTTACATGTCTGACTATGCGCGTCGTCTATCACTATGGCGTAGTGAATACAGTACGCGTAGAGTCAGACACATTATCACACTTCTTATAAAAGATTTTTCGATTTTTATCCCATTGAGCCCGGGACGATTTTTCAGTATTTATTGCGGAGTCCTGGACACTATAAAATTTGGGGGTAGATCTACTTTATCAGAATTAATTCATCCTACAGTAGATCTATGACTTTCAGTCATAATTTGTTAATTTAATTTTTCTATTTTATTTTCCTATTACTAGTACAATATTTAAAATTCTTAAAATTAATAATAATTAATAACATTATTTAAAATTATTAAAATTACAAATATTAAACATAGGGGGTGGTTGTTGGTGACCAACTTGGTATGAATTAAAAACACCTACACATTTTTTCTTTTGTTACTAATAATTGTTTAACATTTAATGTTACATGGAAGAAAAATGTTAAAAAAATATTTCTATAAAAGTTACTGAAGAATGAGCTCTTATAGTTTATTATTATTCTAACGCAAAAATGTCCAATACGTTTTAATTATAGCTCAAAGATTGATTTTTTTTTATCTATGCTTCTAAACTCTTTTTTTTTAACGAACTCTTTCTCTTTGGTACGATAATAATGTAACACGCTTGTATTATTAAATATGACAAGATAGTATAAATTTATCAGAAGAAAAATATTTTTGAAGAGAAAATTATAAATTGTGTTTCTTATTACCTTTATTATTATTTGTTCTTTTGCTGGTAATACGTTGTTTACCTGATGCTATCTAATTATACTACGCTGCTGGTAAGCCGCTTTTCCGATGTATTTAACATTTCCATCTTCAGCTCCTGAGATAGAATCTTGTTTCGCTAATTAATTAATTAGTATCGAAGTGGATGCGGTGCTTCGTTACCAAAAAACGACCTCAAGGGTATACATTTCTTCCCTGAAAATTCCATTCAAAATTTAGTGACAAGTTTGTGCAAGGGTAATTGTTTATGAAAGTAAGGTACAAAATAGTGTATGCAATATATGTATACATACATACATACGAGTTTATAGCGCATGAAAACCGCATAAACTTTCTGCAGCATCTAATAACTTTATCACCTCGTTTGTGCGAGGTACAAATACTGAAATAATTCAGGATATTAGCTATTTATTTATTTATCTACTTCATAAAATAATTTTAATATTTAACAAATCAAAAATTACAGATAATTAGGTAAATCCGGATGAGACAGGGATATTATACAGTGTCAATATGTTACATGTTTATTTAGATTGTATATAAATATATAAAATAGCACTCAATTCTGAATAAAAATTATATGTATAATAAACAACATTTCATTACTTCCGTATTTCCGTACTTATACAAATTGTCTCATATCTCCTGTAACACCAGAAATGGGGGGTTGTTGGGATGATTCTGAACAACTCTTCCCTTTACCAAAATGTTTGTTGAAGCTTCGTTTTTGAATTATTACCGAAAAACACTGGCCAATGAGAGCGATGGCTCTGAACCGCGCTCGGTCGTGAACAAACGCATTGGCACAGCGTGGGTATCAAGGGAAACGTGCGACTAATTCCACATTGTTCTTAATTTAAGACGATGTAATATTTATCACACGCTTCTTCCTTCGATACCCACGCTGTGCCAATTATTCAAATACTGTAACATTTTTTTCACGATCGACATAAAATTAATTTCTCCCAAGAATTTGATTTTTGGAAGTTTTATTAATAAATTGATTTTAAAATGTAAATAAATTATTTATTTAAGATTTGTTCACGACCACGACCGAGCGCGGTTGAAAGCCAACGCTCTTTTTGTTTTGAATAATTCAAGTTTTTTGTTAATAATTCAAAAAGGAAGCTTCAACCAATATTTTGGTAAAGGAAAAGGTTGTTTCGAATCACCCCCCGTTTCCGGTTGTTACAAGAGTTATGGAATATCCTATCTAATACATTTTAGTCGCTCTTATAATTAATCTATATTAAACTTTTTTGTTTTGGATCTAGTTTAATTTTCTTTTTTATACTAGGAAATCGTTCATGCTTTGAATGGCCTCCAAAACCATCATACGTAATGGCATTAGCTCTTACTTGCTCCTAAAAAAAATGCTTTCTATAAATATATAAAATATAAATTATCACGTATCAGCTTGTTATGTACATTCTTACACTTGTAGGTTCAATTCTCGCTTTCTTTGTAAGAATCGATGGATGTAAACTAGTTGTGCTACGTTTTTGAACCGAATGTTTTAAAACAAATACCCCTCCTGATTTGAGCGGAAGATACGGCGAATTTGTCTCACTTTTCTGAAAACAAAGTATTCAACATTTAGAAGCAACACAGGAAATAAAGCAAATCAATGATATATTAATTATCGTCACTACAGTATATTGGTGTCTATCTTTTGTATCAGTGTCCTCTGCTCTTTCATTCGCTGCATTCTTTATCACAGTTTTCATTTTATTCTGTTCACAACCATCAGATGATTTTAAATCACTACTTAATGCATCTCCATCACCATCAAACTTATTTGTCCGTTTTCTTTCCAGCTGTTTCACTTTATTTTGTAAGTACATTTTTTCGTTTTCGCAAAGCATTAAATCCTCTTCTAATTTTCTGTAAACAATGTAATAATAATGATGTTCCATTAGCCGGACGGAGCTCTTTTATTTTATCTCATAACGCACATACTTTCTTTTAACGCGTTCTTCAGATAACAAATTCCGTTCGGTTATTACTCTAGCAAGTTCTTGTTGAAGGCTTCTTAATTTATTTCTTAACTCCTTTCGTTTGTTTAAGCTCACTGTCATTTCCCTAAAATCAATGCACGAGTTAATAAACTATACACAGTATGAGCAACAGCGTTTAATTACCTTTTCATGACACAAATATATGTAACAAGAGCAGCAGGCTCACATGTTTTTGAGATTACCTCATCTACATGTTCCGTGGAGGCTTCCATTAAGATTTGTATGCTTAAAAAAAGAAATATACATATGAACTAATTAAATATAGCATTTCTATGTTTAACACATTACATATATTTTTGCATACTTTTTGTAAGTTTCAATTTCTTTTCGTAGCTGTTCAATTTCCTGCCTTTTGCTTTCCATTTCTGAATTTTGTTGTTTGAAATATTTTATCTGATCTTTCAAAGCATCAATTACACTTTTTATTGTTTTTAATTCAGCCTCCAATTTGTGTACTTCTTTTTTCAACTCTACATTTTGTTTCCCTAATTTTTCACTTTTCTCTGTATAATGTTTAACATCCTGCTCTTTCAATAGAAGCTGGAAATTTAATTTGTCAGTTTTATCCTGTAAAGTGCCTATATCTGCACTGGTCGTATCAATATTAGAAAAATTGAAATATAGCCTGTGAATCGTATGCGATGTTGTCTTTTCTCTACATTGTGGACAGGATCTGGATCTGTGTGAAAAAGAAGAACATTAGCAAATTAAGCATATTCAATTTCTTGCATGTTTACAAATATTACCTTTCTAACCACTGAGTTAAACAAACAAAATGAAAAATATGTCTACAAGGTGTATGGAACACATCATCAGAAGGCATTAATGATTCACTACATATAGCGCAAATGATATTCATATTGTATTTACAGAAAAGCAATAACCTAAAATGAAATTATAACAAAGTTTTTATTAATATTCAACCGCATATGTGATTTCAAATTACTGAGGTAACATGTATATAGAACAGTGACTACACATCAAGCAAGACATTGTGCTGGTTCAATGGGTCTTGGAGACCCCAATGTAAAGTTTGTATTACCGATGAGAGACTTCTATTATTACCGACGGCGCTACTGCTTATGTACTTACTCAATAACTTACCGACACTTATTGACCAATCCTCCGGCAGTCGGTAAGTTATTGAGTAGTTTCAACCAGTTTCGGATAGATGGCGACAGGATCGAATTTTAAAAATATTTAATTTATGGCGGCTTTTTTAAATTACAAGTATGCCAAACAATTATTCTTAGTTATGAGGTGTGGTCAAAGAGGGACTGGTATAATAGACACGACTGTCATATTAACTGTACTCTGTATTACATACAGACTTAATTTTACCTTGGGGTCCCTGGTACCCTTAAAATAATGACCCTTGGCTAACAAAGACATGTCCAGTCTTCTTATATCTGTAGTCACTGCCGTAATTTCCTGAAATTTCTAGAAGAATTTTACATCCCCTCCACGTTCAATTTGTTTCCTTAGTAATTTCGAGTTTAGAAAGGAAGGTTACGACTTCACGTTATTTATTTAGTCGTAATAATTTTGACGTTCAACGTGTTTCCAATTTTCTAAAAATAGTTACTTTTCTTTTTTTTTATTGTAAAGAAAATATGTTGAGCGTTTGAATAGGTTTAGTATTAATAATCGAATTGAATTGTATATAATTGAATAGAAGGTGACTGGTATACTTGTCTATCTAGTCGAGGAAATTTTTGAAAATCTCGGTGAGTAAAATATAAGTAACATTACGTAAAAAGAAGTGTTACATAAAACATTTTTTACGTATCGAAGCCGCTTATTTTGTATACATGGTTTACAGGTTATGGTTCGTACACATTTTTCCTTTGATTCAAAGTGATTTTCATAAGGTTGAACATCAGTTGCTTTTTTAAATTCATAGTCCCTCGATTAATTGCAATTTTTCATTCATTCGTGCTATTTAATATTGTCTATTTTTGCTGTTTCATAGTTTCGTGACAACGCAGAAACCGAATCGTGTTCCATTTATAAAATTTGAAATCGATTAACTATATACGTTTGTTCATTTCGAATTTATTTCTTTCGATTTTACACTAAACGTATTAATTTTTACTTGTATTCGTAAAAACATTGTATTTAAATAAGGAATTAAGTCACGTTTTTGTTATTATTAAATTTTAAATTACTTGTATCAATGTTCCTATCTTCTGTTCTCTTAGTAATAAATGGAAGTTCTATTCATAACCATATTAATTTTTCATATTTTGTTATAATTATTCTGCTATGAGTAATGTCAGTAGCATTAATAACTGAATTTGATATTGTATGTTTTAGGAATAATTATTTATTTTAGTTGACATATTTGGACAGTATTATACTGTGAGATCTTAATTTTTGGACCATGGCTAAGTGGGGTGAAGGAGATCCTCGCTGGATCGTTGAAGAAAGACCTGATGCTACTAATGTTAATAACTGGCACTGGTATGATATAATGTGCATGTAATAATTTTAGTTTATTTAGTTTTAACTTAGCAGTGCTGAATAAGTTCTCTAGTTAAATAAGTTAGATTATTAATAAAATAATGTATTAAACAATAGGTCTGATTTAATACACAAATCAATTTTAAGTAATATTATTATATTATATCTGTCTTTCATTGCATTATATGTAATTCTTTTGTTATTTTCATTTATAATATTGATGAAGTTATAATGATTAATAGTTTTCCATTCATGTAAATAAATAAATGAACAATAAAACCATATAAAGGACTATATTATTAGTGTTGTATATCATTTTATATAAAGCACATCTCTTGAAATTTATGTACTTTTAAAAGAATGTAATATCTGTAATGTACTGAATTCGGTTCAAAATATTTTTGTTGAAGTTATTAAAAGGACAGTAAATACGGATATAACTGTGTATTTATTTCTAATTGATTTAGTATCCATTCACAATAATTAATAGAAAACTAGAGATTTGATTATAATTATTTTCTCAGATTGAACATCTATTTTTAAATTTTTTTAAAAGTGTGGACTTTTGTAAATGAGCTTAAAGTATCTTTATTAATTAAAAAAAAAGGAATTTTATTCATGAAACAGAATTTTAGAAAGGATTGTTTTAAAGAATAATGCTAATTTTTAGGAGATAAGGAATGAAACATTAGAAATTTTCAATTCATGATTTCAATTTATAATTTATGAAATTAAGTAGTTTAGTTATTGAACTAAATAATGTTGTACCCTTCAAGTACTTAAATTAATTTTTCTTCTTTTCAGGACGGAAAAAAATGCCTGTGCTTGGTCCCAGGAAAAGCTGAAGGAACTATTTACCAATATGAAAATCGAAGGAGATGGAGGTCGATACTTTTAACTTATTTGCAATAATAGCTTAACAAGTACAATTTTCACGTGTACTTAATAATATAATTAAAATGTTTCAATGTAATTATAAGCGTATAAAATTATCTCTTTCAGTCTCCTGTACAGTAGCAGAAGTAGAAAAATGCGAAGGTGAGGCGACGGCAAATAATCGTAAGGGTAAATTAATTTTCTTCTATGAATGGAATATCGTTTTGAAATGGGTATCCGAAGGAAAATCTAATAAGACGATCGAGGGTAAAATAAACATTCCAAATTTATCAGAGGAAAATGATATTTCTGAAGTAGATGTAAGTAATAAATACTTCAATCTTGTATAATATTCTATTTCAGATTTATCAGTATTTAGTAGCATTATTCAGTAACTATATTTCTAATTGTTTACAGATTGAAGTTACTCTAAAAGATAGTACAGATGAAGGGGAGGCGATAAAACATTTTTTACATACAAAAGGTAAAGAAGCAATTAGAGAAAAATTGAAACAATATGTTTCTTCTTTGAAAGAAGGTAAGTTTTTCTTAAGTTTAAATGTATAATACCATTTGATGTATTTCATTCACCTTTGCAGTACTTTTATTTACATTAATTTAATTTTTATTGCATTAGAATTCACTGTGGGGATGATCTTGCCTAAAAAAGACAACGTGAAAGAAAATATCTCTTCTATTACTTCAGGATTCAATGCAAAGGTAAGTATATATTCAGTATGGTAAAATTAGATAAATTGTTGTAAGTTAATCTGGTGATTTATAATTAATTATTGCAGATGCAAATGAATTCTACCGCGGTATCAAATAAAAAGGAAGTAGGATGTAAAATCTCAACGACAACAATTAAGCAACAGCAAAAGTTTCAGTGTAGAGCTGAAGAATTTTTCAATGTTTTTACAACAACTGAGGTAAGAGTTTTAAGAATATCGGAATTGTAACATTTATTTAACTGTTTCTAACCTAACAATATTATTCTTACAGATGGTTCAAGCATTTACTAAAGGACCTGTAAAACTAGATTTGAAAAAGGCCGGGAAATTTGAATTGTTCGGCGGTAATATACACGGTGACTTTGTAGAAATCACGCCTACGAAGATTGTACAAAAATGGCGTTGCAAACAATGGCCTGACGGCCATTTTAGCGATGTAACTATTGATATTTCTGAGAAGAATGACCATACGGAAGTTAATTTAACGCAAATAGGTGTACCAGTTAGGTAAGTTATGCTAAACACAATTACATACAAGAAGTGATTGAATATAATACATATGTATGTTTATTTTACAGCGAGGAAGAATCGACGAAAGAGAACTGGGAGAGGTATTACTGGGATGCCATAAAACGTACATTCGGGTTCGGTTGCTTCATGTGATCTACGTATGGTTTAAAATTTGCACGCTTATTGATAAGTAGAAAAATAATAAAAATGTGTATTGTCGTAAGTTGCCTCGCATACATTCAACATACTAGCCGCAATTATAATCAGCCACGGACGAACTCTTTTTTCATTCGACGGTGTTCACTATAATTTTTCTTATTTTTCTCCCCCTCTGCCTTTTCTATTTAATACATTGCATCGTGTAAGCGAGACATTATGTCCAAGTATCATCAACATGACACATCTGTATTAATAGTTGCATATGTCAAATAAATCAGGTCAGATACATACTGTCTTAATTATTACCTATCATAGCAGAATGAAATTAGGCATTTCTGAATAAACAAAAGTATGAGAATGTTGATAGTAACGTTATTTAATTAAAAGAACATTTTGTTCATTTTATTTTTATGGATAATGGAGAACTTCAGAAATTCTTGGCCATATCAAAGAGGACAATAAAAACATTGAAATATAGAATTGTGTTCTGTGTTTGATTAATTATTTATCAATTATAAAAATGTCTAATATCCTCGGAGGAACAGAAAATCCGGTAAGAAATATCAAATGCATCAAGGGTAGTAAGTTACATCATTTTGAACATCATCTTTGTATTTTCCTTTATCAACAAAATGGCGCTACTACAGCCACCTCACAGTGGTTGTTTCTGAACACGGTTTAACCTCGAATAAAAAGCCAAAAATGATTTACTAAGGAAATATACAGGGGTTAAACCTTTCTATGTTTTATTAAAAATATTTTCAGTTGAGCACCTCCATTATCCTAATACAGGAAGGGGTTGAGGTCAGCAGTGTTCGAGACGCGAATGATGCAGTACCATCCGCAATACACGATAATGTCCACATCACTCCTAGTTATATTGAATTTAAGGAAGCTAGCGAGGGGATAACATGTCGACAACTTATTACTATCAAGAATACAGGCCTGAAACCAGCCTTTGTTAAACTTCGACAACCCTATTCAATTGTAAGTTAATGCCACTGCCACATTATTATAAACCAACTTTATGATGCATCTGTAATTTTACCTATTTTTCAGGCATTCCAAGTGAAAATCCTAAAGAACGGAGTGATGCTTAATCCAGGATTAAGCGTATCCACAACTGTGATATATTCTTTCAAGAGACCATCATTCTTGCGTGCAATGATCCCTATTGAGATCAATGGGAAAAGTCTCGATTACAGAGTTGTATGTAAATTATTGGAAGAAGGTATTAGTGTTGAACCAAAAACAATTGATTTTGGGATTCTTGATATTGGCTACTCTTCTGGTATCAAAGTATTAACTATGAGGAATGATGGCGGTAAAAGTACTAGGTACAATACATCCTTAATCATCCAACATGCATATAATCAAATGTAAATCATAATGTAATATCAATAGGTTTTCAATTGATCTTGGTAAAAATGATTTGGAAATTGCGGTGAAGCCATTGCGTGGCGTCGTTACACCTAATAGACCGGTTCAACTCACGGTCGAGTTAATTGGCATGCAGGAAGGCGTCTTTTATAGCGAATTTTGGTAAATTTCTATTAAAGGCGACGCTATAGCTGAGTCGCTATAGTGCTTTTGTGCAGAAAAGAAAATTTCTCATGTTCAAAATTAATATCATTTATATTTTTCCTATTTTCAGGATAAAATCATCACCAAACATACGTATTCCTCTGAAGGTTAACGTAATTGCCCCAAAGCTTGTAGTTTATCATCCCAATACAACCGGAGATTTCACCCTCATTGATTTCGCTGTAGCCGTGGCAAATACTCGAAAATACGATTCCTTCGTGCTAAGAAATGTTTCTTCTCAAGTAGCCAGCTACGTGGTACTTGGAGAAATAGAAAATGAAGTGAAATGCATTCGAGTAACGTGTTCGATTCTATTACTTATCGTATAATGAAACTGTACAAACAGATCCTTGGTATCCCTTATAGGACATTGACCGTGAAAAGTATCCTGTTTATAATGCTTTTGAAATCCGACCGATTCAGGGTCGTATGGATCCCATGGAGGGGATCATTTTTGAAGTTGGGTAAGCTGGAATCTTTTTCCCTGATGTTTCATCAATTTATTACATTATTAATGAACCTTTTAAATGTTAGATTTACACCGACGACCAAGTTGTTACGTTGGCGGCAAAAAGTTAAAGAGAAAATCGACAGACCAGAAAATGACTTCATGGCTTTTCTCAGAATCGTGAGGGTACACGTTACCGAGACCAAGAATATCCCGAGTATATTGAATTTTCTATAGATGCTTGGTATATTTTAACGAAAAATCAAATGAATTGTGTAATCAACAAATTTAGGAAGCGATGCGATGCGAGAAGCGCTTGTTAATGAAAGTGGAACCCCATCTTCTCATGACGTTAATGGTTAGCTTTAATGATATTTAATATTATAAGCTTCTTTTCGTTATGGAGGAAATAGAAAGGGAAGGTTTTTGCCTTTGGTTCTGAGAAAATCCAAGGAGAGCCTATGGAGAACCTGAGGAAAGCCTAATAAATAATATTAAATGATTTAATTTAATTTAATTTAATAAATATTTAATAACTTAGCATTTAGTGGGACATTTCTTCCCTTATGTTTCCTCTTAACTAAGAGGAGCTTAACTATAAGGCTAGCACCCCTAATTTATTCAATAGCATAAAATATAATTTTGTTAACAGCTGGTTTGACAGTTATGAACATCTCTACATCGTCTTCGTCTTCTTCGATGATTATGGAACGCGGTGTACACGACACAATAAGACTCTGCCTTCACGGTGAAGTCGAAGAGGCATCCTTGAAATTCGAACCGGACATAGTTTATTTCGGGGAGATTAGTGTCGATGAAGTTTCTCAACGGGTTGTTAGGATATTGAATCCCTTGAAATTTGCACCGATTATTTATCGTTTTGTATCTAATACAGCGGTTCGTTGTTACCCTAAACGAATGGAGATAAAAGCAGAAGGATCCATAGAAGTACTTTTGAAAATGAGAGGCAAAGAAAATGGTACACAGTAATCATTACAATTCCTTTCATTTTTTAAGAGTGAAAGCAATCCTTCATAATTTTTTTTTTTCAGTTTACTCACCGTTCAAGATATACTTTGATGCTATAGTAGATTCCTATGAATCAACAAAGACTAGAAAAAAAATAAAATTAAAAGTGGGAACTTATCCTATACAGTGTGTCGTAAGCATAATATTGTTAACAAAAAATCTGCAAGGTGTGGAATATACAGAAAATCTGAAAATATGCGTTAACATAGTTACATTATCATCGTTTCATTATAGAACCACATGATCACTCAAGGGGTATTAGAAAACCACTGTTACCGCAGTTTATGGTAAGCAATATTAATGCTTATTTAATTTTCCATCTTTCATATTTATTTTATTTTCAGGATACAATGAAAAGCCAAGTCCCAGAAGAGCCGGACAGCGAAATACTAGATAGACTCCTTCGTTTACCTAAATGGAAATACGAGGATATGTTTAAAACAGTGAAATGCAATTCTGGTTTAGAAAAGAAGGTATTACCGTCTAGTATTAATACCGAAGTATTAATACCTTTGTCCCCTTTGCAAATATATAATGTACGCGTGTATCCTTCGATATTCACTTTTGGAATGGTAAGTTCCTTATAGTAAATGTAAGATTATTAGTCAGTAGGTGATGGCACACGTGACAAATAATTTTCGGGTAAACTTTACCTCAGGGGCCCAAAAATTATGGCCTTTTTTTTTACCTTCTTGAAGTATTTTACGTATAGAATCTAAAAATCCAAGTTTCAAGGCGCGGAATTCATTGGTTCAGAAGTTATACGTGTGTAAAAGTGAGCGTTTTTAGCGTATACCGGGTGTGCTGTACTCCGATGCTAACCCTTACCCTTTTTTTTTTTTATTTGACAATGCTAACCCTTACTCTGACCATAACCCTAACCCTAACCCTAACCCTAACCCTAGCAATAGTAAAAAATGCCAATTATAATAGAAATCGAATGAAAGCCAAGTTTAGACTAATTTACCTACAAATTCTGTTTTACCGACGGCGACTCCACTCATTGAAAGGCAACAGGCTACAAATCAATATGGCGTCGAAATAACTCGTGAAATACGCTAAAAACGCTCACTTCTGCACACGTATAACTTCTGAACCGATGGATTCCGTGCCTTAAAACTAGGATTTTTAGATTCTACTCGTAAAATACTTCAAGAAGGTAAAAAAAAAGGCCATAATTTTTGGACCCCTGAGGTAAAGTTCAGCCTAATTTTCTATATACATTAAATTATAGGTCGTCCTAAAGAGTCACAGTTATCGACAACTGGTTGTTGAGAATATGAATGATTTTCCAGTTATGATTCGTCTAACGAGCTTATCCAGATGTATTTTCTTCCCGGATGGTAATGTAATAATTTTACCAGCTGGCGCGCTGGTCACTCGCCTGGTCGAATTTCGCGCGCATCATATTGGCAAATTCAACGGTTACATTGATTATATTATCAACGACAATCACTCGTTCGAACTTGGAGTAATCGCAGACATTGTTCGTAAACAATTGTCCCTTGAACCGCGGGAGGCAACGCTCGGTACAGAATGGTTGAAGGAAGAAGTTTACCGACCGTTGGAAATTACTCTTCAGATTAGAAATAAATTGAATGCAAAAACGTACTTCAGGTAATTGTTATGAAACGTAATATAATTAAAACTGGGCTAAACTTCCGAAAACCTCCATGTTCCAAATTGGCTCAAATTTTGGAAATAGATTCTTTTTTGATAAAAATTATGATTGCGAGAAGGATTTTTGACGACTCGAAAAAAAATTTGTTATCACATGAATGCCACTCTCTATTTTACCGACATAGTTTTATTGACCCATCGATACCTTTTAAAAAACAATTGAAAATAGCAGATTTCACAGCATCAGAATCGCCATCAAATCTGTCTAAGGCCTAAAGATTCCTGCAGTTATAATTGTGTCGGTAAAGTAGGGAAGGATATCTACCTCGAATCGCCAAAAATCCTTCTTGGAATTGTCATCTATATTAAAAAGACGCCTATTCCCAAAATTTCAGCCAATTTAGAGCATGAAGGTTTTCGAAAATACAGCCACTGTCCCTATGATGTACCGTTTGTTCATTTAGATGGGAGGTGCCTGCGACGTGTGGCTTTTTCATCGAACCAGTGTCAGGCGCTATTCGCGGGAATTCTTCTTTATTCTGCTACGCGTATTACAAACCTCACGCGATAAGATCTCACAACACAGAGATGACACTGAAGTGCGAGGGTGGCACTTTTCTTACATTACGACTGAATGTTCCAATTCAGCCGCCAAAAGTCAGCTTCGTCGAGGATACCATAAATGTCGGTAAAATACCACTTAATTTACCGACCGAAACAATCGCATTGTTGAGTAACGTTGACTATGTCGAAGCTGCGTACGAGGTTGATGTGTCGTCTTTGATGTACGGATGCAGCGTGTATCCTCTTACTGGTATAATAATGCCTCGTGGAATGGTTGGTCTTGAAGTAGGTGTACCAATCTATAGGGTGTCCCTATAGGGTTAGTCCTTTAAAGGGGTGGTAGCTGGGGTGATTCTGAACAACATTTTCCTTTGCGAAAATGTTGTTCGAAGCTTCGTTTTTAAATTATTAAGGAAAAACACTGGCCAATCGGAGCTTCTGCTCGGTACCCAGGCCAAGCCCATGCCGCTGGCGTCCCTGAGCCCGCGCGCTCGGATTGGCCAGTGTGTTTTCCTTAATAATTCAAAAACGAAGCTTCGAACAACATTTTCGCAAAGGAAAATGTTGTTCAGAATCACCCCAGCTACCACCCCCTTAAAAGACTAACACTTTTTCCGGGACACCTTGTATAATTAAACTCACAGGTGATTTTTATTTTTATTTTATATTTGTTACAGATCACCCTTACATTCTGCACTTGTTTCGATTTCGCCATCGTGATTCGTGTAACGGTACAAGGATGTTTACACCTGCAATTAAAAATCATGGGAAACGTAACTTTCCCGCAATTAAAGTTACATCCTCAGTCGATAAGTCTGCGACGAATAAGCGCAGCTGCTTACCAGCATTTTTTGATAACAGCCACAAACCTTGGAACCACTATGTTGAAGTTGAACTTCCTTTTGCAAGATTATCCAGAATTTCGGATTTCTATTTCACCTGACAGAACAGAGCCTGGTTTAGGTATACAATATTTTATATTCAATATTCCAATGAAATTGCATTTGGCTAGTTAAGGATTCATACACAGGAATGGGCAATGTCTTCATCATGGCTGGTACCAGTCGTACCCTACATCTTCATTTCGAACCGATCGATCTGGCTAGCTACGCCTTCTATCTTCCAATCGTCATTAACGACATACTTGGCCCAGCGTTGGAAACAGATCCAAGGACCCTTAAACCCTTGGAATACCTGAAACCGTTTAAAAAATATTACGTTAATTTAACGAAGGATGATCAACAGGACATACCGTTGAAACTTGTTACAATATCTATTGATTGCACGGTTGCCGGACACGTGGTCCATTTCAGCAAGTTAGAGTTTCATTTTAATATATCAACAAACGAGGTAAAGTATTAATTATTATTTATAAAGAATGTCGAATAAAAATTGTCTGCTACGCTATTAAAATTCTACTTTAATTTTCAATGAAAGGTGGAAGAATTCTGCATAGAGAATCGTAGAGAGGCTAAAGAGAAATCTATTCGAATAGAAACGAAAAATTTCTCGGTACCCGATTGTCCGTTTTCTATTCAATGGTCCGATGGTAAAGAAGCGACGATAACAACGGATTCCATCGAATGCACTTTAAAGCAAGGAGAGAAATGCGTTTTCCTAATAGCCTTTCACCCGAAATCGTCGGGAAACTTTAATCTCGAAGCGCCGATCTTTGTAAATAACGAATTAGATGGGGAAATGTTTAATAAATTGTCTCTGATCGGTGAATACCCGGTGAGATCCATCGGTGCTTCGATTTCAGAAATTTATTTCACCCCTGTACCACTCGATGTAGCCATTGAAAGAGATTTGAGATTGATTGTAAGAAACTTTGAAAATGAATCGACCATCTTTGCTAAAGTATCTACTCCTGATTGTTGCACTGGGATATTTAAACAAGAAATGGTGTCCATAAATTTTATCAATGGAAATAGCATACCAGCTTCTGAGTAAGCGACTCAAAAATTGATCAGAAAAATAATCTTCTTTTACTGTTTAATAATTAAGCAATTTTAATTTTCTTTTTCAAGGTACACACAGTTGGAAGTGAAAATTGTCTTCAAAAGTGACGCATCCGTCTCGTTTCGCCTGATTATTGAATTTTCTGATGACAGTGGTTTGGCTGTCTGTCCTGTGATGATTTATGCCACCGCTGATAATAGTTTATTAACAACGCATGTATATCTAAGGACACCTAAGAGTGACTTCGACTGGTTCGACGATCAGGATAAACGAATATCTCACATTTCTAAACTATCTGACACTATGACTGATGATGAAGAGTACGAGAATGATGGGCAGACCTCGTATTCTGCTAGACACGTGAGATATTTGAATAAAAGTAGAAAAATCTGGCAATGAATTACTTTAGAAAATTTCAGATAAATATAGATCATTATTTCAGAGACAAACTTCAGGACCAAGAATAAGTATTCTTTCTTACATTGAACAATACAGTGAAGGTTCTGTCAAGAAATTGTTGGAATCCAGATTCAAATTATCACTAAACAAATCAGTGTTTATGGACATGAACGACCACGACGCTTACTATAAATCCGAAGAGGACCCAAAGAAATTTCATTTGGAATCGAGGCGTTCCTCGAAAATTTCATCGTTTTATTATAAAAAATATTTTGAACAACTGGAGTATCCTTTCTTTCCTTCCAACAATGAAAGGGAGTAAGTTTCCTTTAGATTTATGTGTTTCTATTGTTGCAAATTAAATATTCTGAATTAGTGATTTTTTGTTACAGTGATTATGAGACGCATATGAAGCAAACATTGATCGCAGCAGAAGAATGGTTATACACCGGACCGTTTAAATTCAATTTTTACCCCGAAGTTCCAAATGGCATTACAGTGTCAATGTCGAAATTTTATCCAAAGAAGCAAGCGCAATTAAAAAGCAAAAGTCAGAAACGTCGCAGCTTTGAATGGTCTTTCTTGAACGTGCTTGAATTGTTATCAAATCAAACGCTTTACAACTATATTGAAAAACCGTTAGTATTATAATAATTAAATTATTATTAAATTAATAAGTATTGGGATAATTGAAAAATTAATTTATATCCCCTACAGCAAAACTCTACCAGACGACGAGGTAGAAAGAGCCCATTTTTTGTTTCATCATTTTGAAAGTATCCTAAATTATTTATTATTAAGCGGAGCTCACGTGTGCCACGTTTCGGCACAGTTCTTGTTGAGTTACGACGACTACGTGATTGTTACAGAAAATGTAAAAAGTATGGTAAGTACAATCTGTATACAAACGTAATGTAGTTCCCTGAGTGATAAATTTCAGAAGAAAGTGCGAAAAGCATCGGTAACGGAATGGACGGGGACGGAGAAGCTGTCGCCGCGGTTATTCGAATCGAGAAGCAAACAGTGCTGGCTGGATGTAATATTACAAACGTATAAATGTTTTGTGCTTACATCTATATCACAGATCAAAATTAGGAAAGAATCTTTCCCGGCCTCTACGCCACCCTCCAGGCGATCTACCGTTCATCGGGCATCTGTAATTACATCGTCGCTATTAAAGTATATTTTGATCTTTTTCTTATACAGGGTGTTCGACAACAGCTGGGAGATTTTTAAGGGGTGATTCTAGGGATCAAAATGAGACGAAATAGCGTTTGCGGCTCTGTTTTCCAGTAATTAACGTTTAAAAATTCGAATAAAATGCGCCTGAAACCTGCAACCCGCCCAGCACCGACGACTGAACGTCAGGTCGGCAGGGGTTGGTACAGTCATAACCAAGAATCATTGAATAGTAGAAACCTACCTCGTGCTGCCCCTGCTAACCTGATGTTCAGTCGTCGGTGTTGGGCGGGTTGTAGGTTTCAGGCGCATTTTACTCGAATTTTTAAACGTTAACACGTGGACTGCCGCAGTGAAAATGGGCATTATTACCGCTCTAATTATTAAGAATAGGGATGAATAATTTTCAAATTTCAGATGTCAAGCTTTTAATTTGGTACCTTATTAGTATAATAGCAATACTATTGAAAATAATATTTTTCTATCGTTTTCTTTTAATTATTGGAGTGTAATTTACGATGCCGGTCACCGGTGACCCCCATGGCATTCAGCGTGTAAATTCCTGGAAAACAAAGCCGCAAACGCTATGTCGTCTTATTTTGATCCCCAGAATCACCCCTTAAAATATCTCCCACCTGTTGTCGAGCACACTGTATAAATAATAGCTGAAAAATTCTGATAAATGTTCATCTCGGATTTACAGTTTACCCAAACAATGTGAAATTCACGATAGGAACATTCGTGACATGGTCAATTTATCTGGTGATCGTAAATCACGTACCAATTGTTACTCTTGCCAAGAGATATTTTTAATGGCGTGGCTGGAGTATCATTACGAACAGGAGCGTACTAAAGAATGGATGACGGATCGTCGACTGATATTGAATCCAAACGAGAGCAAAGACGTGGCCGAGGCACGTTCCATTAAAAATTTCGATGCTGATTTAGCTGATTCTTTAGTATTAGTAGCTGTCACAGCTGCTCACTGTCCTTTTCTCATTGAAGAATGCTTTAACAGTATTTATCTCTATCCACAAAATTTCGAAGAAGTAAGTATCATTTGTTATATTCCTTCTGATCCCTATTTTCCATAATTATCTTTATTCATCTCTTTTTAAAGATACTGCACAATGCCGTATGCGTAGTAAACGCCTGGAGAAAAATCCGACTTAGCTTCGTGATATCACCGTTGGAGATCGTGTACCCTAATTGCATAAAAATGTTGATGCTTGTTATATATTTGTACAAGACATTGCCAACGTATATTCCGAAAACAAAGATCAAGTTCAGTTGCGCTTTGTGCGAAGTCGCCACGAAGCAGATCAATTTTTCAAATCCAACCGCAGATAACGTTGGTTTCCTGATACTTTTATTTGGTAATAACAATGGATTCTTCATGACGGAAACCCCGAAACCAATTATACGGTTAGGCGCACACGAGAGCGCCGTGGTGAAGCTAAAATTTCATGCTAAAAAGATAAAGAAGACTAAAGGTACTATAAAATGTATATTCAAGGACAGCCTGGTTTATCTGTTTTGTATACTGCAGCTCACCTGCTCTTCTGTGGATCAACAATTGGTCCTCATTTTGGTAGAAATCAAGTATTCGTTCTAGAAGGTCAAGCTGATACTTTGGGAATAGCTAACGAGTACATGATAAACAGCAAATTGTACGAGGTGATTGATAAAACATTACATATCAATGTACCCTATAAAGATCCAACTGATTATGAGATATGGATGTCAGACGAACGACCAAGCAAACCCAGTTAGTATAATTATTAAAACTAAAACTTTCAGATCATTTTTTATGGGAACATACTTTATAGGTACTTTGAAGTTAACACGATGGGCTGAGATGCGTTCGAAAAAGATACCTAGAAGACTGTTTTTAAATCAAACATTCATTACAGTCAAACAAGGTTCTAATGAAAGCATTTTATCGTTAACACTGGCATGCATCATGCCTGTTGATAGAAATTTTTGGATTGTATTTCAATCAAAAATGGGTGATTTTATAATCCAGGTGCAGTTGCGATGTTAAACTACAATAGATTCCCCTGATCAGTATTTATGACTATTTATTTATTTTTTTCTATGATAGATCAGTTCAGTCTGCAAACCATCGATAATCGACAATCTTATAATTACATTAAACTTACAAGAAGATCAGTGTATCTGCGCGGATACGTATACCGATTTCAGTAAATCCTGTCCTTTCAGCCTGATGGTGCCAATACCTTGTAAAAACAAGCAACTTTGGAGTTCTGTTGCTTATATGTTTCAGAAGGCTCTTGATCAGCAGGAACGTATATTTTGGTCCCGTTACTTAGGTATGTAAATGTAATAAAAATAAATTAAGAAACTTAAGATACAGGGTGTTCGACAACAGGTGCGTAAAATTGTAAGGGGTGATTCTAGGGATTAAAATAAGACAAAAATCAAGAATAACGAAATAGCGTTTGCGGCTTTGTTTTCCAGTAATTAACGTTTAAAAATGCGCCTGAAATCTGCAACCCGCCCAGCACCGACGACTGAATGTCAGGTCAGCAGGGGCAGCACGAGGTAGGTTTCTACTCTTCAATGATTCTTGGTTATGACTGTACCAACCCCTGCCGACCTGACGTTCAGTCGTCGGTGCTGGGCGGGTTGCAGGTTTCAGGCGCTTTTTATTTGAATTTTTAAACGTTAATTACTGGAAAATAAAGCCGCAAACGCTATTTCGTTATTCTTGATTTTTGTCTTATTTTGATCCCTAGAATCACCCCTTAAAATTTTACCCACCTGAACAAGTTGGTGCTAAATATTTATTTATTTTAAAATGAAGATACTTACATTGGTCTACATTTGATTCGTTGGTTAATGGGAGGACACATTACCATGGAATTTTCTCATGTGTTTGACAGGACAGTTACTTATAACGTAACAATACCCAAGGCAGCTGGTATACTTGATGTTCCTAAAACATTTACTATAAATGGTTAGTACAGTTTCTCCACATAAAGGCATAATGTTGTCTACTGACTTTACTTTAAGTACAAATGTGTAAATTTAGATATGACTTCTACTGAGAGTGTTCCGATGAATGTTCACATTGTACCTTTCACTGGAAAATTGTTAGAAACAACGTTAACATTGACATCTCTTAATGGTAAAGAACTAAGGAAATATACCGTTAGTTTCTTAAGAAGTTGAAAGTAAGTGACATCGATTGGGATTAGCTTATATTTATATTAACAAAACTTATCGTGTTACATTCATGTCTTTTTATACAACTAATAATTAACATTTGGTTCTTCTACATTACTTTATGAAAATTTCAAAGATAAATTGAAAATTGAAATTCTTACAATAATACTATACAATTGGCGAGTGATGATGTTTCCAAAATAATCTGATAACCCTTCTAAAATAAAAGTACAAGGTAAATGTAGAATGAAACGTGTTACACGTTTGAATATTTATTTCCATAATGGTGTGAGATGTAACGAATGTTGACGTATGAATATTTTTTATCAATGGTTTACATAAAATATGTTACAATAAATTTATAATCAATAAACCGATACTATTTACTAACTAGAGTATTCATAACCATCTAGTAATATCATGAGATTAATATAATTATTATTTTTTCCTTTTTTTTCTTTTTTTCTTTTGAATTAAATGCTCATAGACATAACATGATCGTAGTTATATTATTTTTTTTTTTTTATCCGAGTACATGACATATTAATGAGATCCATTCGCAACTAATTTCACAGATTCCAATTGCACGCATACTATTTTTGCTAAGGGCGGTTCAAACAATGACGATTCAGATGTATTTGTGATTATCTCGCAAAAAATCCGTATATTCATAATATCGAAATTCGATGCGAATGTCTCTGTTTAACTAGCTATAAATATGACTATATCCGCCCATCGCCAATGATTTTTCTTCTACAAAAATCTGAAATCGAAGTTAATCGCTACGTATAATGAAATCACAGATCAATTGGACAAAAATTTAATCCTAACTTAGATAAATATAATTTGCATTTTAAAATTAATCATTCTACATAAATTCATATAACGACGAATGTTTCTTCTTCTTTCATTTCTTTTTAAATCTTATTATAAATGTCTTTTAACATTTATCAACTTGCTCTTCAGCTACGATATTTTTGTTATGTTAATGCCATGATATGCCAGTGATTCGTTTGTGCTTCACATAAATGACACCTCTTTCTTTTTTTTAAAGTACGTTCTCTTCCTTTCACGTGTAAAACGTACATAAGTTATTATAAATATACTAAACTAGCGAGGAGGTAATAAAAAAACTTGCGCTGGACGGAGTCTACACATTCATCATTTATATACATATATCTGTCGTGCCAAGCTTCGCTCGTTAAACTATTTCACAGTGTCGTCTATCTACCAATTTTGATATTCTTAACAGTGAGCATGGAAAGTTGATTGGATGAGACCACAGTTTTCAGAACGTACGACCCTTATACAACTCAGGCTTCTGTTAGTTAAAAACCTATGCTGTACGAAAGTGTACACGTGTGATACATGCACGTACCGCCTACAGGGAGAGATACAATTTATTTCAATAATATTGACCGTCTTTCGTCGTAACGTTGTGTGGTTTTTGATTATTCGAGGATCGAAACTGAATCAGCGTAGGGTACATAGCCAGTATATAAGTTAATTCGCACAATTCAGAATAACTTCACCTTGTACACAGGTCTACCTAAGGTAAACCTAATTATCGTAGAAAGAGTGTGTACGTAACAAGTGTTATGTTCGGGAAGACGCGTGCAGTAGTTAGAGCCGCGGATAAACAGGCACAACGTATGATAACAAAAATATATTACTAATTGAGAAATGAAATTGGCGTAGGACCTAACTTATATTAATCCTGAAACAAACTGGGGTTGACCATCGCGATCAAGGGTAAGCTGAGGTATTACGCTCGATGATGGCTGGAATGTTGATCCTTGGAAACCCATCGCTGATTCGTATAGCTGCAGAGATTCGTGACGTGACTAAAATGTTGCAAGATTACCAGAGTCTTACTTACATTATGGTTTCCTGGAAGCGTCGTGTAATCTGGTGTCGTTGGGCGATGCCTGTTCGTTGGCAGTGGACGCTGTATGGTGGCATAAGTATTATCCTGAGACGTGTCGCCTATACCAACGCTCACACCGCTTCCACGTCTTTCTGTACCTAGTCCACCTTCAGGCTCGCTGAATACTTGCATCGTTAACTCTTGCTCCTCGTATAGTTTAAGTTTCCTAAATAGATTAACAATAAAATATATACACTGCTTTCCCAAAGAGGCAGACATTGGTGTGTACTCACTGTTCAATCCATAAAGGATTCTCTGTGGTGTTCAACTCGTCGATGATTTGCTTCTTTATCAGACCATCTTTCTTTCTTATATCGTTTGGTACAGTGATCACCCTGGAACGATACCATAGCATACATCCTTTGAAATTTTTATATTACATCTTCCATTACTATTTACCAATGACGCAAACAGCAACAGACTACTGTTACTGTGACTGCACCGACTAGCAACACCACCAGTAAAGCTATTAAAGCTGCAAGGGCAGGGTCGAATGATTCCTCTTGTACTCCAGCATACGCAGGCTGCAAAAGTTACAATATTATTAGAAATACTGCATTATAGAGGTGCTGCTCCAGAAAATTTTTAGCCTGTGTTTGAAAAAACCGCCATTACGCAGCCTCGCGCGCAGCTTCCTATGTGCGCATGCGCACGCGGTCAAACACCACGCCGCGGGAACTTTGAAGCGCACAGTTCCATACAAAGATTTTTGGATCTTTTTTATAAACTGGGGGATGGCTACTGACATTAAGCTTAAGGATTATATATTGTACAAGTATAAAGAAAGAATTAAAGAAAAAAGGACTCATTATATTAAATGTTATCGATAATATCAAGTGGAAATAGGGGGTGCTGCAGCTCCACTGGTTACACGCATAAAGTGCACTTACCACCACATTTTCTATAGCAAAGCCTGCATAATAGTCCTTCAAGAAATCATACTTTGCATCTATGACTTTGAGCACCTGGGGTACAGGAGCTATAGTATTGGTCCTTGGTTCCACAACGTGTAAATACATATCACACCTGTAAAATATATTCAAATAAAATATGACGTTCAAAGAATTTATTTAAACAATCTTTTTACCATTCTCTTCGAATATGACCAGAAGCATCTACGTGGTACCGTATATCATCAACGACTACTCTGCTCTGAGTCGCGTTCGACAGTTCTGATACAAACTCGTCACGTTCGCGGTTTACTTCTTCGGGGGGTCGTGACAGGATCACCCTTATTAATTGTGTGGGTTCAAATACCCAGACCTAGCCGGTGGAACAAATAAATAATGAATAATTGTAAATAGTGAAAAATAACGCTATTAAAGTAACTTACATGAACCCTAGTCATAGCGTATCGTTCTGGAATGACTATTTCCTTTGCTATAACTTCAACGATAAACCTGTGCTGATTGTACTCCGCCATGTATCCACTTGTCAGAATTTTACCATCCTGGGTGACGTTAAACGGACTCGGAACAATAGAACCACTCGGTTTATCCGAACCGTATTTATAAAGATTAGCACTGGCAATGTAATAATGAAGGGTGCCGTTGTCGCCGACGTCCAAATCGGAGGCGGTCACTTTCGTTACGAAATCATTGATGTTCGCCATTGAATTAATCCCCGCGTAGTAGTCGTTACGTTCGAATATCGGTGGGTTATCGTTCTCGTCTAGAATAGTTATGGTCACGTTTGCGTGCCCGTGGTCTGTGCTGTGGGCCATCGAACGTCCTGCGTCTGCAGCATTGATGTAAATATTAGGATCATTCGAGGCTAAAATTAACAGAACGTATTTGTCGCGAACTTCGCGATTGAACGACTTGTTCGCGTAAATACTGCCGTCGGATTTGTCCAGATAAAAAGCGTAATCTTCGTTTCCTGAAAAAAGAAAAGCATGTATAAAGTGTTCCATTTAGAGATTTTTAAATATATATACAGGGTGTTCGACAATAGGTGGGCAAAATTTTGAGGGGTGATTCTAGAGTTCAAAATAAGACGTTTTGTAATTAACGTTTAAAAATTCGAGTAAAAAGCGCCTGAAACCTGCAACCCGCCCAGCACCGACGACTGAACGGCAGGTCAGCAGGGGTCGGTACTGTCATAACCAAAAATCGAAGCCGAATGCTGCAGTACCGAGACACAGAATAGCAGGAGGTAAGTTTCTACTATTCAACGATTCTTGGCTATGACTGTACCAACCCCTGCCGACCTGCCGTTCAGTCGTCGGTGCTGGGCGGGTTGCAGGTTTCAGGGGCTTTTTACTCGAATTTTTAAACGTTAATTATTGGAAAACTAACCCTAGAATCACCCCTTAAAATTTTGCCCACCTGTTGTCGAGCATCCTGTATATTATTACCTACCAGCTTCTATGTAGTAATAAACTTTGGCGTGCCTGCCCTCGTCCTTGTCTTCCGCGGTTACTTTTCCTATAAAGTAGTCTTTAGGACGATTTTCAGACACGTGGAAATGATACTCGTCGTAGAACAGTGGCGCGTTGTCGTTGGTATCAACCAACTGTATAGTGAGTAGCCTTAAGGTTTCATACGCTGTTGGGGTGCCATGATCGGCAGCCACAAGTACCAGCTGAAACAATATCTCCATTAATATCATTTGCCCTCAACAATTATTAATACCGTACAGAAGAATCTACCTCGAATTTACTCTTCGCTTCGCGATCAAGAATGATCTTTGATCTCAGTTCGCCCGTCTCTTGGTCTATGGAGAATTCTTCCGTCTCTTGAACATTCCTGTTCCCCACTTTCAGGTGATAACTTATGCGACCATTTTCACCAGGATCTCTGTCGATCGCTTTCACCGTTAATATTAAATAATTTGATACCCCAGTGTTCTATAAAAGCATCATTAAATAATGTTTCATTTAATAAATGATTTATGGAAAGGGGTGTGATTGTCATGGGCATCCGCAGGATTTTTATGGGGGGGCATGATATAAAATATCATTTCTAGAGATGGAGTTCAAAACGAAAGAGACAATAAATGCTGTATTCGACATCCGACTCTCTCTCTATCCAAGGGGGGGCAAGTGCCCCGATTGCCCCCCCTTGCGGACGCCCATGGTGATTGTCCACGTACTTCGGGCACTTCAACGGTGGCGTTCGTTAATTCAGGTAGAACAAATTGAGGTTTGTGCTGATTGACCGGTGTCACCCTGATGTCGACGTAACACTTGTCCGAGTGTGGACCACGGCCAGCACCGTCCCTCGCCTCTATATTTATCGTGTAAGAGCCAGCCCTTCCGAGAAGAGCCGCGCCAGGGTACAGGATACCCGTTTCGTGGTTCAAAGAGAACGACTCGTTCTCGTTACCGCCCATTATCGTGTACCATACTTCTCCATTGATCCCTTCGTCGTGATCCACAGCTCTAACCTTATAAAAAACGTACATTGCTTTTAATATTTGATTCTTCGATGATTTTCTAAGGGGTACGCTTACCTGTAAAATCGGCGCCGGTGGATTCACAGACAAATTCTCGGCAACCGATGCTCTGTAACGGTGTTGGGTAAATATCGGTCGATTGTCGTTAACGTCTATTAGCTTTACAACCACAGGAACCGTGCTGCTTCGACAGGAATTGATGGGGGCACCGTCGCTTGCCAATACAGTGATGGTAATCTTCGACGTCATCTCCCTGTCCAATACGGTCGCGCTGCCCACGGTGATCTCACCAGTATCGTGGCCTGTAAACTAACTTTTGCAGAATAAATTTGAAACAAGGATTTCAGTTTAAAAGAGTATCATTTACCGATGTTGAAGTCAGCCGCGTGGTCGCCGATCAGACTGTAATTAACCACGCCGAACGGTCCTTCGTCCCCGTCCGTCGCTTTAACCGTGATCACGTGGGTGCCGGCTGGTGAATTTTCTTCCACGGATGCGTTGTACAATTCCTTCTCGAATCTCGGGTTCTCGTCGTTTACGTTTATTACGGTGATTGTCACTTTCGCTGTCGCTGACAACTGGGGAACCCCGGAATCATAGGCGACCACATTGAACTCCAGTTGCTTTGTCTCTTCATAATCTATAACCTGACTGGTCCTCACGATACCTGTTACGTACAAACGTTTATCAGATCCGTTTGAATCGTTCCCAAAAGATTTACCCATGGAAATTATAATCAACCTGTGACATTGTCTATGGTGAAGTATGGACTTGGTGGAACAATTGCGTATCCTGCTATGTTGTTGTCCGCATCCACTGCTGTGAATGCTCCTACGACAGCTCCCGTTGGCTGTTCCTCTTGCATTTCTATCAAATACCGTGGATTCTCTCTGGTCCATGGTTTCAAGAATTCTGGCGCCAAGTGGTTCACGTCGATGATGGTAACCACCAGAGTACCTGGAACGAGTTACATTAAACAACACCTGCTGGGTTTTAATCGTTCAACGATTGATGTACCTCTTCCTTGCTGTAAGGTGGGCGCTGTTGTGTCGCTGACAACGATAGTGATGCTTATCGTTGCTGCAGCGTCACGATCCAGGGGTCTGACAACGGAAACTTGACCAGTCGCACGATCAACGGCAAAGAAATCCTGCAAGATATCATTTAATTGAATATGCATGAAGAATTTTGGTAAAGAGATCATCGGTAGTACCTTGAAAGATTTGCTGTCGTTAACACGTTGGCCATTTCTATCAATTGCTGTGATCGGTTCAGAAATGGCGAAGTTCAATGCTTCCAAACTAGCACTGTCTGGATCTGTGGCTTTCAATGTTGTAAATACAGTACCAATTGGAGTGTCCTCTGTCACCTCAGCTCTCTGAGTCTCAGGAGTAAAATATGGCGCCTTGTCGTTGCTGTTCTCCACGTTTATCATTAGTGTCGTTGTCCCGGTTAAACTGGGGGTTCCTAGAGAAGATATATTATGGTGACTGCTGATGATGATTTTTTAAAGAAATATTTGTATTTGCATACCTTTATCAAGCGCTATAACTTCTATATGATAAGTATTCTTATTGTCATAGTCTAATTTTCTGAACACAGTTACGACCCCTGTGGTTTCATTAATTGTAAAGTCATCAAAGGCTCCCTTTTGTATTCTGTAAATAAGTTCTGCGTTGATCCCAGTGTCAGCATCCGTGGCTGTCACCTCCTCCACTACCGTACCTTTATAAATCATAGGAAATTATGAGAGATAATTATTTAGCATTGCTTTTGCAGAGGGTAATTATTAATTCATACCAATCGGTGATATTTCAGGTATACTAGCAGTGTACAGGTCGTGTGGAAAGACTGGTGCATTGTTATTGACATCACGGATGGTAATGTTAACGATAGTGGTGTCAACGAATATCCCATCGTTTGCTTGTACATCGAGTGCAATCCAATCATTGGTCGAATTTATTAAATTCAGCAGACCCTTGCTTTTCACGGTAATCTCACCAGAATCCTGGTCAATCGCAAAGAAACCTAATTCATTGCCACCTACTATCGCGTAGGAAATTTTCGAAGTTTTGTCCTTGTCTCGGGCTCGCACTATTAATTCTGGTTCGAATTTATCAGCCCCTTCGTCGATAACAGCCCGATATTTATCTTGTAAAAACCGTGGAGGGCTATCGTTGGCGTCTAATAAATGAATGCGCAACGAAACGCTTGCTGTTTGCCCTTGTCCATCGTCATCAGTTGCCTAACAAAGAATAAAAATAAATATTTAGCTCATTTTTTATTATTTATGTAAGTTTAAAAATTGTGGCGGATTTACATTTCCCGTTGATAAGTTAGATTTCTGTTTTACCGACAGATGTATTCATATTTTCTACTTTATCGACGTTGTTAATCAATTTTTCTAAATTGCAATGTTTTGCTACACGCTGCTAGATGGCGACACTTGTATTTTGGCGGGATTTTCAATATTATTCGAAAAATTATAAAATACCTTATAGGTGAGAAAATACTCTGTCTGCTCCTCGTAATCCAGGCAAGGTGACGTCCCAGGAGTTGGACAAGGAGCCACAGTGATCATGCCAGTCTTCCTGTCTACAGAAAAATGTTGAGCACCTTGCCCAAGTAATTGATACGCTATCCCAGCTGTACCGAATCTAAAATTAACCTTCCTCGTTAAATTTCACAAAAATTGAATAAATGAAAAATTAGCGAGAGACTTCTTACCGTCCACTGTCCCTATCTTTAGCGGTAATTGGTATAATTGGCACTCCTGGGGTCGCAGTCTCTGAAACAATAGCCGTATACGTGGGACTGCTGAATGTGGGTGAATTATCATTTACATCTGTAATGGAGATGGTTACAGTCGCGGTGGATGAAAGTTTTGGGTTAGTATGGACCTCTTCAGCGACAACCTGGAATACAACATCATTGCTCAGTTAAATTAGAGGTTAAAAGGAATGATGGCCCCGATCTTGGAGGCCTCGTGCGGCGAAACTAGAAAACTATTTTCATCTCCTTGTCTTTTTAGATAAGAACATGCAGGAGAGACAAGGATGCATGTACCCTCGGCTGGAATTTCTTAATTCCTCCGCCTGAGGCCTCCCACATCAATTAGAACTTGGCCCACTACTCCTGTTGAGCCTTAAATTATAAATATATAATTTAATTAAAGTAATTAACGTACAAGAATGATGAATTTACGTTGATTAGGATTCTCGTAATCGAGAGAGCCATTTGCAACCCGAATGTTTACAGATGTGCTTCCTGTAGCTATGGTTGGTTCAATGGTGAACGCACCATCAGTAATATCCTCTAGACGTAAAGAAAATACAGAGTTCAAGCCCTGTAACAGAACGGTATCTGTCTTAGTTCAAGGGATACAGTATTTTGGATCTAAAAAGTCATAGCTATTTTATTTACAATATCAGGGTCCCTGACAGTCATGTCCAGATTAGGTAGAGGTGTGCCATTCATAACATTCTCTGGAATTTCTATATTGTACTCGCGATGATTAAAAGTAGGCGGTTCGTCGTTGACATCTTTTATTGTCACCGTTGCCTCGGCCGTTGACACTGTTAAATTGTCATTACCCGGAATACCGTCGATCAATTCACGTGCTTTCACTTTCAATTTTAGTACCCCTGTTGAATCCTTCAATGCTTCTCTGTTCAGAGGTTTCGCCGTCCTTAATTCTCCTGTCTCATCATCCAGGAGAAAATAATCGAATGGATCTATAACACAAAGATTTTCTTATCTTTTCTGTACAGATTGGACTTGAATCCCTATTTGAAAGCAGTGCAAGATCACTGTTGCTTCAAGAATGAACAGAATGTTAGCTCACTGTTGACCAATTCGTAGATCATCTTCCTAGGCATTCCTCTGTCGCCGTCCCTAGCTTTGACGGTCATAACCAGGGTACCAATTGGAGCATCCTCGCGTACCACACCAGTCAGCGAGTCCAGAAATTCCGGCGGACTGTTTTGAATATCTGCCACCTTGATTTCCACCCCTGTGGTCTCATTGTTTAACCCATCCTGCGATCAGAACACACGTAACCACATGACAGCCGCTGCAATATCTGCTTCCAGATGGTTGAATAATTCAAAGCTGGGAGGAATCTTATGGCGTTTATTATAAAATAGTTATCGCAACCCCCATCAATTGAAGGCTGCAAGGGAACCTCAGTTTCCTGCGGTTTGGCCGCTGTGTTCCTTTATTAAAATTCCGTGGAAAAGGGAGGCAGGATGCTGTGGTAAGCTCTACTCACACTCGCCCTTAACAGCAGTTGGTAAAAAGGCCTCTCCCTGTAGTCGAGTGGCTGCTGCAGCACCAACGCACCCACGTACGCGTTCTGACTTCTCTCCACGTTCACTATACTGAACTTCTCGCAGGCGTCGAGAAACTGCAACAAACGGTGGTGATAAAGGAGGAGGTGAAAGAAACAGAAGCTGATCATTACCCTATGATAATCCCATGGAAAAGGATGGCCCGGGATAAGAAAGATCAGGATAAATGAGGGCATACAGAGGGAGCACTTGCTGAAAGCGTGCGGGGAAGGGTGAGAATACAGTGGTAACCGAGGGGGGAGAACATCCGGAGGACGAAATCGGATTGTGGAAAGTAATGAAGGTGATAAGCACGCTAAAGGGTAACAAGGCACCGCCCTGGGGTAGGATAAGCAACGGAGTATGGAAATATGGAGAGGAATAGGGGAGAGGATAGTGGAAGAGGAGAATAGAAAATAGGGTTAATAACTTCGTTTATGGGAAAAAGGAAGGCTAATGGGCGAATATAAGGTTATGGACCTGGATACCATCATTGTATGAGATTGCGGTAGCCCGCCCGCATCTAAGCCCTTCCCAAACCTATAGCTTCTGATCTACCTGCGCCAGTTTCGTGTATAATGATTCACCTGTGGCTGGGGGACGCAGGTCAGGTCTATGGTGTCACCTAACAGGTCCGGGTCCATCACTCTGATACCCGGAAGGATCGTTGAGCCTACTGGAAGGTCCTCTGCGGCCACAGCCTCGTATGGCACACCCAGGAACCGCGGAGGATTATCGTTCTCGTCGAGGACTATGACGTACGCATCAACGCCGACGATGTTTGGCTGCTGACCAGTCGGTACTTCATCTTCCAACGTGATGCGGAAGCGTATCGTATCGTTTTCCTGAAAACAGTCGTAAAGGTCAACGTGCCGGAAGGACATCGGGGGTCGCAAACATGGCACATGGGGTCTGCCTTCGAAGATAAGGATTCTTCGGCTACGCCAAGTCAGCTAGTCGAGTCATAAGCTCCATCGATGACACGCGATAGCGATAGCTGACAATAAAACAGGAGGCGCACTGATGTGTACGACTGATGGGAGGATGGTTGGGGATGGAAGGGGGTTCTAGAGAACAAAACGGTGGTGATCGATACGGTTGAATTCACGAGATATCTCAGGGTCAGGATGAAGGGTAATCAACGGCTCAGGTTGCACCTGGAGACGACAATGCTGAACGGAATAAGGATGGCTCGGATTCAACTCGAGATGGGAGGAGATGGATTCGCCAGAAGGCGCCTGGACCAGCATCTAATAGAATCTGTGGTGATGTAATGTTCCTCTAGGTGAGCGGCGGCATCTGTGGTCGTACAATCAGCTATTTGTTCAAGGTTTAACACATTCAGCCGAGGTGAAGCCTCGGGGCATAAACCTACCGTACGGATGATGCCTTAACCCTTCCACCAGCTAGCCCAGTTATTACATACCACTCGAGTGAAAATGATCCACCTGCTGTTCCTAAGTGTATTTTTGGACACGAATGGTTTATTTTCACCTGGCCAGTGAAGGGTAACATAGAGAATTAATTGAAAATGATATACTCGCCTCACGATTCAAGGGTTTGGCCAACGTTATAACGCCGGTGCGTGGATTTACGACGAAGTGGTCCGTTAGCTGTATACCATATTTCACCGGCGATCCTTCGGGATCGTGGCCCTTGAGGACAAAAACTTCCGTACCAACTTTCGTTGATTCTGACAGCGGCAGACCTGCGGGATATCCCCCACCCTCCAGGATTGGTGGTTCGTTTACATTGTTAGCGCCTGGAACGATAGAAGAACGATTTTTATACCCAAAAGTTTCAAAGAAAACGAGGGACGTTGGACACTGTGATTTCTTCTTCCGGAATTTCTCAGGTGACGCGTTAGCGTAATTTGAATCGTTGTAATAGGATCGGAGAGCGAGAAGAAACGAGGTTGGGGAAAAAAGACTGTAATGAAACTAGGGATAAAAGGAAAGCTCGCGGAAAAGTATAACAAAACTTCTCCTTCGCGTCGGTACACCCACCGGAAGTATCATCTTAGACTTGTTAATGCAATTTTCTTAAAAGCTCTGACAATATATCACTGCGAACGTAAACGGCACACAGGGTGTTCCAAAAATCGTGATACGATAAAAAAGATGGTGTTTTGGGTAAATGAGATACTGCATCATTCCTAGGTAATCCCCCCCTCCCAGTGGTGTAAATTGCACAGTTCAATCATTATTAACTTTTTTATTCGATCTGGATGATTATTATCCTCTCGATCCACTAGAATAGTAGAGCACGAGCTGGAAAAGTTGGAAAACCGTTCGACAAGGTTTACGAGATCACATAAACGGCTGTAAAGAGAGCAAAGTCAATATATAACACATCGAGTTCAGGGTTGCACTTCGTCATCTCAGCAGTTATTACCCGATAAGCTTCGATAAGTTTCAGGATCGATTCTCGAACGTCAGCCCGGTCGACAAGTCTAATTTTTCTCTCTCCTTTTTTCTGCCCGCTATTTTCCTTGTCGATTCGAACACGCCGAACAAATTTATTCGTAACTGAACGTGACGTCCCCTTACTTCCACTCGATTTCTTCCTTCCATTTTGTTCACGGAATTATCTATTTATCGAGCACGAGAGGTACCGAAACATAACCTCAAACTGGTTAAACTTTCGCGTTGCCGAAGAAGACGGACGAGGTTTTGTCTGATCGATACACAGATTTCTTATCGGTGAAAGTTTTCAACTGATTTCAATGTACAATTCCAATAAAAACTGTACTCATCCGTTTGGATAAGGGAGAATAATTCGTTTGAACGAAACTTCGCCGATGGAGAATGGAAATCATTAAGGAAAAAGAGGCTTTCGATGTGTTTGCCCGTGTTTCTTCTCTTGATTGATTAATTAGAGAAAGAAATTTTGTGAAAAAAAGAGAGGCTTTGGGGAATAATGCAGTGGCAGTTTGTCAGCGACATCTAGATCATCCTTTTAGGTTATGGCGCACATTTTCCGTCCTTCGAGTTCGCACATCAACGACGATTCTAAATTCCCTCCCCAGGGATTATTAAATTCCATTCTGCATTATTTCTGCTTCGATAGAAACGAATGCGATCCAGTCAGCGCCCCTAAGCTCTTCTTTCCTCGACGCGGAAGAGCCGTAGGTGGCAGGTAATAAATACTTCCGGACAAATTGCTTCGACTATTTGACATCTCCAGTCGCTCCGGTGCAACGACCTAATAACAGTCGGCTACAGGAATTTGCGGCATGTAGATCCACCGTCTGCCTGTTTGCCTGCTACCGCTTCTCCTTCATCCCCTATTTTGCCCACCCTCTTGGGTCTCTTCGCCGTCTGTTAAAGAGGGCAGAACGCGTTGGCAAGTCGAGAATAACAGCTTTCCGTTAATCTCTAACGCTAAGCACCTTATAACGGTTACTGTTATACATGTATCCTCATCCTTTGTGATAATGGTACGTGCAGTGACCACCAGAGGGACACATGGGGAACACCTTTCTCACTAGTGCTCGATTGACGATACGTTTCTATATGTATTACCTCTGAGGAGGTAAGGCAGGGGGGTAAGTAGCGTATAAGTGGATGCTATCACTAAAATAGGGATGGAGGAAGTGAAAGTGAAAATCTTAAATAAAGCAAGGTGAAGGGGGAGGGAGTGTAGTTCCCTAGATTAAAATATATATTATTCTACCAATGGAGGGAAGGGGGTTAATCTCAGCTAGAACGGTGTAAAAAAGCAGAAGCACCCTACCATATAGTTAGTGTAGATTCCCTTCCTCTCTCTTCGCCCATCACCTCAATGTATTAGCACCTAGCCTACATTCCACCCTCCCAGAAGAGGGAAGGGGGATAATCCTCCCTTACCCTACCAGAGGTGTAGAATGAGATGGATAGGGATTCCCCTTGCTACACTGAAACGTCGAACCCTCAAACCTCCCTCCCCCAACCCCTTCTCTCAATGCTGTTCTCTTTCCCTACTGCAACTAATTTTCTCGACATATAAATTGGTATAGTAAATGCGAGAAAAAATTAACTAAATTCGTCACAGCTCAAACGAACACCCCCCACAGCGAGGAGCACACAAAATCAGAGAGGGTTGAAGAAGGATCAAACAGAGACAGAGAGATATAAACAAGGGGGGCTAGAATAGGCTGGAAATTGGGAACAGACGTGGAATCGGTAACAACAGAAGAAGAGAGAAAACAGAGTTGATGGAAGGGAGAAGAAATGAGAAGAGGGGACGGAGGCTGCTGAGCGCAAATTGCTTGAGGTTTCCGGCAACTGGCGCTAATTGAATTCCCCGATGAATCGAACTCTGCATAGCGCAGTCGAACGGAATATTGGCTCTTTTCAACGACGCTTCAAATGGACGATCGTCGACGTAGCTACCCGACCATATCGGATTCCACTTTACCCGGAGGCTAACCCTCTCCTGTGTTCTAACCTTTCGATCGAACGGGCACGGTCATAGTCTCCCCACATGTTACACGGACGCAACCACCGTGAGATATACATATATTATATCTGTACACGCATGGTATTTGAATAATAAGTTGCCAAATAGAAACAGGGAGTATTCCCCCCTGCCTGGTGTGTTGGCGAATGCCTGCATGCTGAGATTCAGGACGAGCCCCAAAGTACCATTGGACCAACAGAGCTCCCAGACTCAAGAATATTTAAAAATAAAACTATTATAGACCCCCCTGTCCTCATAGCGTTATTTCTCTTAGAGTCCTATAAAGTCCTGCCATGTCTACTGCCTACTGACTCAAAAATCCCCACGTTAATCATCGGCTGTTCCAAGGTACCACCGCTTTAAGCACGTATCAGGTACCGCAAAAAATGCTTACATCAACGACGCATAATTTTAGTAGCTTACCAGATTACGCGAGGTAACGTCATGCAATCGCGAGACCAAACATAAAGGAGGATCTTGCAAACGCGTCAGGCGGGTTGCGCCTGCGGAATAGCAGATAAAGGGCTGCCAGCGGATAATTACCTCCCTTTTACCCGGTACCAAGAGTAATCTTTGTTGGAGTTTGGGAACGGGGAGGCGAACGGTTGTGTTGGTCTTTCGTCCATCGGTGGGTTATTTCGTCTTCTACCTGATAAAGTCTCAGTTTCTTCTTGCTCCGGCGCCTGCTGGTTCGACAAACTGGAACGAACGTTGGCTGGTGGCAAGCACCGCTTTGATGATGTCTAATGGCGGACGCAAGTAATTTGTTTTCGGTGAAGCTGGATGCTGGAAACGCGTCAGCAACCGGTGGCATGTTCTTTGATTACGGTGCGTTGGACATGTTAATTTCAATTCGGCCAGTTTCGTCTAGCGCCGAATTCAGACAGACAGATCCTGTTTGTAGCATAAGGTTGCGACATCGTTTTTGAAGAGAAACTTCTTAGAGTTGGGTAGTGCGAGTTGATCAATTAGGAATTGCAGCGAATTCATCGTGTACTCTTATAAAGAATCCGTCCGGAAGGTCGGCGACGCACGGTACTTGGGCTCTGAGGAAAGGACCAACGTTGTTATCCAACTTTTGATTGTCACTTGTGCCTTTCGATGACTAACCTAACTCTTGAACTCTGGAAACTTGATGGAATTATTTATGCAGGTGTGAAAAGTAATTAAGGCGAATCTCGGCTTTGGAAATCAGCATATCAATGAGATATTGCTTGCTAATTATCTACTTAATTATAGCTTCGATCGTACTCAGGATCGATGCGTTCTTGAAATGTACATAAGCATGTTGTTTTGGTTAAGTTAGGTTAGGTTTGGCTTCAAAGTATAAGCGAAGTCGGTTTCCTCCCTTGTAATATCCACAATTTGGGTTTGGCTTGTATTAGTTTTGAGTTAGGTTTAGGATAGATTTAAGCCCTCAAATATACACAAAGTTCTCGTCTCCTCAGTTTGACCGGCCATTTTGAAATACTCCCAAGTCCCATTTCTCCCGCCTACGTCAAAATATTTGGAGGTTAGGTTAATCTCTCTCGCAAAAAAAGGTTCAATTTCAACGACCATGTTTTATTAAAATTGCAAGAAGATAGTTTGATGATAATCTTCTTTAGATGAAAGTTTTTAGATTTGTTTTGAAACTTTTAATCAAAGCTGTCATCTTTGATGAAGTTATATGTTTGAAAACTCAATATTTATTCGCGCTACTTAAACGATTTATAAATTTAAGTCCGTGTATTGTCTAGCTAAATAAATCGTTGAAATTCTCTGCCTCTGGTATTTCGTCCAGGCTAATAAAACATTTATATATTCTTGTTTTCTTTATGGTGTTTGCAAATATGATCATATTACACTAGTATTTCAGCGTTATAATTGGCTGAACATGCGACAGAGATAGGATTTTCCACGTCTATCTTGTTTCTATTTATTTGTACAACTCTTTCCACTAAAACTCCAACTTATCACGCGATATGTTCCATATTACTTTTCCTGTACATCCTAATATATACCCTGGCTTATTAAATTCTGTCTGACTACGTCTAGCCGTAAAAATCTGTGTAATATAATTCTCTGCCTTCTAGTACCTTCATTTTATGCAATCTTCTTTTTACTTCTATCGTTATAATTTACGATTCAAAGAATAAATTGCAATGTAAATCATTCTATGAAAATATTGCACTTTGAGAGAATAATTTATGATAACATTTCAACTTCGTTCGAAAAACAAGAAACATTAGGGAAATTGAACAAGTTTTATTCTTTGAGTCTGATGGCAAGCCAGAGAGAGACTTGGGAAATGAACCCTGGATGAAACTTAAGAACACACAGTGAAGGTTCTTTGATCTTTGCAGAGGTAAATATACAGGTTGCTTAAAGAATAATGTACAGTGTAAAAAATGTAAGATTGGAATCTTTAAAGTCAGTAAGAGAAATTCGTGGAAAAAGGAATGTCCTCAGAATACATTACCATAGGAGGTAAGGTAGTTTCCTGCAAATGGGAAGGTTCTGAATCCAAATCCCAAGTTTTCTAGTGAATTTGCAAGGAAATTACTAAAAAAATGTGCTAGTGCACCCTAGGAAGTTAGATTTCTCCGAGTGTAAGAGTTATTACGCCAATGGTACGAGGTATCCGATCAAATCTCCAGTTTTCTAGTGAATTTGCAGGGAAATTACTAAAGAAATATTCTAGTGCACCCTAGAAAGCTAGATTTCTCAGAGTATATAAGTTACTACGCCAATGCTACGAAGGTATTCGACCACTGACGAATGGGGCCGAACAAGCAGTGGTACCTTTAAAGTTCCAAATATCCCTAGGGTTATTCTACCAAGTATTTACCTACTTAGTGGGATCCAAACATTTTCCTCTAGCATTTTCTCCTCCTCAGTAACACTGCCACAATATGTAACGCGTACAAAGAGGAGAAATTCCAACAAAAGCTAGGATAGCATTCGCGAAAGGCAAATTATTCGGGCATCCAAACGTTAGGCAAGCTCGGGAAGAACGATTACCAACGCGTTCGCAGCGGCGCGAATAGGGAACAAAAGGGGAGCAGACAGGTCCTAATGAGAGAAACGCGGGAGAAGGAATAATGGGCAGGGAAACGAAAGGAAGCGGAAATGGATACGGCGACGGAGACGCAGACGGGCGTCGACCGTGCTCGAAGGGTAAAGGGAGCGGAGGTGAAGGAAAGAAGAGTTGGCGGCATCAATGGGGCAGAGAAACTTTTCAACCGATCAACTGTGATCGAACAGACGCGTATTATTGAGCGAGCGACGCATTATCCGGTAATACGGCCGACTGCATCCGAGGCATTATTGGAAACTCGTTGCTCCTGCCTCGACGAAGCCCTATTTAATAGGATCCTGAACAAATCTCCCGGACAGAAGCCGCATTCAGAAATGAAATAATAATATGTAAGAATGATTGATGAAAGACTGAATCCCCCATCTGTTCACAATACCAGCTGAGAAGCATATGTGTTAGTGAAGGTAAAAATCCTACCTATTTTTCAATGATAAATCGTATAATTTATTTTTTAATATCTACATAATACCATCATAAGCTTTCTTAATCTCAAAAAAATGGAAGCACGTTCGAGCACACATGGATATATCTATCTAACAGATAGGTTCCAAGTGGATATAACTTTATTCATATTTAATTTACTGGCTACACTTTGACTTGGGGTTAAAAAATATCAAATCTTATAGCTTTCAACCTGAAACATTCAAAAATCCATGTTAAAAGTTTAGGAAACCATGTATATAACATAGTTTTGCAGGTTATGACGCCATATTGCTTCTACTCATACAAATGCCTTGGTTAGGTTAGGCCACGAGAAATAAGGTAAACGAACCAATCAGAGTATGGGTAGAAACAATATGGCGTCGTACTAACCTATCCACTAATACGTACATTTTTACACAATTGTATTTTTTAAACCATTGGTTTCCTGAACTTTTCATTTGTATTTTTAGATATTTCTAAATATCGCCGAAACGAGGTTTTACCAATTTACTTTTTTAAATAAAAATACGTATCAGACATATCCACGAATGACTCTCTTCCGGAAGTTAATTAATTACAATTTTTGTTCGAAATATTTACCAACGAATAAAATCGATAAGGTTTAAAAATCATTTAGCCCAACCGACGTTTCTATTGCAATTACCTCCGCATGTACAGCCGCGTTTCGAAGGTAACCGAGGGGGCCGTATTCGCGAGAAACTAAACGTTACCCTTTGGCTGATCAATCGTACGCAGTCGATTGCAAACAAGTCGAGTTTCAATACACGCCAGCTGCGTTTCATTGCCTCTCTTTCCCCACCTCCTTCCATGTACCGTTGCATATCAGCGGCAAAGAAGCGTTTATTTCGAAATGGAACGGTTTTTTGATGGCCACCTCAAAGGACCAGCAATTAGAGATGAAAAAAGAGAGCAAAACCAATACAATCAAAGGCATGTTTAAAAAAAACAACATTCTCTATATTCGTGTCGAAAGGCTGAACACCATTTTATGGATGACATTTTATTAGAGATACGGGATCTAGAGGGCAGCACCTTTGAAATTCATAAGGACTTTTTAGGGACTTTTAATCTCGTTGCCCGCAGTTGGTTAGAATGACTTACGCAGCCATATAAAGAGAGTTTACTGTACCCATAAATATCCCCGGAATGACTCTTTAAGGAGGCGAATTTCTAAGGAAAGAAATGTTGCAGCAGATATTCGGGATTGAATCGTTGATGTGCAAAAGATAAGCTGCAACACTCGCAAATAAAGCGACGGAAGTCGAGACGAGAGGAACGGAAGCGGATATGGAGGAGAAATACAGGTAAAGGGAAAAATCGAAAACATTTCTCTTCCTTGGAAAATCGTTCTAAAGCTTCGTCACTACAAGCTTCCTGTTTTCTGTACCGGAAAAGAGAACACCTTGTTCTCTTCGCTTTTGCCGTCTGCTTCGCTCTTTTTATTTATTTCTCGTCAAAAGTCTTCTTGCATTTTTTTTTTAAATAAATGATTTTTTTCTAAGCTGTAACACTGATTTTCCTTCGGATAGATAGCGATATTCTGGAAGATACAATTTTCCAAGGAGAAACGAGGCTGCGACATCGAGGGTGCGGAAAGTTTTGTCTCGGCTAATATCGCTTGGGAAAAATAAAGGGAGAACTGCCATTGATTTAAAGAATTGTCCTTCGCTACTTCGTGGTGGTAATTGATTGATAGGTTCCTTACGGCGAGACAAAACTTTCCTTAAGCTATTTGTGTCTCCTTGCGGATTTCTTGTCCTGGAAGTCATAAATCTAAGTCGGAATCTGGACAGACGGAAGAAAATGGCTGCTGGTAAGTTTTATGTAAAGATTTAAAGGAGGAATTCTAATTGACGGATCAGAAAAGTAAGCTTCCTTTCATTTTGGATCTGCAAACTTGAAAGAAAAAGCTCACCGACGCATGTGGCCAAAAGACAAACCGCCAGCAGTGTTGCCAACTTCTTGGAAAATCTGAAAACAGAAAAAATAGGTTAATATTAGAAACGAGCAACAGGCTAATTTTTTTTCGATTCGTAACAACATCTAACCAAACTATTCGTGTTAACTGACTGTTGGAAATTAGCCCAAACCAAAATTAAGATGGAGTGGCTGGCAGTTCGACATTTGAGGAATCGATGCTTCGAGAACATCGATTAGAAGCATTCGGTCTGCTACGACTCTGATAATTCAATTGATCGCCGCTACCCTAGGGAACTTCAAAACTTTAAGTAACTAGTAGTTTAATAGTTTAAGACAGAAAGCGAGTAGCTTTCGAAAGTAAGGTAATTAGGTCGTAAGATTGCTTGAGTCAATTTCTAATTAGTACTTTAATCACGATCAAACAAATATTATCCGTTGTATAAAACAGAGAGAGTAGCGAACGACGGGCTCTCATTTCCTTGCGTCGCCATTTTCCCTAGGGAGTAAAGACTTTCATTTTGTACTGTGCAGAGTATAAAGGAAATTATTTGCATAACTTTACAAGTGATTCCATGTCTTGAGATTAACAAAAAATGTAAATCTCCATTGATTGGATGATATAGAAATTTTCTAACCTCTTTGGACACATTGAGGTTAGAAAAAAGGATGCTGATATTAGGGATATGATCTCGTATCGCCAATTAGGGGATGACTAGGCGCTTGAATATACACTTACTATACCGTTGCTCTCACCGAAGAGAGTGTATAAATTCGGACGTGTTAATTACGTTATCTTCGCAATTGCATTAGCGTTGCCGTACACGGGAGACAAGAGCTTACGCGTTTGCATGCTGGCAATGTGAGGTAAGTAGTAGTAATAGCACATTCTCGTCGTACAGCTCGGCTGTGTAACTTGAGAGCCTCAATATACGTCAGCGTAGTTCAGCTAATTACATAAATTATTACCCAGCTCTACCATAAACTTATTTTTTAATAACCTATACCACTATTGCAATGAACTATATTTTTAATTTTTCCAGTTTTCCAAGCAATTCTGTTAGCTTGCTTAAAAAGTAAAATTTAAGGTACTTAAGTTATGTAGGGCATCCCGAGCGCTCGATAATTCCCTGCATTTCGAGCTCTACAGACGGCCACTCGTAAGAGAAGTACGGCCATGTGCGAGTGATGTGTAAGAGCTCGAGGTGCTTCCAACAGGAAATTATATGGCAGGGAATCAGCGAACGTCTAGTGCATAAGAAGATTAGAACGGTAGAATATTCGGGGAAATGGTCCGGGCCAAAGCGGGATCCGTGTTTCAGAATTCGTAATGAGATGTTGAAATGGAAGGAAGATTGTGCGAAGATGGTACAAGTGTTATTATCTTATTTCAGCATCATCTCTTACAACCGTAAGATCATTCTAAACAAGTTTCCCTCTTAAACGTCCCGATACCCCGCCGCCTCTCTGATGAATAATTTAGATGCAGACAGGAGTTTCGTCTCACGCTACCTTCCTGCAACATTGATGTACTTGAAGGTTGCCTAGTAACATACATAATAGATGCAACTAGTTCAAGCTTTATTAAACATATCTGTTTAGGAGAGAAGGTGGTCCAAACACTGGTGTAAAGGATAATGTTCAAGTTGCCCACCAGAGACCAGATATGATTGTATAAAGGAGAACTGACGAAGGAGGTATTTATTTCTATAGGGTGGTTTTGGAGATAGACTTCGGGTTCAGTCGGATTGGCTCGGAAAAGATCGGGTGAGATCGGGCGAAGCGAGAGCCCACTCTCTTTTTAGGTTCGCGTTCGATCCCGCCCAATCATTTCTGAGCCAATCCGAAGCTCGGATACCCCACTCTTTCAGGTCCGCGCCCGATCTTTTCCGAACCAATCCGAAGCTCAGGCGCCCCACTCCTTCACAATCGCAACCGATTCCGCAACCACCCGATCCCCGGGCGAGATCGGATGAGAGCCTGACCGATTCGGGTACCCCTTTCGCCCGACCCCACCCGGTTTGTTTACCCGATCCGACTCTGTAATTTTGAATACCAGCACAAAGTCGCTATAACGTAAAAGCTCGTTAAAATCTAAAGAGAAATCCTAGGAAGCTTCTTGTCAGCTTCGGATAGAAATGTCTAAAGCTCGAGTGATTTTAATCTTGCCAAGAATCTTTCACTGTTGCTAAGTAACGCGACGTGCTGGTGACACTTTTAACTAATACTAAAGCACTTTTCTTTTTAAATAAAGTGGAGTAAAGGGAACACGTTGAAAAGCGACGAGTCTGAGCTACTTTCTCTTTGTTCGTTCACCCTTGGGGGCAACACCTGCACGAGGACCAGCTGGGGAAGTAGTAACGCGTTTCTACCCGGAGTCTGTAAACAAGGAAAAACCGTGTAATTGCAACTAAATTATGCCCGCCTCTCTTCTCCAGCTACCTCTGAAAAGAATCATAAACATTCAGAGTGGCAGCCGAGGCAATTCGTTTCACTCTGACTGCTCTTGTCATGTCGTGCATCCTTATATAAGTTGTCTACGCCTTCCGGCGACAGTCTGGTTATTATATTAATTAAACAATTGTTTATTTCTGGAAGTAGAGCTATGCAGCTCTAGACAAACGTATTAAATCTCTTCCTGTTGCTAAACTGTCCAATTAATCCCTGGGGAAAAGTAGAAGCAATAAATATTGAAAGAAGGATGCAAATACACTTGAAAGGTTCAATTAATAATCGGATTAGTATTTTTCCAATGGGTATCCCAATTACTCTCTTTGTACCGGCGATAATTCACTTGTTCCCTGTCGAAACATAGTTGGCCCGCATTAATCAACGTCCGACGGTGGTACGCTCCTGACCCCACACTTTCGGTTCAACGAAGGATCGACTTTATCAGGATAATCGAACAGAGTCGGTCAACCAAACTCTACCCTCAGGAAAATGCAGCATCCTTAACGAAATGGCCGTTTATCCAGGAGCTGACGAAGTGACTGGTTCCGTGTCCCATTCGTCGCCATCGTAAATCACCATCCACATAATAGACCAATCGTATCGGCACCCCCGTAAAAATTGCTCCTTTCTTTCTTTTGTTTGCCCTTAGATGGGAAACTGTGATCAATGGTGGACGATTCAGTCATATTGTCATTCCAGAAAAATGGCGAGTTACTTTTATTTTGGTAATTGTTTTATTCGGAACGGATGGCGTCATAAGATAGCACGCTGCGTAGCCCAGTGGAGTCATAAGAGGTCACTCAAAATTGTTCTTTTTTGGTTGAAATTGCGTATTTCATGCATCGAATGAATTTCCATGAAACGATGAAAATGAATTCCACAAATTCCCGGAAATTTTCAATACTTTACGAAAGAATTTTCGACTTATCGATGCATGCGATAGCAATTAAATCGTACTCAAATTCCGGACGCGCTAATTCGTCTAAATATAATAAAATATCCGTGGTATTTATTTCTATCGATCGAAAGTACCATCTTCGAAAGGGAGTCGTTATTACCTATAAACGTCTTATCGAATATGAATGTTTGATTTTTACGAGCAGTATACGTTCGTACAATTTTCGTTAAAATGTCCCATAAAAATTGCAAAACTACTATGGTGTCGTATATCAAACAATGCGCGCACGTGCACTGATGGGCACCAGTTGTCTAGGCTTGGTGTAAACTTGACGCGTACCGTGCATTTTGTCTGGGTTACTGGAATTCACAGACTAATGGCTCACTGGGGAATTCGGATCGATAGATTCCGGCAACCACGGCATGCTGCGGCGGTTAATTGATGCCCGGTAAGATTAAAATCGTAGCATCGAGTGAACAAGTCCAACGGGCTTTCTACGAGGTCCGTGTCACTCATCAGAATCTCAAAACGTCTGTTACATTTTAATGAGAACAGCCAGAGTAACAATATTCCGGTACAAAATAACTAAACAGGTGTACCATCTTCCTGCGATAAGATCGCTGTGTAACCTAACCTTAAAATCACTTAAGATGGTTATAAAAAGGTTAGGTAATTCTACCAACAGGGACACGAATGATGGGACATGTACAGAGAAGCATCATTCCCGAATAGAATAATACTACGGGTGCGGAAGGGTTAGTCTAGGAGTCATTAATTCGAATTAATTAATGGCTTTGGGTATGGACACAATCAAGGACCGCGACCGTTTTGGATTTGCTCAACGTAATGAACTTCAATTTGTGGCTGCTTGTTATCCACAATATTGGAATTTCCTATTCCGATTAGAACGCTATTTTCCTTAATGCCATTGGTATATTTGGGGCTATTTCGACCCACCAGACTCTTATTTCTTAATTACATAAAATAATGATTGTAGAAAGAATACTTTTAAAATAAGATTATTAGAAACTATTGCTTATTCTACTCAAGTAAAAATCATGCAGGAAAGACAAGGATGGGTCTACCCTCGGCTGGAGTTTCTTAATTCCTCCGCGTGAGGCCCCCAGCAGCAAATCGAACTTGGGGGCCTCACGCGGAGGACTTAGGAAACTCCGGACGACGGTAGGCCCATGGATAAACAAGGACAGCGCGGTAATCAAGCAGCCATATTGGTAATCCTATATCCTAAATCATAAAAAATAAGATAAATGCAAGATTACGATATTTGAAATCTATTTGGAGATTCGCAGCTACTTAACAATAAGTCATTCAAAATGAGCCGTGTAATTATTGAAATGGCGACTCGCGTGTCTGAGATGTCGGGATACGAAACAATGAGCAGGCCAGCAGGATAATATAGATACACGGAAAGGATTGTCATGCCCGGGGCTGACATTCATCCTACAGATAACCAGTTTCCGCTTCGAGCGCTTCCTGCGGCTCGACGAATGATGCATAATCCGCCTCGAAATGGGGCCGAGCCTTCCTGCGGATCAAAATTCCACGGCGAAACCAACTATTACAAGCTAAGATTTACCAGGATTTTTAGCCCCTCTTCCGGGATCCTCTGTTCGATGCCATTTTATCCTTTTTATTTTTCAAGTTTTAAAGTTACGATTCGCATCGGACACCCTGTATGTTTTCCTCTCTGTCGTCGCCAGTGGTACAAGTACGGCATACAAGCGTCGGCTGTTGAATTGACCCGCACCACTGTGCGTCTCCATCTCGACGGCAGACACTTTCATTCATAGCCGAGAGCTTTTTATGAATATTAAATGTCGCCAAGTGGAATATCTCCGTGAGGTTTCCTAGATTGAACTACACGACCCTATGTACGTTTCTGAGAGCCGAAGTTGCGGGCGAAGCCCCAGCCTCGAACGTCATCCGCAGCTATTGTTTTTATGAAATCTCCGACCGGCGCAATCGATACGTCAACGTGACGCACAAAGCGTGGACTTTTTTAATATTTCTCCTACGAATTGGACCGTGCGAACGCGACGTCTCGCGTCTCATCAACCCCCCTGGGTTCGCTGACAAAAACAACTCTGGCGAACGAATTGTCTGTTTCGACGAAACATCTACCCTCTGGTATTCGACGAATGTTGAAATAATTGAAATATTAATTCTGCAAAAGTTTAAATGGAGGGTGGACCGGACAAAAAAAGCAACAGCAATGTGGAATATTTAGCGACTGAAAACATAAGCGTAACCCAACCCACTGTTCCTACTGGAATTCATTCAACTAGGGACATTCCATGGTTTTGGGGATCTCCCCGCCCCCTCTCAGCTTTTCTCTGTCGCGACGTTTGCTCTTTGCAAAGTGTACCCAAGGTCCAGGTATTCGCACCATTCTACCATTCCCACGCACAAAGTTTAATCTATAGGGAATTTCCGGCTGGTGCGTGCACCACTGCATTCCACAGCCGACCGCCTGTATCAGATATCACGGATGTAGCTTTGAGCCAGGATAGTGGACCGATTACCACGTTCGATCCTCGCAGACCCTTTGAAACCGTTCGATCAAAATACGATTATTCGTCTCTCATTACCTACGATACGCCTGCACTACAGCCCCAATCGTGAAACGCTCACGCTTGTCCCTACTGAAGCTTCTATCTGATTAAAATGCATACCCAATTTATCTGGGGGAGAGGCGTTCGCGTAACTAGGGTTATATTTAGGGGATTGGCTATACCTTTTAGCCTTGTCGACAGTGTCAAGTGTTTAGTACCCTGAATTTCGCAAGATTTTATGAAAGAATCTTTGAATCTTGCTGAAGTGACTTCGATTATGTATAGTTATAGGTGCGTAGATTTTCGTTGGTAATTTCCGTTGGTCGTATTTCGGGATTAGAGTGAGGTCGTTACACTGCTAGTGTGTGCGTAGTCCCCGTTCGACATTACGAGATAATTAAAATCGAATTTCAGCCGACTGCGTTGTACACGCAGCCAAGCATGATTATCGAAATTGGCCAAGTTCGTTCTAGCTTAGGCGCATCTCTGAATACCAGCGGAATTATGTGTCAAAATTTATTGGCAGACCGAAATCCATGAATCCTCCCCCGCCCCCACTCATCGCTGTTCCTCTGTCACACGCAACACGTACAATGGTAAATACAATCGAAAACGTCGCTGCGTTTGACGTTGTACATTGAAATTCATTTGTTTCTCGAATGAAATAACAGAAATCATTCATTCAACGATGAAAGTTTTCTTTTGTGTCTAATTTAATTATGAATTAATTTGCATACATTTTTTGTACGATTGGATGAATTATGAGGCGAGCACTCGCGAGAAAGTAGGCGCAGCTAGGGCGAACGATCCCTCTGGTGGCGAATGACGGAAGTAACGACATATTTATGGCGGACACGTATTAAATTTGACGGATCAAATTTGGAATTCAACATGTTGAAGCCGGGACGATTTATTAAAGTCTATTGTTGGACTTAAGGACGTAGATTTACGGCCTTCATTCACAGGATGGTAATTATTCCTCTTTGTACGTGGATGGCTACATAAAGTGAAGTACCCGCGAGAATTCTAACCTCTACCTGCCACCTGGTAGCGAGGTCTGAAGTGTTACCACAATCTTACTTCAGGGTATAATCATCATCAGTCCAGATTTCTCGGTGGAAAGAAAAGAAGAGGAGGTTGTTGCCCGAACAAGTTTCGCGACAATGTCGGCCGACATTGTTATGCGCCTAACCCCGTCGCAACTTTCCATCCTACTGCTAACGAAAGGCTCGGGCAAAGAAAGGATTGAAAGAAAAAAAAAAAGCAGGGAGGAGAGAGTAAGAAAGATAGATTTGTTCGGGCTTGTTCGACCATGATGATTTGAAACGGTCGCGAGTTCCATGCGCAATGCCCGATCGATATAGCAGTTCTCCACGCGACACCGGTTGCGATCCCCGTTATCATCGCCGTCGCTACGTTTGTCGTTCGTCTCCGTGCCCTTTTCAACCATCAACTTGTTGAGAGATAAAGGGGACACTTGCATGGCGAACCCATATCCATATAAGCCTTTGTAGCAAGAAAATGATAGATGGTTTGTCCAAAAAGTTTCCGAATTTTTCTCTAAGATAGTGGTGGTTTTGTTGAAGCTTCAAAGGAGCTTCTGAAGAGTGGGAAGGAAGAAAGCTTCCTCGCTGAGATAGTCTAGGGAAAAACTACCATGCTTGGTGCTGTACAGTACAAACGTCTACGTCCCTTTGCAGATATCGCCATTTTCCCTAGGGAAGACTACTATGCCCACTACTATACAGCACCAACCTCTATGTCCCTTTGCAGATATCGCCATTTTCCCTAGGGAAGACTACTATGCCCACTACCGTACAGTACTGACTACGTTCCCTTGCGGATATCGCCATTTTCCCTAGGGAAAACTACCATGCTCGGTACTGTACAATATACATAGAACCAAAATGACAGAAAAAGACAGGAAGAATCAGTGATCAAAAATTCAAAATGGCGGACCCAATATGGCTAATATTCACTGTTCACTGATCCTGGAAATTCTCATTAAAATTCAATTCTATCAATATATTGAAGTAAGTTATCTTTTGCGGGTTTATAAATTCGAAGGACGAATGATTTTAAGGAAATGAGGGTTCTATTACCATCGTTCAAATTATTCCTGCAATTTATTATCAAAGTCCAATTATCATTCATAACAGCGGAGCACGGCGCGGGGAATTAAAGCAAAATGAAAATGGAAGATGCAAGGAGCAATTTAAAAGTTCAATAAAATCGTAAACAACGGCTAAGGCGAGGTAAAAATAATTTGCTCGGCGCAGCATGAAAGGAAGTGACAGTGGAAAACGAAGGATAGGAAAAGCGTGGTAAACACGCAAATAAATATTTTCCCCCGATCGTGTGTTTGCACATTATAGCAGAAAAATACGTGTTATCGATTGGCAGATATTTTCAACTTCTTCGGTAGAAATAAAACATCGAATATCCATATTATTCTACCAATTATTTCAAAACACATTTGTTGAAGGAATACATGCACCATTCATTATTTTTCATAAAGCACATGATATGCAATTCCATGAAATTTAATTTTCTGATGAATTTTTTATTATTGAATAAAGAAGGGACGATTATATTGTAAATTGAGATATCTGGGACACCTCCGTTCAACCGAGGTGATCAATTGATCTGGGTTAAATTTAATTGGTCCATTGAACAATTAAAAAGCAATTCAATTACATTAATTAAATTCTGTGTATTTGTCGATGAATAACTTACCTCGTTGAAAACATCTGAATTGAATGGACCCTCGTGTCAGTTCGTGATCCCATGGTTTGGCACTGTGTCCACCTGCAAAGAAATAAAACAGAAAATTAGAATAAGGGAAGAAATCTTTACGTAGCCATTTTTAATGAACCATAACCTCTAAATTGGTTTGCCATAAGCGCCAAACTTCCCATCCCGAAATCCATAACGATCTATTACAACCAGGTAATAATTAATTTTCAACGTATACAAAACAGGATAGAATTTCATAGGGTAAAGTTACATCATTATCAGGATTTATTTTAGCGTGGTGGCGCTTTCTATCCAATTCTAAAGTTACGGAAATGTTAATGGAACTTAAGTTGTACAAAGTGTCCACTATGCAGATTAAGAGTAGTTAGTGAGTTAATTTGAATATTCAGTTGTACACGTGAAGTCTTAATTAATAAAATTCTACAAACTATTTAATCCCAATCTTCTACAAAAAACAAAAATAATTGCAATTTGCAGTTTTCAGTCTGTAATACAATTTTAAAGATAAATGACTCCAATTACTTTTCCGAGGGTATAGAAATGCCAGTAAATCAGATTTAATTCGCGAAATCCTTTGCTATTTACTATTTCCTCGGCTGCATCGGTCGAGATAATCAACCTTATTGTCGCTAAGAGAATTTCACCGTCAGTTCGGAAGCGGAAACTTTTCGTCGATAGGAAAGTTTCGCGAGCAACGACTTCATCGTCGCGTCTGCTAGGAAAACGGCGACGGGTACAGGACGGGCTTTCAGGTATCCGTGAAAAGTCCTGGAAGAAACAGCTGTATGGAATCGGTGGGCCAAAGTCGAAGCAAACCATAAGAAAGCTGAAAGGTGATGTTGCAGAGGGTCGGAGAGTACGGGTGGTAAAAAGAAGTGAGGGGAAGTGTCGGGAAAGCATTTCCAAGTCCTCGAGAAAATTCGTTATCGAGAATTGAAAAGTTCAAGGAAAAACGTGCTCACGTAGCTAAATGAAGTGGGTACGGGCTAATGCATGCCAAACGGGGTGGCCACCCTCTGTGGGCCAGCGAAGCTCCGAAACTGAAATGGAAATGGGAAGTTTCGTCGAACCATGGGAGGAGGAGCGTGAAATCAAGTGGAGACGTTTCTCGTGTCCTGATAAAAGTTTATACGCGATTGGAACGATATTTCGTGGATTGAATGGATAAGATTCCAAGAGATATATAGGCTGAAAGCGTCTAATTTGATCGTCTTAAGTTACCGTTTCTAAGGTATTCATAACCTAGAAATATTCTTTACACAATTATATAGGTGGAGTTTCGTTTCTCCTCCGCTAGAGGCGCTAGTGGCGCTCTTAATCCTTAATCCGGACGGCGGACCATGGAGAGAGCCCCAATTTTAATTTAATCGCGTATTTCATATTATTTTTCTTAAAAAATTATTCTTTTAATATATGAAAATCTTCAAAAATTATGTATTTTAATTTAGATTAATATCCTTGTACATGTTTTGTAAGGTTGGGTGTAGATTGACCCATACTCCACTGTTCAAGAGTTAACCTTCAATTTCAGACACGGAAATTTTATATTATTAAACACTGCTTTTGTCGGAGTACTGGAAAACACTTGTTTATTAATCATTTCTCTTCAAAGCATGCTATCGTAAGGAAGCAGAGATAAAGATAAGGGCATCCTGCTGCCTCGAGAAGATTACTCGCAAACATTTATTAGAGAATTTATCAGAAGAGAAACACTGGTTCCCGTGCAAAAGGCTGAAATTACGTAGAATTTCTCTTGTTTTCAACGTCACTCGAACGCAAGCCATTCCCCCGTGAAACTTAATAATGAAGTCTGGTCGCAAAACCTTTTTCGCTGCGCTGAAAAATTGCTCTCCTCGACTTGCGGAAAAGTTTCACGAGCCCTCTCGCAAGCTGGTACCGTGTGGTAGACGCACGAAACAACGATTTCATCCTTTCCCGCCATATGTTGCCTTTCATGCTGTTCTAATATTCTTACAAGTAGAAATATATTATTTTAACTTGTGGCATTTATAGTCATCCCCCCAACAGTGGAATAAAATTACGACCCTCGATTAATCCTTGCTGTTTGGACCTAATTTTCTTGGATCATTAGTGCTCTAAAAAAGTGACAAGAGGGTTGCAAGGTAGGGTGAACACCCCATACGTTCCATGGGCTATGGAAAGCAAAGGTCGACGGTACAGTTGATTAAACGTTCGTTCAACCAATGTGGGAAACCATGATTTATTTGCACGTTATATCGGCGAGTGTCGATGGGTATGCGGCGCCCATTTAAACAGAAACTTACACGGTCGAATCGTTTTCGAAAGGGGCGACCATCTGGTGACCCTATCAGTGATCCCATAGAAGTGATGAACTGCTTTACTTCCTCTCTCTGCTGATCTTGTGAACTGTACCAAAATTTGGGTATTTTCAATTTCATTTTTGTGAATGTTTACTGGAAGAGGAGGGAGCTGAGTCTCTCCGGACCTTAGTTCGGGCCGGCGACCGCCAGGTGGCGGCGAGATTGATACTGTTCTCGCTAGCGGTCGTCTGGCATGCGATCCAAAAGTACAGCGATGTTATAGGTATATAGGCAGGGATCATCTAAGTTAGGTTAAATTAACAATAATCAACCAATGATTGTACCAAGGGGGTTTAGTTGTACTCAATTCTCATCTTCCTTTAGAATAATCATGTGACCTGATTAAGCTGTGATGTAATGAGCTTAAGAATATCAAAGTATATATGTTGTAATGAATTAAGACTGTCCAGCCCTCGAGACCCTGGATACCTGAAGGCAAGAGGGTTTTATTTTTATTATACTATTATGGTTCTGGTTGTTTTGTAACCTCCGCAATATTCCTAATGTAATACTGATGTCAATAAACAATTATTTCAAAAAATAAGGAGTCTGGCCTTTTTCTCCCCCTACATTTCCGACTTTCTTACAAGATTCTGTTAATTGCTTGCTCCATTATTCCTGTCTACGTCTTTACAAAACGGTGATTTACTTTCCTGATATTTCTATGGATGAGAGCCAGCGAAGCCAACGTACTGCTCAAAGGAAAGAATTAAAAATCGGTTTCTTGAAGCGTGAAATCGCACCGGTTCGGACGAACGGATATTTATGAGCAGAAATTCTTGGCAAACGGTTTCCAATATTCCTCCACGTTCCTGCATGTCCAGATACTTTCGAGGAAAAATCTTGAAACTTCCAATCGTGCTTGCAATTAATTTTCTATTTTATTATATAATATTTACTGACGTTTCCTCCTCCCTTTTTCAAGGGAACAAGTTTCAGAATGAAACTGAAATTAATTACAAACGCAGAGATCCTACGTACGATTATTTAATTATGTCAGGATAAACAGAGTTTAACTTCAGCCGGTTACGAATGAAAATCCTCGTAACGTTAGACATTTTTCAGATATGATTTTTCACTCGTTGTTACAGAGAACCAGCGCGGTTGCTGTTCAGCGAAATTACTGTTCCTTTTTTTTCTCTCTCTCCAGCACGGTATATCCAGCCATCCGTAAATAATTTAAAGTCTAACAGGTCCGCGATATTTCTCTGTTCACGGGGACCATTCTACCCGGCCACTGCTTTCATTTAAGTTAATTGATGTATTATATACACTGACTGAAAACTGCCAGATGATTTATGATTCTTATTACGTTGCTTCTTTTTCACCAGGCCAACCCTCGTATAAGTTTCTAGGGTAATGGCCCTCCGCCGCTCGTTCGAAGACAAAACCTTTTCAAATAATGAGATTCAGATTTCCCGATGAAACTCCGACGATAATAGCCGGCGAAAACAATTGTACCCTCGTAATCGTTCAAAAGTTTGAAATTTTCTTTCAAACACGACACACTTACTTGACGAATAACACAGGGAATTTTCATTGCCTCGGCTCGCCGAGCATAAGCGGGCAAAATTTTACTGCACTTCCGGTAACAAGTTTCTTTCTGTCCCGCGGTATTGTTTGAACTACGGATCACGGAAAGAAGTTTCAATCCCTGTTGGATTAACAGAAAAGTTGTACTTCACGGGATGCATGTTTTATAGGAATGAAGTCCATCTATGGAGCTTCGCAATTTTCATCCTCTTTAATAATCTGGGAACTTCTTTGGCTCGGGGGGGATAAATCGATGAACAGTAATTATTATATTCATAATAATTAATTATGTAATGTGATACCTAATGATAAGCGAATGAAACACTAATGTAATGTACTCTATTAAATGATATTTTGAAAATGGCGGGAAAACTAGGGACATTTTTCATTGAGCAAAATGGGGGACGATTGCTCCGAGCGCCATCTTGGCGAACATAACCCCTCGGTATTCCACGTACCTGAGGAAAACTCAGAAATAAATAAATAATAAATTATTCTTCTATTTGAAAATAGAAAACAGTTCCCAGAGGGAAATCTCTGGGTGACGGAAAAACAGTGGAACACCAAGACTAATCGATAAGGCTAAGCCAATAAGACGCATCTACGTCTCTGTTTTCCAGCAGCCATCTGCACCAATTCCTAGAATCCTATTTCGCCGAAATCCTAGGACGATGCTGGACAGAGAAAGGAGGCTGATTTCGCTCTGTTGCTCCGATAATGGGGTCCATCCAACCCTACCTATAATCCCTATTCCTACAAGTCGCTTCTATCGTCATTATCCTCGAGCTTAAGAAAATATTGCCACCTGTCGGTGAATAATTCTATCAAAAATTCCATCGAATGACCCGAATTTCGTTTAGAAGTCAGATGGATCGTTTCGATAGACGATGCGTCATCGTTGTTTTGAAAAAAAAAAAAATTGAAATTGCTTTTAATGGAGAAGGAAATAGGGAATCGATGGAGCTGTCCCTCAGAATTTTCCAACCTATCGGACCACACGGAGTTTCGATTTACCCGTAAACGTGGTAAATTGACTCGGTCGACAGTTTGTCCACTCTTCTTGGTTGGAAAGGTGGGTTTCTTTTGAAAAAAGGTCCGATACGAGACGTAACGTCTGGCTATGATTACGTTCGTTCGGCTGGAAACGATTTTAAAGATCTTTCTTTACTTTGCACTCGTATACTTCGTCGTCTATCCTTCTACCAAGGAGCCGCTTTAATTATAGAATGTCATTATCTCTGTTGATAAGAAACTACTGTACCGTGATAATCGCGGTGGTTTAGTCAAAAGAAACTCCGGGATACCTTCGGGGAGTTCTATCTCCATCGCGGAATTATGAATGAAAAATGAACGGATTTATCGTTGAAATTCTAGCTGCTCGTACAATATAGCCAAACTGAAATAGGATTTAATTAATAATTCACATCTATGATGGCGTAGAAGAGGGAGTGTATAATTTGTTATCCAAGGATTATCGTAATCGACGCTAGAGGGAGCAGTTTATTTACCCCGGAACCACGGTATAACGACGATGACGAAGGGTGTACGAAGACAGAGTGGAGAACAGAGGACGGTGTTTCTCGTCCGTTAGTTTCGTGGGCTAGAGTCTCGTCGAGTGGGTGTCGGGCACGGTGAAGGGTTCGTTCCCGAGGGAAATAAGGAAAACAAAAGGGAGAAATGCGGGCAAGCAGTTTCTAGTACGCGCAGCTAAAAGCATAAGGCCTCGCTAAAGGGGCGAGGGATTTAATTTAAATCGCTTCTTTGTAGGATTTATGGAACCTAACCGTGAATTAAGTGGAATCCAATGATAAGGGATTTCATATTTCATGAGAATTGCATTGCTGTAAATGGAATCTCTTTGTGGGCTAGGGTAGGTCCCTTGGCTTTGTTAACAATGTTGGGAATTTGGGACTTGGAAATTTAGAACTTGGGAATTTGAGACTTGGGACTTGGGGATTTGGAGCTTGAGGACTTGGGAATTTAGAACTTGGGGGCTTGGGAATTTGGGACTAAGGACTTTGGCACTTGGGACTTGGAAATTTAAAACTTGGGAATTTGGGACTTGGGGCTTGGGGACTTGGGGACTTGGGGCTTGGGATTTGGGAATTTAGGAGTTGGGGACTTAGGAATATTGGACTTGGGACTTGGAAATTTAAAACTTGGGACTTGAGATTTGGGAATTTAGGACTTGGGAGGTGGAAATTTAGAACTTGTGAATTTGGGACTTGGGGACTTGGGGCTTGGGGGCTTGGGACTTGGGGACTTGGGGCTTGAGGACTTGGGATTTGGGAATTTAGGACTTGGGGGCTTGGGAATTTGGGACTAAGGACTTTGGCATTTGGGACTTGGAAATTTAAAACTTGGGAATTTGGGGCTTGGGGACTTGGGGCTTGAGGACTTGGAACTTGAAAATTTAGGACCTGGGGGCTTGGGAATATTGAACTTGAGAATTTGAAACTTGAAAATTTATGAATTTGGGACTTGGGGACTTGAGAACTTGGGACTTAGAAATTCAAGAATTAAAAAATTTTAAAACTTAGAAATTTGCGAATTTGAAAACTTTAGACCCTTAAAACCTGTACACCCTTTCAAAACGACACGCTACCCTTTTTTCATCGCTGGATATAAATCTCTGCCGACGGCGAGTATCGTTGGAAGTTTCTGTTTCCTGTTTCCCGTAACACATTCCGAATGTAAAACGCGTCCGTCGCGCTCCAGGACAGACGTTCTGGATACACCCCTCGCTTCCTTTTATTCTCCTTGATTCGAAGTGGTCAAACACCGGCAATCAAAAGGTACCTTACAATTTCGACCACTATGATTATTTCCTTCCGTTCTTCTTTCTCCGCTGTCCAACGCTTTGTTATTACTACTTCAGACGAATCTCGTATTCTTTCTTCATAAAAAAAAGAGGAGAAAGGAACAAAGGCTACGATCACTTTTCACGCTCGCCTTTCCGGTTGGTTACAGTTTCTTTGAAATGATGATCGCGAGCTTGAATATAACATGAACAGCCACGGCGTGAAACATCTTCGTTTATGTCTTGTTGGACAGTCGCGGTGCAGCTACCGTTAATAACAGGGACGAATAAATTACTCTTTAGAAGCTATGAAACTACACGGTCGAGAGCTTGTTGTATGTCCAACGTTTACGTTCAAAACTTTACGTGTTTTCAAGTGACGTAGCAAGTCGAGAAGCAGTGGTGCTTCAATGAATTTCTGCTAATTATTATATCTATTTCTCGGGGTTATTTGAACGCTTTTTCTCTGCTCTTCGACGCTTGATTCAACAGGGCACGTATTCAGCGGTTTTAACGTTGGAAAGTTTGGAAAAGCGAGGGGGTACCGCGCAAACTTGTTCGACATGTAAGGCTATAAGGGAGCTCAGTTATTCCAAACAGCGCACGTGCATACCTATAATTTGTTCATAACGTAGGCCATACTTTGAATACCATATAAATTCCGGCGCTTTCGAACTTTAAAGTGTTTGAACAATTTCCATCGGTTTAATGCTTTCTTTGGATAACATTCAAAGAGGCTGAGCAGTTTCATTCTCGTAAATAAATTTTAATTTCTTCCATGTATAAAATAGTATTAAACTCATAACCTCAAAAAATTGAATATAACTTCAAACATAACCTCAAAATAATCAAGAATTTCAGTCTGTAAGTTGAAAAAATCGAATAACCTCAATAACCTAACCTAAAATTTAATTTTAAATTAGCCATTTTTTAATGCTTAAAAGATTTTCCAAGCATGCTGCAACAAAAATGAAGTTCCCTGCTGTAAACTCCCGCGTCAACGATATTTTCCACATGGATGCATACATAGAACATAAACGTCTTGGGATGTAGCACGGTACATAGAGCATAGGTAAACAGAAATGCAAGCAGATAAATGCATACTCGCTGTATTCGATGGTTATCGTTTGAAACAGTTGGAAAACTTTCAGCGAGTTCTTTTCGAGAGAAGGAGGACGGCCATTTTGCTGGGTAATACAATGCACTCGGAATAACGCCGTGAAATGGCGGGACCGGCGAGAATGGGAACTTCAAAGGTGGAAAAGTGGAAGACACCGGGACAGGAGACACGATAAACCCGAAGGAAAGTGTTGCTGACGTGTGTAAACGTTTCACGGTTTAAGTTTCCTCTCGAATCGCTGCACGGTCCGCTCTTTTTACAATGGCGGACGAGGTAATTTGTAAAGTAAGGTTAGTTTTAGAATCGATGTTATCTAACCTAATATAGAAAATTGTATATTATTTATCAATAATAAGGGACATTATAGGTACGTCAGAGAATATAATTTGATGAAGTAAAAATCAATATTTAACCAGCATGTATTGAATTACACCAGGTATTTTCCGATAGTAATTATGGAAAATATAAATTTACACTGTGTTCATTTAATCACGTTCCATTTATCGATTGCCCTCTCCCATCCCATCCCTCCTCCCTCCTTCACCCCCGACGCTTTGCCAGCCCCTGGAGAGAGAAAATTTCATATAAAGCTTCCAACTTATTTGCACACTGAATGTACTAGCAGTATTTGCACAAATTTTACGCGGATTTATTCTTGTACATATTTTTTTGGAGGCGGACAGTTTTTCTCGCTTATTTGAAACCGAAATCGTACTACGTGTCACCAAGGTGGCCTGATTTTTCAAATCGGCTTTTCCCAACCACGTGTCAACCCTTCGCACCTACATTTTCCGCTCTGATGTATTAGGATGCTTAGTATGTCCTGGGGTAATCCTGAAAAATTTACTTTTTTTTTCATCTCTACAGGGTGATTCAAAAAGAATGATCATTTTAGAATTTCATAAATTTCAAGGGAAATTTTTATAATTACTTCTACATCGACTTCCTCCGAGTGAAATGAAATTCAGCCTCGCCTCGTTCTACCGGTTGCATAAAATATCAATCTGCGATACGTCAGAGGAAAAAGGGGGGAAATAAGAAAGCTAAAGCAACGCGAACTCGGGAAAAACAATATTACGAATTGCAGATGGGAGGAACGCAATATCCCTTGTTCGTGTATAAGCGACATGAAAGGATGTGCTACACGCATGCTTTTTAGTGGCTGTATGACGGGTACGACAGGAAAGATGACGGGAAACGATTCTTTTGTTCGGAAAATGTTATCAAAGTCGGAGCGTGTGCATCAGAAACGTTTGAAGTTGAAGAAACTTTTATACCGTTGTTCCGAAGTTGTTTTTTTTTCTAGTGTACTTGATGGTAATGGAGGTTACACCTTGGCGATCAGATAAAGTAGCGTACTTTGCGCTGGGTTGCATTTTTTAACAAGGCAAATGACATTTCCAAACCAACAGTAATGTTTTTTAAACTAATGAATAAAAAAATATTCGTTTCGACAAATTATTTTAAATTTTTTATCTACATCTTTTTATTGAAATAAAACTTGTTGGCTCTAGGAATAGGAAATAGGTAGTTCGAATTTATTTTTGCCATTTCGATCAATATTTTAAGCGCTGTTAAGAAGTTATCTTGAAAAAAAGAGCTGCAAAGCAGAACAACTTTTCAATAAACGGTCTACTGCCGTGTAAATTGAAATAAAATTTATTTCTCCCAGTTCAGGCTATCCTATCGAGCCACTACTGCTGGTATAAAAGTCATAAAAAGTACTTGAACGTTCTTAATTAATTGAACACTTTAAAACCACTACGAATCAAGTGGGGTTAACTTAAATTTCATAAATTGCCTTTTTAATAGAAACTGGAATTACCCAGCCATGAAGTGAAACGAACTTTTTTTCTAACAATGAGTGAATATAACAATTGAATACAATTAAAAAATACAGCTTATTTTAATTAAATATATTTTTAAACAATTTAGAATTATAAAAGGAAAAATCGAATTATTTAAGAATAAACATTGTGTATTTGAAGCTTTGATCCGCCATATTGTATTTTTGACATCATGGCCCACCATATTGGATTTCTGAAACTTTGGCCCGCCATATTGTATTTTAGACATCATAGCCCACCATATTGGATTTCTGAAACTTTGGCCCGCCATATTGGATTTTTGACATCATAGCCCACCATATTGGATTTCTGAAACTTTGACCCGCCATATTGTATTTTAGACATCATAGCCCACCATATTGGATTTATGAAACTTTGACCCGCCATATTGGATTTTTGACATCATAGTCCATCATATTGGATTTATGAAACTTTGACCCGCCATATTAGCTCACCTAACCTCAATTGCACTACTATTTGAAAAATAATGAACCCAACACACATCAAGACAATAGAACCAACAATTCCCCTAAAAAAATCTGAAACCACATGAAAAGTCTCGAAAGAAGTAACGAGGTTGCATGTTGATCAGTCTATGAAACAAAGCCAGGGACTAAACTCGTGATGCTCTCTCATTAGAGCAACGACAAACAAACAAGGAAATAAATGAAATCAAAGGGACACGGAACGGTGATGGTTGTGGTGGTGGTTTTCACGAATGCCCAGGTGTCGGCAAGGGGGGAACGATACAACTTCCGTCGGTGTGTATCAGAGGGAACGTTTCCAACGAAACGTATGGACTCTGTGTCTCTCTTTTGCTACGTTCATCCAGCAGCTCTAGCTTGCAACTCGTGAAAATCGATGACGGCCAGGCTGGTAAAGTGGTGCAGAGGAGAGGAGAGGCGAACCTGGTCCTCTACGTCGTCTCCCTTCCATACGATATCGTACCTGTCCGTTATAACAGGGTCTAAAGCGCACTACTGCCAGGGTGCACCGAAAATCTCAAAGGGTAGGTTCGTTTGAGGTCTCGCCTAGAGCCTTGCTGAACGGACCGTGTCATAAACCTATTACGTGTTTTAATTGTATCCATTAGCGATACCCCTCTGTCACCCACTTCCAACCCCCACTTGCTCCCTGTACTTCATTGTTCTCCCTTCGACTCCTTTTCTGACAAAAGTTGAAAAATTTCTGAATTGTTCCAGAGAAATATACCGATTTCAATTAGAAATTACATTTATTTCTGGCATTTTTAAACCTTTGCCCGCCATATTGGATTTTTGGAACTAATCCGCCATATTGAAAATTTTCCCGCCATATTAGATTTTTAGAACTTGAAGGCGCCCCAGGGGGCCATATCGATAATTAAAATAATATTTAATTGCACTTGCCTTTCTTTTATATCGTGAAATAAAATACCGACGAATCTTATCGAAATGTCGATGTCGAAAAGTAGAGTTTTCTCTGGCTCGTGGAGCTATGTACGTTTTACAAGGGACAAGTTTCACCGGAGAGGACGACTGTTCATCGATCACATCCAACTGCCGTCATGACGTGAAAAATACACCCCTGACGCTTCTATCGTTTTGCCGGCATCGCCTTCGTCGCGCCGGGTCAAATATATTTTCGGTATCAATTTCCAGGACAGTGTGTCGTCGTGACCGGAACATCGATGCAACGTAAATTCGTTTAACGATCGAATTCTTCGAAATTTTGTCACGCCGAAGGGGGGCAATAGTCCAGAAAATGGATGACTTGTGTCGATAAAATTCGAAATTCGCTGGCATTATGTACAGGGCTTCATTTATATTGAACATACCAGCATTTTTAATAAATAACTCGATAATCAACACTTCGAGTCTGCAAGATGATTTCGAGCCTCAGAATGACAGTAAATCCAACAAGTACGAGAGAATTTTTTGGCCACAGTGGCGAAAGGAATATTTGAACGAGTTCAGTGTGAAAAGGAAGTGGGTACGAGGGAAAGCCAGCAACCTCAAGAAAGGTATGCTTGTCCTTTTCAAAGAGGACAATGCACCACTACTGCGATGGCCCATGGGACGCACAGTGATCACCCATCCTGGAAAAGGCGGTGTGAAAACGGTGAATAGAACCTACAAGTACGGGGCCAAAAAAAAGTAACCCTTTCACTGGTTGATATTACTTAGCTTTTGGAATTTTTATCTTGTAATCTGAATTCACAGATATTAGCGATAAGTAGATGTACTTTAATTATATTTCTACTATCTATTAAAATCAGAAGAATTCCTGACACTTTTTTCTAATTTTCAAGCCCTATTTTTAACTTTCGATTGCCATATTGGTCCGCCATATTGGATTTTTGAAACTTTAGTCGGCCATATTGGTCTGCCATGTTAAATTTTATAAACTTTGGTCGGCCATATTGGTCGCCATGTTAGATTTTGATACTAACGATATAAAGTAGACGATTCCTAACCTCAATTCGAGAATCAGCTAATTATTGTAACTTAAAAGTAACAACCAGCAATTTTCACGCCCTATTTTTAACTTCCGATTGCCATATTGATCCGCCATATTGGATTTTTGAAACTTCGGTCGGCTATATTGGTCGCCATGTTAGATTTTGATACTAATGATATAAAGTAGACGATTCCTAACCTCAATTCGAGAATCAGCTAATTAATATAACCTAAAAGTAACAACCAGCAATTTTCACGCCCTATTTTTAACTTCCGATTGCCATATTGGATTTTTGAAACTTTGGTCTGCCATGTTAAATTTTAGAAATTTCGGTCGGCTATATTGGTCGCCATGTTAGATTTTGATACTAATGATATAAAGTAGACGATTCCTAACCTCAATTCGAGAATCAGCTAATTAATATAACCTAAAAGTAACAACCAGCGACAGTACTATTCACAGAAATCAAAAACACGCCACTGTAGTGGACCCTTCCGTCTCTTTCAGAGGTTAAAAAATTAGTCGTTCAAGTCAAACAGCAGCAACGTTCCATTGTACAGCATCTCCATTGTTTCGTTTACTCTCATCAAACGTACATTTGGTGGAACGAGAAACGAGTGGACACGCTATTCAGAAACGCTCGAGTTTTTCAGGCAGTCGACAGCGCGAGACAAAACAAAAAAAGAGATCGATTTTCAAGCCGTACAAAGACGCGAAAGAACGAGAAGACGAAGGGAAAATGATGAAATTCAGAAACGCGAACACAAGAGAGAAATCGAGATAAAAATGTAGAAAGGAAACTCGGTAAAGTGATGAAGGAAAAAGGGACAAAGAAATGGAGCGAAAGAAACTAAGCGGGGAAGGGCGAGGGAGAGATGGTAAGGGAAAAGGGTAAACGAGAAAAGGATATAGATAAAGAAGAGGAAAGAGGGTGAGTGATGAAGCCACCTCGGGCTTGGGGGGTATCGCAAAGAGGGAATTTCTACTGCCATTCCTGTCACTTCCGGACATAGAAACTCCGTCCAGAGTTCTCTCTTTAACCGGGCAGCAGATGTTCTCTACGACATTCGTGTGCTGCAAAACTTCCCTCCGACCGAGGGAAATGTGCTTAACTAGCAGTCACCACCCGATGCTGTCCGCCATTTCGGTTCTCTCGATTTCTCTAACTCTGACCCTAAACAAATGCATCAAAACCCTGCCCCTACACTCGGCACGGCATCAAACCTAACGATGCGCCCCCTCCTCGCCAAGGGGATGGGTGCCTTTTAATATTCATGCGTTAGCAGGTATGCTGTTGGCAAGAAGTACTGCGAAATTGTCAGAGGTATTACGAAATTTAACCCTCTGCAGTTTAAATTCAATTTTCAGCTTCGTTCTAATAGCTTCTGCTGCGTACAGGGAGATTCAAAATTAATTCACGGCATGAAATTGGAAAGTTCCTTATCAGTTTGCAATTTGGGACTTGTTAGTTTAACCTCCTGAAGCCGAAATTCAATTTTCAGCTTCGTTCTAATGGCTTCGAGTATATACAGGATGTTTCAAAATAGATATACAGTATAAAAGTGGAAAGATTGTTTATCAAAGGAAAGTTGAAATGTTTGCAAAAATAAAAATAAAAATTCATCCTCCATTTATTTCCAGATCATATAGACCCTCTGTCCATGTGAATTTTACAAGAGCAAGTATTTCATCGATTCCGCAACGTGAATTTCTGATGGTTATTTACCTAACCGTGAGTTGGGAGACTGCAAGATCTGGGCTCGTATGCAAATAGATATTTCATTCGTGTCTACAGGAACAAGGATCGAGGTTTGAGGGTAAGATGATTTTCTCGAGGGAAATCCGGCAAAGGGTACCGTCTCTGACTCCGTGGCACAAGCCACCGACCGTGTCGTGGATACGAACGATTCTCTTTGTTTCTATAATCCACGGGATTTCCGAAGAGACACACACCGGCTTTCTTTTTTCCCCTCGATTACAGTTCATTTCCCCCGATGATTCGCCGTGTCATCCAACCGAGTTACTTTTATCAACTTCCTCCTATTACCTTCCGTTCCTTCTGAACTTAAATTGCTGCAGAACCTTAGCTTTTAGTACCAGACTGGGGTTTTATTCGTCAGGTTGGACAGTTATGTCATTTGACGTCTTATGACGCCATCCGGGTCCAAAGTGACAACGCGCGATTTGGTTGAAGGTTATGGTTTATATATCTTCAGGTGTCTTTTTTACAGAGATATTTTTCAGAAAAGATATTACTATCTAATAATTTCTCGGAATTTAACACCCCTTTACAAAGTACATACCTGTTCTACAGGTATAACATACGATCGTGGGTTACTCCTTCATTTTGTTCTTTCGCTTCAGTGCATCTTTTTCCCGTTTCCGGCTGAGCGTCGTCGATGTGGAAGGTGATTTATTATGCAGCGTAGCTGGTGCTGGTTCTCGTTTACCATCTTGAGGAAGTATACCGCCCGAAGTTGACATGTAGCGCATGTTGACCCGTTTGTGTTGGCAACCTTGTGCTGACAGTCTTATGTTGGCAGCCTTGTATCGACAATATAGCACCACGTTCAGGGTATTCCCCAAAGGTTCAGTATTTGCAATTTGCTGCATAAAATTGTATAATTCAATAATTTAATAATGTCGATTAATTAATAAGCAAATGATTGTCTAATAAAATATCACAATTGATAACAATGTATATCTGCGTCAGTAGGCTATAGAATATCTGTTCTGTTCCCGTTAACTGCGGTCTATTGTACTTCTCAGCAACCAGCAGCGTACAAATGCACCAGTTAATTAATTAGTCTACGAATATTTTGAAGTTCCATAAATGCATCTTAACGTAGAGAGCACGTTGACGAGACAGACGTCTTAATTAATTAAGAAATAACGTCGTACGACGTTCCATTTAATTACATCTTGCCTTAACACTTCAACCGTCATCGTCAATATAATTTTATTTTCAAAACGATTGAAGATTATAGAATTTATTTAGTCCACAGAGAAAATTATTAATTTATTTTCCATTTCCACTCCATTCCTCGTAAATGATGTACACCTCTGGGAATCGATGCTTTTCTTGTGAAGTGAAAAATCACCCATTGTTAGCCTCATGACAGGATACGTCCCACTTCGATGGATCGATCGTATAACTCGTTTGGCTTTAACCGACGAGATCGATTTGAACCACTTAACAAGTGTAAGGGAATTAACCCTTTAGTCACGGTTGAGCTGAACGCGTAGCATTATCATTATACGGTGATCCGTGCCTACTTCACGCCATGTAATTCATTTTATAAGCACTAACATCTGGTTTGTTTCATGCTTAAATCCACTTATCCTATTATTCGACGAGCGATAGGGGGAGGTTATCAATGAGCTACTATCGTGTGAACATCCTTTGACATAACCTCTCATGTACAGCGACACTTTCGTAATACAATTTCGACGGAATATGATGTTCCAAATGTATATAGAATGAAGTACTCTTTACACGTGAGGAGAGGAAGTTCTAGGTTAGGTTTTCCCTAGGCACCCCAAGCCGAAAGGAAATGGCGGGAGGTACGTTCCCCTAGGGAAAATGGCGATGTGAGGTTAGGAGGTCCCACTACCACTACTAATTTACAATCTGTTCATTTGTAAGCAATGAAATCTCTACTTTTTCTAGTAAAAACATTTCTACTCAACTCCGTCCAACGAAAGATTCATCAGCGAAGCAGTACCTTTACGGGTCAATCGACTTTCATTAACGATCAGCTTCCATTAATGGAATACTTGCAGTAAGAAGGGAATTAGAAAGATACGATCAAACGGTGCACGAGAAAGGAAATGGTTGAGATAAGATAGGGGAGGGAGAGTAAGCCTGGCCTGTAATTGTAGACCATCCCTTCTTGGCCACGAATCTCTTCACCTTTCGATACTATCTGCCTAAGACCATTTTTTGTTAGGGGATTGAGAAAGAAATAAGGCGTAATAAATCTTTGCTCGCTATAGATAACGATTCATTCGTTTTACTTTAGATCTGAAATCTTCCCTAGGGATAATGACTGACCAGTGGTAGTTGTTTCTGTCCTCGGTGAAAACGAGGAAGGCGATTAAATTTCTTTTTCACTTTCGACAAATTAAAATCTATTCTTATAAGAACCGTCGCGTCGTCTCGTAACTCCGTTTAACTTCGGGCAAAACAGGGAATCGTAACTTTTGATTAAGACGTCCGACGAATTAAGTCCCCCCGAACGAAAGAAAGGGAAGAACGGATGGGGAGAGTATTGTGGCGAAGGTAGAAGAATAATAGGGAAAGACGAAGAAACTTGTGGAAAAGAGAGCCGCGTAAAAAGGAAATGAAACTCGAGAAACTCTGTCGTCTCTCTAGCTGCCGATGGAAATTGTTTCTGTCGCGGGAGAACCAGTTTTCTCGCTTCTACGTACTCGCCGATTGTCCGGCCACTAAGAAGACTTTGACTTTCCGACCGTGCGATTGAAAACTGCTGGCCGCCAATCGCTAACTCCATTCTCGTCTGATTGAAACTCGACTGTATTTCGTTCTAATTAACTTAGAATTCTCTGCATTTGATAGATTGAAAGAAAAGGTACAGTCGCGTGCAAGGATGCCTTCTCTCCACTCGCGTTCCCCCACTCCTTTCGCTCACTCGTGCTTTGACTTCGGCACGGTTCGGCTTACGTCGGAATCGAATCCTAACGGTAATCTATGGAAGACTACGCGAATGTCCACTCAGGGGCAATGTGGAATTTTTTGTTAAATTAAGTGTGAAGGTATTCCACTATTTGTCTTTGAACTTGGGACCCAGTGAAATCCTAACCTAACCTAATACCAAAGATGGCCACCTCTATAGATGAAAAATTAATTAACCTAACCTCTGAATAATAGAATTATACTCCCCTTATTTCCAACGTGAAACTTTAATACCCATGCAAGCATAGCTTTACAAGACAAAGCGAACATAACCAAACAGTTTAACCAAGATTTTGCTTTCATCTTCTTACGCGCATACAGAGTATAATAAACGGGCTTAGGAAAGCAGGAGGGCAAAGGTTACAAGGTTCCCTTAGAGTAACCAAGGAAATTTGTCTTTTCAAGTAAGTAGAGGGACTTAAGGGGTTGGGATTTCGAGGTTATGTATCTACACGCTTTCACCGTGTACCAGGAAGCTTCAAATTTCATTAAGCATGGCCGACGGTTCGGTAGATTAAACGGTTGCTACGCGTGGCGCATGTTAAAAGGAGGTAGTTAGAAAATTCTCGATACCGTCGTAAACCCATGCAGTCGCCACTCGTCTCATCAAGAGAGATTAAAAGTTTCACGGCTTTGCGCGACTGTATTTTCGAAACTTTTCAACCTGCTGGATTAACCAAAAACTCCCTTTTATGGTTGCCGGCGAGAAACTTATGAGTTCTGCAGCTAAACGACAAGCGTTCACGGTAATTTTAATGAAGCCAGATTACCATTCGATGCTGAAGTTGCAACTACGTTGGTAACACTGTTTCGTCGATAAGAAGCAATTCGTTGTTAATAGTTTAATTAACGAAAAGATCGTTAGAAACGGGATTAAAAATTTCTGAAACTCCCTCAGAAGATTTGGTTCTTGGAAAATGAACACATTTACAATTACTAACCTAATGTTACTGTATTTTGAGGTTAGAATCACGTGATGAGATTTTGTTGATAAAAAAACAAAATGGACGATCCATATTACAAGCAGCTCTTCTGTGTACCATTAAGTGCTATTGACACAGATTGCAACTGAGATAGATCCTTTTGAATCGATTCATTGAATGGGCGCGATGCATTCAATTCGGAGCAAGTAATCTGCGATGAAGATTCGTGCGGAAAAGTGTTCCCCAGCAGCTGCGCTTAACAGTTCGCACGAAGACGGCTGCTGAAATTTTATTATGACGAGTATGCGTGCTAAGCTATAATCCCACCAAGGGAGGTACGACGCATTTCACGGGATGCCTAACAGCCGGGGCTCTCGAGAACAGTATCTCGCTATTCCGCCCTCGGGAATTTACTGGTCCAAGTGATATTACCAACTCTAGGATTATTTAGAGCCGTACGACCGCAAGGCCCAGCGAATTCCGGCGGAGTGCAATGCGCTCCAGGTGCCACGAGAATTACAGGCCGCATATTTACCGACGGAGACGTTACGGCAATCGATGACTCCGAGAACTGATGACGTGCGGTAAATTTTACCGAGACCCTAGGGATTACTATGTAATATAGGGAAGAAAAAAAAGTTACTAGACCTGGAAGAACTTTTTATGCCGTTGCATACTGAATGGATAACTTGGAAGTATAGAAAGTTTTGAATGATTTCATGACAGAAAAGTATTAAGAAATACCATTTATAATATATCAAATTAAAGGTTAAAGTCTAATGAGGACGACTCCGTAAGCGCTTTGTAGCTCCTCGTACACAGACAATTTTATTGAAAATTCAAAACTCCGGTACTTGATTACATCTTTTCCTTGGGATTGTACAAACTACATATATCAACCCTGTATATCTGACCTAAAATCTACTCAGAAAGCGGAACTTTCATTTCAACGGCAATGAAATATTCAGACTCGAAGAGAATAAAAAAAGGATCAGGATCTTTCTCTATGAGAAAAATGTAACTCTCAGTGTTGCCTTGGCAACGCCCTGAACTCGAACTGGTAAAATGTGCATCAAGTGGACAGATTAAATTTATTTAACTCCCGAACATACATACGTGTTCAGTCGTAAATTTATAACAAGCTCAGTTTCGCTTTAAGTGATCTGCGCGACAACTTCCGAGCTCGAATGGAAGGAAAAAGAAGTAGCATAAATAACAAGCAAATTTTTTTTAGAAGAAAAATATCTTTTCAACTCTCGGAGGTGTTCATAAACGCGCACAATATAATTTGAGACTGTAAATATTTAAAAAATATTCTAATATTAAATTAAAGGGAGATAAATTACAGAAACCACGTAATATTTCTTAGTAATCTCATTTTCGTAATAAAAATTGCAGGAAGCCGTTAATACCGGAAAATACGCGCCCCTCGAAGTGTTAATTTCTCCCTCGTTCATTAAAGTAGCATTGAAAAGGTGTTAAAATTAATCATCGGCGAAAGTTCAGTGAACCAAGACCATCGTAAAATGAGAAAATGAAAAAGAAAATAGTTGCGTCGAGTAGCCGCGGTGCTAATGACTTAATAAATCGATTCGAACTCCAGACGTGGTAACTTGCCACGTTATTTTAACTCCATTAGCCGAAAATTGCATTATAATTTTCTAGTTATACCCCAATGGTGAACACGTAGCCGTACGGTAACCACCGGTACTCGCAGTTTCAGCGAACTTTGCTGCAACTGCAGCAACAGAAATTGATGGAGATGTTCTAGCAAGTGACATATCGCCAACTATGAAATTCGCTTTCGACCAGCCACCGCACAAGATGCAACATAAACACACATGTACAAGCATATATGAATACATAAGCTGGAACTTGCATATGCAAATACATGCACGCTTTAGGTAGCTACGGGGTAAATATGGAATTGTGTCACTTTCCAGAATAATTTCTTCATGAACATACATGGACAATTTTTGATAATTAATACAAGTTCTTATAAATTTATTAGCCTTGTAGATATAACTTTATTTACATAGTTACATATTTATACTCGCGGTCAAATCAGACTTACCCGGGAAAAAATGATGTCCCGGGTACTCGACATTCCCCTCGGATTTCTGGATCCAGGGGTTCCGGGTCTTCTCCCACCTCGGACTCGCGCCTTTCCCCTTAGGCGGTGCCGAGGAGACTGACGGCGCGTGGGGGAAGGCCCCCATATATAGGCCTGCGACCCCCCACCACTTGCGTGTACACGTTGACGCGCGGAAATTTGAATTACTATTTATAATACTTCGTTATTCGTATAATGCTTTTCAGTTATGCACTAAATTTTATCATGTTTAACACTAGAGCTACTGGCGTTCAATGTGCACCGACTTTTACATTGAAAATAAAATTAAAATATAAATAGATAAAGCCACCATATATTATAATAAATTTTATAATTTAAAATAAGAAACCTGAAACAAGTCATTTTGACCTCTTTGGTAGTTCTAGTGTTAGTAATTAAAAGTTAGGTTATTTTATTTACTAAATTATTTTCGTCAAAATTAATCGCCTGATTACAGAAACTGAACGCAAACGCTGTAACCTTGTCTCGTGACCCACACCCTCGGCACCCCACCCAAGTGTCCTAGGAACCTTCGGCGCGAGGTGTTACGGAAGTAACGAATGGGAAACGTGATATATCGAAGTCACGTTCTATTCGGTGTCTTTCATTCATCCAAAACGACTCGGAGCAATGGTCGATTAATTTCTTCCGTCTGCTATCACTGTGTCAGTGAACTTACAGTGTCAATGAAAAGTGCCTCCCACTTTGGAGAAATGCTAATTACCCTCTTTAATTACCAAAAATTATCCAAATGAGTAGAGACAGATCTTAACGCGTCAACTGTCGAATCGATGAAAAATACTTGTTACTTTTGAAAAATGTATTCTACAGTTTCATATACACCAATCCATTACGTATAAAATATCAGGTAAACCGTTTTCATCGATTCGCGCTGCTTCCAGTCGGAAAATTCCAAACTGGCATGCACGTAATTCCAGCAACGCGTCTGTCCGTGCCATTCGTGAAATTTATATGCACAACCAGCCATCCAGCCGGCTGATGGACATATTTTTAAGAGCGTGACACGTCCAACAAACTCAACATTCAGGCTGGCGGGGTAACACCGGCAGCCACGGTTTTCTACACGAATTTCGCTGGCGACAAAACGAACAAGGGGCAACGGGTAAAGGTGCGAATACAGTGAGAAGGCCAGGTCTACGAGTGTATAGGAAGCAGAGGATCAGAAACGTGACATATCGAAGTCACGTGCTGTGCATTCATGGCTCGTAGCTTTTCATTTATCCCATATAATGGAGCAGTTGCGAACTGCTGGCTGACACGTGCCAATGTTACGGAAGCGTAACTCCATCGGAAGGAAACGAATAGCACGATGCCACACGGACAGCCATCCGTATAGTTCGATTATACGGATGAAAAAAACTGTGCCTTCTTTTTTTTTTAACTATGTGGGGAACGAAATTTGGGATTTGATTTGAGAAGGACAGTCACCCTCTATGCACGAGTCCAATAAAGAAAAGGGTGTCAAAGGCAAAGTTGACATGACGCCATTGGTATGGGGGTAACTCCATGCACACTGATGTTGCCCTTCCACCATAGCACTCGTCTCGAAACAAAAGCTACCTTATGATACGTTCTGGCCCACTTGGGTAAATCTACCCACACTTATTTAATCATTTCTGATGAGGTGGGAGGAGACTCCTCCTGCTTCCTACACGGCGTTACTCAACTTTCCCAAGTTGATCCACTGTAGTCGATGAAAGATTTTTTGGGAAAGCAACGTTTCTCTGACAATGATATCATATCGAGAGTGTTAATCACGATAAAAAGAACGTCGTGTCAATAGTGGCAAGAGAGAGAACAATGAACTCCTCGGAGCACAATGAAAACGGTTTCCACGATTCTATCGCAGAATACCTCGAGCATCTGAACTCTCTCACATGGGTATGAATAGAAGCGAAATCTTGAATGTTGCGCAATTCAGGTCTACATCCGCGACACAGAACGCTTTCGTCCCTTCCACGCTTAAGGCTGGAATTGTAACTGATGAGAAAAAGGGACGCGTGTCTTATGGTTCTGACAATTGAACTGACTGCACCAGAGCTTCTTCAGACACCGCAGGCAAGGGTTAAGTACTCAACCGTTGAAAAAAATCTTCCTGTCCAGTCGGTTCTATTATACACTTTGACAAATGTTAAAGTTATAGTCTTATGGTTCTCTTGCTAGTATAATCAAAGGAAATTAGTATGAATGGATCCGAGCCCTTTTCTGTCATCGATATTGGGGGGCATAGCGCAGCTATGTGGTAAGTTCCATTTAAACATTTCCTTGTAATTAAATAGCTGTAGCCATGATTTCCCAAACACCATACACTTGGTCTAGGTGCCTAATCCTTTCATCTGTCCTCATCTCTTTTGAGATATCCTGTATAATGGTTTGTGACACTTATTTCTGGACGCGTTTCAACCTTTGCTCAAGCGGAAAATGGTTAGAAAATGTCGGAGCGAGCGGTAATTCCCTGAAAAAAAATCAGTTTTTCCTATGGTGTACGGGTCCGGCGGACCGTAAAGCAAGTAGACCGTTAATCGATTGATGGGACCGTTAACTGTAACGATGCTACTTTCTGTTAAACACTTGGATTCCCTGCGTTATGGTTGTCCTGTAACGTGTAATTGCAGATCGCACGTTCCCTCTCTCCTCGTACCAATTCCATCGACGAACAATATCCTGCGTTCGCGATTGATAACGAAACGAAAACAACCGCGAACAGCAGGATCCCCCGGAAATTCCCTGGTACACTAGTTACGTGGCCCAACGTTTCCCCGCTGGAAATTGGCTTTAAACGCTTTTCGAGCCTCGGTGTTGGACAAAATAATTTTGGATTCAGGATTTTTATTTTTTTCCAAATTTTTCTCCAGTTTTCTCGAAAAAAATTTTTCAATTTTCCAACTCTGACCCCAGATACCTTTGGATAACTTTCGATTTCAATAATTTGTTCGCAAGGAAAATGTGTCCCTCCAAGAGTTAAGCCAGCGCAATCGAAGCGTTGATGTAGTCTTTTATCTTCAAATTGATTTCCATAAGTGTCATTCGATGATACTTTTCTGTCATGAAATCGTGTCGTCCGAAAATTCGCCATTTGATATGCAACAACGTAATACTTATTCATGATAGGTGCAGGTAGGAAGCATATCTCGTCTGTCCATGCTGAGATACACCATGCCGTATAGGTAACGTCGGGGTCAAACCGTTACTTCAGTCGTCTGCTTGCACGTACACTTATCCATAGACATAACTCGCCCAGAGAATCTACATTTTCCCCCCTTTTCCAACTGACGCTGTACCGTTTGAACGGTCGTTCTTCTTTGGCTATGGCCACCGTCTGCCTTTACAGTTTCCTCTTTAAGCGAATCTATTTTGCAATGTCCTCCTAACGGCTGCATATGGATTCGTATTTCAGCCACCATGTAAAATTGATAGGACACCTTTCCAACCCATGGAACATGGACGCAGGGCCATTTTTATTTAATAATTCCATCGCTTTTATTTTAAATCGATATTACAAAATTAGGCGTCCTCTTTGTCCAAGGTTTTATTACGGCAGGAAGTGATTCGAAGCGAATGAAAATTTATGAGATTCATCCTGTAAGTGTAATGAACCTTGCTGTAACGGTACTTTCGTTAATTAACGATCAGATGTACAGGGAGCTTTTTAGACACCCTGTGTATAGTTAGTTGTTACACTCAACTGTGAATAATTCCACGGTATATTTTTCAATTTTAGGTTATTCCGGGTCAGTGTAACTGTTACATGCCTGACTATACGAGAGTTAACGGTCCTGGTATTTTACTATATCCTGATAGATCAATCATTACACCAGCCGTCATGGTTATGGTGTTGATCATACTTCAATTATTTCGAAGACACACTTCAATTAGGTGACTTTCGAAGAGGTATAGTTGGGGTTGGAAATATAGTGCGACGATCTGACTATACATCTGTGTATAGAGTCTAAGTCGACACAGTTTTGCATGAAAGGTGTCTGTGACCTCATTAGAGGATCCAAAACGATAATTAGACGTGATGGAAGTCAGATTGATGAGTAAGTATCCATGGGACATGATAAAAGGTGGTCCAACTCATGAGTATACTAATTTGCTTTTGGACCAAACACCTTACATCGTCTTTCATTTTCTCTTTTAAATCAGTTAGAGCAGGAATGATGTACGTAACTGCTGTTATTGATCAGCTGATAGGAAATTCTTCAGAAAGTATCATAATTGATGGGAATGCACGCAATCCCTGTTACGTTTCCAACAGACCATATGAGGTAATGAGGAAATACTTCCTGTGTATTTATGCACGAAATTCCCAGGCTGTGGCTTTCGTTCGGCAGAACGATTCTGTGTTCTTTCCTGCATGAACCTGGCACGCAGAGATCCCTGCTATGTGTCGGATTAACTTTCACCGCAACATTTACCGTCGACTCGATGACGTTGCCGATCGCAACCGACCTTGCGTTCCGAGTACCGGTATTTAGATTACAAGAAAAGACATTTTTCAACCGGCACTCTACAGGCATGCCATAATCTTCGGTAAAATTCCATTGAGAAATTAGGAGATTTCTAGGGAGTTTCTCCAATTCTTGGACCATGTTATAAGGGATTTCCCTACTTTTTGGGTCGTATTATAGGGAGTTTTCCTAATTCTGGGATCGTGCTGTATGGAATTCCCTAATTCTTTACTATGTTATAGGGGATTTCTCCAATTCTTGGGCCGTGTTATAGAGATTTCCCTAATTCTTTACCATATCCTAGGGAATTTCTCCAATTCTGTGATCGTATTATAGGGAGTTTCCCTACTTATTGAGTTGTGTTATAGGGAGTTTTCCTAATCCTAGGAAGTTGTTATAGAGAATTCCCTAATTCTTTACCGTATTATAGGGGATTTTCCCAATTCCTGAGCCATGTTATGGAGATTTCCCTAATTCTTTGGCCATGTTATAGCGGATTTCCTAATTCGTGAGCTGTGTTATAGGGATTTCCCTAATTCTTTACCATATCCTAGGGGATTTCTCCAATTCTGGGATCGTATTATAGGGGGTTTCCCTACTTTTTGAATTGTGTTATAGGGAGTTTTCCTAATCCTAAGTTGTTATAGAGAATTCCCTAATTCTTTACCGTGTTATAGGGTCTTTCCCCAATTCTTGAACAGTGTTATAGGGAATTTCCTTAACCCTTTCGGCTATAATTTCTTCGAGAGTTCTGTCAGTCAAAGCTAACTATTCATTGCTCGAATTTTAAAACAAATTAAGAAAAATGTAGTATCATGCATACGTGGCATTCAATGGTCCTTGATCGAGCAAATTAGAATTAGAATTAAACTCAAAATTCAACCATACTGAAAGTACCAGCCATATCTGACACATTTGAACTGCAAGTTGCAACTGCAAGTGTAATAGGATGTTGTAGGGCAAAGGGTTAATTCCAGGGACGTGTTGTAGAGGGGTTTCTTCCACGTTCACTCACAATATCAAACAAAATGGCACTTTAACACTTTATACACAAATCACACTTCAATTTAAACATTTAGAGCACATCCATTCATAGAATACCACTTCACACTGTATTTTAATATGCTCAAAACACTATTAGTGCATTTTGTGCACTCGGAGTGCAATCTTTCAAAATGGTCAAAATGGCACTTTGACCAATTCTCAAAGTGTTGTAAGAACGCAGTCGAAAAATATGAAGCAGAGAAATTATTTGGCAAGTTTTAGCGATCGAGCTGAGAGTATTGCATAACAAACCGTCACAGTGAAAGTACTGAATCGGCAGTTTTTAGATTCCAGATGGATTTAATCCTGCGCCGAGTATGAAATCAATTGCACCGAATTCTCCGCTCGGAAAAATTGATTTCGTTTAAAATTACGATTCTTCGACGCAATTAGTTAATAAATTTCATGAAAATGAGATTGTAAAACAGAATGTATTCCGAATTTACGACGAAAGCAAACAGTTACCGTGGATTTTCAGAAACACTCTGTGTACATACACAATGTGTTTTTGCTCGGATAATCTCTGGCGTATCCTTCGGAATATAATCTGAAAACTGATCCGGAAATTTATCGTTTGCCTGTCAATAAACGAACACCGTAACCGTTCTGCTATTAAAAACTGATGAATGTTGTAATTGTATTTATTCGAAACACATCAGGTTATGCAACGATAAATTGCCGATATTTACCGATAATTCGTACGAAATTTTATCATATGCCTGTCGATAGAAACATACTGCAACCCTTCTGCTAATGAAAACTAATTAATGCTATAATTATATTTATTTAACCCACAATTAATTTGCCAATATTCGGACAGTTGTTGAATATTCAATAAGCAGAATTTATAATTTAGCGACACTGTTGACGTCAGGGGATCTTCGTTTAACCCCTTCGCTTATAATTTTTTTTATAGGTGCGCTAACCACAGAAGACAAATAAATAAAAATTAAATTTCATGCATACCTAACATTCAACAATCCTTGACCGAGCTAATTGTAATTAGAATTAAAATCAAAATTCAACCATATTTAACACTAGAGCTACCGAATTTTGATGTATATTTATTTTTTTATTGAAATAATGTGGATTACTAAATTGATAAAAAATGAAACATACATTTAATACCTCGCCAAAATGTATAAATTAAAATAAGTAACTGGAAACCAGTCATTTAGACCCCTTTGAACTGTAAACAGCGTGACAATGTTGTACGTCAAAGGGTTAAATAAAAGAAAATTAATTTCTCTAGTTTTAGTTGAACCATTTTAAATTCAACCAAATTCCCGCCATCGCGTTTTCAAGTGGTCCAATGACAGACCACTCACGTTCTAAAAATTTCAAACACGAAAACCGTTCATTGACGACATCCGCGCTTAGCATAAAAGAAAATACTATGATAAAAGCCTCGAAAGGAAGCATCAATGCTGTTCATTGACCTTCACTGAAGCAACTAGTGTTCAAGTATATGCTCTTTCCCCCCACTCCTCCCATACGTCCGATTAATCTTTTCCAAGATCGGCAAGAATCGAAACTAAAGAACGCGGGAAATCAGTGAAATGATAGAAAAAAAAATGCAAGTGCCTTTCGCTGAATCAATGCATACCGCACACTTTTTTAAAGGAACGTAAGGTTGGTTATATCTGACGAGGCGAAACACAGTAACACGAACACATCTTCCTTTCACTCAAGCAGATGTAACAGACTAGTTAACAGGTTGATAGAAGTAAAAGCATTGTCGGTGAAAAGATTTATATGAAAATGGAAACTACTTACCGGCAACGAATAGCGGCTCGTTCCGCGTGTCGATCGGTCATCTTCGAGCTGTGTTTCAACGTGACGAAGTTATGGAGTCATAACGTTTACTTGTCGCGGCGAGAAGGCAAGACGGTTCGTATCGGTGCCGAATACGTTTTAGTTTCCAATTACGAATCGCACTACCCTTTCGCCGAGTGTCCGGGGCGCGCGCGTAAAAAATGTTCCCTCAAAGGCGTAAACACACCGACAACAGCGCGACGCTTGGAAACCGGAAATACCCAGTCCTTTTAAAGCACTGATTTTATCCCACTGGACGTATCCGTTCGTTCCCGTGGAATTCCCGCGATCGAACGAAACTTTACCTGACGTTAACCACCACGCGTACAGTCGCCGGTGTGCACGACTTTCGACCAGCCTTCCGACGAACACGATCACGATTTCCGTACGAACCAGTCGGGAGATCCGGTTCCCGGCGCGTCAATAACACGAACCCGTTTCGTACGCTACCTACGAATGGAATTTCGGTAACCGATGCTCACATTATAAATTCATTCGCGACAACACAACACCGCCCTAACCGACCGTACCCGTGAAAGGCGACTGAGCTTCTGACCGATCTAGTGGGACCTCTTCCTTGCTGTCTATCTCACTCTATCGCGCACCCAAGGAGCCACATCGTACCCCACACGAGAGAACTCGGCGAAAAACCGCAAGGTTTTGAACGAGCCACGGGATTGGCTGCTGGTGGGGAAACAGAAATAGTGATAGGAGACCGCTCCCACTGCGATGGCAGCACTGAATCCGAGGAACGTCGATATACGAAATTTTTAATCGTCCAACTACAAAAAAACAGATATTAATTAAAGAGGAATTTCAATTTTGTTATTTAAATCGACTTGTAGGAATAGAAATTTTGAATTTTAAGAATTGTTAATTAACAAAATTGAAATTTTGAATTTTGAAAATTGTTAATTGTCAAAATTGAAATTTTGAATTTTAAGAATTGTTAATTAACAAAATTGAAATTTCATAAAATCAATGAAAATCAGACTAAAAATTATGGAAAGGAATTATTTTAACAAACATTATATTGAGGTAGTTCATTTGAAACATACAAACGCTACTTTCTTCTGAAGAAAGTTATATTTCTATATGGTATGTTTACAGATGATTCGAAAATGATATTACACAATTCATGTACAATGATAGATTTACAAAAATCATTCGTTGTAACCGACAGCCTATATATCATCATTGTAATTTCATTTCGAGATAATGATTTCAATAAAAAAGGTACAAATAATAGCGTATTCATTTCTTCTCCTCTTGAAATTTCAACAATATTTTTAGTAACTGAACGATGCTTAATAGTAAAATTGCTCTTTATTAATTATGAAAATGAACATTTTACATATGGCTGATTATTTAGTAGGTGGTATAGTATACCGAAGGTACAGCGAAAGAATTACGCTAAATGACACAAGTAACAATAGCTTTATGAATAATAAAATGAAATGATAGGTAATTATTTTGTTTCTGAAGAATGTATATTCGTGTTTGTATGCTTCGGATTTAGTCAATCTTTCTACTATAGAATTTACATTGATTGAACCCTACTGGAATTACATTAGAAAGAGTGCAATGTTTCTTACTATACTTTTACACGAGTAAAAGATTTGGAGTTTCAAAGATTCCAGTCTCAGAATTTTAATACACTGTATGTGACACAAGCTGCGTATAATTTCTTGTCAGTTTAATCTTTGAGATCCATTAATTATGATTTGTAGACGTTATTAACTTTTATTAAGTTAATAGAATGGAAATAAATGTTTATTTGTGATCTTATATACCTACGATAATTCTAAGGAGACTGAAAACTTGAAAAAATTAAACATATTTGACAATATAATTTTTCTCCCATATTAATCATCCAAAATGAAAAAAAAAAATATATCTCTTGTCTAGATATATTTATGCATATTCTATACTGCTAAGAGACAGTTAAGAGTATTTAATAACAAGAATGATTATATATCTGTCTTTACTTGTGACTACATGCACTGTAAGTATTAGATATTTCAAAGTAAATAAAAAATTAGACCTTTCAAGTTGATTGACAATAGAATAAAAAACATAAAGGCTATTAATACTTGATCCTGCTTTCTTCAACATAACTGTGATGATATTTCTTATTAGGAAATCGTATAAAAACATTGTTAGTCGCACACGACATAATTAAAAAAGACATAGTATAACGTGATGAACGTAACGGAAGAACCAAAGCAATTTTTCTCATTTTCTTTTCATTTTTCTAAAACTATACATATAACAATTGACACATCCAAGTCCTTAAATACTCTAACTTTCAAAACGTTTAGTATCCGTGTACAGTATCAAAGATATCTGCAGTTTTGAACAAGCCATGCTACAACACATCGCTCGTCAAATAATTGCAGTGCAGCATACACTAAAATTTATTTATTTTAAACCTATATTGTTAACTCTTTTTGTTTTGAATGCCAATCAAGTGATGAAAATGTCTTTTTTTTTTAACTCTCATTGCCTATATTAAATTATATCAATATTTGCTTTATTTATATATATATCTATAACTATATATATATCACGCCAGTCTCGCCATCAATTTAGTAACGTAGGTACACTTTGTCAACAATCACTCGGCCGCTCTGCATCTGTTTTTCCTATTATACTTCAAACGTTCTTAAACAAATCACTAAATTATGCTGGCTTTTGTGAACCCTTCTTCCCGATCAATGACTTGTGGATATGTGGAATAACACCTGTAAGAAAACAATGAAATAAGATTAAGAAGCATTTGATTTGTAAGCATAGAATACAGTAGCTTATCGCCTTCTGTAACATAGAAATATTTGCGAAGCATATGTAATGCTTTTATCAAAATGCCATTAGAATCTGTTTCTAGAATGCCTCCTTCCCACGGATACATACCTCCTCCTGCAATGGTCGCTTTAATAAGACTATCTAATTCTTCATCACCACGAATAGCAAGCTGAAGATGTCTCGGCGTAATACGTTTAACCTTCAGATCTTTAGATGCATTTCCTGCTAATTCCAGTACCTGAAACAAAGTATTCTTCACCGACTCACCTCCACAAATTTTCCTGCTGTGTACAAAAAATATTAGCACGCAAAACTGTAAAATACAACTGCACGGGGGGGAAAAAAGAAATAAGTGATGTTCAAAAGAATGTTACGAACACTTATCTTTGATGTAATTCCATAAATATTCAAGTATTTTCAAATCATAAAAACAATGAACATAAAATGAATCACTGATAACACAAAGTATTTTTATATAACTCACACACACATACGCATACACACACGATTATCTACCTATTGTAACGAAACGAAAATAAAATGATGTATAAATTCGAATGATTTGTGTGACATAAGCAGAAAAATATGCTGTTCCTTATTTTGCTTACGGTTGATGAAAAGGCGGGAAAAATCAGCCATAATACTTGGCGTTAGTGACGCCATCAGTAGCTAGTTATGCCAACGCATATAATCCAGGTTATAACGGCTGATCTTCCTATTGTGCGTATTTGCCTCTGTCCCCCCTAACCCGCCCCCACCGACTATCTCTGTTTTGTGAACACTTTCTTCTCTTTCACACATATTTCTCACTCACCTCAGCAGTGAGGTATTCCAAGATAGCTGCACTGTATACCGCCGCGGTGGCACCGACTCGACCGTGACTTGTGGTTCTGTTTTTCAAATGCCTATGAATTCTACCGACTGGAAACTGTAAAATAAAAATAAAAAAAATATATGTTTAATATGCATACACATATATATACAACTTATTATGTTGACAAGAGAATATTGCTTTCGTGGCAAGGTAAATATTTTCAGGTTAGGACGCATCCATACGTAATGGCTATTCAAGTAACATCAGGTCATTAGCGTCAGCATCTTTTCATGCAAGAAATATCGAAGGGAAAAAAAAATGACATGAATTTTTCCGACGATAGTTTTCTAAGTTCTCTCATTAAATTCTATGGTGTTCAATTTTTTTCGAACAAAAAACTATTTTTCCCCCAAGTTCGCGGCAATATAACGTAACACGGTCCTGTTTTAACGCAACGAGTATCGAGCGGTATACAATGATTTGGCTGTCCCGAGACTCTGCAGTTTCTAGCATGCTTTCGTCATTGAATAGTGCACGCCCCGTATTTTTATTTATTATTTCGTTACAAATGGTTACCGATTTTCAAGCACGGCTTTCTATCAATTTGTACACGCTACATTGTTTTACAAAATTTGACCATTGTTTTGACGTTTACCTTTCGCATGCAACAGTAGAAATACAAACATGTGCATATATAACCGTGTCAGCATGTAAATATTTAAATAACATATCAAATATCTACTTGTAGACATGAATGAACAATACCTGTATTGTTTTCAATAATGAAAGACAAACACGAGCGAATAGAAAAATACTGTCAAACTGAAGTCACGTTTACCGTCACTTATTATACAGACGATAAAAACATAAATAATCGTCGACAGAAAAATAAAAAAATTAAACAATTTTTTATTAATCACTGAGAGAAAAAATATTTCAATTAAAGGAACATTAGTATCTGAATTGAAAGATAAGAGGGGGGGGGAGGGCGTACACAGGCTGAACCGTTTGGTTTGAAAACTTCGGAACTTAGACGTAACCACCATAACTTTAATTCGAAAAATAATACATTTCCCCGATGTATTTCGCTGGATTTCTTGACGCTAAATCTAAACGGAAGTGCAACGAACGAATTTCACCTATTATATTAATCGTATGGTCATTGAAAGATGAAAAAAAATCAACTGTTCATTAGCTATCTAAAAACGTCCGCTTTTCGCGCCAACCATGGATACTTTAACCTGTTTACCTTTAAAATCTATGAAAATAATCGTACAAATACGGATTGTCAAATAATAATAACGGTATAAGTAGATTGTACGAGAACGAGTTAGTCGTACAACACGCGATAAACTCACCTGCAAGCCGGCCCTAGCTGAACGAGAGACCGCCTTTGCCTTCGCTTTACCAGAGTCCTTGCCCGCCTTTCCGCCAGCCTGTTCAGACACGAAAATTACTGTTAATTTTCAAGATACAATCACTAAACTTCGCCAGACGGGAGACCGAACATCGTAGAACACGATGGTGTCCTTACGAGACGCGGATGGCTAGAGGAGACACTGAAAACTTGCGGATACTCACCATTATCTGACAAGAGTCTTTGCGGTTCGCTACACGACAGACTTGCGAGAAGCACAGACGACGCCGTCTAATCGCGGTCCCGCCAAATACGCTTGGCGCTGTCGGCGCGTCCCGCAATCGTACCACGTGACTGAAACCGACCAATCGTAGAGGCCCGATGATACGACGCCATCGCTATCTGTCGGTCACCGAGGGTCGTTAGAACTCTGCCCGAAATGTAGCCTTTCTATCTTGTGATGCATAAACGTTGCATCGTGTAACCTGGGTAATTTTCCATGCTGTTTTAAGGCACACCATTTTATTCACGTCAGCCAACGACTCTGCTTATTTCTAACTTGACGAGCACTTTTTTCCAAGGTTTCTCGTTACTTGGAACCTAACCATTGTTCTTTCTCTTTATCAATTTTCTCGTGTATTTGGCAAACGTTTGTATGACGTTCACGTACATTTGAATTTGATGGCTAATTTTTTTTACCTTTTATGATTCTAAAGAAGAACTTGTAATATTACTGTTAATAATAAATGCAAATTGATGGAGGTCAAAGTTTTCAATTGTAATTTTGTAACGTCGAGGATTTTGTACTTCATGAAGATACTGAAATGTATGTTTTTAACAGCATTCTAGATCTGGCAATGATTTGAATGTTAAAATTCTCGTAAAATGTTAATTATACACTGGCGAATTCTAAAATGAGTATTTTAATAAAATACTACACAAAGTTATAAATATGCGACTATTCAGCGATACTTTTAAATGATTTCTATCTAAAAGTTTCAATAAATAAATGAAACAAAAGTATTTCTGCAAAGCAGACATAAAATGGATTAACATTGTATGGATGAAAGAAACTGTATCGCTCTTTATTGATAGAAAGGCAGTCATATAATAAATTTATACAAAAGATGTATATATATGTTCGTATGTGCGCGCGTGCGCCTCTGTGTGTGTGAATTATATTTATATATATGTATATACCTACGTTGCTACGAGAATGTTAAGATTATACTATGCATTAAAGGGGCAGGAGGTGGTAGACGGTTTTTAACTAATAAGAGAAAATATAAAAATCTAGGGAGTAGTTTTTAACGTACAACATAAGCTCCTCTTAGTTAAAGGTAGGTTTAAAGGGAGAATTCTTCCACCATTTTGAAAAAACTCAAGAGCTTAACCTAGAATCTGCTGTTGTTTCATGTAAAAGATATGGACAAAGTGGATGATGGGATACTTGGTCCTTTGAACGAAAAGAAGCTTAAGTTGTACGCAACCATAACTTTCTGTATTACTAAAGAGCACTGTCTAAAACTGTAGTTGGCATGACCATCACGGTTGGGTTGCAATATCGACGAGTCTCTGCGCAGACATGCGCAATCAAAAGCTTAGCAATTGCAACTTTTCCCGCCATTTTTTCCCACTCTTTCTTTCCACCTATACTGCTGTTGGTATTCCATTTTAGGTACTACTGGTCAGAGTTTTGTGCCTCAACCAGCTGGTCGCATTTCTCATCTAGGTCGTCCTGCAATTATTCAAATAAATGTTATTATAACTGTTGTACCTTGAAGCTTCAGTAACATTTACTTATGATATAATAAGCCTGGTGATAAATGATTTTCTCTGAAGTTGATGACTGAAAATTATTAAATGTCTGGCAGGATTACCTCCTCAAGTTGCAAACATTTTCCCCATTCGATAAGGGTAATTTTATGATCGTCGTTAATATCGCAGGAGTCGAGGAATGGTCCAATGCAATGTTCCAGAGCCATTAAAGGAGCTCTGATGGGGAAAAGTTCGTGTCTAGAAACAGCCCTGTCATGGGGGTGACCATCCAAGTCGCACCATTTCCAAATTGCCGCGTTCGACCAACGTAACGTATGATTAGTCTCCGCTTCTCGTTGCATCTTCAGATAATGGGATGGCAATTCTTGACGATCGGCAAGGTCCCTCATGATGTTGAACAGCCAGTCACGCATACGTCTCGGGAAATCTGCCATCTCTTCTTCTTTGCACATCTGCAAGGTATCAAAACTCATTAACCATCGTTCGTTTACCGATTTCGCTGATACTTACCGGCATCTGACGACATTCGCCATAGTATTCTATGTGAACGTGCTGATAATCGGGTCCCCTGCACCTCTCGTCGTTGGAGTCGCAGAAGCAACGCTGCTGGTAAACCTCGCAGTCACTGTGGAACGTTTCGTTGTAGTTGGTGCAGACTTTTCGTCTGGGGTCGTCCTCCTGGTCGCATATCTCCACGCAGACACACTCGGCGGTTTCTTCGTCGATAGCCTAAAATCATTAAATTATTAGAACATGCTTATTGTAATTATATAGGAGGGGAGGGGGTCTGCTGTAATTAGTGAGGGAAGTCCGTAATCTACTCTAAGGGGCATCAGCGTTGTTTGGGGGCCTAGAGTTACTGAATGGGATCCATGTTGTACTGGGGGGCCTACTCTAAGGGGCATCCGCGTTATAGGGGGCCCTACTGTATTTATCGCACCATCTTCACCTTGATACATCTCGTTATATTTAAATCAATAACAAATGGCATCCCATTTTCTTCCCCTATAGATGTAAAAGGAACGAACCGATTCTTATTCGATTTTTATCTGACGCAGTGAAGAGGAATAACTCTATTCCAATAGAAAAATGATCCAACCAAGTTACCATGGTTTAAAATAAAACGTGCCCCCGGGGTTACATCCTCCGTACAGGACCTCTGCAGCGTATAAAGAAAATGAAATTGGAAAAAGATTTCGTACGATAGTTTCAATCAGATTATTACACTCTATGTTTCTTCTTTTTTCACTGCAGATAAGAGGATCGAATTCATTCATATTTATGAATGAAGAGAAATCGCCCGGGTCATCGGGTTAAGAGGGGAAGTTTAAATAAAAGGTAAATGCAAGCTTTTGGAATCAATGGCATTCACTGGGGAAAAATGAATTTAGCCATCTCCGACGAACCTTGCAAACTCGTCCTGCGCCACAGTGTTTGCTCATGCACGGATCCATACGGAGCAAACTCTGACTCTTCGATCCAACCTCGTTTCTGCCATCTTCGACGGTGACCTCAGCGTTCTCCGCCGCCTCTTCGGCTATTTCGTCAGCCTCAAGCATGTTCATGACCTCATCTTGAGCGCTCGCTTCCGTCGTCGTTGTGTGACGACGATGTTTTCTTCGTCGCTGAAACATTGATAATCATTTTAATGTTCGCGTATCTGACACTTAACGCTTCTCGTAAGCCGTATAAGGTTCACGGACGAATCGCCATAAGCGGAGTCTCGTTGGGTGTTTACGGCAGATGACGTTGATTAATAATCGAGTTTTACCTGGTGCGCCGAAACGTCCACCATAAGGGACACCATCAGCAACGCAAACAGAAGGAGCTTCAGTTTCGTCCCCATTGCGATCTCTGTAACATTAATCATTAGCGTGTAATTGCACCGTGTTACTTCAGTAAAATAAATATTCAGGGCACGAGGTAAACCTTAGCTAAGCATCTGTGCTCCCAATGTATTTATTAGAAAATTAGAGCAGAAGTATGCGTGAGTTCACTTTTGAAAATTCCCAGTAATCTGGCGTCGCACGAACAACCGATTCCGCTCGGGTCAAACCGATGACCGATAATAAATCTCCGAGACCTTAATAGGAGCAACGAAGCGATAACCCAGATACGTATGTACTTGGAAATCACGATCCTTTACGTACGTGGTAAGCAGAATGCGTTTATGAGAGACACGCGATACTGCTCTTTCTTCTCTCGCATATGCGTAAGCGTCAGATTTCAATAATAAATTTATGGCGACTTGGAAGGTACACGAAAAAGCATTCCAGTAACAGATCCCAAATGGTCCATAACACCGCCCTTTTCTCTAACGTTGATAAGAAAATTAAATTTGAATCCTGAGAATTTCCAAAGTTGCGAAATAATATTAAGTATCTCCTAGCGAATAACCTGGCTGATAGTACACCATTTCGGTGGTATAAACTCGTATCAGTTATATTACGACGCGTTATTTCGACAACAGTTCCATCGATGAAATACCGAAGACCAATCAGATAGCCGCGCTTGTCTAGTCAGTCGCACTCCGCCAATCAGAGGGCGCGTTACTTCACCCCTAGGTATATGGGCCAGACGCACCTGATAAGGCCACTTGCATTAAGCGGAGGTCAGTCAGTCTGCCCTTGGGCTTCGAAGAAGCAGGGGTGCTTTTTTTTTTTTTTTTTTTTTGCGATTCGTTCTGCAAAATTTTTCACTATTGAAAACATTAGCGAAAAAATAATAATAATTCATACTTTCCATCCTTTGCCCTCAGAAGAAGCCTGTTGCGCGTGATTGTACATGGTACATTCAATGCTAAATTAATGACGAGTAACGAAGGTTACGTTGAAGTCATCAGCAAAATATGAACGCCCACTTAAACTGCGGAGACTGTTAACGCGCTTTTAAGTTTACGTTTTATTTCTTTTATTAGCATTCACTTCCGGCATGCAAGGCGAACCTTATACCTATGCTCATCTATCAAGAGTGAACTAATTCGAATATTTAACGGAACTAACATCGCTGTGAGCTTTTGAAAAATGGAACGTTCTAATAATAAAACAGCTGGAACGCACAAACAGAGATTTTTTAACGGTCTTCTTTGTATCTACAAACTGGGTCCCTAACCTTTTACTCGTTTAATGCGCTAAATATATCTTGTTTGGTTTATGGGTAACGTTCGCTCGCTTTGATTACATTTGCAACTTGAAATTTCTGCGAACTTGTTAAACACTCCTATCGTTACATAATTTACGTTACCTCTTTTTTTTCTCTTTCATCTCTCCAAGACAGATTCTGGAAGTTATTATTATTTTCAGAAATTACATTCTATGTGTTTTATCAGAGACTACTTTGTTTTGATGAAGAGAATTCCTCGAAGGAGACTATCGTCTTTTTCCATGAAATTATTTTGACCCTGAAATACGAGTGCTCGCGTGAGCACTGAAGTATCACGATTAAGAAGAAGTAATCTAATAACGCATTGTGACTGAGAACCGTAGATCTACCCTCTTAGACCTGGAGGTTGTATAATTTTAAAAAAGAGTTCGAAAATCCTGAGCCCTCGGGCGCGACGCGTTAAGTCATCCGGCCAATCTGGCGGAATTGGCGTTCCAGAAACTTTCCAAGATGGCGGACAGTAAAACGAGAGTTTGAAGCGAAGAGAACGCGAACAAGCAATACGATTTATGAAGCGTGGAGGCGAATGCATGTAGGAATCGCGAAACGACCCTGTTTTTATCGCTTCTATGATCGTCGCCCACGAAATCACGTAATCGACATCGCACGAAGTTTTAATAGATATTATAGAAACACTATATTACTCTAATTTCAACGAGGAACTTCGAACTTAAAAAATTACAGCTTCATTTAGCAATTTTTTTTGGAAAAACCATAAAGTAAATAGAAAATCTGTTATAAGTGTGTCATTATACATATCTTAAGGTGTAAGAGAGTAATTTTTTATTTTCCCTGTTCAACAAAATGGCGGAGCTACAGGTGCTTCAGTTCTCCTATACACCCTCTTAAACACAGTCATCATGAGGCAGCTGTAGCTCCACCATTTTGTTGAAAAATAAAAATTAAAAAATACTCTGTTATACCTTAATATATGTATAATAACAGAGTTATAATAGATTTTCCATTTTCTTTATGGTTTTTCTAAAAAAAATTATGAAAGTTGGCTTTGATATTTGAAAGTAGTGGAACCTCTTGAATTAACTATAATTAAAGTAAATTTGCAAAATTATAATATTTTTATAAAATACCTCCAGATAACAGAACTGTATTTTTCAAAGTGTCACTTTATCAAAGAACACTCGACTACTGCGGATATTTTTCAACGACAAGATTTCATTTCGCTGATGGACGAAAAAAAAATTGATTTCGATATCATGTATCGCGTTATTGCAGAAGTTCGCCGGCAAAACATTTCTGGGTCGATTAGGATCCCCGGAAAATATAAATGCCTCGATTTTTTTTTCTTTTATCAAAAATTATTTCGTTTGATAAACTTCTTTGCTGAAGAACTCGATAACAAAATACTTGTTTTTTTCTTGTTTCCACAAAGAGGATGTTGAATTTCCGGTCTGAAAGGATCGTTTCCGAGGTACCCGGGACAAGATAAGCTGATTACGACAAACGCCTACTATTGATGCGTCTACTGGGCTTGTTTGCCGACAAAATTATGCCATGGAACACGATAGACTCCTTTCATTTATTAAGTCAAACAAATGTGTTATAGCACATTGAAATACTTCCTCGTCGGAGCTTAATTAATTAATTAGCTAGACGATCTTCCGCGTGCTGAAGTTTCTATGAATTATTAAAGGAACTTCTAACTTTGTTCCATAATAAAATGCCTCAAATTTCAATTATTAATAACATTTTGAAAGAATTTCTCATGTCTAAAACTTGCCCCATTAAATATACAAAACTACCCCCTTTAAAGAATAAATTCAAAAATTTTTTACTTTTGAAAAAAAAACTTTTTTATATCAGTATTTTAAAAATACAGCTTTTATTTATAATTTTACATTATTATTGCAGTTCAATTGTTTATTTCTAATTTATGAAGGGGGTCAGACCCCCTTAAATCCCCGTCCAATTAAAGTCATTTCCCATAAATAAATCAAATATCTAAATTTTTGTTTATAATTTTAAATTACTGTTGCGTTGCATATTTATATTTATTTATTGAAGGGGGCCGGGCTCTACTAGTTACGCCGATGGATGTCCCATAAATAAATATATAAAATTGGACACCCTGTACATGCAAAGTAAAATCTGCACACCTGTCCCAGATGCATTCACATACCTGGAGCTTATTCACCTTCGCCGTATCGTCTCTTTTCACAGAGTGTTGTCCTTTCTCCGGTCGTTCAAATGTGCCCTCCAAATCGGTCGCTGGACCGGTACTGACTGCGCTCCGTGCGACACCAAACGCCGAGCAGACCCGCGGAGATGATCTCATCGTTTTTCTTTCTTCCAACACCCCCGTTTGATCTTTCTGCCACATGCACTGCTTCTCTTTACGAGCCAGACCCCGCGATCAATTACGCAACCGACTTGCCTCGCCTCGTGTCAACCGCGTGTAACACGCTTGGTTCTTCTTTCAATAATCATTATCGAAGGCGACAGCGAAGAAAAATGTCCAATTAATTATAGAACCAGAATTCATGTATCCTCAGATCAACTATACTCCAGATTTATTTTTGAACATTTTTATCCACTTGCACCTTCAACTGACTATTACTTGCTGGAAACATAGAAAACTTTTTAATTTAGAGAATCATTGGCTATTTTGTTATTTTCAAAATTGGAAAAAAAAAGAAATAAACAAACATGCTTTTTAAAAAATTGTATCACTCACTTTTTAATAGAAAATTGATCTGTAAACAATGAGATTTATTTTTCTAAACAATCAGAAATTTAATTGGATCACTGATATATCCTGGACTCAAAAAAATTGTTTGGAAACCTTGATAATAAAAAAGAAATGGTAATTATTTTAATACAAATAAAGAAATATTGAATAGGAATTGGTAGTAAGGTAGGTATATTATACTAAATGCAAAAATGTTACAATACATTTGATGTTTGTTTTTGTTTTCTTTTTTTTTTATCATTTTTTCCTTTAACATTATTTCTTTTCTTTTTTTTTTTCGTCGTAGTAACGTTTGTTTGACCATGGTTGTACACACAAACTGGCCCGAATAGACCGGAAATAAAAATGTATACTACAAAAATTCACAACTTATTATTCGCCATCCTCTAATTATCATATTCCTTTATAATTATTTATCTTCCTTCGTTCATTTATATTTATCTTTGTATTATTATTATTATTATTATTAATATTATTATTAATATTATCATTATTAATAATAGTCGCTTAAAAACAAAAACATTCACACTAAAAATTTGCAGAGCTTTCGTTCAACTAATAAAGAGGTAATCCCACGTTTATCACTGGCTTCTTGAACACTTTCTGTATTTTTTTTTTTTAATTTTAGTTTTTCATGAACAGGTGCTGTGACTATCAAAAAGAATCTACTTAAAAACTGTATATACATATCTTGGAGATTTTCTTACATAGTAAAAAATTAAAGTGCTGTGTATGCTCGCATGAGAAAAAAGAAAAATTACAGAGGATCAGAGAAGCATTGATGTATCAAGGCTTATTATAATTAATATTCTGATGGTCATTGAATTTTGTATAACAATTAGTAAAAGGAAAGAGTGAACGAACATTGAAATAGTAAACTAAAAACTTAAAACTTTGAAAATTCAACGTAGGCTTAATAATTAATTAATAATAAAATTAGAAAATTTTCAAAGGATGTGTACCGAAGCAACGCAACTTCTTTCTTGGAACTAAAATAATATACCAATACTTGTGTGACCCACTGTAAATAAGGGACTCGAACCATGTAATTGGCAACGATTTTCAATATAAAATTTTCACAATTCAAAGTATTAGACTGACCGACGTTTTTGAACTGCGTTAACAAGAATGAATAGGATAAAGCAAAGGAGCATACGCTTGATCATTTTGTCAGCACTCTAATCGCTGGGTATTAGAAATAATTCAGCCACCTAACCACGCGAAATTGCCTCTTTATTTATGACCAAGATGAAGCAGCCTCGTCGCGTTTATATTTCACAAACATCAGTTTTACGTATCCGAGTCTCTGAACGAGTGAAATACGCGACGACAAAAATGGGGGGCTCTCTTTTGAGGTAAGAAGGGACCGAGTGTCCTGCGACGATACTGCTCCATCGAGGGCATAATCGGTGTAACGCATTCGATTACAAACTATTGCGGATGTTTAATGAAAAACTACGTAACAATTTAATGGATCAATAAGAAACGTAAATAATTACTTTTCACATGTTCTCAGCCTTAATGTCGTAGAGTTTTGCGGTTTAGTCGCTGTGCACTTTAGGTTTTTCTGCCGAATTACAAAGTTTCATTTATCCCCTGTCTTATTTTCTTTTTTTTTTTAAGTCGACGCTATGAGAAATTCTGTATTTTCATGCGTGCACTTGTGGTGTAATTTGACAAGATGGCACATAAATGATCATGTATTATGCGCAACGACCGTATCGCTTTTTTCTTACAATTGAATCTGTTTTCTCTTCCACTATATCCCTTCTACGCTGTTGCTTTGACAATTTCTTTTTAATCATACTCGATGCGAGGATAATTTCAAGAAAAATAATGAACCATTGAGAATCGCAGAACTCGTCCTGTATAGTTGCAAGTATCCTCTGGTGCTCTTTATCTGAAAAAACACTACCTTCTTAATTAGTAAGCGACATTATCGACGAGGAATTAAGTTTAATATCTTCATACAAACACTTATCGTACCTTGTATTTATGTATGCACAATAGTCACAAGAGTAAACACCAGTTAATACTCGCTATAAATCGTTTGTGGAAAGACAATTACAGTGTCAACGAGTTCTGTGATACTAAGACCTTATTTAAATTGGAATTTCGAATAGAACGTTAGAGAAGACGGAGCAAATTATAAGGGATGAATAAAGAATATAAAAGAGGAATTAAGCGAGAGCCAAATTGCACGAAGAAAAGAAAATTAAACAGAAAAGGAAGAAAAAAAAAAAAAGATCAGCAGATTGAAACAAAAATAGGGCATAAGCGACACGCGCAAATGAATTAGGAAAACGGCGAGACCAGCTGCAGTCTAAGATTCCTTGTCCCATTATCAATCGATACCGGTCGATTGATAATTGGCCAATTGTGAGAGAAAAAAAAATCGGCTGTCTTTTTTTTTTTGTATACGCGACCAGAGAACAGCCACAGCTTTTTTACTCCTTAACCGACATCGACCAACTACCACCTAAAAACATTATTGCCGACTTTCTACGCGTAGGTGGAACGTTTTCATCGGCAGTCAGTGAAGATTAACTCGAGAGCATATGAAATTGTTATACGACGGTACTCCATAAAGTTGAGAAAACAACGGTTCCGTATCCTCTCGCTTTAATTTCGTTCTTTTTTTTTATTTTTTATTTTTCTTAGTTTGGCTCGTGACTTATTTTATAACGACAGCGGAATTTGCACCGCTCGTGTCTCCTTACTGCGATCGGTGAACGGGGGGAGGAGAAAAGAAATAATTAAAGAGCGACGTATGATTTTTCAGGGTGTCTCTCTGAATCGACGTGTGAGTGTGTGTGTGTGTGTGCGAGCGCTTCTGTTTCAAACATTGTCCCATTGTTTATATTCGCACGTTGCAGCGTACGAGTTACTTGTCCTTTTTCGTTAGTTCCAGTTTTTTCACTTTATCACAATTTCTGCTTCTTGAAGAAACGTGGGCTATGCGTTGGGAGAGGAAACGCGCTTGCATTTCTAACGAGATCATCACGCGTCGCTCTGTATACATGTAAGTGAATGTAAGTTTCTTTTCATATTTTTTTTTTTCTTTTTTTTCCTGTATTTTCATCGTTGGTTGTTTGCGGATTGCCTGACATTGATTTCGGGGTATTTCGTTCATCAAACATCCAACGGATCCGTGTTGAACGTTCGATGAGTTATTTGACTATATTCACGTTAGTCGCGAGAGCTCGGTAAACCTAACCTTAAATGCGATAACCCGATTTCATCCGTTTTTCGAGTTCGTGGTTTTTTTTTCCGTACAATTTGAGCTGCACCATCTACAGTTGTTTCTTAAAGAACAATGCAAGCGATGTTTAAGCGTAATTATGTGATAGTCCTGGGTTTTTCTGAGTCTGGAAACGAGGATGGTAGTTATATACCGATGACTTGTTCAAGAAGAAAGAAACTGGAGATGCCTTAAACGTTGCTTGTAATATTAGCGACGATTCTGGTAGCTTGGGTTGCTTGGGTTACCGGGCTGTCGCATTCCACCGCCGCCCCTTCCGCCATCACCGCCACGGGAGAATCCACCACGTCCGCCTCTCGTTCCATGCTGCCCGCCCCTCATAACGCCGCCCGGACCGCCTGGAAAGTATCCAACTTCAATTACATTCCACGACCATCTACACCGGGGACAAACGACCGAGTTTTATTTACCAGGACCCCGTTGTTGTTGCTGCTGTTGCTGGCCACCCATGGATCTCATGTTACCATCGTTGGAATTCAACCGTCCACCACTGCCGTCCATCGACGTCCTAGGCCTGACCTTCTTCTCCTCCACGTTTAATTTCTGTCCATTTTCAGCGGGGTAATAAATCGGCTGAAAGGAACAGTCAAATGAATCCTGTTTCCATGAAAAATAGAGAACAGGGTTTATGCAACACCAACCAGATTCTGCAACACTTTGTTGACGACTTGTTGATCTTCAAAAGTGATGAACCCATAATTAGGTACTTTTCCAGTGTTGTTCCCTTGTGCCCCTTTGCACCTGTCGTTCGATTTACTGTGTATACGCAGCTCTACCACCCTACCGTATGATTCAAACACCTGGCGCAGATCATCCTCGGACGCGTTATGGGGCAAGTTTCCAAGGAACAGTTGATGAGCGTCGCTGTACTGACTCTGTCTCGTGCCACGTCGATCGCCATCTAAAAGATTCATTCCGTTACTTTATCCGACCAGCAACGGGATGGTAGGAACGGAACAATGGGAAATAAAATGCTGGCTAATATCGTTAATACCTTACAGCAAACTTCTTTACCTCGTTGTACTGCTCCCCCTCGTGGAGCTCGCTGTTGTTGATGCTGCTGTTGTTGCGGCTGCTGATTTCCAACCCTGTGAGTCTGCTGCTGAGGCGCGGAAACGTTGCTCGATGCCGAGAGCGCAGGTCCACTGCTGGTCGGGTGCAACGGTGACCTGTCGTCTAATCTCAAGTTCGTCATCGGTGGCTGAAAGTATTTTCCCAACGTTTAATTCCCTGATCCCAGGTTCATCCGTAATTTGAAATTAATCAGGATTTTGAGCATTGAAAACCAACATTGCAATTATAAAATATATACCGGTGACATAGATAACTTGGGAGCTTGAGGACTAGTCGCTCCAGTGGTACTGGGGAAGGATTTCACAAGATTGGCGTACGTTTTCGGGCCGCTACTGGTCACATTCGTATTCGACACTTGATGTTCCGGTTCGGCTTCTGGCGCCGAAGGGGCATACGGATCAGCCTCTGGCGGTTGAGTTTCGTTTGTCTGAGGTTGAGCCTCGCTTTCAGCCGGCTGTTGCGGTTCTGCCGCCGCGTCCAGTTCTGTTTCTTGGACGAATTCTGTTTGCGACGTGGATTCGGTTATGTATTGATTTTGCTGGGCAGGTGGCGGTGGCGGTGGTTGCTGTTGTTGCTGCTGCTGTTGCTGTTGCTGAGGCTGTTGCTGAGCGATCAAAGGCGTCTCCTCGTGAACCGAACCGTTCAGAACTTGCTGCATCACAGGATGTACCTGAAATAACTCTCCTCAGCACGCGTTCTCCTTCGATATTGTCTCATAAATGATACTAAACTAACGTGAGATTGTTGTGGTGGTGGAGCATAATACATTTGTTGTTGCTGAAGTACAGACTGTTGTGCAGGTATAAGCGGTGGCTGAGTTTGTGGTTCGGTCGACGCAGCAGGTGCTGTAAGTTGCTGCCCTCGATTTTGGTGCTCCTCTTCCTCTGCCTCGGAACGTACACCCTCCTCCCCCTCCCTCTCCACAGACTCACCAACAACCCCTTCCACACCGCCCACGTCCGTCTCCTCCTCGTCGGGAAAGATCAGATCTTGGTAACGGAATATGTCGTTATGTACGTAGTACGTTTTTGGAGCCTGTATCGCCAGCACAAACGTTTGCGTGAAACGACGCATTGGTTGTCCAGCATTAGAGAGCTCTCCAGATACCTACGAATGATTGAATCATTAGTACCATTTAAGTGACACCATTGCCAGGATCACACGTACCTGTACCACAACACCATTCTCAAGGGTTAGCTGCGAATCGACCTGACTTATCTTGGCATGACAATCACGAAAGTTTAGTTGTTGAATTTTTTGGTGTATCTGTTTCTGCCCGATCGCAGGAGTCGATTCTCTATTGGAATCTAATCCCCCGTGCACAAAGGAAGAATGTTGATTATAGAACCTGCGGGAAGGAGTTAATTGTAAATAGATTCCTAATTTACCCGATGGTCTAAGAAAAATTATAATCACCTATGAAGATGCGCAGGTGCTTGATTAAGTAAGGTGTAATATTGTCGGACAAATTCACGACCGACATTCTGTGGAGAAGGGGATGCCTCCATGACCATTTTCTTACTCCTAACGTCTAAAATAATACTTTGCTTAAACAGCAATGGAAGGGTTCGCTAGGTAACTGTTAAAATTAGAATGTTAAACGTCTGCAACAAACAAAATACTTACAATTTATATGATAATTTTAGGGAAAGACGATTACAGAGTATTCTATGTACTAGCCGCATGCATTTTATAGGGGAATAAAAAGAAATGCTTATTGTAACCAGGAACTACGCACAGTGGACACTTTATTGCATACATAATACTGTTAAACATAAATTAAACACAGAAAAAAATAAATGCGCAATATGAAATAAAAACTATAGATATGCACATCAATCAAAAGTGGCTATCTGTGGATATCACATGAGAATGATGCGCCTGAAATTAAAAACTCTACTTTCTCGTGAAAATAATTTTCTTTTTCGCAAAACAATCGATTCGTTAGCGTTTAAATGATATTTAAGAAAAATTCATTAATCATTCTGTAAATGCGGATTTATTCCAGAGCTGTAAACACGATAATCTTTGGAACGCGTGCTGAAACGTTGCCACTATCTCGATAATTCTACATTAAAATATAATAAGGCGCGCGGGGACACGCGCGTTCCAAAGGAACATGTGCTCTCGCACTAGTCGAAAATTCGACAGAATAGATGGGAGTTTATCGAATGAAAACAAAATCATTGTCCATCGTCTTTAAGCTCCCGTGAGCTTGAAAGACCGAGGTCGAGGGCAAGAGGGCCGTCCGGTTGCACGAGCAAGCATGGCGATTTTTCTTCATCTCAGATACGCTAACGCTAGGATTAAAAATCGCAAGATTTCAACGGGATATTTTGGCGAATATCGTCTAACATAAATATCAAACTGTTCGATCGATTAAACGATCGTTTATTAACGGCTCGTATCGTTATTTGTTCGAGATCTAGCGAAATTATTCGCAGTTTTCTATCGTGCTTGCTTTACCGAGTTCGCTATGAGGTCTCCCCTACGAGAAGTCGAAAGAACATCGGCAAAGCCGATCTTACGGTGTCGTACACTCACCCCGATGGAATCACTAATACGCGACACAACTCAGTGCTTTCCCCGATCAAACGAGATGCTGTGATGAAAACAAAAAGTTTGGTACGAGCAACAACAGTTCACAATAATGTTAATTATAAAAACAGTTCAATGTATGCTCCAAGCACCTTGATGTCAGCACATGCAGCGGAACCTGCACAAAAGCACCGGTCGTGTATAGACGAGCGAGTCTCGCGCAAGTTTTACCTACCTCGAACATTTTGCGGACCTCACAGGAACTACATGGAGTTTTGGAAAAGCAATTAATTGCACGTAGTATATCGTTGATTGGTTGTTTCCTTCCCTTTAACGAAAAATCATCCAATCATTGAAAGAAAATTTCAATAAAAATCACCCGATGACGACGCACTTTAGAAGCGCGGCTTAATGTATTTTCTTGTTCTGTACTTTGTCTTATTTTTCGTATGCATATTTTTTAAAATTATAATTAATTCGAGAAAAAACGAAGCTTAGTACGTAATCGTTTATTTCATAATGATTGTTTTTTAATATCTTTATTGGACTTAGATCGCTTGTATTAATCTTGAGGACATAACCTACAATAATTATTTTCATAATTTTTTACGTAGATTATAAGAATAAAATATTCCCTTCCGTTTCTTTAGAATTAATATATCTATTTTCATAGTATTGTACAAATTTATAAGTATTTTATAATGTGATGACAACAATTGTTTTCAGCTTTTATCATATCACATTTACGTTTATTTGAAAGTATTATAACAGTACTTTCAATACATTTTATCGTACGAAGTATTGCAACGATACTTTATATTATTTTTTATTACTTAAAAAATTAAATTGGTAAGAAATTTATTCATACATAGAAAAATAACCTTTAAAAAAATGTAACTGCGTTTATGGTTTTTTAATAATTAGTATTATAGTATGTAAACTGTGTTCTAAAATAAAAAATTAGATACTGGAATCTTATCAAATTTCACACTGAACTTTCAATTTTTTTCTGTCAAAATGCTTTGCTCATTTCTGGGTACAAAATTGTCATAATAATACAAATAATGAAGAAGTATATTTTTTAATCTTATAAACAGAAATACAAAATTTCGTTTTAGTCCATTTCTGTATACAAATTATTAAATAAACTTGCAATCCATAAATGATATAATACATAAAAAATTGCCTAAATAAATTTCTATTTAGCTTAAAGAACTTAAATTTTGAAATGTGTTCTTTCAATATAAATATAAAACAATTTTAGTTACACATTAAAGAACGAATTGTATACAATTTTAATTTGTGAAATTAAGAAGACAAATGTTTTTGTCTAATTTCTTTTTTTTTTTAATGTAATACTTTTTTGTGACATAGAACAGTGTTGAATTTGAGAAAAATACAATATTTTCTTTTACTTTAAAAACCTTATTATGTTGTTCTCCGCCTAGAATGAAATTGTCGGTATATAAATATAATGTACATGTGTTTATTCTTGAGTGTAGAGTAAAAACTGAAAGAATACTTAGCTCGGTGCTCGTATTGTGATAGAATCAGCAAAATATTGTTTGTAATACAAATTCACTAAATCTTCGTGTCAGTCTTATTTTAAATCTAATGTATAGATATTTATCGCTATATTTTAAAGAAATATTGTGTACATATATTGGTTTTCTTTTCCAAATATAGAGAAAAAAAAAGAATTATTAAATTATTAGGATCGGTTAACACAAATATAAACATACATGGGATATATTATGTACACAAAATGAATTTATTTTATCCTATTTCTCTTACCAATAAGGAAGCAATAATCTTTTTACCTCATATCATACCTCACACAATCATTATAAACAACTTGGTACTTCTCATTTTTGTCTCTTAACGTAGCCGTGTAAAAAGTACATTGCCTGCTTACTTTTCTACAGTGGGTTTCATCTTATTTAAGTTTACTTTTTATAGACAAATTAAAATAATCTTATTGTTAAAAATAGGGACCTGGTTGTTCCCCAAACAGTCCCGAATGGTGAATAAGAAACTTGATTCATCCTAATATATCTGTATTTAAATTATTTCCTATCATCTTTTGCTTTCCCATTTGCACAAAAATATTCACCTCGTTACGGGTGTCTCTCACCGCAAGGCGTGACCATCGGGTTTTCTATTTCGTCTAAATACGTTTGGAAATTGACATTGCGCCACATTCGTTATTTGTTAGCACACAACGTTATTTGTTTTTGCAAACGTACCACGACACGAATATCCTGCCTCACGTTGAACGACGGTAACGTGCACACGCTATCGGTAAAAAAAATTGATGATAAATAAGATGAAGAGTGAAAGTAAGACCAATGAAAAATATGAAGTATTTTTCGCTTTGTACAAAAGGGTAAACGAGAGATGGGGGGAAAGCATTGTGTATCTATATATATAATATATATATATATGTATGTGTGTACCAACAACCATATGTATGTATATGCGGTACAAACATATATGTATATACACACACACGTTTTCATTTTTTTTTTCCTTTTTCTTGTCTCAATAATACAGATGTATTGCTAGACGCAAAATGGTGAAGCTATTACGATTTTTGTCGTGACTCCTGATGATTCATTTTATTTTGCGGCAGTTGTCTGCGTTGTTGAAAATCTTGCTGAAGGTGGCGTTGTTTAATGGAATGATGATTTAACGAGTTATGAGATTTGTTGTAAGACAGGAAACCTGAAAAAAGAAAAGAAACATATATATATGTATTTTTTTTTTTTTTTTTTTTTCCACATACTCCCCTATCACCATTATTTCTCTATAAAACCATGTGGTTTCCACTACATTTCTTTTCACAAATATTTGAAAATACACAACACCACATAAAACAATTAGTTGCTGTTACTTGATAACAAATGACATTGGAAAAGGAAAAGAAAGGTTGCTGAGATCTATAGTTATAGATGTTCAGGAAATCAATGATGACTCACCAGCGGTTACAATGCGAATTTGCATTGCGGTCGCAATGAATGATTTCCATTAATAGGGTTGGTGCCTTTGGTTCTGACGACCACCTCCCCTCTGCTTTCCGCCGTAGCCTGAGCCTCCTGAAACAATACCCATGACATACGTTAGTCCAATAAACTTAGGATATTCCCCCTCACCACCCGTCTCGTTATCTTTTTTTCCTTTTTTTTTCTCAAGAAATTACAACAGATTCGTCGTGAAAAAACGTTCTACTTATAAAAATTCGCACGCACACTTTCTATCAATTAAAAACAAATTAAAGTATGAAATAATATAAAGACTAACGTAATGGCTATTAAAAACTATGAAGAATCTACATAGAGGCTACAGGCTAAGGTAGTAAGCTGCAGGCTGCTTTCTGAGTCATATTCTCTTCCATTTCTCCTTATACATTTCTGGAATCTGGAATATATTTCTGAAATTGGATTTTCTCCCCCACACTGTTGTATCATGGTACAAACAGCATCGAGGAAAACGTGTTCCAAACTGCTTAAATGATTTATTATTATCTTATCAAATACTTCTTATACACTATTTCATTACAGTATGATATGAAGTAATACTATTACTACAATTAATAGCAGTGAATTCAATTATCTCTACCAAATAACCAGAAATGTTTAAGGTTCAGGATAAATGAATGAAATAAAGATGAAATGGATCTAGTAGTGGTATGGAATACAATTCTTTGGTGATTTTTATAACATGTATCATATTTTACTTAATATGTTTTTAAAATAATTAGAAAAAAAAAAAAAGGTAATAGAAATGAAAATTTTTAATTGGGAAAAATATAATTAATAATGAATAACTGCTACCTTTAGGTAACGGTTTTATTATAAAAATCTTTCATTAATCAAATCTCAACTTTATAAATATGAATTTGTAATGAAACATGTATGTGTGGAAGAAACAATTTATAAACAATCACATAATAACACATTTAACATGAATTTAGTACACAAAATTGAATATTATTAAAAAACGTTCTTATGGTTAATATGCCTTGTACATAAAAATCTTTCTATTTTATTTGATTAAAGAAAAATGTACAAATAACTGAAAGAAACTTATTAACATAGGATATCTTATAAATAAAAAAAGAAAACTCACTATTTTTCAGTCTATTCAATAATGCATACCAATAAGCTTAAAATTTATTCTTATTAGTATGGTAATATGAATTTCTTATGTCCAAACGTACACGTACACACAGAGTTAGAGAAAAAAGGGGTGGGGAGGGGGGGGAAATGGATAATGATGAGAGGATAAAAAACAAATAAGATTGGTTGGACTGAAAAGTAATGAGCGATGAGAAGAAGTGAATGTGAATTTTGATATCAGACATATGCTAACAAGGTAGAATGTTCGGGAAAAATATAAAACAATAGAGAAGGAACGCTAATGCGTACCTTTACCGCGTGCACCACCGCGCCCACCACTGTAGCCACCATCGTAACTACCACCGCCATAGCCATAGCCGTCTGCGTTTCATGGAACACACGGTACAAGAGACAAATGGGGTAAGTATTGACATGAACCGGCAACTATACTTTAATTTCAAATAGTATAAATATATATCAATAATATAATATAGAATAGAAAAAAAAAAAAAATACAAACTATTGCCGGTGCATTAAGCACATTATTATATAACAAAATCTTACTAGATTCAAATCTTTTGCATGAAATATTCAATCTTTATGATAATCATATATGAAAATATTTTTTCTATTAAAATATATAATTTTATATCTTCCAAAGGGTTCATTGTTTTTCACATTTAATATTACAATACACAAGTGCAGAGGCTGTTCAGATAATTCAGATATTATTTATTGAAATACTACTTATATTGGCTTTAGTTAAAACATTCAAAGTGTCATGCGCTTAAATAATTAAATTGCCACGACAAAGATTCAGTATAATGTCCCAGGAGATAAAAGATAGTGTGCAGAACCGACACTTGAAATGGATATAAAATGTACAATTTGAAAAGTTGCTAATTGTGTCTAACATGTAGCAAATGAAGTAGTTTCATTAAAAAAAAAAAAGAAAAAAAAATGGATCTTGCAGTATGACAAATGATGAGAAAAGCTTACTTTGTTCCTTCGTTCTCATAAATCAAATAATAACTCGCGTCGACGGCCAATAAAATGATTGAACAAAAAGTAAAATCATAGATACAACAGAATAAATTGCAAGTATCGATAACTGATTGTTGTCTGAACGTGTTAATTGTTTATGAATGAAATGATTACGTGAAAAAATGTGGAAATACGTGACTGCATGCAAATCAGGATACGTGGCAGGATTTGAAAGCGAGGATTATCAAGGCTCAATATACTATTTCATACGACATCATCCTGCATAGATTTGGTTTAATATTCTCCACAGATGTTAGATTCACATATAACTATGTACAGTGATTGCGTGTGTGTTTTGAAGCCAGCGAGCCTACAGAATTTTCAGTGAAAATAGAAATAAGAAAAAGAACCAATTTATTCCATGGATTCACTGACCATCAATCAGTGAACGTATGAAATATTAGTACTTCTGTTTAGTTGACAAATAAATACAGTGATAAATTTAGAAAAATAATTTATTACCTTCTGTTTTGAAAATCTGCATTTTATGTACATAAAATTTCAATTTTTCTTTCCAACATCATTTGCCTTCACACATTCACTGTTACATATTATATATGGTATCCTGCGTTTCTGAACCTACCATTAATAATTATTTGTTCATGTGTATATATATATATAAATAATTATTATATATACATATGTATGTGTATATATATAAGTTAAAAATTAACAGGAATTAGAAAATTGGGATCGGTAATGTTAGTTGCTCACAACTCAAAAACAGCCAACCCTCTGGAAGTAGGGATTCACTTTTCGGATTATGCTGAATTGTTAGGAATAATTAACAATTATTGTTATTTAAATATGAATACGTGTAATTACGTATTTTCAAACAGAACATAATCCGAACGTAGTTCCTACACATCTGAGCTGCTGGTTTACTTGAATAAAACAATTTTAATATTTAGCATGGTTATCCGATTTAGCATTCATACTGATGCAGTAACTTTAATGAATAATGTAAAGGTACTTTGAAAAGTAAAATTACCGCTGATTTGCCTGCAAACCAGTGCTCATTATTTTTCTCATAATATTAAGTAGAAGTTGTAATATCACAATCATTTATAGTACAAAATTTTTCTCCATTTATCATGGTTATTTTAAACATCTCCATCACTATTGAAGATATGAAAGTGTCAATGAAATATTACATCGCTTGAAAAGACACGTATGGTGTTACAGTTATTTAATATTAATATTCATGGAATAAATTAAAACTGACTAAGTGTAGCTTTTCAAAATACATAATTTATCATTCACGTTTCTTTCATATCTCTAACAGTGATGGAGATATTGAAGATGGTTATCATAAATGGACACGTAATACCGATTTAGTACTTTATTGAGGCAGACGATTGGAAATCATGTAATTGAAATTCAAATTTTTCTTTATTTGATTTATAGAAAACAAATGTACTTGTAATTAAAATTTCATATCAATTTCAAACTTTTTCTCAAAATCAAAATCTTTTTGTTACACATGTACTTTCAGAAGCACATTTCTGTACTTCATAAGTTATTATAAACAGAAAAAAATAATTTTTTTTTTTTTAAATAACAATCCTCCCTGAATGCAAGTAACTGTTGGATAAGAAATTTTTAATAAGAAAATTTAGAAAATAATTGAAGTTTTAGGAACATTTTACCAGCCAAATTCAAAATCTTGTGTATTTAGATGTACATATGTAACAAAATGATTAAAAATGAATCTACTTATCAGTGATATCGAATAATAAACAAACTCTACGGAATGAACGATTAGAGTGAATATATGATTTATGTATATAATATTTTGCAATAATTTGAAAATTACATTCGTCTACCGAATACACTGGGACGGTTCACAGCTGACAATTATTTGCTGTGGATTATTGTATAGAACTGTACTGTTCAAAATAATCGTACACAGCGGTAAGCTTGTGTAAGTCCTTTTAGTCATAATCAGTAAAATTACCGTATCCACTGTAGTCGTAACCACCATAGCCGCCGTACCCACCGCCGTAATAATCGTAGCCTCCTCCGTATCCGTCATAGCCACCGCCATAACCGCCTTGGCCGTAACCCCCGCCGTAGCCGCCGCCGTATCCACCTTGGCCCCATCCACCTTGACCGCCAAAACCGCGTCCTCTACCTCCCCTTCCGCCTCGTCCGCCACGACCGCCAGCTCCGCCCCGCATGCCTCCCATTCCGTCTGGTTTAGGTGTTGCTTTCTTCACGTCTACCTGTACATACACGTTAATCGTCTCGTTACGTATACCGTAAAACAATAAGATCCCTTTATTATCCATCGCTCATGTACCCACCTCTTTGCCATTGATCGTTTGTTTAGGTGTTTTTAATAATTCATTTACTACTTGTTCTGACTCGAAGGTAATAAAGCAGAACCCTTTCCTCTGGTTCTTTGTCTTATCAAATGGCATCTCTACATCAACAATCTGTAACAGGAATTTGTTTTTCATACACATTCCAGAATAAATCACTTGGGTAAAGTGGGATAATTGATTGATGTACTTACAGTTCCAAATTGAGAGAAGAAATTTTTGATATCCTCATCTGATAATTCTGTGGACAGACCGCCAACAAATATTTTGCCGTGTCTGGCTTTCGCTTTTTTGGGGTCCACCTTCTTATTATTAATTATATGATCACCAGCTGACATAATCTATAAGGAAATTACTTATGAATTGGAGAAACGTTATACTTGGACAAATTTTCTTTGTCGTTTTCACTTCAGTAAATGGAATATCGTCAAATATACTCGGTAGCAGAACTGGTTGATAATTATCATCATATCGTTGTGTGTTATTTGCATAGTGTATAATGTTCTATTGTTGTTTTACCTTGTCTAGTGATTCCGCTTTTGCAAATACGATGAAGGCGAATCCCCGTGACCTCCCCGTGTTAGGATCTGTTTTAACATTGATGCTTTCAATATCTCCATAGGTTCCAAAGTGATCCCTTAGTTCCTCTGAAAAGTAAAAACTAATTTAAGAAACAACCATATTTTTTTCATTCATTTAGATTTGGTTTAGATAAATGCTCAGTTTTTGTACGAAAGTTAATCTCATATGGCTTATGCCATCCGAAGGTGTCCTAAGTAAAATTCATCATTGGCTATATATGTAAGATAGATTTTTTTTATTAATAATGATAAATACTCACTGTCAGTGGTTTCCCAGCTTAGGCCACCAACAAATAATTTCCTGTAAAAGTAAAATTAAAGAAACATTTAATACAACATTTACAAATTTATTTAATTTCATGCATTAAATGAATGAAAAATAAGAGAAATAATGATGATCTCAACGTACCTATCGTTCAAAGAATCCTGGTTACCACCAGTTGACCTGCAAAGCAATGTAATGGAAGTTTATTATAAGGGTCCTTGAAATTAATATTGATTTTAAGGACTAAGGTTGAAGTAAAAAATTAAGTTTTGTTATAAATAATTTCCATTTAAATATATATATTTAAAAAAGGAGTTTGACTTGACCCCTGGAAAAATTAGAATCAGAGTTAAAATATTAAAATTTAGTATTGACAATGTACAGAGAAATGCAAGAGACCAGTAATATTATTATTTGGAAAAGGGGCACTGGATAAAATTTTAAGACATTTTGGTAAGGAACTTTATTTATCAGGTAATATGTATATGTAATTTATTAGAATGCTTCATATTTTATATAAACATAAATTATACTCATATATATATGTTATTCTATGATTGATTAAGTGACCTACATTAATGTTTACTTGAAAATTTGGAATAATATTTTTGTACGAATAATATATCTTAATTTGATAGTTACAGTATTAATAAGAGCATTAAAATACCATTTCCTAGAATAAATCAACTCACTGAATATATAATAATCTTATCGTATGAAATGTATGTCCTTAATAAAAAACAGGATTACGAGAAATAACCATGAGAAGACTGCTTTGCACACCACATAGAACCTTGATTTGAACTTCAAATAAATGTGCTTGTCAACAAAAATTAAAGGAAAAAAACTTGGAAAAAATTATATATATATACGTAAAAATTAACGCATTGAAAGAGCAAAGTGTACTTTTCACGACGTTCATGTGAACTCGAACAATAGTTATAACTCCAGTTGACATACAGCTGCTCCTAAAGGAAACAAGATTTAACTTTTCCAAGTTGAACTCTGACTGCTGATTCGCCCAAAGAATTGACATATGGTAGACTGACTGCAACTCTATTAAAAAGCTAAAAAAATTGTTTCCACATTACAAGTTAATGATGGTCACTTCTTGATATTTTTAAAAATATCTATATGCACACAATTATTTTATATTTATTTCTACGTATGTTTATATATGTTATTTCTCTCTCTTTGTTTATTCATCAGCAAAATATATTATGATATATATATATGTTTCAAGTCCTGATATACTTTTCAGCCTTTTCATATACAAATACAATGAGCTGCAATATTTTTCATTTTTCTGGCAGTGTGATGATAGTTATCTGTACTTAGATCGATCATTTCATATATCATCTAGGGCTGGTGATAAATACCGTAGGCACCAGTCACTCGCCGGTAATCAGTTGTTGGTCGGGTCACGGTTAGCCGGTTGCGAGCCGCCCGCCATAATCGCACTGGGTCGTTTGCCACCTGCAGATCAAGCCACATAAACTGGGTTAATGGCATTCCGACCTATCAGAGTTTTTCGCATTGGCCCTAGTGACTCTGTGCTTTGATCACGCCCAAACAGCATTGACATCTGATCAGAAATTACTCTACGCGTGACCCAGCAGGCAAGTGTGTGTCTGTGCGAGACTTATTGATCTGACGTAATTGACTCGATTTCCAGTGCTTGTGTTGTGACGAAACATGACGGACTTGAACTTGACGTAGACTTCTCACAATAATTCAGACTCAGAAGTCAATCATAAGGCTTCAACGGTTCAGTTCACAGATCCCAGGTAAGCGTACATATTGTCAATCGTAAACAATTGACTAACCAGAATTCTGCTGCAATGAATCAATGAGGAAGACTCAGCTGGCCAAAAATGCATTTCAAAGTTTATGCTCTATAAAAATATTACAATTATTATTTGTGCAACGTGTAGAAATCTTTTTATCATTGATGAAATCACAATTTTTCTCTTTATGAAGTACAAAACTAGAATAGAATTAACTAGGAAGGAGAGCAGAAAATAAGGAGTTTACACAAAAATTACAAAATTTTTAAACAGATAAACGTATACCTCGCAACAACAGCACATATAAAAGTTATAACTAATATTTATTATTCTTATATTTATAGTTAGCTTATATCTTAATTTTGCAATAAACAACATGCAATAATTATCTTTATTCTTTCAGCTGTATAATGGACTAACCTAATTAGATATTGGAACACCAGCTTTCGGTTATTTTACTTTTGTTACTTTATGCATAGATATCACGTCCTTCTATTACGCACCTATGTATTTTTCATAGTAGGTAAGAGGAAGCATACCTCCAAATTCTAATCAAATCTTACGCATGGCACGTTAAAATCATTTCATATTTTACGTTATATGGCTTTACAAAACATAACAGTATCAACATTATTCTATATATTAAATTTGAAGGTCACATCTTCTTTCCCAATATTGTTTCAAGTACTTCTACAAGGTACAATTGAAAATAGCTTACCCTTTTTGCAAAAACACCCCAAACTATGTAAGAGTTTGTGACAATCCAAAGCTGTAGGAGTACTAAGAAAAAAAAAAAGTCAAAATCCCTTTGGTATTGAACCCAAATTGCTGTGATAATAAAATAAGAACGAATGTATATTGCGATATTACAGAATTATTTACATAAACTGTGTTCGTACATTAACATTTACATATCTAAACTCGTCGGTAGGCAATTCGTCCAGCTCGAGATCTCGTTACGCTGAAAATGGGGGAACGGCAAGGTGCTGCGCCACCAGCCACCAAAAATTCTTACAATCTATGAATATTTCTAATAAATATCACGGCAATACTAAATAACGGAAAATTATTGAGCATTACCCTCCCTGAATCATCTACATATTCATTACGTTCACGCAAAATATTATTTAAAATCGTGTTCTGGCTTGATGCACGTATGCATGTTGTGTGCGTAAAAGAACACAAGGACGTGATACAATGTAACCGTAACAAAACGTTAAAGGAGACGTGCCCAAGCAAAGGTGAATGAAATTCTACTAAATAATTAATCAAATCAAAACATCCTAGTACCATTCTCTTCTTTGAGAACATTTACAACAATGCATGGGCGCGCCCTTTCTAAAAACCTGCGGCCGGCATTCCTTCCTGCGATCGACTCATTTGCATTTATTATCGCTTACAGTTTATTTGGGAAAAAAAGATTGATACCCAGGATTTTTTAATACTGCAACAATGCAAAATAAATTAACTGCAATGTTAAGAATACTCGCTTTGTAATCGATGGGAACGGATTATGATTTTTCGGGACCTCGCGCATCCGCCATTTTGTTATCGCGACAATCGTATATCGCACAAAGCAAGTCTCGTTTTGTGAGCATCATTTTCAAATCCCGCGCGTTCAAAGCAACGTTATAAACCGAAATTGATAGTAATTTTTATTAGACGATATCTGATTTAAATGAAATATCGTGATATATATAAGGAAAATAAGGTTACCTGTCCTCCTGAGATTCTTGGCCATTTTCTGCGGCGTCCCCGCCGCCGTTCTCTGCTTCGCCGTTCTGCTCGAAGTTTTGATCGGCGATATCTTCGCTGAAGTCCTTGTTCTCCTGATCGGCCATAGTTTACGTAACTTTTGTTTTTCTTTAATTAAACACTTAAAACACAATTTTAAATCGCGTTTTAACGAATAATTAAATACACTACAAGGAGCTAATACACTCTCACGTCCGTACCGATCGACCGCCGAATGGAGAAGGGAGAGGTACGACTTGCGCCAGTTTGACTCAGGAGATTCCGCGCAAAGCATCATGGAATCTCTTTCACCTCCCCCCTTAAAAGACATTTCAGCCAATCAGATTTCACCGTCCAGGAACGTAGTTTTAACATTTTATGCCTACAGATTTTGTACTTTCCCGAAGCATATATTATTTACAGTGTTTAAAAGAAGTGATGTTCTTTTATTAAAATTGAAATAATGATACAATTAATTATTAATGTACAATTTATGCAATCTAGCGCAAAATTACAACTCGTGAAGTTAAGATTTATTAATTATTATAATTAGTTGATATTATTTAGATCTAAAAATTATTCTTCACACTTGTGTTCTGTTTTATTTAAACGTCAAGTACTGCTTACAATTGAATACTTTTATTATTAGTTATGTACATTTAATTAGAGCATTGAATAATTCTTTACTTTTAAAAGAAAGAAAATTATTAAAATTATTTTGAACTGTTGATACGTTACTGTCGTACCAATCGATGTTGCCGGATTTTCCAGCGGTGCCAAAGGGGAACAGTAGATATAATGGCTAGCAGATGTAAATTTTAGTACAGCGTGGGGATCAGAGCGAAAACGAAGGACCAATAAGATTCATGGTAAATGTTAAATGCTGTCTATCAGCCAATAGCTGTTCGTAGAAGATCCGGCTCCATTTGTAAGCATCATTTCCCAGAATTCCATACGTGTAACCTCTAAGAAATCAATATATTGTTTATAAAATCTATTCTATTACATTTATTCTGTTCTTTCCTGTTCTCATATTTTCATTTTCCTAATGGATGCTCTAAATATTTAAATACGAAAAGAAAATTGATTTTCATGTTGTTGCTCAATAAAAGCGGGAAACGTTTACAGTTGATTCAGCGTTCTCATTATTGGATGAGTCAACAGACGCTAGTAGGTGGCACCACTGTTGATAAAGATGGCGCTGCAACACCTAACAATGCATCAAGGAAAAGTTGTTAAAAACACATGTTTATCACTATGTTTATATTTAGAATTCTTTGTTGAATAAAATTATGATATTGTTATAATTAAGTAAGTTTTTAATTCCATCTATTACATGTTTAAAATTTTACACCGTAATTTGGTTAAATCGAGGAACTGAATGTTATTATCATTGTTTTTTTTAACATTTTATTCATTCACTTATCTTTTATGATAATAATGTTGATTGTCAATCGCAAACAACCTATTTACATATTATATTCACACCACGATTTTACGTTTCTTTTTTGTTTGATGACATAAGTAGTTTGCATCCGACGAAAATTATTTGGTATTTACAGAGTAAAATTTTTGTAATCCCTAAAGTTGGTATTTAATTCGTCCAAATGCCCGAGCAAAAGGTAAAACTGTCCCCTTCCTGTTTCTTAAAATAAAACGAACGGAAGCGCACGTCTTTCGACTAACACGTGCTCTATCCTTAGGTTTTGAGGTTGCAAGATGTTTGGCGTACTTGTAATAAAATAAGGGCGGCAATATTTCGTATTGGTTTTAATTTATGGGATTACTATAAACCTCTAGATCCTGAGAAAAATTGTTTAATTTCAGGTACACTATCTCTAACGATATATTTAAAATAATTTATAATAATAATGGATATATTTTCGAATAAATAATTTATAATTTTATAATGATTTCACATTTAAGTTTAACGAAGATGGCAAAATTTATCAGAGATTATATAATGTTGTTGTTAATGTACAGAGTCAAAGTTTATTTCGGTTTTGGCTGGTCCCCTGAAGGATGTAGTTGGCCTGTCCGATAGAGAAATTTGCGATTTGGCTGATTATTTTCGCGTACAAGATGGCCGAATATTATATACGCAGTTTTGCACAATTATCCACGATAGCGGTATGAATAAATTTTTATAAATAAACATTTCACTCAAACTTTGACCTGATTTAATCAACTTTATCATATTTTGCAGCATGTATGCATTACACTTGCATTATTCTTCGCAAACGATACGATAGGTATTAATATGATTTCTTTTTTTTATTAAAAAAATTGACAGGGAATGATGATAAATAATTGATACAGTACATATGAATTATAAATTACTTCAACATTTATAAAACGTTAGCAAAACGTATTCTGTTTCTTTTTGCAATGAAATTTCAAGCAAATCCTAAGCCTTAGGACCTAAGGGAATAAATTCTAACAGTATGAAGAGTTATCTTGGAAACTGTTATACCTACGTGTCTAAAATTCGTCGTACCTGACCCGGTACCGTTAAGTGAACCCACACGGTCAAGGTAGAATTCGTTTCCCAATCCTCTTTTGGGTATTCCCTTCTGTTTATTGTACGTATATAGCCCGGTGCTATAAATCTTGTAGACAGAATACTGCCTGCTACGTATTAACAAAAATATGTATGTAGAGGGTGTTCCAAAAAATTTGGGCCAAGCTTGAAATCATTGAATATTTTTTTCTTTTTTACCCTGTATATAAATATTGTTATTATTCTTCACAGTTCCTGAGTTTGATAAGAACAAACCTCTTGTAACTGGCTTGGAATGGGAGGATCCAGAACACGTGAATCGATTAAGTCCAGCAGAATACCGAAAATTATGTCTTATCCTCTCTCAAATTGCTGTTATTGTTAATAAAAGGAGGCTGATCCTCAGGCCATACTTTCAAGATTATGAGTTAGTGCGTGTAGTCTCTTTGAACGACTAGGTATACATATGCAGTTGGACCAAGTTATAGCACTAAACTGTAATAGTTGCAGATAGGAAAAATGTCATTAGGAAAAATTAAATGGTGATCAATGGAGCATCACTTGATATATGTGTGAATACCAAAGATGGAGGTGTTCCAAAAATTTCAAGGTCACCTTCTATTTTTCAAATGGAACTGCATACTTATCTATACGTCAAAAGAAGCGTCTTTTTATTCTCTACAAAAAAGTACTAAGGCACTTGGGTCGAAAATTCATCGGTTCAAAAGATATCCTAGGGAGAGACAGGGAGAGCCTCGAGGTCTCTCCCTAAGATATCTTTTGAACCGACGAATTTTCGACCCAAGTACCATAATACTTACTCGTAGAGAATAAAGAAACGCATCGATCGACGTCAAGCAATGTACACATTTCCAAAATGAAATTATTTTCCAATGGAATTGCCCATTACGTATAAAGCTATAGTTTGGTCCCTTGCGTAAGACACCTGGTACATGTACCTTATTCACTATTCATAGATCGCAAAGAATGCCGGGACAGTGACGTTTACTCATTTCGGACGGATCTTGAAGTTCCTCAACATCGTTCTGGCTTCCGAGGAATTCTCTCTGCTTATAAAAAGATTCGCGAAGGATGCGTACACGGTCAATTACGTGGCTTTCCTGCAGGCTGTGGATGAAGTTCAATCGTATTTCGATAAACATGGAATGCTTTCTCTCAGTGGAGTAATACAACAATGATACCTTCCCAATGATTGTCTACTTATTTTCTATTCATTATCCATTTAAAAGGAGTTACTCGATCAATTTCCCGGTCGAGTTATCACAGCTGAACTACCGAAACTTCCGAGGCCAGAAATTGGGAAACTTCTGCCCAGCAAGGTGTTTGGGAAACAAACGGTGTTTCATCCGGTGATGGAAGAGCCGAGGGCTGACATGCCATTAATGAAGATCATTCAGCAGATTCAGAGGCATATTCTTGAAAATCGAATAAGAATCTCGGAATTCTTCAAGGTGATCTGCATAGAGTGTCCCAGGGCATACGGGCCCCTATGGAACCATGCGTTCCCAGGGTTCCTAATTCAAAGGGACGATGCCCAATTCAGGCATCCTAATCTAAATTAGATCTGAATTATAATTAATAACAGAGGTTTGGTCATTTGAACGTTGGAAGAGTAACCGTTTCTCAATTCAAAAGAGGATTAGACGGTCTTCAAGTATCGAGCTTGGGACGTCTTTACCTAGCGGAAACGGAAATCGATGCACTCGTAGAGATTTACAAAGACCCGAACGACCCGGACCGCGTGTGTTGGCGCACGTTCCAAGACGACATCGATCAAGGTTCTCATCCAGACCCAACACCGGTCGATCACCTCGCCTCTGATATCTTTCTTCTCCTATAGTATTCACCGTCAAGGAGTTGGAGAAACTGCCGAACTTGACAGTTGAATCACCGCCGAAAGAAATAGCCGACCTGAAGCGGCGGGGAACAGCCGACTGGCAATGCGTGCCGGCGAGCATCAGAGACCTGTGCGAGGAAACGCTGCAGAAAGTCCGACACCGAATCAACGAAAGAAGGATTCTGATCAAGCAATTCTTCAAGGACTATGATCGGTAGGTCAAAGTTAAAAATCATCAAAATCATTTTGAAACGATGGCTGCTTAAACGTTCTCTTCAGGAACAACAAAGGACACGTGTCTCGTGCACAACTTCGCCAGGTCCTAGCGACTGCAGTGGTGTTACTTTCGGAGGAGGAGGAGTATGCTTTAGAGCAGAGATACAACGACGAATTAGGCTTCAATTATGTACTGTTCTTGAAAGAATTAGAGGCGATAAAAATTGAAGAGCCTCTGTACAATTCTATGCTGAAAGAGAAGATGAAAATCAATGCCGAGAAACCGCCGCCCGAAGGCAGCGTCGACGAGACAAACATTGTCCTAATTTTAGCCAAAATCAAAGCGAAAATCGTACGCGAACGAGTGAAGGTAAATCGTAGAGCTCGATCGTTTTTCTTCAAACGTTTCAACCTCATTTTATTATTTTATGCGAAGGCGATCGAGTTCATGCGTCCATACGATCCCCGAAATGAACGGGTTATTAAAAAAGTGGATTTTATGAGAGGATTGGACCAACTTCGTTGTAATTTGAGCTGCACGGAAATAGGAACCATTATGAAAGTTTTCCAATCGCCTTTGAGGTATAAAATTAAATATCTAATAATGGAAAGACTTGCCTGTTCCAAAGAAGAGCTATTCATTTTAATGAAATATTTATATAGTCACTTTCATTAGACTTTAAGCTTTAAATTGATCTGCCATAAGTGCCATTTGATGGTACTTTTATGTCATGAAATCTTGTCAGACTTTCTATTCTTCAAAATCAGTTATTTGATATCTGGCATTTATTTTAATGGAATATTTTCTTTTTTAAAGAGAGAATTACGTGGATTATGTGAGATTCGGTGAAGTGGTCGAAGAGGCTGTCACCATTGGTAGTTTGGAGAGAGCACCACTTTTAGTGCCTGTGCAACACGTGCCCCCGGAGGCTTCTCCGAAAACATTCTTGACTTTCGATGAGAGACAGATGGCTACTGTAGCAATGGATAAACTGAGCAGAATGCAGCGTCCAAATCTTCTAGAACTATTCAAGGTTGACATATACACTATACTTGAAGAATTAATCAAGTATCGGATTTTTATATTCTGCCAACTTTTTTTAATTGCAGGATTATGATAAAGAAAACATTGGAACTGTTTCAAAGAATTGTTTGATCAAGGCCCTATCCGTCAGACACATGTTTCAATTAATTAGTAACAGAGAATTGGATGCTGTGTATAAATGTTTCTCTGTAGAGAAAGGTGGCCAGTTGGAAATCAATTATCGTGCATTTTTAGAAGCTCTGCATTTAATGAGAGAGAACAGAAAATATTTGCCCTTTTAAAAACAAAGGTGGTCATATCACAAAGAATATACTGTAATAATAACAGTATTATAAATAAAAGAACTTGTTATATTTTTATATATTCCAAGAACATGGAATATTTTTAAATTTTTGGACTTCAGGAATATCTTGGATTTATTACAATAGACCATTTTTCTCTGATCTGAAGGGAGCAAAGGTTCTCCCTACCATTTGTCCTTCCAGGTTACACCTGCCACATGGCTTGCTGAGGAGGGGCAGAACCTGAGCCTTTTTGGGAGACCCTTGGAAGGGTCATAGTGAATAGTCCCCTTTCTTGGTCACACCTTGGTCTACTGCATACAAAACTACAATGGATCCTAAAAATGGAGCTAAGAGATGCAATTGTTTTTAATTTGTCTACTGCTTATTTTGTCGTGTAGATGATACAAGGGCCACATGGTGACTCAGAACTTACAAAGAATTTAAAAAATAAAAAACATATTTTCATTTCCTCTTTATTAGCAAATGAGTAGGTGACTCAGTTGGTTCAGTGAATTCATGTATGTACGCTAATGGATCCTGCGGCTCTATACAGGCTTATTTATAGATTAAAGGTCTTTTTTTTGTTACATCTGATGGATATAAGCAGAGCTAGGACCTCAGTCACTTTAGTTCTGTTCAGTTCTTCTGATTGTTCGTGTTATAGGCGTCCATCTGCTGTATTCATTGGACATTATATTATCTAATCAAAGGAAATAATAGTGGTAAAGTATTTTTCAAGAATGATTTAAGCTTCGGCTTGGGCATATAGACCTTGAGTTCTGTGCTTCAGGTCACTTCTGCTAATGATTACAGATGCAACAAGACTCAACATGCGTTAATTAATTGCAAAATTAAGTCGTTTATAAAAAGTAATCTTAAATTCAAGGAAATTGTGTTTTAAAAAGATTGCCATAAGTTATTTTAAAAATTAGATCCCAGCGCCATCTATACAAAAACGGCTGAAACTATTCAACAACTTATCGACTAAACAATGACCATAAGTGGCAATGAAGCATTTGCTTATAGTTTATTTATTTTTCAAAATTTTATTTATAATGCTTTACATTTGTAGATCACTGCTCTTTTACAATTAATCCGCATCGGTAATGATACTGTCTTCCTTTTTTTAAGTTTAAATTGTAAATTAAAGTATTATAATGATTTAGTTTGTGTTAAAAGCAAGAATTTTTGTAAAATAATTGAGATAATAAACTGAAAATGTTGTAACAATTTTAATTTTAACATATTTTTTACGAAAAAACCTATCCCGCGTCGGTAATCGTACAAGTGACGACATCTAGCGGCGGGCTTACGAACTAAGAAAACAGAAAATTTCGTTTTTTGACAGAATGAGGAACTTTCGGGCATTTCCGAAGCTGCCAAATGATTCTACGACCTCGAATACATAGAAAAAGTGCCCTCACAATTAATTTCAAGTTTTAATTAAGAAAATAAGAAAAATAGGCATTTCATGGACCAAAAAATTGTCGTCCATCTAGCGGCGAAAAGGTGGAACTAACGAAATACAAAAAGGTCTGTTTTTTGGCAAAATAAGGAACTTTTGGGCTTTTCCGAGGCCGCCAAATGATTCTACGACCTCGAATACATAGAAAAAGTGTTCTCACAGTTGATTTAAAGCTTTAATTAAGAAAATAAAAAAAATAGCAACTATGATTATTAATTCCATTTATATCAAGTTCATTTAATATTTTATGCATTACTTTATATAATTAGGTCAATATTTGATGTTAGAAAAGCTTTCACTAGCTTCAGAAACTCAAATGAGTCAAAAGAAAAAAGGTTTGACACTACATTGACTACTTTTCTTATTATCTTAATTAAAGCTTTAAATTAACTATGAGGACACTTTTTCTATGTATTCAAGGTCATAGAATCGTTTGGTGGTCTCAGAAAGGCGCCAAAGTTTCTTATTTTGCCAAAAAACGGAATTTTTCGAATTTCGTTAGTTCCACCTTTTTGCCGCTAGATGGACGACAATTTTGTGGTCCATGAAATGCCTATTTTTCTTATTTTCTTAATTAAAGCTTGAAATTAATTGTGACGGCATTTTTCCTATGTATTTGAGGTCGTAGAATCATTTGCTGGCCTTAGGAAAGCCCAAAAGTTTCTTATTTTCCCAAAAAACGGAATTCTCGGTTTTGTTAATTCCTAAGTTGGCCGCTAGATGGCGCTATCTATACCATTACCGATACGGGGAAGGTATTTTCGTAAAAAACAAGTTAAATAAGTTTTTACAGCCATTCTCAATTTATTAACTCAATTATTTTACAAAAACTGTTGTTTTTAACACAAACTAAATCATTATAATACTTTAATTTACAATTTAAACTTAAAAAAAGGAAGACAGTATCATTATCGATGCGGATCAATTGTAAAAGAGCGGTGATTTACAAATTTGAAGCATTAGATAAATAAAGTCTTGAAGAATAAATAAATACAAACAAATTTTTCAATTTACAATCGCAAATATTTAAAATATTCACGAAAGAGACTTAAAATTACCAGTTATGGTCATTGTTTACTGTAATTTGCATTCAGCCATTTTTTATTAAGAATATCAACGAAGCGCCTACATAATTATCTTCATTAAGCTTTAAACTTTAAATTGATATACCACAAGTGCCATTTTACGGTACTTTTATGTCACAAAATCATCCAAAAATATCCCATTCGCAGAAACTTTTATATGGAGGTTTTGTAAGGATCCAGCCAGTAATTAATTAATTATAAATAATTATAAAGTTGATGGGTCGAACTTACAGAAACGATCACACTAAAAATTGCTAATAATTAATTAATTATTTGCAGGAGGCTTCCTGTCCCTCCCTGTCCCTCTACCGTCTTACTTACCCTCCTCTGGTTCTTCACATGAAATTCTATCAAAATATGAGGCCTCAAAGAAATTGAACAACATTTGCAACGTACTCTTTCATCTTTATATTCGAAGCGACTATCGCGGTACGATTTGTCCTCAAGCTCGAGAGATTCGTCTTCGTCACGGCGACTGCGTTCAATGTGTTAAAATTCGTGTCGCATGTACGTATGACGCGGAGGTAATTAAGTGGAGGAGCAGAGAGAGCCCCCGAGGTTGTGCAAAAGACGCGACCTGAGGAGCCGCGGAGGTCACAACTCGTGACCTACTTTATTCATCGACAACTGCTTCCTACTCGAACAACATCTTGTTCTTCCCCTTGTTCAACGTGGCAAACGTTGGCAAGCATCGACGGGCGGAAATATTGTCTTAAAAAAATTGTGTCGAGCATTAATCGGATACCAATCGAGAGGCTCACCTCCTAGTGACACCTCGAGTGATTCGTTCTTGTCGGCCTTTGATACTTTACGGAATTTCAATTCATAGATTCTAGGAATTTTTGCAAGTGGTTTTATGCACTGACTAGGGATAGCGCCTAGATAGGGAAATCCCAATTGGTCCTAACTTAACTTGTCTGCCAGTGTAACCTAACCTACCCTACTTCGAAAAATATTCAACAATACTTTAGCTAAAAAATATCCTCCACTAATTTTAATTTATATTTTCTTCTTTCCAGGATCCAAATCTCCAAAATGAAATCAATTCTCATTCTTTGTTGCACCTGCCTGATCATCAGCTCTGTTATTGCTGGTGTGCCATTAACCACACTTGAAGATTCTCAGAGTAATTTGTCAAAAAGTTGCCAAATTCCAAAATGTCCGGAGGCATCACATGTGGAGGATCAAGGAAAAACAGTCAATCTGCCTTATCCTTTAGATTGTTTGCAGTATGTTGAATGCAAAGGATCCGAGGCTCGTATTCTGCCTTGTCCACCTGATGAAATTTTCGACCAGGTTAGTTTTTTCTTCTGATTACAAAAACAAAATGGCAGTGCTTCTTGTAACAAAATGGAAACCAAAAATAAAAAATTTTATTTCTGGTTGTTAAGAACGATATGTAAAAAGGGTTGCGTGTCCTTTTGCGACTTATGCGAATAACAAGCATGGCACGAGGTACTCAGCCCAAGTGCCCTGAACTCGAAGCACCCCTTAATACCCGTGGAACCCAGTCCCACCGTATCCAGTTACAAGGTTCCACGGTGCACGTGCTTATTGTCGTCGGGCACTTCACCTGACACGTGGCAATTTTCAATTCACCAGTTCGTACGATACGAGGCTGCTTGACTTTTTCATGTGACATTTGACAGAGGGACTAACCTCGCTTGAACCCGACCTAACAGATCCTGTTCCTTGTTTATTTTTAATTGGAACCCCTGATCGAATTTCGTTGAAAGAATACATAAATAAATATATGAATTGAAATGGAATTAATTGAAAAGCTTTCGATTAGGGGAGCCACAGTGGATTTGCCATTTTTAGGTTAGCTTCGTTTGAAAATTGAAAGAAGGTTAATTAAAATTTCCAACTAGCTCGTTAAATCACTTGTAAATGGATAATATTATTTTTGTTTAGAATACTTCTTCCTGTGGACCTCGGGACAAGGTGCGTTGTGTTCCCTGTTATCAACAAGGATAATAATTTATACAATGTATGGCAATTCTTAAGAACTTAATTTTTAAGATATTAAGATTAGAATTGATGTAGAAAAAAATAATAACATTTTTAATTATCCAAGGAAATGTTTACACATAATGGGCCCCCTTTTCTCCTAGCGCCATTTTCCTTGGGGAAGCCTACTCTACTCAGCAGTGTACCTGGAGATGACAGTTAAACTTTAATTTCTACAACCAAACTATAATTGAAATTTTGTCCCTCAATCCAATTATTTCTGTCACACACCACATGTTCAATGTATTGCAACAATGGCACAGGGTAAAAATCGAGCCTTCGATATCACAGGGTAGTTTAGGTAGGAAGGGGGGTATATAAAAGGGAGGGTACAGTTTCTAGGTACGAAAGAGTGGGTCAAGTAATATCGACCATGCAGGAGCAGAAGAGGTATAGGAAAGGTTTGGTTTCACTCTGGAAGTATCTTTGTCTGCCTTCAATGGCCAAACTATATTTGTTTTTCCATATTGTACCGTCCAACAGATCAACTATATTTGTCTAAGCTTTCTATTGACCTATAGCAAACGTGGTAGCAAAGGCAATTCGTTGTTCAATCAGTAATAGGCTTCCCTTTTATACAGGCCATTTCATTGGCTGACGTCAGCATCGTTAATGTCCTCGCGTACGAATTTTTCCACAGGCGTCATTCAACCAACGGATCGTCCGATGATCTCGCGAAATGTGAGAAGTGATTATACGAACGGAACAACTCTACTGTCATTATCGCACAATTAGAACAATTCTGGGCTCGTTAAGTTCCCTCCATAAATTGGAAATTCTCACTCGTTAACCGACTTTGCCACACACTCAGACTTTCAGTCTTCGTCTATTTTTAGAATTACACGAAAGATTCATGGTAATGAAAATTTTAGTCAACCTTCAAGTAATTGATTTTGAGGTTAACCTAAAAATAGAAGATCCAGGGAAGACACTCCAACTTGTCTGTTTCCAGTTCAACATTCACGTTTACTCGTTTTCGTCAACTTTTCACAGATTCGTACAGAGAAACGCAACACGTGTTTGTCTTGCGAGCATGATTGCATTATTTGCCCTAAGAAATATGGCGTTCGTGTTCAATGACACTAGCAAAAGTACACAAGTTACGTGTAGCTATGCGTTTATCAATTCATGTGTCTTTGACGACTTTGGGAAACTTTCAGACAACTATCTTAACTCTAGATTGCCAAGGTGCATGAAATCCACCATTTTGTTTAGAGCTCCTTCTTATTCTAACCTTACTTGATGTTGGTCCTCGATGGGGACCGGCGTTAGGAGGCATGAGTAACAGTGAAACAAATCTAATAATTCTCTTAAATTAGTCACCCACACATTCTTATTCGGCTTGAACGCAAAATTCAGAGAATACCTCTCCTAACCGCCAATGTCCGCCGAATTCTCGCACCGGAAGGACACATTGCTGTCGTTCAACGCATCGCAAGTACCATATTTTTTACCGAGATGGCTTAGAAATTTTTGTCTTCTATTTAGTTGCTTGATAGGTTATCGCAAATAAGGAATTTTAGGTTAGCTGCGTAAGGTATAGGCATACAAGGCATGTAAGGCATTTTTCATATATCAATGAGGTCATATTTTTAAATACGACATAACATTGAAAAATGTTCTGCATAAAGGTCGTACGCCTCTCCATCTTCAATGACACGTACCTCGTCTGTCACACTCACCTACACGCGCAGTCTCACCTGCGACACCTGGACACACCGTCTGACCTACACAGCTGATCAGTGACACTGTTTGCATCCAACCTAGATCAATAATGGTACTGTCAAATACTTGTAAAAAACGTTTTCGATTCAGTACTAACTGTACAACGCGCCATCTTGAATAATGTTCTAACCTAACCCAACAACTATTACCTTAAGTTAGGTAACCTAACTTAACCCCACGCTTATTAACCCCTATTTTAGAATAAATAAACATTATTACTTATAGGACATCTAAAATTGAAATTTCTAAATAGTACCATGGTACCCTGTAGTGGGGGTTTCAATGGGGAATATTCACCATGGGTTAAATACACTTTAAACTTACTCCCCCGCCTATGAATAATTAATTTCTCCTTTTATAACATTATAAATACTTCCTTACCGAAAAATCTCCATTTCTATTCACTCGTGCCAAACGGAGGCTCAACGCACGTCGCTGCGGGTTCACGGATTGTTGATTTTCCAGGTAGCTAAAAAGTACCTGTAATCATAAGGCAAAGATATCTGTCCCGAGGCTCGCGTCCACCTGGATTCTCGGAGAGTTCGTGTGAGTCGCGGTATACGAGGCGCAAACTCGCGGTTCTTGGCTCAGTCCACGCCTCCAGCTTCGATCCCGGTCGGGGGTTGTCGAAGAGGAGGGAGACCACGTTGAGGAGAATGGAGGTGGACGAACGACGGAAAGGTCGGCGGTAAAAGGAACGGAGGGAGCGAGACAGAAGCAGGACGAGAGGGTAGGATGCACCCCCGTGAATCGCTATGACGTCACGGGGTCGAATCAATATCACGGAACCGTTCCTCCGCCGCCAGTCCTCGACGACGAGAAGGATACCTTGTGTTCAGTACGGGGTGGCCTCCACGACTGTTACGGACGTCGGGAACACGTCGTTCTCGCGTCGACGACACCGGCTATCGTTCCTCCTCAGCTTCGAGTATATCTTTTCTTTTCTTTTCGTTTTTTTGTTCGTTCGTTGATCGGTGAATGATTCAGTGAATGATTCTCGTGCAAAAGTGGAGGTGCGACATTGAAGTCATCTCGGCCAGTTGAAAGGTCATTTGGTGAATCTGTGAGTATAATTCGTGTAATTAGTAGTTGAAGTAGCCTGCTTTTAAGGAATGACATTTTCGTTCATAGTAGATAGACATTCCACCCGTGTACGTGCCGAATTTCAATTTTATTTTTGATCCGCTGTTGTTGTCTAGATGGTAACGTTTGTCTGGCACAGCTGTCCATGAAGGATAAGTTGATCTGTTCCAAGAACATCTGTAAAATACTTTTGTACATTCGGGTGCAACGTAGACTTTTCTTGATTAAGGATAAATGTAAGCCTTCCACCATTTTTGGTTCTGGGAGAATCCAGGGGGAACCAAGGTAGCCTGGGGGGAACCTAACCTGGAACCTCCTATCTTCCTACAGGGCATGCGGTGGGATATTTTTTTTTCTACGCTCCCTTTTAACTAAGGCAATACTGTGAAACCCTCAATGATCGATCTGAATGAAATTAAGTAGGTTTATGGAATGATCCATGCCTTCAGAACAACGGTATGTCCGAAAGTCAAGTAGGATCTCCACTTTTCTGCGTATAACTCTTCAAATACAACAGGTATAGAAAAATGTTTTTAACAAAAGATTAACAGTATAACAATCTTCACAAAACTGCTTTGTCAGAATTTTGAAAAAAATTTTTCAAAATTTTTTTTTTCCAAGAATAACTTTTTTTCAGAATTCTGTTAGTAGAGGTTTGTAGCTTTTATCCAACCATTAAACTTTTATTTCAAACATTGTTCTATATCTGCTTTCTTTAAGAGTAGGACCTGAAAACGTGAAGCGCCCGTTTGGCTTGAGACCCTGTGTGTGGGGCCTCAATGAATAAACGGGTAGGAATGAATCATTTATACATTCGTAAAGTTCATCCAGATTGGGGAATAATACTTCCTTGCGGGGGAAGGGTATGTTGCACGCGACGGTACATGTGCGGAACCCGAAATGCCATGACCTCGTAAGAAATACTTGCACTGCTGGAGGGATCGACGTCGTTCTTTCAGGTGAAGGACCATACTGATCTCGGTGATCGGTACTGGTACCACGGATCAGGAAGGATACCGAGGAGGAAGTAAAGGTAGCAGCAGAGGAAGTAGCAGGCTTGGTGAGTTGGGTGAAAATCGATGGCCATCAGCGCCCATGGGCGGCCTCGCGTTTAGAACAAGGAATAGCCCCTCCCAGAAGACCTCGCTCCGGTGGGGCGATTGCTGCCCCCCAAATCCCATCCCTCCATCGTCGTCGGCCGTCTGGAAGGACCATCACCAGGACATGCCGTTGGTACCCGTGTGAGGCTGCCCCCCGCTACTGCGTGACTGTACCCCGCGGGGTCATCAGAGGTACCATCAACATTTTTTCTTATCGGCTTCGCGTGCAGGCTAAAAATAAATCGTCCCCACACAGTTTTATGCACACGCTTTATTTCATTAATTTTTTTCTTTCTTTACTTTCGAAATCCCTGATTTTTATCATTTTGACTATGGTTTGCCTTGATGTAAGCACGAAAGGACCATGTAGCTTCGGTGCACACTGATGTTCTAGCAACTTAAAAGGGTTTTGTAAATAAATGAAATTGTTAAACTCTTCGAACGACCACCCGGATCACTGTCGGACGTAGCTGTAAACTTCTCTATCGATAGGCGCGGCGAGTGACCGAGTCTTCCTCCGCTAACACCCGTCGATTTAATGGTAGAGCCTTGAAACTTTCTGCTTTATTTACATACACGTGGAGAGGCCGTTTTTACGCGAGTAAGGTTACGCGTTTCTTGTGCAACGGCTGGGACAGTATACGTGCAGGGTGAAGCGGGACTAATGGGATTAGAGGGTGAACTCAGCCGAGCGATTTAAATGCCTTCTGGACAGGAACATAGAATTTACGGTTAACTGCACGCGTTAGGCGCCGGCGCATCAAACCGCACCGTTAATTGAGTAGAAAAACGAAATGCAATTTATACAAAGTAATCAAATCTCTTCGTATATAAAACTGAACTCGAAGAATTATTTAAAGAACAGTTTTAAGAAATTCTCAATAATTAGACGATTACCTAGAATAATACCTGCTTACATTTTATCATTTTGTTAAGTTTCAATCACGCCAACCTTTTGTCGAGCTTTTGAGAAGAAAGAATACTGTGTACATTCGGGTGCAAAGTAGGCTTCCACGTGTACAGCCCCACTCCTATCCTCCTATATAAATAACACGAGTGGGGGGACCTCCTTCTCCTACACCAGGGCTCGGAATTTACTGCTCTCTTCCGCCAGGTTTCAGAGGCTATGCCCCTTTTCTCCCATCACTCGTCGTGCCCCGCGAGAGGGCCTTAGTACTCGAGGCACCTCAGGCGCATGCCGCACGAATCGTACCCCATGGGTGATGTGGAAACCTATTATTCGAGTATAGTCCTAATGCGCCCTGAAAAATACATACGACACACGCCTGAGGTGTCTCAAGCACTAAGGCCCACGCGCGGGGCACCGCGAGTGGTGGGAGGAAATGGGCGTAGCCTCTGAATTCCGAGCCCTGTCCTACACCAATGGAAGCCTAAGTTACACGCGAGCGTAATATGCAGAAGATGTCGCCACTTTCGTTTATACGGTCGCTTGTTTCTTATTGAAACGCAGGTATCCGAATTTCCCAAAGTCGGATCGGCCGGCGAACCACCCGAACTTACGTCTACGTCAGTTCGAGTTCACCCAGGTGGACCCGTACTCCCCGAAGATGATCAACTTGGCCGGTCTTGTCTCGATCATTCTCTTCTACGTGCTGATCTTAGCCGTAGGAATATGGGCGGCCAGGAAGAAGGAGGCCGGCAACAACTCCGAGGAGGAAGTCATGCTAGCGGGTCGTTCGATTGGAATGTTCGTCGGTATATTTACCATGACCGCGACTTGGGTCGGAGGTGGTTACATCAACGGCACTGCGGAGGCCATTTACACCAGGGGTCTTGTATGGTGCCAAGCTCCTTTCGGATATGCCCTCAGCCTCGTTTTCGGTGAGTTGATACTACATCGTCGCTATCCCCACCAGTTCTTGGAAACAGAACCTCGGAGTGAGTTCCTTACGTGCAGAGTGAAATTTGAGAACAGTCTTTAACGGCGCGGCACAAGTCAAAGGCTCGAGCCAATATTCAGTTGAATTCGCAGAAGTCACCTCCCCACTTAAGCGTCCGTATTCGGTCCCAACTGCGGATGCTTAAGTGGGCAATACTGTATTTTTAACACGTTCTTCCCGATTAAGACTGTATCTGTTACCCTCGGTCCGAACGTCTTAAATGTATTAATTAAAGTACACGACTGTCTTTCTCTGTTATAGGCGGTATATTCTTCGCGAACAAGATGCGAGAACAGGGGTACATCACGATGTTAGATCCTCTTCAGGATGCGTTTGGCGAACGTATGGGAGGTCTACTGTTTCTTCCTGCCCTGTGCGGCGAGGTCTTCTGGGCCGCAGGTATCCTAGCAGCTTTGGGTGCCACCTTGGCGGTTATCATTGACATGGACCAGGGTTATTCGGTCATTTTGAGCGCTTGCATCGCCATTTTTTACACGCTCTTCGGTGGCCTTTATTCCGTTGCATATACCGACGTTATTCAGCTTTTTTGCATTTTCATTGGGCTGGTAAGTTTAAACAATATCTTAATAATAATATCATATTTTCCTTTTTTCTTTTTTCATCATAATAGCAATTTTTGTATACAGTTTCTTTATCGAAGGTTATCGTGTATTGATTTTATCATCTTCAGTTATCGATAGCTTGCAGTCTGCTCTTCCATGTGGAGAGTGCTTGAAATTTTTCAAACGATAGTAGAGCCTTCATTACTGCTCAAATGAAATATATTAGCAAACTTATCTTCTTATCGCAAACCCATATAGACCACTCATTAGCTGTAATAGGTTTAGGTTAGATTAGTCTGACCTAACTTTACCATGATATAATCGCCACATGGACCACAGGACGAAGATAGCATCATTCTCTTTCATTTAGCTCAACACAAAAGCTTTTCAAAGTGTACCTTTGCAACTTGGTCCTTTCATTTATTACACTCTATCCGCGTTTCATTAACTTTTGATAAGTTGAATGCTGTAGGGGTCGCTGGTGACAAGCTGACAATTTTAATTACAGTGGATGTGCATTCCATTCGCATGGGCGAATCCAAAAGTGGAATCACTCAGTTCCATGGATGTGGATTGGATCGGTGAAGTGGACTCAAAGGAGTACTGGTCATACGTAGATAACGGACTTTTGTTAATATTTGGTGGTATTCCGTGGCAAGTGTACTTCCAACGTGTGCTGTCGTCGAAATCGGCGACCAGGGCTCAGATATTAAGTTACGTGGCTGCGATAGGCTGTATCCTGATGGCCATCCCTCCTGTCCTGATCGGTGCAATCGCCAAAGCGACGCGTAAGTGAAGTTTCTTCAAATTTAATTAGAGTAGACCTTTCTTTATACTGCTCTGGAGTGGGTAGATCTACCGTAGAAAATGTACAGAATACCTGAACCATCTGTACATCTACGAATCGTCCCTCCTTGTTCCTTCCAAGGGTGAGAAAGACGTGTTTCATGGATCCTCGAAGCTAAAGGGGATCGAATTAGACCCGGTTTGCTCGTCACCCCTCCGTTCGAATTCGAAGGCTACTTGACATTTGGTGGTATCGTAGAGAGAGAGGGAACTGCTGGTATTTACAGGGTTCCAGGGCTAAGCGGGTCGGTGTTGTAACGGAAGGGTGTGTGGGCGAAGGGTTCTTTGATATCCCACAGGGTGTACAATAGCGTGGGATTTTGTCACATGACGTTGCCGAGGCGAGGGTGGCAATACCGCTCGTTCACCAACGCGGAATACAATAGAATCACCGGAACTAATGCGACACAATAGGTCAGCATCCTGTATATTTCTCTTCTGTATAGAGAGATAAATGTTTTTTCAGCTGTAGACATTTTTTTAATTTGGGACGAGTCGTTACGTTATGTCCTCAGTAACTGGGTCGTATACACTACTTGAATTTTTACTTTTAGAGCGGGTTTACAAAGGGCAAGTAGACCTTGCCTGCACCTGGGGGCGAGGAAGAGCGATAGGGCCTGCCCTGCGAGCTACCTTCCTTGCCCCTATGTATCGGCGAAGCCTACTGGCCCAGCTACTCGGCCTTATAGGAGCCTATGTCCCTTCCTTCCATCCTGACCAACTAGGCTCGCATTCTTTCAGCTATAATAACAGGACAACATATGAACAATCTGTTGCAGCCTGGAACGAAACTGATTACAAGGGGCCATATCCTCTGACCGTGGATGAAACAAGCATGATCCTACCGATGGTCTTGCAGTATCTGACGCCAGATTTCGTTTCCTTTTTCGGATTAGGCGCAGTATCGGCGGCGGTGATGTCATCGGCCGATAGTAGCATCCTTTCGGCTAGTTCCATGTTCGCCAGAAACGTGTATAAATTGATCTTCCGTCAGAGGGTAAGTGCTGCGTGTTTACGTAGACGGTCCTTCCTTTATTTATCACTTTCATAGCGCGGCATTCATTCAACCATCTCGTGGTCTCGACTGTCGTCATTCTCATTTAACAATCATCATCATCATCATCTTCACCGCAATCACCGTTACTTATCATTCGTCATCGGTATACATTCTTCGAAGCAACATACGTAAGCTGTTGTCTCTTCATCGTTTCTCGGTAAGACAGGTATCGCGACACCTAGGACCATCGGCCATTCCCGGCAAATCTCTAGCTGTTGTCTCGTGAACGGCTAAAATAGACCCTTCGTTCATATACCAACACATTGTTGTTCACTCATACTGGCATCTCGAAGCGATACGACGTCCGGTCCTTGTCTATTACCCATTTCCCCTGAACAGGCGTCGGAAAAAGAGATCATCTGGGTGATGAGACTGGGGATAGGCGTAGTCGGAGTGTTGAGCACGGTGATGGCTCTGACGATACCTTCGATCTACGGACTTTGGTCGATGTGCTCGGACCTGGTCTACGTGATCCTCTTCCCTCAACTGTTGATGGTGGTCCACTTCAAAGATAACTGCAACACTTACGGCAGCCTGTCCGCTTACATAATAGCTTTCTTGGTGAGGGTCAGCGGCGGGGAGCCGTTGTTAGGTCTACCTGCGCTGATCCACTATCCGGGATACGACGAGGAGACCAAGACCCAGACGTTCCCGTTTAGAACGATGGCCATGCTGCTGTCGTTGGTGACGCTGATAGGCGTGTCGTACGGCACGCAGGTGGCCTTCCTGACCGGCAGGGTGGCGCCTGGTTACGATGTCTTCAGGTGCGTCGTCAACATACCGGAAGATGTCGAGAGGGTAGGCCCGGACCCGGCGGAAGGCGAACAAATGGCCGTCCTGGCTGCTGGTGTCGGCAGACTATACGGCAGCAAGGACGAATCGAACGGACGAGTGAATCCTGCGCTCGAGCCGGACTACGACATGGAACCGGGGTACAAAGCACCCGGGATGATGGAGGGCATTGTGGGCGGAGGAGGCGGCGGAGGCGCTGGGGCGCACCTGGTGCCTCACGGACCGAATGTGCCACGACAGCCGCAATCCAGCACCGAGTTCTAATCCCCCTGGTTCCGTGATCGGATGCTGTGACCAACAATAAATGCGGCGGTACAGGTCTGTTCTAGGTTTATTCTTCTAGGATAATTATGGGAGATTTGGCACACCCTTGTTATTTTAAAATAGATCACTCCGGGTTGTTACTTAAAGATCGTTCAGACTAGGTTAGTAACTGGTGAAGGGAGATGACCCAAAGCTTCTGGATACTAACCTATCCCCCTTGCTAGTTATTCACCTAATCTGAACGCTGCTTTGTAGAATAAGGAATTTTCTTTGTTATTTTTCACGATTTTACAATTTTTTTATACTAGTCAAGAAATACTGCTTTACCGAAATAGGTTATGTTCGACGTAGTAGAAGTAAGACAGTATGGCGTCTTTCTCGAGCGTTTGGAGGTTAGGTTTCTCAACTGTGCGCCATCTATCTCATAATTATTCCTTCGTTTCATCATCATCGTCCCTATGCTTTGGAAGAGTTCTCTGTTTCTAGTAAATTAGAACTGACATTCTATCGATAAATTAGAAGCGTGCCTGCTTTCGCTAGTAAATACAGTAAAGATTCAATGAAAGCGGAAAAGATCCGTTCGGTCCCGAGCGTTTCGAATCTTTACTGTTAAATCTTTACGTTTAATCGGTTTTCATTAATTTCTCCTGATTTCTCGCCCACGTCCAAGAAGCTTCGAGCCTAACCAAAGCCAATCTGTTCCAAGTTTCAAACGAATCTTCTTTCGTACATTCGCGTTTATACGTTAGCTACGGTGTCGTGTACCTGCTTGAAGAACGCTCGTTTGTGCTCTTACGTAGTGCAAGCAATAGACGAACAAATATAAAGGACAATTTGGTGAGAGAGAAAGAGATCGAACGAGCGAACAAGGAATCGAAGATTAAATGCAATACTTTATAAGAACCGAAGCTTTCTGGATAGTCGGATCAGATGATTTTCGCCTGTACCGCCAATTAGGCCTAGTAAATAAACCTTGTTTCCTTTTTGAGAAGTATATATATATATGCGATGTCTTCAGGTGCGTCGTGGTATATTATATTATATACGAAAGTATGTTGTATGTATATTTAGAGTTGATCAAACCGCTTGGAGAGGAGTAACGTCTCGATGCATCGACCGAACTGTCCCCCTTTATTATTAAGTAGCTCAGTGATCGTGACGATTTCTCGAGAAAGTATACTACTCGATCGGTTAACGTAATTATTCATTTAGGATGACAGGCTGTTGATCGCGGTTCTTAACCATTCACTGTTAAACAAGTAATTAAAGTAATTAAAAAGTAATTAATATTTTTTAGTATTTAATTTCAATTTGGGTCAAGATTGACACAGCTTACCTTAATAAATTTCTTCTAATTCGTCTGTAAAATTAATAATACATAAATAAAAAAAAACTATCGTTTAAATGTTATGAAGATTTTTCATTGTAAAATTATATAAACGGATCGGTCGTTGCACAGACTCGTTGTGTTTACTATATAGTATATATACATATATATATATAAACATATACACACACACAGACACACAATGTATGATATAATCGGTATTAAAACGAGACGAATGAATTAGCATTGTCGAAAGAAAGATTCCTTTAGACAGACGTACACGTAACACATCCACAAAAGAAGACTAATACCAGTAGCTTTCACCGTAGACACGATGATTGCCCTCCGAACAATGCATACACACAGAAAAGATAACGAAGACTAATATTAGCCATGTTAGTTTTAATCGAGCGATTGTATTGTTTGACGTAGCAAGGGCCATCATGTGTTGATGCCAGTACAATGGCGTTATTGCTCATTGTAGTTGCTCATCCTCATTGTTTATCGAAAGAAATTGAGAGATCGTATACGTACATAACCTCTCAAAAGCATTAGGACACTTGAAAAATTGTTTGATGACTCAATGTGATTTTTATTTTATATTGTTTCAGATATTATTTTCGAAATTTGAAAGGTTAATTTTAGTTACCGTACCGTTGAACAGAGACGAGCATAATAGACTTCCCTAGGGAAAATGGCGATCCAGGGGAATCAGTATTACCACTCTTGTGTAAAGGCTTACTATTAGTATTCTTGCAAGCTAAGTTAACGTGTGGTGATTTTTGAGTATTATAGCGATTGGTAGCACCTCCTTCGCCATTTTCCCTAGGAAAGACTACCATGCTCGGTGCTGTACACATTTTATAGGTGTAGGTCACGATCGACCCAACCACTGCCATTTGAAACAAAATACCAATCCCAGAATTCAAACTTTACAAACAAAAATTTGAATAAGTGAAACTTTCGTGCGTAATTTCAAATGTGTTCTAATACTTTTGAGTGGCACTATAATTGTTAAACGAGTAGTTCCTATTCATTTCTCATATCCCTAAATAACAGCAAACCTGATTCCATCGATTTCGTTAATATTTATTCATGGATACACGACAGATTGAAACGGCACTCTCTGTTTTTCCGAAGAAAGACAACCAGAATAACGCACACAATTATTTCTAAAGCACCGTTTTGAATGAAACCCCTGTATACAGTTATTGTTTCCGAGAAGTAGAATGATAAAGTGATTATTGAGAGAAGCTGGAGATACTATTGTTCTGCACAAAATGTCATCGTAACGAATTAACCTGGCAGTCAGGAAGGATCTTTTTGGTGCGTTTAATTAAAATGACAGGAAGAAGAGAAACGCATATGCATGTTCATCTTCCGAGTATTTTCAAAGGAACTTTCACTCGGGTATTCAGTCGCTCGATTGAGCCAAGTTAATCGCAGACAACGAAAGGAAGAATTATCGTCATTATACTTTCAGTAAAATCATTTTACAGTAGGCATACCGTCTCCTTTTTACGACTAACGGTCGTAAAATGAAGAACAATCGACCGAGAAAAGAGAAACCGAACATTTACTAAATTATCTGAGAACACAGTTTTCTTGCGCTATTCGAATAATCTTTGTTTTCCTTTATTGGTACAATTTTCTATTCGACGACTTTTACTCTTATGATAAGTGGAGCCCATCCTGGGGAGCTCTAGAAGGGCTGGAAGAGGAAGAAACTTAGAAAGCACCACTGCTTTCTCTCTCGGCTCTGTCCGTCACTAATCGGATACTTTCGTAACCATTGGCGTCGACGAAACGCGTGATTACTAAATTTCCTGCACACCCACTAGAAAATTTTCTATTGCATTCTATTTTCTATTTTGCTATTGTAAAAACTGGTGATTTTTGCAGTGATATATAGATATCGTTGAGAAAAATAGAATTCCCCAAGCAGGGTTTGAAGCGGGAACCTAACCTAGTAATCTCCCCAAGATATGTCTTTCCATAATTCCTTTTATTAGGTCTCATACCCTCTTTTATTCCCTGCTATGTCTCACACTACTCTGAATCGCTTTAACAAAAAGATCTTTCCTGCAGAATGTTAGGTTAACCCAACTATTCATTAAATACCTCATCTTTCCTCGAGTGCTGTTCGCAAACATTGCACAAACAGGAACTACTATTGTATCGACGCGTCCATATAGTAGAAACCTGACACATTTGTAGTGTCCGTAAATGTTAATTAAGAAATCGGCTACGATCGCTATGCATATCAACCGATGTGCATTGTAACCAACGATGTAATCTATACATATCATGATGCGTGATCTACGTGTATTAGGTATTTAGCGTGTAAGGTAAGGAAATAAACTAAGAAAATCATAATTAAAAAAAAAAAAGAAACCAAAGACATGTATATACGTATTATTATATATTATAATTATAGCGTTGTTATCCTCTCGTTAAATGGACCGATGAGGGAGGGGGGTGTTAGGTTAGGTACGCAGAATCCGAGGAGCAACTTTTTAGAGTTCCTCGAAACGTTTTTCGAAAATGCAAGTGTGAAAAAGAATGATGAGAATGAAAACGATGGGCTGCCTGAACGCCGAATGGAAAATGGTTCCAGTCGAACTTAGTTGATGATGCTAATGAAAAAAAAAAGTAATCTGTAATATGTTAACAGAACAGCGACGTTCTTCGACTAACTAGCCTGCTTTTCAAACCGAATCGTGTACTTACTGTTACATAACCTTTGTCCTATCTCGCCAGCTTGGGACGTCTACCTATCCATAGAGTATTATTATTATTATGTGTAAAGAAAAAAAAAGAGATGACAAAAGACGCCCAACTTATCCCGTAAGAGTATATCCATGTATATGTATTACGAAAGCGTTATTGTATTATACGATACTATTATACGTGTATAATTGAGAAATTGAACGCGATGTTGATTGTAAATGTTAAAAATAAACAGTGTATAAAAAACAATACTGTGCTTTACTTTTCGACTATGTAGAGTAGGAGGTACGTGTAGCCTGTCCATTGGGCACTGATGGGCAGTCAACTTCAAAATTTTCCAACTTCCATATCTCCAAATTTTTAGATTTAGAAATTTGGAAGTAGGTCAGGAGAAGAAATATTTTGCCAGAAGGGAATCTATTCGATTCCGTAGGTCACTGATATCGATACGCGTTTTTAGCCAAGCCCCGATAGAAATAGAGAGAATTCTTACTTATTTATGTCTTTCCGGTATTCGAGTCGGAGGATCGATAAATTGATCGACTGGCTGCGTCGTTCAGTTAACTTCGGGACCAGCACAATCGTCTCTACAGCCGGTTGTTTTATTCTTACTTCCGAAGGGTAGCCTCGGTGAACTTCCTCAGTCTCGCGAGGTATGTACACTGCCTTTATTCAGTATAGCGACTTTATTAGTACAAAAAAAGCATTTTTACAAAATAAATAAGTTACAGGCTCTGAATGAGGAATGAACGTTGTCTCCCGTCTCAATTTCCCTCCCTTACATTCCCCCACCTCCTTCCGCTATTTGCAGCGGCCATAGTCCATAAGATTCTGTTTCTGTCGATTCGAAGATAAATATTATCGTGTAAGTTGTTCCTGACAGTAAGTAGAAACAAGGTTAGCATAGATCTTCTTATAACCTTCTTCGTACCTCCTTTCTACTAGTTACCAGGAATGCACACTTAAGTTTTCACAAGATGGCGATCAGTGGCGCGTTACGTTCAATCATTTTACTCTGAATGCTTGGGGAGCGACGTCGAGCCCGAGAGGATGACTACCGATTTCTCTTCATTCCTTTTACTGTCAGCAGATGTTCCATTGGATCGATAAATCTTGGTGCGTTGAATGACATTTTCACGTTTCGATTGTAGCACGGAGGACATTGACGCGTTTAGGTTACTTCGATTCGCCCGATGATGCTCGATGACTGATGAAACAAGGTCGAAGGTCGTCGCAAGGGGTGAAGATACCCGGCGATTAATATTGGTAACCTCCGTTGCTAGCGTACCCTTGACCACCTCCGCCACCTCCAGAATAGCCGCCTCCGCCACCTCCAGAGTAGCCACCTCCGCCATTTCCGCCTCCTCCAGAGTAGCCGCCTCCGCCTCCAGAGTACCCACCACCACCTCCGGAGTAGCCACCTCCGCCACCTCCAGAGTAACCACCTCCACCGCCTCCAGAGTAGCCGCCACCGTTGGAATATCCACCGCCGCCGTTCGAGTAACCGCCGCCGCCACCTGAGTAGCCTCCACCACCGCCGGAATAGCCACCTCTACCGCCGCCGCCGCCGTTAGAGTAACCACCTCCGCCTCCAGAATATCCACGTCCGCTAGAATCGAGGCAAAATGAATTTAAACGTGCGGCTACTAGAACCTGCATTCGTCTAATAATCACAGAGCCCCAGAGAATATTTGGTCCCATGGCAAAGGACCTTAAGACCTATATGGGGCCCAGTCTCCCTAGAGGGATAGTCACCTTAGGGCAGGCATGGGCAGCTAGTAGTAAATTGAGCCGGAGCGCTCTCCGGCGCTCCGGAGCTTGTCGGCGAGCTCAAAGCGGAGCGTGAACCGAACCGAGCGGCGGAGAAATATCCCCACTCCGTAGTATCTTTAGGGTACGCAGTCGAAGCATGCATGTGTGACGTTCTCTGTCGAACGCCACACGTTCGTATCGCCTCACCGCCGCAGCTCGATTTCTCCTACAATGCTGCCCCACCACCTCGAAAGAGCGAATCAGTAGAGTAAGCGCGCTCCCAAAACAGTGTCACTGTCAGACGCGCTCTTTGAGCCGGTTTCGTGCCCATGCCTGCCTTAGGGCCTAGACCCATACTATCCCTCGGGGCTCTGTTCAGTTACATGAAAGCACGTCGTGATCGTTACAGTGCTCAATTGCAATTATAATAAATTGGTGAAGATAGTATAAAAATAATGTAAGTCCATTACCCTCCATTGAAACTGCCACCACCGGTGCTAGGTGTACCGTAAGACGAAGATGGTCTTGAGAATCCGCCACCGCCTCCAGTAGGAGCACCATAGCTGGAGGACAGTCCACCGCCGCCGGAACTAGGTGCGCCATAAGACGAGGACAGTGATCCTCCACCTCCACCTCCACGGGACGGGGCACCGTAGCTTGACGAGATTCCGCCACCGAAACCGCCACCGCCACCGAAACCGCCGCCGCCACCGAAACCACCGCCGCCACCGGACGAGGGGGCGCCATAGCTGCTAGAGGGCGCTCCGTAGCTACTCGATGGGGCTCCATAGCTGCTAGAGGGGGCTCCGTAAGAGGAGGAAGGACGACCACCGCCGCCGCCACCACCACCCCCACCACCTCCATTAGGTGCCCCGTAACTAGAGGATGGGGCGCCGAAGCTTCCGCCGCTTCCGCCGCTTCCGCCTCCTATATTCGGTGTCCCATAACTCGTTGATGGTGGTAAATAGCTGCCTGAGACTGGCGCTGTAAACATTTACATAAATTTTTAGAATAATTATGCATCTTTGAAAAATCACAACCTAACCTAACCTAATCTCTTTTCCCTATGTCGCCATTTTCCCTAGGGAAGTCCTCCATGCTTGGTACTGTACGTAACTAGGCAAGTATCGCAATTACTTTAATTAATTAATATAAACGAATTATTTCAAAAAGATTTATGAAGGAAGAATATTATTCATGTTCCGCCTTTTATCCGTGTCGTGCAACGTTAACTAGATCATGAAAGACTTCCGGTTTTGGTGTTTGTGCTGGTCGTTAGTCGGTGAAAGTGTGGGAAATTCCTAAACGAATTCACCTTCGCGATTTCACGTTGTCTTCGCTTGCACATCCGCAGCTTCCATCTTTCAGATTACGGAGGTTAACAGCCACAATCTGTTCGCATTGTTTTTAATTAAGTTCGTGACTGAATCATTCCTCGACGATACTTCATTACCGGAAGAGCGTTTATAATTGAACGTCCGCAGCTTCTATTTCACTTAATAATTCGTTAATCAACGTCCCCTCAATTTATATTTGTCCTAAGAATAATTGTTATTTCGAAAATTGCGTTATGCAATAAACAAATTCTTACAAAATTTTGGTTATTAATTATATATAATTTAAATTAATTACACGTCTGAAAAATTATGAAATTTTACCGCTTAATTATCAGAATATCCAAATTGGAGGATCATAGTGCTATGAAATCATAATTTCTATTGAGAAACCTAATTGCATCATGTAATGTACTTAATTACATACTTATCAATCTGTTCACGATACCAATATAGTAATTACATCAACAGAATCCTATTATTATTTAAGTACTAACGTGCTTTGAATATTTTATAGGTTATATTCAGTCAATATACAGAGCGTTCCAATGTTAATGGTACTTTTAGGAAGGGGGTGATTCAACATATAAAACTTCCTATATTTTTGTCTGTCCTAAGTGAATATACTTCACTTTTTTAACTTTAAGAGGTTAAAATTCTAATTTAAAATATATCACAGTGTAAGATACTGGCGCCATAATTAAAGGGTTAAGATGACCATGTACTTTTATCCAAAAGTGTGCCAGGTTGTTCCAATAGCTTATTCCTGGCTCCTCAACGATTTCTATTTTTTCTTCGCGTCCTGGTTTTTCAATTCCGCGCCCGAGAGAAACTTGCCGCAACGCAGTCGCGTGAAATGTAAGTCTTTCACTTGGTAATGTAGATAGTTTTACCACGTTGAGTTAATCGTCGTATCATAGAACATCGATATCACGTATCGTCCTGATTGCCCATCGACGCTTTCTATTCTTTCCTTTGCTTTCCACTTTTTTCTATGTCGAGCTCCATGGCTACCAAATAGCGTAAAATTATAGAGAAACTCGATCGTGACACTTAAGTGTAATGAGGTGATGGGCAGATCCTGTGCTCGCCCTAGAGTACTGGCGTGCAGGGTGAGTGGAGCGACGAGGTGGGAGGAGTATGAAATTTATAAATTTCCAAATTATCGAATTTGGTAATATGGAAGCTTAGAAATATCAAATCTTCGAATTTATTACTTTTCAAATTTCCAAGTATCCTAATTTTCCATTATTCAAATTTCCAAGTATCCAAGTTTTCAAATTTCCAAATATCCAAATATCCAAATATCTAAATTTCCCAATGACCAAACTTGAAACTTAAATAATTGAAAACCTAAAAATTTATAACCCTCGGTGCCCCGCACTTGCACACCTCTGCTTCGAAGTGTCAACGTATAGCACATATAAAAATAATGTATTTTTTTTAATTCTTACCATCGGCTGAGATGGACTGCCAGAATAGGGCCGTAGTAAGCACGGCCGCGGCCAGGGTGGCCCAGCTCTTTGCGGGCCTCATACTCCCTGACGATTGGTCGACGAAGCTGGAAGGGTGCAGCCGACGCTGATTCACATGCACGAACCACCCCGATCGGACGTAAGAAAACGATCACGTGTAAAAATCAAATGAAATTCAGAAACGTCGAGACGACTTGGTCCGTACGACGCATCCGTAAGATTTCGTCTAACGTGCTTCAAACATCGTCCATGTCGTTTATATAGTAGCTGGTCTTTTGGAGAAAGTCCTCGTGGGAGTGCAAGAGGATGCTATGCTAGACATCATGGGGTGAAAGACACGAACAGTAATAGGGGGGAGGGGGGGGGATAAGGAATCAATGAGGAGGGGGATAGACAGGAGATGCGCCACGTTTGACCCTGGTCAGCTTGTTAACACCTTTTTCTTTTTTAAGCTCCTTCTCTCTTGTGTTCGTCACGAACTTGATGATCTCTTTAAGATGAATCGCCGCCAGACATGTCCTTGATGTCATACTTGATGGAACAATGATCGAGGATGATGGGTAGTTGGTAAGTACCATTTACTCAATGTTTCGTCATTATATTAATATCTTTATGTAAGTTTCGTAACAGTTCAAATGATCGTGCACTTCTCGAAGTATGTCCTCTTTTTTGGCTGATGACGGTTCTTTGGTTAAATTAAGGTCGAGATATAAATTAGAGTTTCTTTCTTTGCATCCTTGTTGTCCCAGTGAAATTTTGAACAGGCGATTATTGGAATCGTGCTTCGAATTTGTTAGATTTAGCAAAAGTTTCTCGTGGGAGGTTTTCGAGCAAGGAAGCACCTGCATTCTTAATAGACGTTTTGCATTTTGAACGATGACATCTGAGACCCTCCATTTCTAGGGAAAATTTAGGCGAATATTATGGAAAAATTTGTTTCTAAAGTTTTAGCAATGTTTAATTAGTATCAGTCATAGAAGGATATTAGTACTAAGTACTTCAGATACTTCTTTGTGAAACTATTTTTATAAGTAATGAAGAGTACTTAAATATTAGATATTGGATACTTGAATACTAGATACTAGATACTAGTTGTTCCAGTTTAAATTAGTATCTGAGGGTACTCTAATTTAATAGAATTAAGCTTCTTTTAAGTACCTCACTTGAGTTAGTACTTTCCCCAAATACTAGATACCAATATTAAATACTTGTAACACTAGTATCCAATATAAAATACTAAATGCTACCAAATTTCTGAAAATCACTCAATTCAATGCAATCCCAGAACGATTGCATTGGAGGAGACTTAAATTTCCTGCACGTTCTGTTTAAAGTGAATTATTATTTTGAATTATGTGAACAGCTTACGAGTTATCGAGTGGAGATAAAAACTTTTCTCACTATTATGAAGCAACAAGATATAATACGAATTACCTGGCAACTGATCAGACCGATAGTTACAGCAGATTTTTTACGCAACGAACAATGTTTTAGTGAAAGCCATAATTCCATTAGATTAGGATTAGGATGCATCAGAGCTGACATACTGCATCAGTGCACACGACTACTGCTGCTTAACCCTTGATCAGCGAACAAGAATCCAGGAGGCTCTGAAAGCATTCTGTAATCATTTCTTTTCAATTTACATTAAATTACCATCAAATTGGCAAGCTGTGGTACGAAGTAAAAATTCCTGTTATGTCAAAATAATATTTATTTTTAAAAATCACCTCATCCATATCGAATTAATGAAACACTGAACCGCCTGGAATTGAATGTTTCATTTTTGTACAGCAATCATTGTTGCAATCAATTGTTCACTGGACGATGAACGCATTCGAATCTGGGCCAAAGTGTTCGTATTACAGTAACGTTGTCATACTCGTCGCATCTTAGCCAGCATTAGCTTAGTTATTGCTACACGAGCAATAATAAATCGTCGATTTAGCAACGTTCTTTCAGCAATCAGTGAGAGCGCACTAGGTGTCGGGAGCATTTCGTGAACACCCACGGTGTACATCGTTGCGGACGCAAGAGGGGGAGAAAACGGAGGAGGTTGCTTCGAACAGGTATCGCTGTTACAGATAGAAAAGTTGTTCGATTTTATCTGAAATCGAATCATTAAACGATAGTGTGCGATCCTTTTATACTCTCTGTCTGTATCCAGGGAAACGACACAAATTGCTTACTCAATTACCGATTACGTCAGTAGAGAATAGTGGTTCTATTATTTTTGTTAAATTCATTGTAATAAACTACCCACTATTTATTTGAAATGAATTAAAAATTTCATTGAATCCTGTTTTTGGAACGGCCTGTATGTAAGTCGCGAAAGGAGTCAATGAATTATATTGTTCTTCCAATTTGCAGCGTCTAAGCAAACGAATGAATTTACTCGGAGTAGATGCAATCGGTCGACGTAGATCATTGAGTAAGAGGGTGAATCGTAGGAGCGATTGGTAATGATACCTCGATTTGCTACGTTTACTGCTACCATTTTGATTCCAGAGTTCCGGAATTCCAGAATTTTAGAGTTCCAAATTTCTAGAATTCCAGAATTTCAAATTTCTAGAATTTTAGAGTTCCAAATTTCTAGAATTCCAGAGTTCTAACTGTTCAGAATTACGAATTTCTAGAATTCTATTGCTTCAAATTTCTAGAGTTCCAAATTTCCAGAATTCCAAATTTCTAGAATTCCAGAATCCCAAAGTTCCAAATTTCTAAAATTCAAAAATTCTAGAATTCCAGAATTCTAGAATCCCAGAGTTCAAAATTTCCAGAATTCTAGATTTCTAGAGTTCCAGAGCTCCTGGTTTCTGGAGTTCCGAATTTCTAAAATTCCAGAATTCCAGAGTTCCAGAATTCTAAAGTTCCCGAGTACCAGATTTCCAGAATTCCAAAATTCCAACCCACCAGTGTTATCTACTAAAACACACAGTTCGGTCATCATTCTCGCACCAACAATGGTGCTGCTCGTTCTGGGTAAGAAAAGCAGGACGACGTCGGTTGCAAGGAAGAAAAAAAGGAAGGCGAAGAGATCGTGGCGATTTAAATCGCACGCAGAGGATTGAGCTAGAGTGTAGTAGGAAGAGCGTTAGATGGAAAGGAGGATAGATTGAAGCGTGGGGTAGGAAAAAGCGAAAGTCATGTCAGACCAATCAGAATGAGCCAGAACGGAGCATTGTGCGCATCTTTGCCCTAGATAATTAATATCCGTTGTTGGTCGTTTTGCCGAACGGTGCATCGCGTTGCCCTCGATTGCCTCATTTCCCCGTCTAACTAATTGATTAAAGGGATTATTATTACGATGCCAAGCAGGATCCTATAGCCTAAGGCCGATCTATTTCGCTCGTCACCGGGCCGGGTTTGACAGCCGACTGTTGCAATACCTGCTTCATTTTTCTACCCCTTTGTCTTCGTCTTTCTATCGTACAACACACATAAATATCATCTTCCACCTGCGTTCACGTTGATCATCTTAAACCATTGAGAATGGATCTTTTCTTTGGAGAAGGAAGACAGGTACTTATTACTTGTATGCACACAATTTCAATCTTGTATCATTTAACATGGAATACTAATATTTATTTTCTTTTGTTTCTGATATTTTGTGGTATTTGTGTAGTATTTAGTATTTCCTATTGGATACCAGTGTTACTAGTATTTTACACTGGTATCTAGTATCTAGTATCTAATGATGGAGTACATTGAGATACTCAACTAGTATTTAATACTGGCAAGTATCACCAGTACTCAGTGCTAGTATTTAATACTAGCAAGTATTACCAGTATTCAGCACTAGTATTTAATATTAGCAAGTATTGTCAGTGCTTAGCACTAGTATTTAATACTGGCAAGTATCACCAGTACTCAGTGCTAGTATTTAATACTAGCAAGTATTACCAGTATTCAGCACTAGTATTTAATATTAGCAAGTATTACTAGTACTCAATACTAATATTTAGTATTCAAGTACTACCGAATACTAAATTAAGTATCTAAGTATCTAAATAGTATATAATAATATTTAATAGTATTTAATATTCAGTATTAGTATCACCGGTATTCAATATTATTAAACAGTATTAATATCACCTATGCAATTGCAATGATTTATTAAAAGAAGAAGGAAGAATTATTTCTGTGTACCTAATTAGAGGTGTCCGAAGATAATTTTATTTCTCTGCTACCTAACGTAGGTTTTATTTAACATCTCGCAGAAAAGGATTGCAGTTGCGGTGATTTATTGAAAAAAGAAGGTAATATTTCCTTCTCGGATTCCTAATGAAAAATGACTGGAAACTGTTTTATTCTTTCTCTTCCTAATGTGCTGCATTTGCTATCTCGCAAAAAATGATTCCACGGATCTCCTTTATTCCAGTCATTGTCTTTTTTTTCTCGGTTTCAACTAAACGATCTAAAAATTATATTTGGCATCAAGAAAAATGACTCTCGTTAAACTGATTACATAGATGCCTTCTGTTTCTTATTGTATAAATATTTTGATTCTTTTGTTAACCACAGAAAAAGATGAAGGAAGAATAAATTTCTTTCAAATTCACGAAGATTAACCTTCCCAGTTTCAATAGGAGTATACTTATTTCGTAGTATATAAATTCTTAGAATACGTTGTTTTTTTGTCACGTCCTCAATTTAATCTCAGGACTGCCAAATAAATGACAAGTCTTAAGAACGATCCATGAAAATTTCCAAGGTGATCCTTTTACTTTCGTGTCTGCGATGTTGCTTAACCTTTCGCTCTGTGAAGTAAGAAACAGTGTCATTAAGGGGGGGTATAAATTACTTCGCTACAATTTCTCTGTAATTACAGGACAAAAGTGAGTGAAGCTACTTATCGACCTTCAACATCTTTAATACCGCGTGAAAACATTGGTTTCCGGTGAAACTTGAAAAAACAATGACATTCTGTTGGCACATCTTCCGCTGAATTATTCTGAACCGTTAAAATAACGAGGAGGGCAGATCGGGTACACACAAGCCATCGGTGATTGATTACTAAGGAGACCGTAAAATCACCATTTCCTCTAACGTTGACAAGAAAAATAAATTTGTTTCCTGAGAATTTCTAAAGTTTTTTTTACGTCACTAATGAAAATATTAGCGATTAATTAATTTTAGAGGATTCAGCAAACGAATCTATGATATTAATTTTTTAACGAATTAATAATTAGACATATTGGGCAAATAAATATAAAATTTCAGAAATGGTCGAAAAGAGTTTTTGAACTAACCTGAATTTTTCATAAAATTTGTAAAGTACAACTAACGTTGAAACAAAGAAACCGAATGTGTATCGGTGTCTCCCTTTCATCTCCGATTCTAGACCATCCACGTGTTTCCTCGTCTCTTTTGAAGCGAGTCGGTGCACCTACAGGCAAGGGGGTTACGACCATCGGAACAATGTCATCGACAGACGGCAAGCTTGTAATTAAATGTCCATCTGAAACGTAACTGCATTCGATCGATACCTACGTTGCATGCTAGTACGGTGAAATGCGTGTGCCACGTGCACGTGCGATGCGGAATTCCAGTCCTTCGATTACATATTATTAACTTGTCCTAGTATTTATGAATTTATGATTATCGTGTAGTAAAATACTGCAGTAAATATTAGGGTAACTAAGAAGGGGGTAGGGTGAAGTACCTGAGCCCCCCCCCCCCCAAGTGAACCCTCATTATCTTAAGATTCTAAACTTTTAGAATTCTAAAATGTCAACACTTGGCACTATTAATAAAGCTAAGAGATTTGCCCCCCTCTTCCTCCCCCTTCGCCCCCCTATAAGAATCCTAAGTATTAACCCAGCAACTGAAATTTTCCCAAAGAAACAAAATTAAAATAATTTGACCTAGTTTAAAATATATTTGTAGGACATCATTTTAGATAAAAATTTCATAAAATCGTAATATATTCCTTAGCTAGGTATAATATGGTTTGTAGCAACCTTATTCATATCGGGGAAATTTCCTTTCTCCTTTGATCTCGTTATCTTTGTAAAACCGGTAGCACCGGATTATCTCATTCCTTTCGTTGATCCATTTAGAGCTAATTAATATTAAACTCATGCACGTACCTAGCAGTGTGCTATAATTATTACTGCCTAAATATATTACCCGGGCAAAAGCATAGAATTATTATTCATATCATTTTCTGCGACAGTTCAATTGTTCTCTTTACTTAATTAATGAAAAGATCGCTATTTCTTTTTAGATACATTTTAGGCTAGGTCACCGACGATCGCCATGTTGTTTTAGATAAATTTTAGGTTAGGTCACCGACGACCGCCATGTTGTTTTAGATAAATTTTAGGTTAGGTCACCAACGACCGCCATGTTTTTTTAGATAAATTTTAGGTTAGGTCACCAACGACCGCCATGACGGTCAAGCTTATTCTTCTAACGGCACATTGGCCGTCGAGTATGACAAGAAACAAGTGTAAAACACGGTAAACATCGATGAACTTTCACTGCAGCATCGTTCAAACAGACAGCAGGTGAATATTACTTTCTTCGAGCATCGCCGGAAGACTGCAGAGAGTCCCAAGGATACAGGAAGCGGCGGAGGATTCGGTGAACGAACCGAATCGAGGAAGAGACCAGGAACGACGTGTCGAAATCACCTCTGACACACATAACTCGCAAACAGTGACGAGATAATTGCACGCAGAGCACGCGCGATTTTTCACAAGCGTGCAACGAACCGGTTGTAATTCCATCGCGAGAAGCGTGACGTGCCTTCGCGATACTCGTTAACACGTACAATGCCTGGAAAAGAAACAAACCTGAACGGACGAGCAACGGACAAAAGATGGACGGCTGAATGGACGAGGAATGGATAGAAAGCGAGCCCGAGCGGACTTAGGCTGACTGGAGGCGTTGAGGAAGCGTGCCGATAGAAAATAATTTTTTAAAATGTTAAAAATTTTTAAATTCCGTATGAAAGGAAACATTGTCCATCTAATGAATTCTGAATAATTCATTTGTTTAATTATGTAAGGAAGTGAGATGTAATTTTCTGCTGGTGTTGCAGAGGATTGCAGCATCGTAAGAAAGATTTTTCCTTGGAAAGTATGCACAAACGGAGAAACCTTCGTGCAAATGGTATCTGTTTACTAATTCCAACAATAAGTCGGAAATCGAAGAATACGTTTCACTTTCTCTGGATTATGAATGAACAGAGAAAGCACGTCATAATTGATAACGCACATATCTGTGTTTAAACATTATTTAGAGTGTGTTATGAACCTTAACTGCAGAAAATTTTCAAAAATCTTTCAATGTTTAATTATAAATTTCAATAATAAGTCAATTAATTGTGAATTAATTTTCATTATATGTTATGAATAATTATTTGCAATTTACATTATCGTTCATAATAAACATCCTCTGATATCGTTTCACGTGAACTGTCGTTATAAATAATCCATACGATGAATTTAACATTGAATGACTGATTAGCATTAACGAAGCTTTCCAAGTACTAATGGCTCACGCTAATCTTCCACGAAACGAGTCTCTGGCTTTTCCAGTTTTACATAAGTAATGATGGTAGACCTACTATAGTGAGAGATTCGATTTTCGATTATCTAGAATTCATTCTAATCCTTGAATAATCTGCTGTCGTTGACCACAAGCTTTCAATAGTACAAAGCACCCTAACCTTCACCTTGTTGTTCATTTTTAACTTAACCTAACCTCTCAAGTCGAAAACGATCAGTTCACTCTACATTATTATAACAAAATAATTAAAATTAAAATGAAGGCTAGAGTATTAAATATAAAAGCAGAATTAAAAAAAAAAATGTTAACTTTGATTTTTCCTATTGTACCATTAGGTACCTAACCCTCTGTATACATTTCCCTCCTCCTTCATCAGACGCCTTCATTATGGTAATTATACTGTTTCAAACAGATTCGATCAATGTAGACGTCGGAATAGTGAATTTCATAATCGTAAGAAAGGTCGTCGTCGCGGTGCACCCTGGTGCACTCGGTTGTTCCTGTCTGACGAGGAGCGTTGGAGGGGCGCGGTAGGCGTGGCTATAAAGGGGTGGAGGGCGTGGTTAGTCGGGATCAATAAAACCACCCAGTGTACCGGCGTTTCGGGGGTGAGTTAGCGGGACCGGAAGGCGAGTAGAGCACCTTCGAAAAGTGCTTTGGGCGGTGGTGGCGCTGAAGTTGAGGAGGAGAGGGCTCGAATGGGTGCATGGACTCCGGAGCAAACCACCATCGATCCTTCTACCTTTCCCCTCTTCACTCTCTGCGATCCTCTCCGAGGTGCTCTCGTCAAAAGTACACCATGGTCTGTGGAATTACACAGGAGACTTCATTCGTACAACGCAGTCACGTGAACGTCTGTACGCGCCGTTCTCTGAACGAGACGACCCGTGAAAACCGTCCTTCCTTTGTGCCTGTCGTTCCTTTGCTCTTACTTCCGCACGATGTACCCTCCTACGCTCCTGTTTTTTTGCAAACTAATCGCTCGCCTCGCTTTTACCAGTTGCACAGGGCGTATCCTTGAATAGGTTGTTCGAAATTTTTACACCCATGGCGAATTTCGTCATTCCATATTGACCAACTTGTCTGGCCTCAACGCAATAGATTTCAGGCAAAATCGTCTAGTCACGCTAGTTTCTTATTGTTACAAAAGCGTGGAACGAAATCAAGATAAACGGGATCATGTGCGTCATCAAAGTTTTATTGTTATTTTTACCATAGGACCTGTCCTTAACCTTCGCCGACCCCTGTTAACCAATAGTTCATGTAACACCTTAGGCATGTACACGTGGGGACAACGTAGGCCTATTTTGATTAACAGTAAATGTATCCACCATTTACACTGCTGGACAAAATTATGAGACATGCTAAAAATTTTCAGGAGAAAATGTTAATATTGTATCTATATTGCATGCAACAGCTGTCCATATCAATAACCTAACCTCCATTAAAGGTTTTGTTCTCCAACGTAACCTAACCTCCCTTAACTCATTTCTTTCGTTTTCTACCATAACCTCTATTTGGAAATTTAAGTATCGCTATAGTTTTGCCTTCAGTCTCGAGAGAAGCTAACCTAGAAATGTGCCAAGTGGTGAAGTACTCCTACGCTTCTTCCTAACTAAAGGAAACCTAAATTGCACCCGACTGTACACACTCGATATGGATTTAGATGACCGTGACTCGTTTCGAATCGATTTCTTCTGGCCTCAAAACAAAGTGTTTCATTTAAGAATAACGCGGTTGGACAACAAAAGTTTGCGATTACGCGTTGCCACATTTGCTAAGCGTTTTTAATCCCAAGTGTACTCTCGGGTCTACTTAAGCTGAAATCATTCTGCGGCTGAAATTAAAGTTTGCATCACGGATAATATAAGAACGGTTGATTACAGGTAATAAATTTTAACGCGGACAAGATATCTGAAATGAAACGCCTCCGCAGCAAAGAGGAGGAGAAATTGTTGAGGAGAGAATTGAAGTCTCCAGAGATTCTGCCAGATCTGGTTAGATTAAAGGGTTGAGAATCACTGATCTGGATAATGGATACATGATAACCAACGAATTTCCATGAAAATTCTCAGGTTATATTAATTTCCATGAGTGTACCGGAGCGTCCATAAAGATAGACCTCGGTCTGTCTGAAAGATTCATCATGCTGCTTAGCTGCTCCCATAAAATGGACGCATACAATGGATAACGACCGTGCAAAATGAAGATCCGAACGTGCCGGCTTAATTAACTTTCACTTTATGGTCGTAAGGAAGGGTCTTCGCACCTATTGCATCAAAAGAGCGGGGGTGTTTCACGGACTAATGAGCCTTGCACACTTTTGATCACCATCAGGCCTTCTGTCTGGAGTAAAGAAGACAACGAGAGAGGAAAAAAAAATGGTATCACGGATGCTCCTGATGATCGATCGAGCTCGAAATTAAATCGTGCGCCGACCAGTTACGAAAACGGTCATTACGACGTATCCCGTTTCGCTAATTCGATAATACCCACATTGCATCGCGACGATGGTAATCATCCGAGGCCGACTAATGGCTTTACGTAATCGTATATAGGTATAAGTTGTTTAAAACAAACATAAGAACCGTATTACCTGGAATTCTGTCTGAGAAGGAAAGAGGACCTTCATTTTGCAATTATTTTCACGTTTACAGCGTCGAAAATAACGTCCAGTCGTAGAACCTCTTACCTAGACTCGAACGTGGTAATACGGGTCGTTAAACTAGTCAATATCCCATTCTGTTGACTATGACGTCTTATGACGCCACGCGGTTCGGTTCAGAGCGTTGCTCGAAAGTTAAGCAATACTGTAAAAGAAGGAAAAGAACATGCCTGACGTCCGATATCATTAAAGAGAGAAAGAGAAAATGATGCCGTTGCATCGAACGATGGCTAACCCCTCGTCTCGACGTCTGCCACCCGCGTGATTCTCACCCACCCTCCTTGCACGACAAGGGATCCCGTGGCTCACGGACTAGATGGAGGGGTCAAAGTTATGGTGGAGATGAAACGAGTCCCTCTGTTTGATCCGCAAACACTGTAATTGCCTAGAATATTGTATTAGGTACGCCGTGATGGATAACGGGGGTGGCGAATGCACGGAGGTGGCATGAAAACATAGACAACGTACAGTTTCGCAGGCACCCTGGCGTGCTACGAATAAACTGGAACAATAATTTATTTTAGCTAAGGAAACTTTAGCCATACCATGCTTGGCTGTATCTGGCAGGTACGTTGAAAGAGAATTCTATGCTTTTAGCATCGCCATGGATATCTTTTATTTTCATCCCCTTCCACTCCCCTCTGGTCAGCTGACACTTGCCACTCCTTTTGTTGCCTTCTTCTATCACCATTCTTCAGAATGTGTTGTTATTCAATTCTTCAAAACAGATTGTAGTTACATAAATAACCGGTTTGCTGTCTTTTTTAGGATACCATTTAGGTCCTCTTCGGGTTCATAATAATTATCCCAGATATTGTTCTTCATAATTCATCAAAAGAGCATTTTCGAAGCAACAGTACCTCGTTTTCGACTTAACGGCTAATACAGCAAAGGAATATTGCAAAAGGCTTCGTATCCTACGGTTTGGTAGAAAGTCAACTCGGTTCTGTAATTTAAATTCTACGATTTACAAGTCAAATGCAGTCGTCACTTTAGTGTGCAAATTGCAGTTATCGTAATTGCAGGTTTGAAAGTGTTTTAAACGACAGCACGCGCTTTATTTCACTGAATTTTCCAATTTTATAAAGATCTGGAGGTTATGTTAGATTTCGAATAACGCCACCATTTTGTAATATGTCTACCTTCCGAAAATTGATAATCACCTAACCTAACCTCTCTTAACTCCAATTTACCATAACCTGAATTTGATAAATGTATTAGGAAAATAACAAAGTGCATAATTCTTAATTGTTTTAAAAATACAATATAAATCTCAATGATAGTTCATACGATCCTTAATGGACAAACAGAATTAAATTAATCGACAGAAATAATATTGTATTTATGTGTGTATATTTGAACATTTCTCTAAGGGGAGTCACAAGATTGTATATTTTAAACATTTCATTGAATGTAAATAGATACACTTCCTGATCGAATTGAATTGTTTCCTTTCAATCTCATCTGAAATGGCCATCATCAAAGGGAACACGTTCAAAACGTGACGTCAAGAAAGTCTGAGCTGGATTTCGAATCCTTTGTCTATTAACATTCATTCGACACAATTATTTCCCTTTTAAGTACTTCCTTATGGATTCTTGTTATTATTATATACACAAATCTGATTCTTAACCAGGAAACAGGATATTAATGAAAAGACCTCGATCGCTGAGATTCAACCAGATTATGTTTCCTTCGTTTCTTTTCGCTCTAACGAGATTTCGCGAGAGATTTGCCACTGTGTCGTTCGGATCGAGGCGAAAGTGAATTCGATCGTACAGAAGCGAATTACACGGGCTGTTCGGTCCACGTCGTCCTCCTACGTCTGCTCGTTTCCTTCTCCACTTGCCTCGTTGCGGAATTTCGCGCTGAGATACGTGACTCGACAACCCCTCGGGAAGAAAGTAAAGGCGAGCTCTGTCGTTTGAAAGTAAAACTTACGAGCCGTGCGTTTCACCACTACGCATTTTGAATGTTTAAGTAAGTCTCAGATTTTTCTCTACGATTACGTTAACCTGCACAGGTCAAATAGAGGTGAATGTCGCTCCAGATTGGTAAAATATTCAAAAAGATGGAGTTTGAATAACTTTTATAGGAATAAATGAAAATAATATGAAGTACAGTATTGAATTAAAATTGGGGCCCTCTCCATGGTCCGCCAACCGAGGTTCAATAAAATTGCTTTACAATGAAATCTTCTAAATATATAATCTTGTTTAATTTGATAATTATATTGCAATAATGTTTTAATTTTTAACTAGGCTGATATTTTTGTAATAAACTGTAGGGAACTTATTTTTATTTTCTACTGTACTCTCATCCAAGAACTTGTCACTTGTTACTACCGATTCCTGCAACACGCTTACAAACAACACAATACACTTGTTAGCTATTTAATTCGACAGCAATTAGATGCCCGATTCTTAATCCTAATCTCTGTATCTCTTTCTTCAGTGTTCACTCGTTAACGCGAACCGCTTCCCCTGAAACGTGACTTTCAAAGTATGCACATAAATCTCGGTATAATTACACATTGTACCATTAACATCGTTAAACGTCGGTTTCTCAGCATGATTTCACTCAAGATCCCGGTTATAAAACGTCTGGATCTTGTTGTGATCGGAGGTAGAACAACAAAGGCTATTCTTCATTAATGCTCTTGCTATTAAGCACTCTTGCAAAGTGATTTGGATTATTAGAAAAAATTTTTCTAAGAAAGATTTTCATTCACTTTCTCGATCACAATGACCCAAAATTCAATGAGAGTTCGATAATTCCCTGGGGGAACCCTTCTGAAAAACAGGGAATTATCGAGTATCTCTTTCAAATAATAATTTTGGCAATTTTTAATTTTTTTTTTGTTTGCTCGAACATTCTGAAGCTTTCGACGCAAATTTAGTCAATAACGATTTCCTGTTCCTGGGTTATAGATTTAATCAATTAACAATAGGAGTTGTACATAATAGGCCATTTTCGAGGAATGTTTGATAATTTCTATAGGACAAAGGATTCGCAATCAGGTATTGAATGCTCTTATCCAAAGCTCATCCCATTTGCCCTTCGAGCTTTTGTCATTTTCCGTCGAAATGTAACATTAAATTACGACTCTGGACACGGATATTAAAACGTAACAGTGAATTAATTATCGGGCATTGTTGATGTCACGTGTTCCTTTGACGATAGCTTCTCGTGCCTCGACATGTGAATCAAAACGAAATTGAATTTGAAAGGAAACCAACGAGGAAGTATTCTCCCCTTCGTCTTCAAAGGAAGATACAAAACAATAAATAAGTTTATTTTAAGATATGAATGTATGCAAATAAATGATTTGTTGATCAACAAAAGATTATAAAAAGTAATATTTTATGGATTTTTTAAATAATATGTTTCATACGAACAAAATTTTTCATTTATAATTAGAATTTCTGAAAATTTTGACGATAACTGTTCAGGAAGACCGACACTGTTCATCTATTACTGGAAACTTCAACGAACGAGAACAGAGTGCTGTGTGGCAATAGGAATCTCCACCAGTATCCATCTTTAGAAGTTTCCAGAAGTAAATCGATTCATCGAAATCTTTCTATATATTCCTGAGTCGAGATATAAAATCACTTGACCGAATTTCATCGATACAGTGTTTGCTGGGCACTCTAGCCAACCAGAAATATCCAAGTTATTTATCAATCATTCTTGGTAGTACAAACGAAAATAATAATTGTAGATATATATAAAACTGTTTTTAAGAAAAAAAGCTTGAGGTTATGTTCATTTTTTATATAAGAAATAGGTTATATTTATTTAATAAATTGTGGAATAATTTATTAATTTTTTAAGCAAGTGATATTTGCAAAAGGTAGATCAAAGAAAACTGGTAGATTCATCAGAAACCCTAACCTAACCTATAAAATGATCCACCCTAACAATGGCTACGCCATAATTGCAGCACCAATCTAATAAACAATAAGAACAATTTTTATTACGAATATTTCCCTAAAAAAAATGAAATTCTGAAGATCATTGGTATTTAGACCTATTAGAGGAGAATCCCCCTTCGAGTAGAAGCGTCGAAGAGTACTATCCGACGAGGCTTTGACGATGTACACCACGTTCGAGAACCCCTTTTCCTCGACGTAACCAGCAGGCCAGAGTCGTACAGGTGAAGCTCATATCGACCTGCCGCCAGAAATACCGCGCAGCATCGACCGTTGTCGTTATACCTGGTGTTCTTCCTCCTACCCCGGGGCCGTGCCACCCCTGAACCCTCCGGAACCGGCCGAAGGTGCGAGCCGCGGTTAGCGGGGAGATATGCGGATAGTTTGTATGCTACGGTAGAGGGTTTGGGGGCTGACGCACAGCGAACGGTGCCGTGGCCAATCCCTGGATCCTGGAAACCGCGGCTGCGCCCTGTCACAATTTCCTCCTCGGCTGCGGGGATCATGGGGACGGGAAGAGGGTGCTGTACAACACGGTGGCGGGGAGGACTTCGAGGGCAGACGTTCCAAAGCCACCCCAACGGAGAGACACGCCGAGACACCCCTGCCATCGGGAGCCCTTCGGTCTCAGTAAGTAACTTCAACGACCTCTTTGAATTCCCTTTTTTTTCACTTTTTCAACATCTTCGAAATATCTTAGAATCCCTTTTGAAACACTTCCTTGTACGTTGGACCACGATTTTATGTAAGAAAAATGATCGATTCCTGGTCAGAACTGTTGAGATCACTGAGCTAGGAGAGATGTCTATTGATTTTTGAAAGAAAAATTTGCTCTTTTTTTATATTATTCACACGGCCGAGGTGGTTGCGTAATCCCAAAGAGTGTACGAGTGCGATGATGGAAAGGTAGAACTATTTTCGTAGAATAACGGAGGATCGCTTTGTATAAAGTAAATGATAGGTTAGGAATACAGCCCGGTAAAAAATGGGAAATTACCTTGGGAAGTCACGCATATGTATAATATACAGTCTGAAACGTGTTATAGATAGATGTAGAAAACCTAAATATAGATTGCACAGTGGTAACTCGCGCATATAAGATAATGATGCCGGTTCGTAGGAATCATGTCGATTCCTGAAGATGAAGCTTTGTTATAGTTGGGCAACTTTCTGATCGCATACCTACGGTGTTTCTGGTGTTACAGGCTCGGTTACGAATTCGGCCGAAAAGGTGGAGGGCCCAGGGACGCAAGAGGTTAAGGAGTCGTTGAACGACTCAAAGAACCAGGAGAGAACGGACGTGTCGTCGACACTGAGTAATCTGTTTGCCGGACTTCCGAATTTGGCGGGTCCCCAACGCCTCGCCAATTCCCTCAGGCAGAAATTCGCCAATAACTCTGGTAAGTTAACGAATTCCCTGCTTCGCTCCGTGGCGTTCCCCTCGTCCTGGAACCTAGCCGCGCCTCCTATAGAGGTTCGTTACGATCGTTGACAAAGTTACGGTTCCCTGCACGCCGACCAGTCATCGTAATTAATAAACGAGGGTGCCGACGCGTACGCGTGTACGGACGTCACAGTTTACCAACGATCGTTTCATGGAAATAATTGATCCGACAGACGGGACAGCACGATATTTGTTAGGATTGAGGACAAGACGTTGCTCGAGAACCGGTTCACTCGAAGTTGGATTCGTTAAATAATTAGCAGGAGACCAGTTTATAGTAGTAAAGCCGTACACCATCCATAACACGACCTTCACCCTCGTTTCGCCGACGAGACTCGGTGTTTTTATCTCTCGTAACACGATACGCAACCAGCCAGACATAGGTAGCTAGGGTACAGATCGTGCCGCCTTATCGAGGGGGAGCCTCCACCCGGTGTCATGTTCACTTCTATACCCGCTAGAAACAACCGAGGAATCGACTACATGCTGTGTTTGTATTGCCGTTTACGGAAGTGAAAAGTTCTCATCGGACAAGGATGAACTCGTCCAGAAGATGCGGACGCGATGGAACGTTGCGTCGCGTCGCGTCGCGTCGGGGTGGGATGAACGGATAAGCGCCGATCAGGCCGGGTCAGGGCTCCCCTTTCAAATTCTTCATTGGGCCGTTGTTTAAAAACAATAAATATCTGAGGTAGCAGCTTAGCGATGAAAGGGAATTGAAAAATATAAAAATCGTGTCAGGGTTTCGGGAGCTAACCGTGCCAACTCGGTGATCTGTTGTAGGTTATACCCGGCCTGGCCTGATGCGCGCCGCCCAAATCGCGACGATCTCTTCGTCACGGTCGCACCCAAGGTCGCACGAAGTGATCGCGTTTAGTTTATCGCATTAGATCCTGGAAGAGGATCCTGTTCTATCGTAAACCCGAGTGATCATCTAAAGCGACCACCATGACGAGCATACCGCCGATATTCAAGATCGACCTGAACGAGCTCAAGGAGCTCGTCTGGACAAAAGTGCAGGAGCCGAAAGCTCAACGCAAGCTAGTCCTAGTCATTGTCTCGATAGCGCTGCTGCTAGATAACATGTTGTACATGGTGATCGTGCCGATCATACCCGACTACCTGAGGTACATCGGTGCGTTCGACGATGACGAGAAGGACGACCTGAACGCCACGATCGCGCCTGGTCATCATGGTCAAGATTCAGCCACGGGAGTGCTGTTCGCATCGAAAGCGATCGTTCAGCTGATGGTCAATCCATTTTCGGGCGCACTGATCGACAGAATCGGTTACGACATACCCATGATGATAGGGCTATGCATAATGTTCCTGTCGACCGCTGTCTTCGCCTGTGGCAGAAGTTACGGCGTGTTGTTCTTCGCCCGGAGTCTTCAAGGAGTCGGTTCCGCATTCGCGGACACCAGCGGTCTGGCCATGATCGCCGATCGTTACACGGAAGAGGGAGAACGCTCGAAAGCCCTCGGTATCGCGCTGGCCTTCATCAGTTTCGGCTGCCTCGTGGCACCGCCATTTGGCGGAGCGCTATATCAGTTCGCGGGCAAGGAGGTGCCCTTCCTGATACTCGCTTTCATCAGCTTGGCCGATGGATTTATGCTACTGTTGGTGATGAAGCCGCTGAAGGAACAAATGAAGGAGAGTCAACAGGCACGGCCGCCTACTATACCCATCTGGCGTCTGCTCATGGATCCTTACATCGCCGTGTGCGCCGGTGCTTTGATGATGTCGAACGTCGCGCTGGCCTTTCTGGAACCCACGATCTCGATATGGATGGAGGACAACATCACTCACGACAATTGGAAGATGGGGATGATTTGGCTACCTGCGTTCTTCCCGCATGTGTTCGGCGTCATAATCACCGTCAAGATGGCCAAACAGTACCCCCAGCACCAGTGGCTGATAGCTGCCTCCGGTCTCGCGTTGGAAGGCTTTTGTTGCTTCATAATACCCTTCTGTACCGGCTACAAGGTCCTCATGATCCCCTTGTGCGGTATCTGCTTCGGCATAGCGCTCATCGACACCGCTCTGCTGCCAACATTGGGCTACCTCGTGGACGTGAGATACGTCTCCGTCTACGGTAGCATCTACGCCATAGCTGACATCTCGTACAGCGTGGCATACGCAGTAGGCCCGATAATAGCCGGCGGCGTGGTGGAGGCCATCGGCTTCACCGCTCTGAACGTTGGCATAGCCTTCTCCAATCTACTTTACGCGCCTGTGCTCATGTACCTGAGACACATTTACGATTTCAAACCGTTCCAAGACGAAGCGGACGTCCTAATGCAAGATCCGCCCGACAAGGAGTACCAGACGTACGTGCTGCAGGAGCAGAGGCCGCTCTCGGGGGAGGTGGGCAACCACCTGAATCAAACCCGTATGGAGACGAGCCTCGATCAAGGTTATGATCAGAATTATCAAAGCGGGCAGGGTTACGATCAGAGTGGATACGGGCAGAATATTAATGCCTCCGGATACAGTCAAGCCCCCGCCGGGTACGAGCAGCCGCCCATGTACGATCAGCAAACCAACTACAGTCAACAGTCGACGGGCTACGGTCAGCAGAGGGCAAGCTACGGACAGGAGCCGCAGACGGCAGGTCAGATGGACGTGAATCCGTTCAGAAGACCTACCGCCGATCAGCAGCAACCAGCCGGTGATAGTAATCCCTTTAGACAAGGAATGTACTAACGCGCCATCTGAAACTGTGCACACCGGGTATTCGTGTTGGTTCAGGATTCAAACAGGACACACGAATATCACGAAACAGTCTTCGAGCTAGGCTTCCACTTATCAGGATTATTTCTGTTGCACGCCGTACCTCTGGTGATCAACGTTTGCCTTTCGTTTCCCGTGAAGTGACCGTGTTTTTCAAGGTTATGTTCGTGCTGCCTTCTTTCAGAAGGCCAGCGTCCAGGAATCTGATGAAATTAGTGCTCTCAGTTCGTTTTTCTTTGAAAATTTGTGTTTCTCAATTGTGAAGTAACCTTATTTGCAATCTTTTGGATTTATAATCTTCTCAGTTTGTGCTTAGAGTGTCTGTATTTTAGTGTATTAATTACTTGAAGCAAATTTGTCATGTCATTTTTCGTGCAAACGGCGAGGAACGCGTCAGCGACGAGAAACTTCTAACGATAATCGTCGTTCACGACGGAAGAAAGATCGTCGAAGAGAGATACAGTGATCCAAGAAGGGAGAGAACGTGAAAGTTTCTTTCGCCATCTGGTGGATGAAAGTAGAAGTAAAAATAACCTAATTCGCGACGGAGGCTTCTCCTCAGCAAAGACCTTTGCTCGCGGATTGCCAAAATCATCGGCAAAATCTTTCGTTTTTATCCGTTTCGTTTGCATTCCATTGCTGAACCGAAGTACCATATCATTAATTAAGGCGTCGAGTTATATAGCTGTTGAGGCTTTCGTATAGATAATAATTGTATAGAAAAAATGTGTACGGCAACGAACCTTTTCTTTCAGCCGTGACTATTAACGAGTAAACATATCATTGTTAATTAATTTCATCTACCGTTGTTGATAGATTGAGCATTAATTTTTTCATTAGTCATCCATAGTAAATGTTCAATGAAATGCAATTAGTTAACCAAAGTTCTAATCACCTTTGGTTAAATTAATGACACTTCATTATGGAACAACCTGTATATGAGAGGTTAAGTTGTATCAATTACGTTATACCGTTTGAATTCGAATTTTATACAGTTTGATATTTATAATTCACCGTTTAGTCGCGAATTCCCTAACCACCTGTTTAGTAACTCGTCCATCCACGATGAGGCAATACTAAATCGTACCCTTATAACTAGATAAGTACGCTGAGCCCTACATATCTGTATTTTTATGAACCTAGTTTTCTATGTAGCCAGAAAAAGTCTCGTTTCTTTGGTTCGCGAAGAAAATCGTGCAATATTTAAATAAATACATAGGACATGTATATTTCTATATGTATGTACATATCTATACGCATACGAAACTATTATCATGTGCCAGCGACTCGCAACTGAAAGCTTCACGAATTATTCTGAAGCTGTTCTGCAAGGAAACACTGTTCAACGAAAGGTAGCGTACTCAATTGTCAAGTTTTCATTTCCTTTAAACAAAAATTGATCCACGTCTTCGTCGTGTTTCGTCGGAATATAAACTCGTTAAAAAAAGTTGCTGGAAAGGTGTGCGCGATTGAAAAATTTCGGGTCAATTGAGAGGAGCTCAGGAGGCCTGAAAATGTCCACGATGTTGACATTGTATTGTGCCGGAGACAAAGGTTAAGAAGAAAGTTCTAAAATATATAGGAAAGATTGTACGCCTCAAAAGAAATCGAAAAGTCCTTTACCATTTTTTCATCCGTGTCTTCGTTCCGGAGATATAAGCGATCAAAGATTAGAAATTCCGCCATTGATGTGGCATGCTTAGATCTCGCTGGTTGGACGAACAGCTGATCACGTGAGCGCAGGTACCTGCGCGCGCATCATAATTTAATCGCTTATATCTTTAAAACGAAGCTACAGATCACAAAATGGTAAAGGAACTTTCAGTTAGTTATTTCGTGAATAATCTATAGTCTTAAAGGCGTATTTTAACAACCAAGCAATTTACAATGAAACATCGAGGATAAACAAATTCTGGACTCTACTCTTGTCCTTCGAAATCATCGCGAGTGCTTTGAGTTTACAGTGCCTGAACTCTTCAAGTTTGTACCCCTTCCCTGTAATACAGTCGTTAGGTACGTACAGTACCGAGCATGGAGGTTTCCCTAGGGAAAATGGCGATGTAGAAAGAGGTTGCATTCGCAAGCAAACGTGTACTTTAGAAAATTTTATTGCTTGTCGAGTTTCTAGCGTTCTAATAAGAGATAGTAACTCTTGAGTGTTAAAGCAAATGGTGGAACTTTCTTCCCTTATGTCGCCATCTTCCCTAGGGAAACCTACTCTGCTCGGCATTGTACTTTAGGCATATTTATATACAAAGTAGGCGAACGCAGTTTTTTCGTTTCTTTGCAGCGAATAAGATGGTTATATACGCGTATGATCTATGAGCTGGCCTCTATTAATAACGATCTTAGCTCGTTAATGGTTGATCGAATTTCAACGTGCCTTTTGCCGATAGTTATCTCGCACGAATAGTTGTTTTATTTGGACAGCTGATCACGAGATAATTAATTTTTTTAAATGTTTTATTTTTCTTTCCATAAGAAATTGTTTAACATGAGATCAGCTGATCCAATAAGATGGCGTCCAACAATTAAACATCCAATATTTAATAGCTTATATTTAAAAAACGAAGCAACATTTTGCAAAATGGTAAAGGACTTTTTGATTTCTTTGGTCACAATGTAACCACCTATTTTGTATCGTTGAAAATGGAAGATAACTATTGTGCAAGGCGTTGTATGTACCTATATCGCAAATTATATCACAAATATACATATACATATATAAATATATATATATATACCCACGTATACGTATTATCGCGTACACTCGTAGCTTCTTTTGTCTCTTGTAAATACGTTATATTTGCGCGAGTTACAAAAAAAGAAGAAAATGAACAGTGATCTCTTCGTTTTCCATACGAGGGACCTGCGTATACATACATCATATCTATATGTATTATACCGTTTGTGTGTGGTGCGATTTAGATATAAACACGCACGTAGAAAAAAGGAGGCCGAGAGAAAGATGAATAAAACTAATATTCGCGACGAAATTTGAGAAAATCTTTCGTGGAATAACAATGGAGGTTTCGTTAGGAGTATGCTAAAGTTTAGGTTAGTTCCCTAACCTATAAACCTAACTTTACGTTATTCTTTTTTTTGTTAGAAACTTAGAACAAATTAATTACTTTCTTCTTATTTTTACGTAATAAAGTATAAATCAAAGTATTTATCCTTAATTTCTATATGGATCCTGACCTCTTTATGCGCAAAAAGGCGGGAATTTTGGTTACGCGTTAGAAACATTAGGACTTCTGCATACACCTAATAATACTTTGCCATATTTTTCTCTGAATATCGTGTTTTCAGTACACTTTCTTTACGTATGATCATCAGGAATTTATTAAATTGAAAATTTACACATCAGGAGGGAGTATTTGTATCAAAAACGAAACGCTTTGGAAAACTATATCAGGAACCCTGGCTCTTCTGCTTTTACCCAGACTCAAAACTATCCACTCTCTTGCAATTTTATTTTCAATTTAACGCTGAACCGCTGTTTTTGCTCAAAGTGTAACCACAAAGAGTGCAGTATTATTATCCTTGCGTCGGATCTGATACAAAGAATCCTTGAAATTGCTATCTTCGTGACTGCATTGAAATTATGAAGAAAAATAAAAAAAAGTAACACACTAGCACTTATGGCGTGCATATACACGAAATCACTGACAAATACTTGTGTACTCTATACTTGACGATGGCATACACAGCAGAACACGCATGTATGTATGTATATTTAATGAAATCAAGTACCGAACTGCGTATGTACTTAAAACCTACAATACTGTAATGTTGTTGAACCGGTTATTAAAGATGTCATTGTTACCGAAGGATATCACGAGTTGTATTCTATTTAACATTTAACATACCAGAACTCATTGAGCCTAAAGTTATCCTATGATGCTGGGTCATTCGGGATATAGGGGGTTTTCCTACCTTTCAGGTAGGACCTAATGAAAAAGCAAGTATAATGCAAACGTGGGTAGTGGAGGGGAAGGGAACGCATCTATGGGATGTCTGCGGGGTCCAGTGTCAACCTAACCCCATCAAAGTGTAATAATATTTATATTAGGGTGAGTCTGAGAGGGTAGAGACATTGTTGGGGTTGGAGAAGCATCGAAGGGGTGGCGGGCTACCCTGCGATGTCCTGGAAACTCCCCAGTACATTACCACTGCTCGTTTACTATTCCAGATATCGATCTAACTGGTAATTAAATTTGAATAATGTCCATGATATCGATCATTCTCACCTGTCAATCTATTTCCTCAAATTCTAACCTCTCTGTTTGCCATTCAAAATAATAATTTTCTATTAATTATTTGTGACGCCGGTCATCACTGACCCCCCACAGTATTCAACGCGTCGATATTGTATGGAGGTAAAGGCGCGTGAGGGTCTGAACGGACCCGTTCACCCAGAAGCAGGCTATTGTTTGAGTTATGGTTGCATGCTGTCCTACATTATTCGCGTACACGTTTAAGACACGAATATTGATCTGTCCCTATTTTTACCCGGTACTTTGCGACCGAGATTTAAGTTGAATTTCGTGGAACAAACGAAATTTCTGGCTGACTCTTAAACATTCACCTGACGCTTAATCCTGTTGTTGTATAACGTTTTCGTTGAGGAAAATTTAACGCGTTGTGATCGAATATCGTAGATCTACGCCCTGTGCGACGAACCGTAGATCTACGACCTTAGTTAAGCATAGTTTCTTCTGAAACGTTTCATCATTCTATACCATACAAGAATTTCAGATCGTAACCTAACCTTACTTTAAGTAACCATTTTGTCACCTTATCTTTTGTCTTGAAATTTGGTGTTAATAAATATTAGCACAAGAATTTTTCAGTTTATCGAGCGGGTTTGGTTGTGCGTAACGTCCGTATTGATTCTCTTCAGAAACAGTGAAGGCATCGCGCCAACGTTCGCGGAGATTTCAACGAACTCCCCGACGATTTCAATGAATTGGTTAGATACACCATCAGCTAAAAATACGAAACGCAGGATAAAAATATAATTTATCAATGACATTTTTCATTTTCAGTAGCTTATTATATTTATCCGTTTTGTTTTTATACCAAAAGCAAGATATAAAGTGTAAATACGTGGGAAGCCGCCATTTTCCATAAGTAAAATTTCAACTCTCTGATTGGTTTCTTGGTTAAGGGGTTCACTCGACTGAAAGCAAGGAAAGCGCGCGCAATTTGAAATGCATTTTCGAATACTTCTTATAATAAATGATTAGCAAGTTTCTTATATGGTTATTTAGAATTTTACGTCCATGATCTGATAACAAAAAAGGTGAATATATTATCAAATATAATTTGCTTGATCCAGTCCCGCATGTCTCGTACAATTAATAAAAATGACTTATTGCAGTCACCATTAATTTTATAGATGATATCGCACTAAAGTGTCAAGGGTTATCAAAACAGTCTAGATAATCGCATTAATGATTGCTGAAAACGATGACAAGGCCAGAGTAACGGTATTGCGGGTAACACGAAACGCGCTGGTAATCCCTAGATCCGATTATTCGCCTCATCGGTCCTCGACAATGCCAACCTGCAATCCCCTATGTTCAATCAATGTTTCTTTTGCCACCATCAACATCTCCCTTTCGTTCCCGTCATATTCTTATGTGTATTGGTTACACCTGACAGTCATTAAACATAGAAGCACATCAAGGTTATTCGTTCTTAATTAAAAACTTCGATGGTCACTTTTTATGTCATTAAAGGTTAGTAATTTGGAAGTTGGTAATTTAAAGATTACTAGTGGTGGCCATTTTCCCTAAAAAAGTCTACTATGCTCGCTACTGTACAACATGTCGACGATTTGTCATATTTGCAGCGCTTCTTTCATCTTTACCAACCCTCTTTCCTTTTCTAGTGTAGAGGGCACATCGAAAGACGTACGTGTGACAAATCGCACGATAGGCGACCACCATTATCAGAACCTAACCCCTATTTCCCTCCGACATCCTTCTCGAGAATCGATGTGTCCACGATAAAATATCGAACAAACGCTTTTGAATTGTTGGCGGACAGAAAAAATTGATAGAGGTGGAGAAATAATTGAACACTTGAAGAGGTCAATTCACCCTAACCTATTCAAAAATACCGTGTCCAGTTCGTCTTTTAAAAAGACTATACATAGGACTATATTTATAGCAAGACTATAAAATTTTCTTTGAATCTATATAACGAACAAATTGTTTATTAACAATTTTTAAGTAAGCACCACTCCATTCGATAATATTTTGTCGTATTGATGACAATTTTGGGATTCTTCGTTGGTACGTCCCTGTTACACGTTGCGGCTGAGAAACTTGCTAATTAAAGCTAACGGACGATCAAAGGAGACAGGAATCAGGAGATCAACAAGTTAAAACGCGTAACTCAATCACGAAACACCGACAGCCTTACATCCTTATGGCTTTCTTCGCACCCTCCTGGAATGCCTGGCTGTCGCTTCGAATCTTGTCAAGAAGGTCTCGAAAGGCCTACTGTCAATTAATCGTGCCTGGCCAATCTCGAAGGGTGCCTTGAATCGTATAAGGGCAACGACCACGCGCTACAACCTAATTCACCTCGATGTAGGACCATCACCCCTACGGTTCCTTTCGAATGTCCGGCATCCCGTGAATCCGATTTGCTGCCTCGTTTGTCTTTCAGACGCGTTTCCCTGATATGCCATATTCATTGACGAATATTGTAATTTCAAAAAAGCACCGAGGCGTCTGGAATTCGAACATAACCTCAAAATGGTATTTTTGGAAAATTAAATGCTGTATACAATTTTATTAAATTTAGAAAATTGGATGCTATCTGTTAAATATTGACATGCCATCTTGATTGAATTTTAAATAAGTAATGGGGCAAACATAACCTCAAAATAGATCTTTCAAAAAATGAAATGCTGTGCTATTCAATTTGGTTTAATTTGTTTATTGCAATAAATATCATTAAATTTTACCATTCACGTTCTTTGAGGTTAGGTTTGAATGCTGAAAGTCCTCCATTCACATTTGCTTTTAACGTAAATAGCTTTTAACCTCTGTTCCGCGAAGCTCAGTCATCCGTTTCATCATTCAATATAGCACTTTTCATTACACAAGCTGTAATACAAACGAACCGCACCTTAAATTCACGAAAAGGACCTTCCACGTTCATTCCCAATTCATAAAGCCCTCGATGAACCGAAAGACTCCTGGTTTTAATCAGGCTAATGACTAATTGAATTAATTTAATTGGCTTGTTTCTTTGAACACTTCATCGATTTATCAAACACAGTAATTATTATTATTACTAACATCTTTTTTTAATTCTTTGATTTATTTATTGCTTAATTTTGCAAATTCAAGTGGGGTTAATTTAATTGTTATTAGTCAAATTTTGGACTCTGCTCAAAACTATAACTCATACCGATATCGCTCCACTTCATATTTGAATGCGGCTCTTTATTAGAGAACGATCGCATCGGACGCGTGTCTATTATCCTATTCCAGCGATAAGGATGGCACGAAAGTAGGGGGCTAGGATCCGATAATGACGGTCATGTATCGCACGATTTATCAAGCGTAGGCTTATCGATGTGTTGCGTACTCGAGAAGGAAAAGGGGGTGGTCGCGAATGTGACAAATTGTCAGTCCACAGGAAGGGTGAGTCCTAGGCCGCGTTGTTTCACACCTACATCTGTTTCCGCACTAATACCTTGTGTATAACTCTTATGGCCAGCTTTGGGGTGACGCTGTATCGCCTTCACCGGGGACAAACTCTGGCGGGAGAATAAAATAGAAAGACACGAAGAAGAGTTTGCTCTGTCAAGATACATGTACGGACAATTTTTATTATTCGGGTAGGATGTTGCAGATATACCATTGCAAACTTAATTCCCTAGGGCAATAGTGGGCAAATCAAGTGCCTGCTGAGGTGCCCACGGGCGTTGACTTGCACGGTAGGTGCGACCTTCAAATCTGAAGGCCTTCAAATCTGAAAATTGGGAAATTTGAAAACTCGAAAGTTAGGAAATTGGGAAATTTCGAAATTTCAAATTGAGAAATTGACTCCATCATTGCGCTAGAACATCAGGCACCGCAAACTTCAATTTCCAGTTCGTCAGTGTACCCCATAAACAACTTTCCAGTTATTCCCCAACCCCCTTCCGCAATTTCCTCCGGCGTACGTACGACAGGTATCCTTTAATACTTCCTGGCTAGTCGTGTGTCTGACGTTTCCATCGAAACTTGCCGGAACAGCGGTGTTCCATCGGCGTAGCACGAGATCGTTAGCCCTAAAGACGGAATCCACTTAGAGCAGATGCAGTGCGCGACTATCCCCTTGAACTCGCGTGCTCTATCAGGCTCTGGTCCGCTCGAGGCTAGCCACCCTTCGAACAAGCCGCAAGGGAGGCGAAGAAGAAGAAAGGGGGAGAAAAAAGATGGGGTAGTGGTTGATAGCGGCGAGCATGGTGGTCGGGGTTGGGGCTCCGTAACAAACGCGGATCGTGTAAGGGGTCGTGGAGATAAAACGAGATCGTGTCCTGAGGGTGGAAGACAGAGGATGAAAGAAATTGGTACATCGGCCGAGAAGAACGAGCCGATGGACCGCAGACGACTTCTCCTCGGTTTGTAAACTCTTCCTTTGAAAGTGGAACCGGAAACGACAGGGACAACCACGCTTCGCCTCTGCCTTTGGACAAACAATTAACCCTTCGTCTTTAACTAAACAGTGAATGGTAATTTTGGGACATTTTTTGTAATAAAAGGAAATAACTATGATTCAATAAGTTCAGGCCCAGTTGCGTAGATCTACCCGCAGCCCAAGGCACCAATTATTTTTTTAATTAATTTTTAATATTCGAGTTGAGTTAAACAATTTTATAAAGCGTGGGTGTGTTATTACGAACAAAAGCGTAAAAATCCTTTTATTAATTCACGAGTATTATAATTACAAAGAGTTGGCTGTTGCACCCTCGGGCGAAGGGAAAGAAATAGAAGGGCGTAACGAAGGGAAGAAAAGAATAGAAAACTCAAGTGAGATTTCCAGACAAAGGCCAGTGTTGAGTGGTTGCTCACGGTATTGTTGCCCTTTACCCTCCGCACCCATCGATGGGACAGAATGGGTTGCCTCCCTTCGCAAGTCGAGGAAACACTTTGCCCGCACGAACCGGAAGCGCGGTCGTTTGACGCTTCCCGAACCTTCGCTTGTCCATTTTCTTCATTTACTTAAACTGCCAGGGGGCCATGAGTGAACGCAGTTCATAGACTGTTAATTTTCTTTTCTATTATATCTCGTCGTATTTTAAATGATACATCGTAGTTGTTGAAGCGTCCAAACTTGTTCCCCCGAACATAACCTCTAAGCCATCTTCGTTATTCGAAGGGAAAAGTTGTCGAAAAGTTGGCGTAGCCAACAACAGCGAGGAGAACGCTTTGAAAATTTTCGCTATACACTTCCACTCTGATCTTTCAACATCCGTCAGGACTTTATTCTTCCCGGCTCTTATCCCGCCCACGCAATTGTCCCTACCTTATGAATAAAGTAAGAAGTTTCGTCGCACACGTGCGCCCCTTCGGCAACCATTTTCAACGACGACCAGGGCATTAAGTTTCTTCTGCAGACGCGAGAGACACGGGGCACCATGTTGCGTTATGGGTATCATGCCAGATATAAAGCGGTATTAACGCTTCCCCTCGTATGTTCTCACTACTGCCATGGTAGACTTTACTTTAGCTGCTGGTAAGAGCAACGATCGTGCACGCCACTGTTTAGGGCCGATTTAGATGCCGACGACACGGTTAAATTGATGATAGGTTAGGTCTGAAGATAGATCCTCTGCGAAATGATCAGTTTTGTATTCCACTAGGAAGATATCTTTCATGGGACACTCTGTAGAGTCGTAACTTTACAAGTGCTGAAGATTAACACGCTCCAGCCCAGTTGAGTAGATCTACCTTCATCAGGAAGTCCTTTTTTTATTTTAAAATGGGTAACCTTTATCATCCATTTATAAAAGCGACCACTGCAAATTTGGAAGGAAAAATTCTCAGGTTAGAGATCAATATTGGCGTCGTAGAGGAAATGGTAAGAAGAAAATCGGTGGTCGTTGAAAACGTATCCTCGTTCGGCTCCCACCAGAACGAAATGGCTTGATTAACTGACGACTCGTCGTAGCTACGACCACCCTGCTGGTCCACTATTGCCTGGCAGGGGCAGCCGATGCTTTGGGGTGCCACCAGCAGCCAGAAAATGTAAGAGGGCGTAACCCCCCTGCTCTTTATTCGCCTTTGCACCATCATGTAGCTCCTGACAGAAGGAACTTTTCCAAAAAAAAGCAATCTCGTTTCGTACGATGGAAAATTCTTGCGACAGCATTCTCTTCTGGCTTGTTCGAAGAGATTTTGAGGTTAGGTCAAGGGTGCTTTAACATCTGCACGGTCCACTTGATCTTAAGGTCAGCTCGGTGGTCAGCGGTCGTACGCAAAGTGGGCACGATACTCCTTTGTCGGGTTTCATTGTCATTGAAATCGTCCGATTGGTCTTTGAGGAAGGAAGGAAGGAGTTGCGTAATTTCCGGTGGCGAAAATGGCAGGCGGAGAGAAAGAGAAATGGGGTGGCATCCGTAGGGAAGGCTGCAACCCCTCGGTAATCCCGTGACAGAAAGCCTCGTTTAATATTTATGATTTATTTCAGTTTAATTCGACGTGCAAACAGCAGCCACATTTACATTCAACGATATTTGCACGTTAAATCACCGGCCGTTTTAACGTTTCGCAAACGCTGATTAACGAACTATGACAAAGTTTTAATGAGCTCTGGATTTTCCTTTGACGTCTCGTCCGTAGGAATTATCTCCTTTTTTACATTTTCCGAGGAAAATTAATACGTTGCAAAAGTAAGGTTAGGTTGCACGCTTCAGCCTTAGACGCCAAGTTTGAGGTTAGGCGAACGATACAAAGGAAAAGACACTTTTCAATGGAAGAAAGTGTTGTAAAACAACCATGAAATCAGTGACTAGTTTCATTGTATAAAATACTGTTAGAAGCGATGAACAAACGGCGATAAATTTCCTCGCGACACTGTGCGGCTGAACTTTACAAGCGAAGACGGTTCCGCTGGATCGTCATCGTCATTGTTCCAGCGACAATGGACGATAGAAATGCCTTCACCCTCGTATCCGGTTCCTTGCAAACGCTAGGGGAGAGAATTGCCCCCAGTATTAACTCGCGTAATTGAGATTTATTAATCCGGAGGTCGGTTGGTGGCCAACCTCTAAGCGCATCACTCCTTTTTCCGGCCTGTCCCTGCCTTCCTAACTTTATTATTATTACAAAGTATGAATTTTCACCTGTAATACCGAACCTTCGAATAACTGAAAGAAAAAAGAAGTTTTTAAGTCGCGACATAAAATCTGATGCCACGAGAAGTCACGATTTATCGTCCCATGAAAATGTACCTTAAATGGTCGAACTGTTAAGATTAACAGTAGTACCCGGAATTGGGGACGGTGTATCCGTGATTAAATCCGTTTTCATAGCCAGCCTTAATCTAAATGAGACAAAGCGATCCGTCATCCGGGCGTTTAATGAAACTCGGGGCCATAACTTAGGGCCTAAGATATCGAACAAGGAGGTGGAGGACGAGGCTGAGTCGAAGGTGGAAGTTGAACGCTTAATCCAGCAATATGAAACTCCCCTGTGGCTTCGTTCTGTCACAACTTTACCTCTACCAATGTTATTCCCCTTTCTTATTCATATTACGTTGGTATACGTTTAGGTGCGCTTACGAAGCACCGCAGTCATAACAGAGAAGTTATATCAAACGCCTTAACTATTTGGAAAACTTAAAAATAAATTGGAACTTGAATTTTTGAGTCAAAATGAACCTGGGCATCAAAGTGCCCTAGGGGAGCAAGGTGCCCCTCTTGCCAAAATATAAACTAGCCCTCCTTTTGTGAAAGAAGCACAAATTCTATGGTTCTGAAAGGAGGGAATTATCAAGCAGATGTTAGTAAGAAATATTGTACTTGGCAGTAAATAACAGTTCTGTATTTATTATTGCAGAGGGATGGCGAGACTCAGTGTTGGGGGCTTCCCGTCGTTTATTGGTGACTCTTGGCAGTCTCTCCAGGGACAGTTCGCCATGTCCTGCCCGGGTAAGTCACTGTCGCATTGTTTATCTTCCGTCGAATGAAAAAGGGACAGCACTCGATATTTGTCTTTCTACAATTCCTCTGACCAAGAAAGGAAGTAATGAAATCACCTTTTATATGTATACCCAATGAACTTTGAAATTTGTACGGCCGAGTTTTGTAACTGAACTTTGAACTTTTAAACTTGCCAACTTTTAATTGAGAAATTCTAGCAGTACTTGAATTTATTGCACTCCGTATAATTTCGAGTGAAGATGGAACTTGAATCTCGTTATTTAAACTGGTTAGGGGAGGAATGATGAAGAAATGTGTGCTTTTTATCTGAATATACTAACTTTGTATTTTAGGAATATAAACTCTGAAACTAAATGCTTTTTGTATGATCTTGGTTAACTAAAATTTCCTTCATGACATTATGCCTTATGAATTTATGAAATTCTACTATTCAATATAGCTAAAAACCAGCTACAATTAAGAAATTAAAATAATTGAAGTTTGGTCCAGGTTACGATTGATGTTAGGGGCCTCAAGCGGAGAAAGTGGAAAGCTCCGGAGAGTAGGGTAGACCCATCCTTCTCTCTCTCGGTTACTTCTATCGCGCTGTCCTTCTCCCAGCATGCGGGAGAGACAAGGACCAACCGGAATTTCTCAGCTTCACCGCGTGAGGCCCCCACGAACAATTGGGACTTAACCCATCGACTTTTAAGCTTCAAATTAATATACTATAAATGCTATTTGGTGATACTTTTATGTGATAAAATTCTCTCAGAAGTAATACATTCAAAAAATCTATATCTATTCGATATGCAACAACCCAATGCATAAAAATTGTAACTCCTTTTTATTGTTGTCTTTGAGAAGCATATTCACCACCTGAGGGTAGGAACGTATTCTCGATACTGAAATGTAAATCGAACCATACTCGTCACCCTCCTGCATTTCGAATTGCCAAAAGCAAGGATCTACCCGACGCCTCCGGGTGAAATATGCAAATGACACGCAACGGCGTCAGATACGATCTCGTTACCACCGCGACACAGAGGGTGGATAATATTTATCGTAGGGAGATCAAGGTCCACGATAGTCTTGCAATTTTCGCAATTCCTATACTTCAATAAGATGAATAATTATTCTTTAAATATTTCATTTAACACCTTCACTGCCACTAAATGTCCGACCACGCGATATCGCGTGCCCAGCCGTCGAATTTGGTTAATTTAAGGGAAAAGTAATTTCATTTTGGAAAGAAGAATAAAATGAAAAACCTTGATGTATCGACTATAGGAGGGTATCACAAGTGTCTTGGAGAGACAGTAATCCACTTTCCTAACTGTTGTAAAACTTTTCCCTCTATCATATTCACTTTTCCAGAGGATAAGACACGTAAATCTACCTCGCTTATATATTTCTGGGGAAATTTCAAATCTGTTGATTTTTCATCCCTGAAGTAATAATTTTAATATTCGTAAATGTAACGTTAATTTTGTTTAAATGTTTTCATTGCTTTGAACGGTAAATAAACGACGGTGACTATAGAAAGGCAGAAGGAAAGTTTCATTAAATAAAATTGCACTGATTTGTGAGAAAAATTCAATTATATGTATATCTCTCTGTGTGACGGTTAATTAGAGAAAATTAATTCTGTATGAAGATAAATATTCATGGAGAAAAAATTTCAATACCGTGGGAATTATGTGAACGCGTTGAATCTTTCAAATTTTCGCTGATCGTATCCTCACAATTAAAAGTAATGATATCACCGATTTCTAACACAATTAACGACGCTTAATTATAATTTTTTAATAGAGCATACTGTACCTGCTCGATAATTCCCTGGTTCCGGAGCACTAGAAGTAGGTCTTTCTACGAAGCGGGGAATTATCGAGCGTCAATAGTATGAGTGAGAGGAATTATACGGCAGGGAATTATAGGGCAGGAAATTAGCGAGTGTCTACTGCAAATGAAACCCCGACTGATTTTCGGAGGACCACCTGATATTTGAATGATCGATCATTTCGTATGAAACAATGCAACTGCAGAACAAAATATGGCACTGGAAAATTTTCGATGTGTCCGTTTGAATCGTTGTTAATTGATAGCTGGGCGTGGTACACCTGGTTTGCTGATCGATACCAGAGGCCCCTACGGTCACGTATCCCACCCTATTTCTACCTCTGTTACTCGGCCACATTTTCTCCTCTCTCTTTCGTATATCCTGAAGGAAAAAAAGGGCAATCCACTCGTCCAAGCTTTATGCTCGAGGAGGGTACGTAAAATCAAAAGAACGTCAATGAAATACGAGCGAGAATCTAATATAAGAAGCAATATCGGAAGTGACACTTTCACGAATATATTTCCTCATTCTCCTTCGCTTCCGGCTGCTCCTCCCCTTCGAACAATAATTTTCTTAGGAGGGATTGGAATTTCCTTTGCTGATACTGCAATGGTCAAATGTCTTTTTTTATTTAGTTAGAGGATGGAGGTATTTTTGGTAATAAATTTAATAGGTTGGTACATAAACACTAAAATCTCCCAAATTGCCCAAAAGACCCTAGAAAGATCCTAACCTAAAACTTCCTGCCATCTTAAATAAGACACAAAGAGAATGCCCCATCCACAAAAGTGTACATAGAGAAATCCAGAGCACTCGGTTGCTGCCATAAGTCAAACAGACACCATAGCCAAGTAGAGGAGAAGCTTTAGCTCGATAGAAAATAAAAAATCGTGGCACGCGACAGAAGGTGGATACAAAGTGGCTCGGTGTTAAACACCGAACCACAAAGTCCACTTATTCTACCTGAATGCACCCCCTCGATCCTTTCTATTGCATTAAGCGAGGCAAACGATCAGCTTTACCTGCAGGCGGACCACCTTTTTCTTTCCAAAGGGTGCACCGTCACGAGCTGACCATAAATAACACGTTATCTCTAGATCCGATAGAGACTAATTTATTTACGAATCGGTGCTGCTATGGGGCGGCCCGTAGATACATCACGGGGGGGGGGGGGGGGTTCACGCGTGAGTCACGTGCCATCTGCCATATTCTACCCACTCTATCATACTAAACAATAATTTGTTCCTTATCTTTGATGATTTTCTTTCGTTCTAAAGACCCCTTCAATTATCTCTGATACGTGATGGCCAAATTAAATGGTGGGGTAATTTGATTTAAAATTATAAAAATTCCAAATTTTCAAATTGTGGAATTTTATACCCTATAATGCAGGCCACCCAAGACATGGTATTTTATTTGTCTACACTATAGGTAGTAGTATTTTCTCTAATAAGCACGATCAAGAGATAGAAAGGGGTGGCAGTGAAGCTTGCGAGGACTTCAAAGCCCATCGAGTGTCGCTAACTAAACTTTGAACGAGGGAAGGTGGGGGTGAAGTTGAGTTTGCCATTTCCAATCCGAGTCCATTTCGTGATTAAGTGTAAACTTGTGAAGTTGCCCCATAGGACGTAGGCAAACATAACAAGCGTACACGTGGGCCTTGCTTCCTTTTCACAGACAGCAATGTCCATTTACCAATCAGCATCGCTGCTAAATGTATTTTTGTCATTTCATACGCCACTGCCATATATACAGACTGCATTTTCAAAGGAAACAATATTTCCAATATTCCTTGAAACCAATTTTAATTTTCCAAAAATTTATTTGGATTGATTAAATAATTTATTTTTACTTTTATAAATAATTATATCATACTGTTTTGTCTTTCGTATGGTGTTTGTGAAATTTACTTTTTTTCTAGAAAATTTCGTTAAAATACGAGTCTTAGAATGATGAAGAGTCTTTCACCTTTAATCTCGTGGTTTAACCCTGTCACATGTCCTTTAGTCAGTTCTATTCTTCAATAGAAGGTAGATCTACGTTGGTTAGAAGCTATGAATCGTCTTAAAGCGTAGATCTACGGCCTCAGGACATAACCTGTTAAAGTGTTAACAGATACCATAAAATATTTCCGAAAAATGTTGATCCTCTTTGGTCTCATCTTTCAAAGGCATTCTATCAGAGGGGAGGAAAAGAAGGAGTGTAGTTTAAACGATCCAAATAAACTATCAAAAACGGGTGCCTCGTATCCGAGCCGATATCGGGTTCCTAATGGAGCGAGGCAACCTCTGCGCCATAAAAATGTACGCAGGGATAATTGAAGGGAAGGCGAAGGCTCTCTCTATTATTCAGTAGCTTCCTCTATCTTCCCTCGTGCCATTGCAGTCGTTCTAGCTGTTCTCTCTTAATTGCTTGCCAAATTACTTTTTTTTGCTATGATTAAGTCATAGGGACCCTAGACATATGAGCTGGCCGCTCTTACTTCACTAGAAATTATAAAAACATAAATATTTATGCTGCAATAATAATATTTTTGTTATGGAATTATTAAATTAAATAGTTGGCACTTCTAGGGAACCCTAGTAGATCTAGTGAACCCTAGTAGATCTAGAGAACCCTAGTAAATCTAGTGAACCCTAGTAGATCTAGGGAACCCTAGAAAAAATCCTAGTTAAGCCAATGGAGGAATTTGTGTAACTATGAAACGTCCTTGGCATTTAATTAAAAATAACTATCATCCTTAGTAAAGTTAATAGGCCTTCATAGTTTCATTGAAAAAAAAAATTTTATTTTTATTGAATATAAAAAATCTTTGTTGTCAACAGACTATAAATAAAGTATGTATGCTTGTCATGAAATTTTCCAAGCTATTGTAATGATTCTGACATTTTATACGAAAATAGAGGTAGAAGGAACTCCATCGATGTTGAACGTGGAAATAAATTCGAAAGGGGTGCGAAGCATGCTTTCGTAGGGGTCAAGTTCTCGGTCGTCTCATTAGAAACGCGAACACAATCCCCTACCGACTCGTTCTCCAATTACTGTTGTTCGCTCGTTTCTGGTTCCTGGTTCAGAGCAGGTTCAGGAGGCACGCAATGGCGTAGCTAAACTAAAATCAATCGAACCTTATTTAACCCCACGTTACATAAACTTTGTTTTATTTTAAAAAGAAATACACTATGAAACAATAAAGAAAAATATTTTTTTCTAAATCAAAGCAGCATAAAAAATATTTTGTATTAGGTAATATTACTCACACTGTCTCCAAATATATATTTTCAATTTGCAAACATCAATATTTTATAAAAAGGAAGATAATTACTATATTTATTTAAAAATTTTCAGATTTGAAAATTAGATATTAATTGTTTCAGTATTCGTCTATGAATAGTATCGTTACGCCATTGTGTCATGGCTGAAGAAAAAAGATCTATCGGCTCTTTTAGCGCGTGAATAAAGGAATTTCCACGCGGCGTTCACGCAAAATCCATAATTGCTTCGCACGGTTGCACATCGCCGACTGTTTGCCAATTTGTTCGGTTTCCCGGTGTTTGCGTTCCACTGAAAACACCGACCCTCCCTTTGCTTCAGGGATCTCGTCGCCCATTGGAAACACGGCTCAAATAATACATCCTTCCTAACAACTTGTTTGTCCTTTGTAGAAACTTAGAACATTGTTGAGAATTATAGGTTAGGATAACCTAACCTCAAAGAGGAATCGACTAAACTTTGGAAGAAACGTTATTTTTGATCTGTGTGGATATTTTTAAGATCAAGGAAGGTGTTTTAAATTACTTTTGTACCTTCATCAGCGCCGATGAAGCATATTATTCATCTTGAAATGGAGTTTTCACGTTCCCCCTCCACAGCTTGCAAATCAACTTTGATCGTCATTCCGTAGCAGAAATTGCAGCCAGCAAAGACCCTGTCTCCTCGTCCAAAACACCGAAGAAAACTTGTTTTGCCCTTCGAGTTGGACTGTCGCTTCGTTTTCTTCCTCCGAGAGGAACCTTATTAAAGAGCGTGCTAGAAATGCCCCTTAGGGAACGACACAATTATGCGAGAGACCTAAGCCGATTAACTTTTAAGAAAAAAAAAAACTAAAGGCACTGGAAGGATCATTGTTCTTCTTTACATTTTTCATTTATTTTTTATGCATAAAGTTCCCACAGGTAATCACTTCACGTGAACAGGGTGAATGATGGGTCGAGGGACAGCCACACGGGGTTGTAAGAATTTTATTCCAAAGAAAACTTTTTATTCTTCAAGTTTATGAAGAAAGATAGAGTCATTATTTTTCATAACAATAAAAAATTGCTAATGGCAATTATTTTTGGAATTGACCGAGTGGCAAAATGTCCTGATAAATCGACAGAAACCGGAACGTCTGAATGGGTGTCGATCAAGCAGCCTCGTTTGTCCGATTCGATAATAATCAATCGGATGTGCCTTTCATTCGAACGCATTGAATTCGAAATAATTACCCTTCCCTCTCCGCTCGCTGTTTCTCCCTAACCTTCTCGCGCTGTTGCGTAAACGTGATCACACATGACCCAAGCTACAACCAGGCTACTTGTTAATTGCGAAAACAAGCTGTATCATCCATCCGTTGGAAAACTCGATAAAGGACAGCCGCGCGTCAATTAACTGACACGTTGTGTCTTGGTAATTGACAGTGAACCGAGTAATAAATTCAAGGATCTAATTTGATTACGAAATTTTCGTTGACATTGAGTATAGGTGAGGAGTATGAGGCCATTTCTGCAAAACAACTCATTTCTTTAGGAATTTTTAGCACTTGGCAAACATGGGAAATTTTGGCACTGAAAAAATCTAGGGAATTTATGGCAGTTGAAAAATCTGGGGAATTTTTGGTATTTGAGAAATATGGGGAATTTTACCCAAAATTCTAGTAGTTCTATTTTACTATGCAGCTACTGAAAAATAAGGAAAAATGTAGAATCAAAAAATGCTACAAGCAGTGGCATTTAAAAGGGAAAAAAGGGAGGAAAAAATAATTATGAAGAGGCAAAGGGAGGAAAGGGAGACACGGTTGAGAGGTGGTACAGGGGATATAAAGGAAGCCTAAGGGGGTTGTTCCTGGCCTGACAGCGGTAAGGGGGGGTGTTGGGTGTTACTAATTGGAGGGGTGACGAGGGGGAAACCTTGTTATCTCTTAATTGCTACGATTCTCCCCACTGTTTTGCATCGATAAGAAAAAGCAGCCACTCCTCCTCTGGACTTTAGCTTCGTCTGTACCTGACAGTACAGATCAATCGATGGAAATTGCTGATCATCTGTAAATTTTCATGATCCTTTCTTCTTTTGGCCCTTTGAAATATAACAACGTGAAAATTATTAAGTTCTTTCGTATCAAATGATGTTCATCACGAAAAGCACGCAATATACACATCCGTTCCATATTCGCAATAAACGTTTGGCAGTATATCCTCCGAGGATTCTCTGTATTTCCTCTGAGCGGAAATTTTACGTACGCTCAATTTCCTTGCACTTCCCTTCTCTCCGCCCTACCGTGAACCTGTTCGGATAATATGTATCTTCCATCACGAGTGGCACCTCGCGATCCCTCGTTGCCTCGGAATTCCCTCTGGACCTCTATTCTATGCAAACAGGCCAGCCAACCGGAACCGTAGAGGAAAATCGACACTGGGAGATCGGGAGATTTCAACGAGACACAATGGCACTGACGATAAAGGCGCCATGCTGGAATAATTGAAGCGTTGCCATTTTACAATACTTGCGTCATCGAATCGTGTCAGAGTTTCTTTGTTTCGAACTCGGCCTAAGAAATCCAGGCTTTGCGATCGAACATTTCAAATCCACGCAATCGCGTGCCTCGATAAGCTGTTTCGGATCGAAAAGTCGGACTGAAAGTTTCGGGGGTGGATTGGGGGGGTTGCCGGCGTGCAAAGGTCGTTAGCAGAGTTACGAGCGGTGCATAGCAATGAGCCTTGAAAAGGGGGTAGAGAAACCTCCTGGGAATGTAGACACCCGTTACATGGAAGCTCGTACGAGAGGAACGGGCTACCCTGCAACAACGAAGGGCTGCTTTCGGGACAAAACTGACTCACAGCAAGCAGGATAATCGAACTCGTTACGTGTATTCTCTGGATTCGTTTCGTGCGTCGAATAGGTTATACGCCTATTTTTCCGCCTCGCCTGGATTTACGCCTAAACGATCCAAATCTAAACTGCCTACGGGCTTTCCATCACGATTTAAAGATGCTTTATTCCTCTGAGTCCCTTTTCCTTTTACGTTAGTCATTTTGAATTTTCGTCGATAAAGTTTCAATAGGGCACCATTTCGTGGAACTCTACCGAACAGCCGAGTAATCCAACTACAAATTTATCCAATTAAACCTGGCGTGGAACGAAATGAAAACAAGGCTTTCGAGTGTGCTCTATGGCTCGTTACGTGTTCCAGTGATTACCGCATGTCAACGCGTAGAAAGCGTGTCACTGGCCACCGGCGGTTGTCACATAAATCACAGCCATGTCGTTTCCTCGTTGAGCCCAGTGTCCATGCATCGCATATCTTGCTAAAATCATGGGTCATGTGATTAAAACATTTACAGTCTTTTCGTGGTTATAACTGTAAAAGATGCAGTTGAATTTTTTTAGTGGACGCGAAGATGGCGGCCATATTTCGCTACGGGGTTCACGCAACTGAAAGCAAGGAAATCGCGCGCAATTTAAAATGCATAATTAGAATTTTACTAAAAATTCAAAGATTCGAGAAATAAAATAGCATATGTGCATGTGAAATTTCCACATGGTATATGAACTTTATGGATGCACCTAATAAATAAACGAACAGGCGCAGCGGAAATAGAGGGTAGGCCATTACCGAATGGCTGACTCTCCCAGCTGTTTTCTCTCGGTTCCACTTGCCGGAAGCATCGAACGCGACGAACAAGGAAGGGTCGAGTTGTGTTCAGAGAGTTGGTCTTGTTAGGTTGGCAAAAGGGGATTCTGTTCAACCAAGCGTACTGGCCTTAAGGGCTCTCGCTCCCATAGACACGCTTCGTTTCTCAATTGATTCTTTATTTTACAATTGCCGTGACATCGTAAAGGCCAACGAACACTGTGCTGCAAAGTCCCTGGTGCACCCCTGAACTCGTTAGGCCTCTAGTACTTGATCGATCGTTTGCCTTTGCCTCTCGTCGATCTGACTGACAGTCTCATCCAGCCTCATCTTATTTCGTACTTTGTTGTTCCTCAGGAACAGCTTTGTTAATTTGAAGTGGAACTTCTTCAGAGTCCTCCCTATAGAACCAGTGACTACAGATGTAGAAGACTGGACATGCCTTTGTTTTCCAGGGATAATCTCGTAATTATCGATTGAAGTCTAAATAATTATTCGTTTTTTCACAGAACGAAGACAGACTACCGAGTCTTCCGGTTCCGGATCTGGAGACAACGATGCAGAAGTACCTGACCCAGGTTGAAGTGATAGCTCCCGATCATTTGGAGAAGAACAGAATTTTGGTCAGGGCTTTCCTTTCGGGACCTGGCCCAAAACTTCAACAACGTCTTCTGGAACGCAAACAGAAGGTGGCCAACTGGGTGAGTCTACCTTTACCTTTGGCTTAAGCATTCATAAATTGTTCCAAGTTTTTCTCCAAGGAATATTTTCAAAACTTTTCATAATTGTGAAGACAGACGACACCAGCCATTTGGATTGAAAAAGTCTCCAAATGGCGGAAGGCAGCAGAGTGGAGGGTTATGTAAGCTGTCTCGTTAAATATTCAGAACGTAAAAGGCTCGCGGGAATGAAATACGCGAGTTGTTCAGTAGCCAATGATAACGAGGAAAACTTTCTTTGCTAAACTGTGAAACACCATTTTTCGTTCCAAAACTTTTTCTCTCGTAAGAATATCTCAAACGTTTCACTATCGCTGTCCTTGTCTCGCTAGCTCGAGAGCTTCCTAGTTTCGCCGCGCGAGGCCCCAACGGCCGGTTAAGTTTTGGGCCCTAACTCCCATCTATCTTTGATGTATTTCCTTCAACAAAATTTTTGTTACTTTCTAATCTTAAATATTCACGGAATAAGAGCCTGAAATATCAAATAGGAAAAGACGAAAGAGGGGTTAGTACGCGTTCTTTTTCTAAGTAAGTGGCACAACAGCATTTTCGTTTCAAGCCACGTTGCCTCCGGAGAATTTACTTCCAACAGCATCAACCAACACGGAATATCCGTCGGTTTCTCCGTGACTTTTGCGATCGTCCCATTCCGTTTCGACGCTCCCATGGGATTCCCGGCTCGATGCATGCCCCGCCGTAAGCCTACGGCCTCCCTATGGCCATCCGGTTCCGAGCTCCCGTGGCACATAAATAAATAAATAAATGGATTTACGAGGGCTCGCGCACCGACTCCTCTCGTAACGGTTCGCTGAAACGGAAGGGGAGGAAAAGATGGTCCTTGCGCACTTGAACATTCTGAAACAATGCAAATATTGCGACAAAAAAGGAGGGTGTTGAGAGATGAAGGGTTGACACAAGTCTTACATCAAACAATATTTCTTCCTTTGTTTAAAATTCATCTGCTTTAAATAAAAAATTTCTTGTCTTTGTGTAAGATGATTCGAGGAACCTTTTGATATCACATTTTTAAAAGAAATCAAGAAAATACATGGCCAGGACGATCATTCATAGGGGAGAAGAAAAGATGATGGTGATAATCGATGAATAGAGTTCTCGATTTGCCGGTACACATCCGGAAATACATTTTCGTTTCTCGTCTTGAATGGTTGGGGTAAAGTTTAGCCCCTGCGAAGCGTGGCAAAAGCAATTTTCTCAACAGAGACCGAGTGTACTGCGAATTGCCACTCGTTCCATCTTCCATCCTCCATTTTCGACTTTGTCTGATCGATGATTACGTCGAATCTAAAGCGCATAACCTACAAATATATTTTTGTCTCAAAAGTAACATAGAAGATCTTATAATTAATTAACTGGGTCATATAGGACACCGTTGTACTGTTTTTGTCAAAATAGGTTATGTCACTTTAGATAAGCAAAAAGTTGCAGAACTTGAAATCAATTCCGTTGTTAATCGAGGCTGCTGGTAATAGAGAAAGTCCGTGAGATATGGCTAATTCGTGACCCTTGTAATTCGAATTGAATTTGCCGGCGGAGAGGTAGGAATGGACAGACGGGCTGAGGGGGTTGGAAGGCGGTTTGCGGATGAATAATGGAAGTTTCAATGAAATTTTCCAGTTCGCCGCGGGGCACCGTAATATTAGCTTACCGCCACCACGGTTCCAACAACTGCAGCCCCATGGACGGGACCCATGAACCGCGCGCCCGGGGTTGTCCACCCCATGCTACGATTTTATAGAGACGAGCTTCTCGCCTCGGAGGACGCAGAGAGTCGATTGTCGAGCTGAAAAAGCGTGGGGCTAGCTACGAAATCGGACAAAGGATGATGAAGAAAATAAATTTTAGATTGAAGGGGTGGAAATGCAGGGAGGGCTGTTTATTAAAATCCTTTGGATTCCATGATAGAACGTTGCTGTTTGATCATAAATTGCTATATCGTCAACGATGTGGATTGTCTGGTAAAGAAAGCTGCGAACTGGCAATCTGAGAATTAGATCGTAGAACAGAGAAGCTGAAGAATACCACAGAAAGTTTCCCCAAAATCCAAGGAAAGCGGTTGATCCTATAACGACACGGGAACAGTTTACTGGAAGCGAGGAACTCGTAGCCGGTGCTTGAAGAGAAAAGGGTGTCCGTGAAAAACTCCACGTTGGGAATCAGCAGCAAATACACGTAACTTTTCTTATGAATCCCTACGGACACCATGGGAGGGTGAGAAGCAACGAGAAACTAGCTGATCGAACTTTTTCCCCAACGAACGTTTTTCTGGTATATCGTTGAGTAGATATATCGTTGAGGAGACAGGAAACCTAACTACTCGTCTTGATAATCAGGAATTACTATGCATTACGCTTAAAATAAGAGCTAAGTCAGCTAGATTGATGATTTCTGGGTCAGAATTAGGTCTAGGTTAGGTTAGGCATCATGAGACGAGGCGCCACCTAGTGTAAGAATTCCTCTGGGCCTGAATTAAGTTTAGGTTAGGTTGGGCATCATGAGACGAGGCGCCACCTAGTGTAAGAATTCCTCTGGGCCTGAATTAAATTTAGGTTAGGTTGCACGTCATTTTGTAATGTGCCATCTAGCGTAAAGATTTCTGGGCCTGAAGTAAGTTTAGGTTAGGTTACGCGCCACTACTCTATTCCCCTTTCAGTAACTATGTACTGCACGTAATAATAAATCAAATAGTTTTGAATATTGGGACCAGTGGTGGGATCTCCTACCCCTATATCGCCTTCACCCCTACGGAAACCTGGCATACACCAGTCTACTCATTCCCCTTCTTGACCAGAGGAGAGAAAACTTGTATTTGGCACGAGAAGTAATAGGACGGCTTCTTTTCCTTCAGCTTTTGGATCTTTATCGTGCTGAAGAAACGCTCGCATGACATAGGGTGTAAGTGTACGTCGATGCAAGAAGCGATAAAGTCGAAGCTTCGAGCAAATCGATAGCCTTCTAGGAAGGCTCGTGCTCGACTCTTTTTTTCTCGGCCACTTTCAGGATCTTTTTTAAGGCGGGAGAAAAGGTAAAAAGAAGGTGGGAGATTGCAGGGGTGCCTTTGTCGGAGGGATGCGCTCTTCTTTGCTTCCCTTTACTACTTCATTAGATAGAGGTTATTCGAACACCTCGGAATCTTTTCGAAGGTGGATTTAAAATTTTCTATGTTGGGCTTAAAAGCTTCTGTGGTTTGTACTGGTGGAGATTTTTAAGGTTCTCTTAACCCTGATATTCCTGGGTCTATATGACCCCACCTAATGTACAATGTTTTTAACACGGTAGTATTTGTAGCTGTGAAATGGTATGAAACATTAATTCTAATCCCATCACAAATATTTATGCTTGAAAGTTTGTTAAGTAATGATTGCTTAATGCTCGAGTCATCGAGTAAGCAATCAAATGGAATTATGGGAAGCTCCTCTTTGAGCAATACTTCGTCTTTGATCTCGAAAGCAACGTATTTTCGCCGAGAGCCTCTTTTGCGGTGCGATCCGAGGAGCAAATAATGCTCTCCGAAGGGTGAAAAGAAGGGTGAACAAGAACACGTTCTGTAAACGTATACATAATAGATAATAGAGATCCGTAAAACTTTTTGCCACTTTCCTTGCAGAGTTTCACTCCTTTGCGAAATGACCTTGAAGAAAAATTCTCTTACACCAACGTATGCGCGACTTAAAACAGTGTAACTTTGTCCTTTGAAGATTTTTCATACAATAATTAATAACAGAGATATTTCAGAATTTCTATTTAACGATGTTGTTTGAAACAACATACATATACCTTCATATCTCCGCAACCGGTGCATCTATAATAAAACTGATTACATCAAATTATTCGTCCTTTAAGGCCCCTTAAATTTCATTTGAAGCATTTTTTTATACGATCAATGGTTTCAAAGATATTTTACATTTTATATGTTCCAAGAACAAATTCATTATTTAGAAATTATTTAATGATGGTCCCAATATCAGTTTGAATTTGGGGACCTCATGCGAAGGAATTAAGAAACCCCAAGAGTGAAAGATCAGGGATAACACGAACCTTTGAAATGACCTAATCTTAGACACGCGATCCAACGATGTATATCCTTTCAACAGTGAAATTCAAAGATGCAAATTATAGTGGAAGATGGCCCTGGGCGAAACACGTACGGATAACTACTTATGGGTGTATCGCAACGAAACCCATGACGAGATAATCTTATGAAACCAAATAGAAAATTTTCCGCTTAACTTTCTACTCGAACCAACCTATATTTTTGCCTATAATAAAATGCTCCTTTTTCTTGCTTTCCTCTTTCACGACACGAGGAATAGGAATTCACAAAATATTTATATTCGTCATAAATTTGGGCCAAGCTACGCCGCCAACGAAACCCAAGATATTTATCGATGTCAGTAGAAAAGTTTCGTCTGCGCACAAAAGCAGTCGGTAATCTTGGCAATTTAAATGTTTGTCCCTGGTACGGATACGGTGGATCGGGTGTCGTTAGGCTTAGGGAAGCGGTAGTAATCCCTTGTTGAAACAGCGTTAAGCCCTTACGGATTGTCTGTGGGATTGCAACAACGATACGACAGAAACGCCAGGAAGGGCTGACGCACCCTTCTCTACACTTTTCTGTGCGGTGGTTTGTCCAATTCCTATCGCGTTCTTCTCTTCCTCTACTTGTCTGATTCGGCTGGCGATTCCACTCTAACCACCTGTCTTACGGAGGGAACCTAACCTAACCTAAAAGATGGAATAATTGATAAAACACTGTTTTAAGGACAGAAATATTTCTGGTAGGTTCTTTTATGAAAATAAGGAAATAATTTCTAAGCTGATGACTGAACCGACTGGATGGGACCTAGAACCGACTAGACGAAAGCTAGAACCGACTAGACGAAACGAAATACCTTAGTTTCTCAAACTGTGTAGGATCCATTTGAAAATGTCTCGATCCGAAGGAGCCGGAGTACCAAGAATAAGCGAACCCATCAGATAACAGTGAAACGAACAAAGGGAAGGTCGTTTGCGAAATTGTTCAATATGTCCGATAGGTGGTGGGTAAATTGCTTTGGTACGATGAAACGAGGACACGAAGTAAATTTCACCCCTGAGATTCGTGGAACGAAATCAATATCGACAAACAATACACATCATTGTTTTGACACTATTGTTGATTGTAATTGCCCAACATCTTCCAGACTGAGGATCATTAAGAAACGTCGTTCTTTATTAATAGCCTGAAGAGAAAATAGCTGATGAGATTCAGTGTTTCATGATTCATTATCCCATGAATCTTTCGTTCAACTTATCTCGATGAGACATAGATTTGAAGCTTCGTCAATAATGATCAAGTTCCTCTTCGTGGCCTGAATTTTCCTCGGAAACCGTCTGAATGTCGTTTTCCCAATAGCGGATCAGCATATTTGAATAGCCCGCTATCATAGGCAGTTTAAAGTGCTCCTTTTAGAATTTTCTTCTTAACGAAATGTTCAGAAATCTTTCGAAATTGTATTTTAAGAACGTACCTCTTGTCCCAATTCTCAATTGCTGAATTTTTAGAATATTTTCAGCTATTTCATTTTAAAAAAAAATGAAATATTAAGAGATACGTTGTTTCACTTCAAAAGAACGATTTTTCAAATTTCATTTCGATCTTGTTACTGGTCGATGTCGAAACTTCAAGGACGTTTGATGTACGCTCCGAGAAGCCCTCTTCAAGGACGAAAGGGGCTGTCAAGTCATGATAGAATTAAAGGTTAATCCCAGGGGGTGCATGGAGTCTGCGAGGGGTGGATTTCCCTCCCCTTTCCTCTTTAACTCATCTTCTGCATCGATAAAGGGCTTTGTTTTTTTTTTCCTCAAGACTTCAAGATACCATAAATATTTGTGCTCTTAAGTGCCGCTGGAATACAAGAACAGGTTACGTAACAAGAGACACTTCCTTTCATCGTGTTCAGAAGAGAGAAGACTATTAGGATTTGATGTTTCGATTAATTTTTTAAATAAATAACATTTTCACTGAATATTTGTACAAAAATAACCAAAAATATTTTAGGTTATGTTAATATTTCTAGGTTACACATAGTGTTTCTTTGTTACAACTGATGATCAGCCATTTTGTATTAAGAATATCGATGAAACAATTATACAGTAATTTTCTATGGCATGCCATAAGTGCAGCTCTGTGTTGTTTTTATAGTGACATGCAGCTGATATGCAACGGCCTGAAATAGAACCAAACAACTGAGATCATCAGCAATATATATGAATAAATATTTGACGCAAATCTTCCAGTGAAATTGCTGCAATCTCGTGAATACATACTCGTATTCTGTTGAAATCTCCGTGGAGAGACAACAACGAATTCCCTGACCGGAAAACAACTAGAACGTTTCCGGGATTTATCTAAAATTACCATGTCAGCTTAACAATCCGAAGCTTACTGCTTTCAGCAAATATCAAGTCTGACTATGGAGTTCTCTAGACCGTATAAATTCTCGACAGGGATGTGGTATCTTTTTAATTATCCTCACGCAACCCTTTTTCTGCTTTGAAGCGTGGGTCATTCTAGGTTAAATAAAAGATAAAAATATAACCATCTTTTTTTTCATTTGATTTGTGACAATCTGGAAGTTAAAACCATACTTCAAAGGGAAAAAAAAAAACGTTAAATGTAATATGCAACAACCTGAATGTGATGTGCAACAACGCATCAAAGGCAGTGACATTTCGGGTAATGGTTGTGTAAAACTTAAAACCATATCTCAAAGTAAAAAGGAAAGGCATAAGAATTATTAAATGTGATTTGCAACAACATAAATGTGACATGCAACAACACACCAAAAGTATGAATATTCCAAACTATGGTAATCTAAAATACGAAACCATATTTCAAAGTAAGAAGGAAGGGTATCAGAATTATTAAATATGATTTGCAACAACATCAATGTGACATTCAACAACACACCAAAAGCATTAATATTCCAAACTATGGTAATCTAAAATACGAAACCATATTTCAAAGTAAGAAGGAATGGCATCAGAATTATTAAATATGATTTGCAACAACATAAATGTGACATGCAACAACAGACCAAAACCATTAATATTCCAAACCATGGCAATTTAAAGCATGAAACCATATTTCAAAGCAAAAAACAGATGTATAAGGATCATAAACGATGATATACAACAACATAAATGTGATATACAACTTCACCGATGGACCAAACAACACTGATCCATACGAATCTATGAAATATTTACACAAATGGTACTAAAGATACGGTATTGGAAAATGTACGTCCCTCGAGAATGGTCAATCAATGATGGACCACTGGATTCATACAGTAAACAACACTAAAACATCGGACAGGATTAATCGTCAGGGAATAAGGGGTATACTCTGTCGATATCGGTAGAGAATTCGTAGATGTAGAAATTTTGTCACGGGGTGAATGCATCGAACAAGGTGTAAGCAGGGAAAGTGTTCTGGCGAGAGGTGGGTAGAGTGCGCAGAATCCAGGGTAACGATTGCAGGAGCAGCCAGAGGCAGCCATCGTACCCACAGGTAAGACGAGACCGGCTGATCTGGGTCACCACGACCTCGTCCCAAAGGCCAAACTTCCTAGAGGTTACGACCTCCTTAAATAATCGCTCGATTCTCATCGATCGATACGATGACAGAGACACTTTTATCCCACTCTCTTACGACACTCGATCAAATAGAAACGAGACCTCTCGTGTTACTGTTCGACGGGCAAATGCGTACTCATTCGCGTAAATGGGATTTTTAGATGGGGGGCAGGTCAAGTATCAAGTGGGGGAGAGGGGGCAGGGGGGGTTCAATCTCAAAACTGCAGAAGCTGAGAATTTTTGAATCTTAGAATTCTTGAATTTTTTAATTTCTGAATCTTAGAATTCTGGAATTTTCGAATTCTGGAATTTTTTAATTTCTGAATCTTAAAATTCTGGAATTTTCGAGTTCTGGAATTTGTGAATCTTAGAATTCTGGATTTTTCGAATTTTCTAATTCTAGAATTTTTGAATCTTAGAATTCTGGAATTTTCGAATTTTCGAATTCTGGAATTTGTGAATCTTAGAATTCTGGACTTTTCGAATTTTTGAATCTTAGAATTCTGGAATTTTCGAATTTTCAAATTCTGGAATTTGTGAATCTTAGAATTCTAGACTTTTTAAATTCTAGAATTCTAGAATTTTTGAATCTTAGAATTCTGGAATTTTCTAATTTTCTAATTCTGGAATTTGTGAATTTGTGAGTCCACCCTGAGGGGTGGGGGCTCACTCCCTGCCCTACCAATTAAAAAAATAATTTGAAATCAATTTAAAAATCCTTCAATATTAATAAAAAGAAAATATGATAAATGTTCGTACCTGGATTTAAAATTAGCTCTGGTTGGATTTGAATTACCTGGTCCCTGCGAGAAGAAGAAAAATTATCATACGGCTTCCCCGTTTCCCTGGCTTCCCGAGATTCGTCCGTCGAAGAGATCTGAAAGACATTCGAACAATGTTAGAGGAGGGTTAGCAGCTTACAGTCACGATAAATCCATGCGTTCCACGCGAAAACTTTTCATCTCTGGTATTATCCTATCTTATTATTCGAGGGGATAACTTTAATCCATTATGAATCCTAAAAAAATTCCTAATTTATATAAATTTTTAACAATCATTTTTTATACACATTAATAGTGCAGCTATCTTTAAAAATAAATCTTTAGGTTGAGTCTTTTCTGAGATTGAACCGCGAGAAGAAATCACACGAGGGTGGAGACGAAGGGGGAAATTAATTCGAGATTTTCGAAGGCCTTGGGGCTCGTCGAGATTGAACGTACGCTTAGTTAATCTCCGCGGATACGAGCTGCCAACGAAACGAGCAACTTCCTGATCCTGTTTTCCTCCTGGATCAACGGATCCCCGCTTGCCCGGCCTGTCGATGTCTCCTCGTCGAGGTCTCCGCAATCACGCTTCCTTTCAATCGATCGTTCTCCATCTCCGATTCATCGAGGTCACAAACGATCATCTCCATACATGCTCGTACCACGGTTCAAAATCCATGGAGGGGTCACCGCTGACCCCCACCTTGACATATATAAATCATGATACATTATAATTTCGCAATTTGTAAAAGTGTTGCAAGGAAACACCTTGGAAATGATTGCAACCAGTTTCCCCTATGGCTCGTCAAACTGTTCCACCCCCTATGGGTCGAAGCTCTCTGTTGTTCATCAGAAGTCTCGATGCCACGGGGTGTCGAGTTTCCCGTTTAACGCGATACTTCATTAGCCACGGTGAAAACGACGGGTCGAGATGTGTCGTTGAAAAGGTTTCGGTAAATCGATGGATCCAAACACGCCGAACCCTATCGAGGCACGATGCATCATGCCATGGGGCTAGTACAGTGGAAAACCGATAGCCAAATATAGGCCCTTCCATTTTCCATTTTACTGTGGTTACAATTTTATTTTAGAAATTTCTCGCTTGTTACAATGAAAAATTTGTTTAAGAGTGACTGTGTGTTTAAAAAGGGCCACGCGTCATAAGACTTGAAAGGATTACCAGAAAGCTTAGGTGTCCCCAAAGCTATTCGAGGTGCGTAAAGGTGTGCACAGGTATACTTTCGAAAGCATCGGCACGAGACACCCAAGCCCTCAGCGTGTGGTCGATAACGGGGAGTTTGCGCTGATAGAAATCCACACTGACAGTTAAATACATTCCGCACACTTGCATTCATATTTATCGTTCCAAAAATTCCAAGACAATTGTCAAATGCAAGAGACATTTAAGATTTTACAAAGAGAACGAGTTTTCATTACTGGATAAGTAATGATGGTTAAGTACAAGAAGGAGAATTTCATGTTTTTTTTCAATTATATAAAATTTAATTAAGAGGAAAATAGGAAGTTGCTTCGAAAGAAGAAAAGTATTTCGAAACGGGAAGGGTGAGATATAAAAATAAGGAAAAAAGAGAAACGGAAACGTGATGCTTGAAGAGAGGAAATGGTATTAGTACGAGCAGCATCGTGTTCGAGCTTCTGTTGAAATCTCCGTAACCTGACACTCTGGAAACGAACATCAAGGCACAAGGTTGATGTTCCTGAGTTGTTTCAGAGTATTTTGTTCTTCCGAGTTACTCAAGTTACTCAATATCTCAAGTTCCACATCTATACTTTCAAAAACATCATAAAATTCGAAATGTAATATTAAATAGTAAAACTTTACAAGATAGTCTTCAGGGTAGCATCTCTGGAAAATCATTTCACCCCTAAAAATGACCTCGATGAAAAATTTTCTTATACCAACGTGTGCACACTTTAAAACAGTGTAACTTTGGCCTTTGAAGATTTTTCATACAATAATTAGTAACAGAGATATTTCAGAATTTCTATTTAACGATGTTGTTTGAAACAACATACATATACCTTCATATCTCCACAACCGGTGCACCTATAATAAAACTGATTATATCAAATTATTCGTCTTTTAAGGCCGCTTAAATTTTATTTGAAACATTTTATGATACAATCAATGGTTTCAAAGATATTTTACATTTACTGTTCAAAATGGGACATCCTCTATTTTCCAAAAGCAAATTCATTAATTAGAAATTGTTTAATAACGGCCCCCACACTGTTAAACATAATATTTTTGCAATAAATTAAAATCAAATGCTTATTGAAGTGTTTAGAGAGCATCAAAGAATACAATGACGACAAATGCAGTTTCCTAATTCAGTTTCGATAAGAAAAGCACAGCCTTTCAAAGGCTTCGGAGCATACTAATTCTTACGGATTGCCATTTTAATATTACCTCAGAACAGATTTCAAGACAAAAGTATCTTGCGTTATATGGTCACCTGGCAAATGGATCAGAAACGCTTTTGTGTATTTCTGTGAAAGGAAAATGGCTCGACAATGTTTAATCAGAGAAACGAAATCACTTTTATGAAACGATTACGTTGTCATTTAAAGTTATGAGATGCAATACACTGATTCCGAAATATCGTAATAGACGTAATCGTCGATTGATTGAATTTCCGTCTTTGTTGCCATTCAATGAACAATAGAAGAAAGATAAACAACAATGAGAATGTGCATACAATGCATTTGTTCTTACATAAGATCCATAAAGGTTCCATTTAAAAATATTCCATAGTCTCCTTTCCTTTTTTATTTACAAAATCAACACTAAGTGCCTGACGAAAAATACTGCTTTAAGGTAAAAATGAAAGAGCCTGTAACAGTACAGGGAGGTGATGAAAAAGATCAAGGAAACAGCCAAGTCACTGTAATTTGTTATCCTGGATGACTAAGGAGGAGCTTCTATGCACACTCTATTCAATGAAAATTCACCTTTCATCGAGGAATATTTCTTGCAACGATCAATCTGACAATGAGATTTAAGGGAAATTAATTATATGCTCAACCCCCAGGGACGTATTTTAATCAAAGCAGAATAGGGTTAACTTCCAGTTTACTTTTTAAAATTTTTATAAATATATATTAATTATGCTAAATACACCTGACTCTTTTAAATACAATTTTAGGTTATGTCGCCCTACAATTAGCTCTTAGGTTAAGTTTCTCTGGTACAGTTTACCCTACTACTTATTTCAGTGGAAGTGATGGTTGAAAGTGTCCCGACTAAATTGTCCGTTTCATTTGCAACGATCTAATAAATTACTGTAAATTATGTTTGAGACGGGGAACAGAAGATATCGAGGAAAATATCCTGATTATTTAGCATCGTTGCATTAGACGTTTCCTCACCACGTGAGACTCTTCTCGCAATTCCACCTGCGCTCGTTAAGCTACTTACAGAATACTAACTTGCGGTATCCATCAGCCGTGTGTACGATCCTTTCAGAATCTTCTCATGAGCCTGATACATCTGATATACAAGGTGTTCCAGAAACAGCACCTCAACACCTCCGCCTTTTACACCCCTCTTTCGTCATCGCAATATTTATCTAAAATAAATATTATATCATTTTATCTTGCTTTATGATCCTTAATTAGACGGTCAGAAGGTAAACAATTGCAAAAGATGGTGAAATGGAATCAGTGATTTCGTTATTCAATTATATAAGTATCCCATTAAATTTATGGCTTCATTTATAGACCTCTTCGAACGGTTATAGAATATTTTATTGCCAGTGCTTATGTCACGAAATATCCTCGATAAAATATAGCTGAAGATATCCTAATTTTTTTTTTTCAATAAAATATTAAATCGCCCTATTTGCCACTAAAATGGTTGAACAATTTTTAGATAATTTTTATATGTTCGTTTCACTGTTTGTAATGGAAGGACCTAGGTGTGAAAGTAGGGTTAAAAAAAACGTGACAGTCATGGTAATTAATGGCTGCCCGAGTTAATTCGCGTCCATGCAGAAGCAAAACAATCGGATATAATGCTATCAAGTACATCATCAAGCGTAAAGCACGTCTATTACTTCTATTACGTCCTCTTCAGTAGGCTGATTACACGAGCGCATTTTGCTCGTCCGTTTGCTAAGGCAATGCACGTGCTCCTGCTGATGTAACTCGTTACCAAAGATGGCACAACACGTGTTTTCCGTTCCAACATATTTAACGCGTCTTGCAGAAACGTAGGCTAATGGAAAAGGTTTACTATTAATTAAGAAGATATCGTGGCAGTCAAATTTCTTGGAATAATTTCATTTGATCAATTGTAATATTTTACTTGATTAAAATGTCTTTCTGACATTTCAGACATTAAGCTTCCATTTTGGATCAATCTAACCCAATCCAGTAGGTGTATCAGAGTTGAGGTTAGATCAGCCAAAAAAAACATTAATTAATAGATTGATTGTCCTCTTTGAAAGAAATGTCACCTTTGCCATTGTGGTAATCAATCAGTCACTTCATCGACTTGCACACCTTTTTCCTGCACCGATAAATCTTCCTCCTGAACGAGCAAGAAACTCTTCCAATCATTTCCCCTGGATCCTCTTCGAGAGAAAAAATTCCCCAAAACGTGTCACAGATTATCAACCGACTCGTCAGCAGCACAGAAAAAGCACGTGTCGTAGGGTCATTAAAACCATCGAAGGATGCACAAAAGGAACTGGGCTACAGTCGCCGGTCCACATTGAATAAAAGACCTCAGATCAGACAAGATGATACGTGCGAAAGATCGTTATCGACCCCTCGGATACACAGGGACCCTACTCAATCCGTGTCTGTGTTGTGCACTACAGTGCATACAGTGTCATGCCATTCTATTATAGACAGCTAACATTTACTGCAAATTTCAATTTTAGCAGGTTTAGCAACTGTTTTTAGTATTTTGTTTAACCTCCTTGGGCTACTGGTAGTGTTCTTCATTTTTTAGTAGGCTTTTATGAGGAAAATAGCGATATAGGGGCAAGTGGTCCTAATCTCTACTGGGAAGGCTTACTGTACACTTTGGCGCAACGAGGGCTTCCTTTCCCTAAGAGTGGGGATAGGCCCCACCCACCACTTGCCTAAGGGTGGGGGTAGGACCCTCCCGCCACTTGCCTAAAAGTGGGAGTAGGACCCTCCCACCACTTGCCTACAGTTTTGGGAAGATCTACACCTAATATACAAATAAGGACCTAGGTGCTTTCCTTAGTTCACCTCCACTCCCAATGCCAACAGCCCATCTTCCCATGCAGGTCAACCATCTCTGAGCGAATCGCGCCCAACGGTAGAGCCTACCTGGCTAAGGTCGTTGACCATTTTGTACTACGGAATAAAATGTTAAACCGACAGGGTGCGTAATCCTCAACTTTTGAACGACTATGTATAGACATGCCGCAATGATGCTCACGATTCGACGATACTTTCGCGGTTCGGTTTATCGAGTTCACGGGAATCAAAGCAACCGAACCGCCGGAAAAAATCTTGCTCTACAAGCATGTTCCACTAAGTTTCGCGGGTCGATCTTGCGTTACAGCGCACAAAGCGTGTAACGTTGCGCACCGCTTGCACAATTCCGCCGCGATGTACCATCAGACACATAAAAAAGAGATGACTTCAGAGGGTTTCGACACGCGTAACAGAGAGTTTCTTTTAGTCTTATTTTATTTCTGTATCTCTGCAGCGAGGGAGCAAAAAGATCAGGTAACCCCCTATGGTGGGGGGGATCAAAAGTTCCGGAGAAACCTGATCCATTTTTGAAACACACTGCTGATCTAAGGTCTCTACCGTTTACATAATAGATCCGCATGACTATAGAAAGCAAACTGAAAGCGATGCTAAAAAAAAGAATCATGTCATTTCTCGTTGTTGTGACACGTATGCACTGCGTTAAAATAGAAAGCTATTCCTCGTATCGATGACTATTTTCATCGGCGTACAACGGTATAATTATATTTCCATGCCTGCTCTGTTTCTGGTTTGAGAGCTATAACAATATCGATTTTGCAATTTGTCCAGAGTTTATGGCTAACTACAATTTCTTTGAATATTTATAATACCCTGACTGGCGCAATGAAAATGGCTACATATATCCTTGGTTTTTTCATTTGCTTTTGAATTATTAATTATTTGCTACCAAAGCAGTGTTATTAACGCCTCTGAAAGAATAGGAAGAAATAATTCATATTTTTTGGACACAATTCTGGGAAAAATGTATAATAATTCCGATATTTGTGTTCAGGAGAAATATACCCATGGATGTACAGAGAGCTTTTTCAAAAAAATTATTATAAATGTGCCTTTTACTGCTGAATTGCTAAATTTTAGCTGTGGCTATTTGGCTATCATGCTGTCCTTGTCTCTCCAACAGAGGAGCATGCAGGAGAGACAAGGACCGACCGGAGCTTCTCCGTTTCGCCGCAAGAGACCCTCAAGATCAATCCGGACTTAACCCTTAATAAATATTTTCCATTAATTCTAATCTAATTTTCAACTAACTCATGTTTTAAAATAAATAATAATCCTTTGATCCGGAGCTGTAATAACCTGGATACTTTTTTTTTTAAACGACACAGGGATTACCGTGACACGTCATTAAATACGGATTAAACAGTCACGTCTCGTTCGACCACGTCCCTTTCATTTTCGTTTTCCTCGTATCCACCAATTACCGGGTCGACTATGCTAACGCCGAATTGTTTAAAAGATAGAACCATAAACAATTTGTTCCTCTTGTCTATTGACAGGCAACCGCATGGTGGCTAAACGACATGTACCTCTCTATCCCTCTGCCATTGCCGATCAACGTGAACCCTGGCCTCGTAACGAAACCAAAAACATTTTCCACTCAGAAAGGAGCCGCTGTGTTTCTAGCCCGATTTCTGACCGAGCTCCTCAACTATCAAGAATTATTGGATAGGTGAGTGTAATTTTTATAACGATACTTTTCGATCAAGCTACGACACTCCGAAGAAACCAACGAAAAATACAGAAGAAAGAAGTCGAAATGAAAGGATTCCAGTATTCGAATCCTCCCTGCTGAAACACTTTTTAACCCCGAACGGAAGCTGACTAAGCTAATCGCCGACACGGGGCTTAGAAATCCCGGGGAGAGGAATTGGAGGTTCCCGAGGACGGGGAACATTCGTAAGAAGAACTGTTCCGTCATTCGAGCCAGTGATTCGTCGAAGGACAAAAAGAAGCCGCACTGAAATCAATTTAGCGAAGGAGCAGAAGGAAATCCGGGTTGTAAGATCCATAGGAGGCGTTTATAAAGGGACAGACCCGTCCTGAGAGAAATGTAAAGGATACTCCTACCCTTGGCTGGTTCGTATCCGCTTGCGAGCGAAGCATCCTGAACCTTACCTTCTTTATTCTTGGGAATTAACGTAAATTCGTCGAGACGTACTGTATTATTGAGGGATCTATCGTCCTCCAACATTCCAGGCATCCTTTGTACCATCGCTAATTGCTGGTTAGGTTATCTTGGATCGTGATATTAATTTCTGTTGCTATAGCGGCGGTCTGGAGATTCAACGAGTGAAATCCAAAGATGGAAAAGCGATGCAGCCTATGTGCATGGCCCAACATTATCAAATGTTCCGGATCTATAGAAGACCAGGAATAAATGGCGACGAACAAGTGATACTTGACAGAGCTACATCTGGCGATCATATCATTGTCGCTCATCATAATCAGGTAATATCACTATTAGTATCACTAATTTCGCCCCTACAGGGGCCGGCGCTTTTTGGGGACTTATCTGTCCCCATGTTGCCCAACGAACACTATCGTCCATGCGCATTGGGGATGGGTTGGCAGCACTGCCAACCCCAAACCCCGCGCATTTTTACATTTCTCCTTCTTTTCTTTTCCATACTTTTACTTCTGTAAACTTATCTCTCCATACTGTTATCGTGGTCGGTGTGTGTATGTGTTAGTGTGGTCCCTTTTAGTCGCCTCTTACGACAGGCAGGGGATACCGTGGCCGTATTCTAAGCCCCCCGAGCCACAGGGGTTCAGGTAATATCACCATTACCCTTCCTGAGTGTATCCTAAGCTCAAACAGCGACCGTAGCGCCATGCATCACATATGGCCGCTCTTAGTACTAAGCAAACGGGTCCCATTCTTTAGGGGCAACTACGATGGCTTCTAAGATTTTTTGTAATTTTCTTAATTAAACAAGTTCTCGCTGTAACTCTATATTCTTTAACAGTTCTACAGTGTACCCGTAAGGGCTCCCGATCGCGGTAGGATAACTGAGGCAGAGTTGGTCCAACAAATTTTAAGCATCATGGAAACTAAAGCTGATCCTAGAACTCCGCCAGTTGGTATCCTTACAACTGCCGAGAGGCCAATCTGGGCGAAAGCGAGGGAAGAATTGCTTAAGAGTACGTATGTAACATTGAAAAATAATTTAAATAATTAGATTGATTTCTCCGCTTCATTTTTTTGGTAACATTATTTTCGTATTTGATAAACTTTTCAACGAGAGGAAACACGAGCCACACCATTAGCGATGGTGTAATAATCTCGTAACAAGTTCTCCGGTAACCCTTGCTGCCACATGCCCTTCCACCCAGCCGCCATAATTAACCGGGCTGTACCGCGCTCACTGATATTCGCAATATCCCCATTAGCGCCCTAACTCGACCTTACCCAACGACAATCTCCGACCTACGACTACAAATCGAATAAACGCTCGTTGTAATGAGTTAACGACGATCAGTGGTGAGGTTCGTTTAAGGAACTAAGAAATATTATCATCTTGACCAAATAGCAGTCAATGCTAAACTGGGCCAAAACTTTTGAACGAGATTTTCTAATGAACAGCTGTTGATATTTTCATAAATTTATATCCGCCATTTTGAGTTTCTAAGTCACTGACCCTCCCTGTCTCTCCCTACCCCTCCTCCGCCTCTAGGACCAAAGGCCATATTAACACGTTCAAGCCCAGGGTAAGAATAGGACATGGCACTGTCCCTTTGGAATCCCTAGTGCTCCGTGATATGAGCAAGGTGGGCAATATCCATCTTTTACAGATGAACGAAATCGGCACAACTTGGAGCTGTTAGAAAAATGCCTTTGCGTGGTTTGCATCGATGACGACGTACTCCCAGCGACATTCAACAACCCCTACAACAAGGAGGATCGATGGATAGGCGATCGGGATTACGCCAACGTGCTCCACCATGCCCTCCATGGTGGAGGTTCCAGACATTTAGGGGCGAATCGCTGGTTCGACAAAACTGTCCATGCTATCCTTGGCAAGGTACGCGTAACTTTATTCCCAACTATCTCCTCGTCAGTAGAGATAACGATCATCACACGATCGTCTGTTCGTTAAAGGATGGCATGTGGGGTTTGACTTACGAGCACTCAGCAGGCGAAGCTGCATCCATATTCGACGCGTTCGAAGAGTTGACGGCCAAGGTGGACGCCATGCCACCTCCTGAAGAGAACACCATACCGTCTCATTTGCCAGCGCCAGAGAAACTCACGTGGCAGTTGTCTGAACAGAGTCTGAACGACATCAGAGATGCTATGACGTCCTTTGATGCGTGAGTGGCAATGAGAATGATCGATGAGTTCTTCTCAGGTATCCTGACTAGGTATCTTTCAATTGCAGCTTGGTGGAGGACTTGGACCTCTGCATATTTTGGTTCAAGGATTACTCGAAAGAGTTCATCAAATCCAGCAGGATCAGCCCGGATGTTTATATACAGTTGGCGTTACAGTTCACACACTTCCGGTGAGTAAGTATACAGTCAATACTACAGTGCAGTACTAGTAATGATAAGATTAGGTTAGGTTAGCTAGTCCTCCTCCAATCGGGCAGACCTCCTGGTAGTTTATTTACAAGGACTTAAGTATTCCACGTGAAACGTATGATTTCGTATAGGTTACATGGAAATTTGGTCGCCACTTATGAGAGCGCAGGAATTCGAAGATTTGCACTTGGAAGGGTCGACTGCATCAGGGCAGCGAGTCCGGAGGTACTGAATTGGGCAAAGGCAATGTGCCAAGGGGATCCTGAAAGCCAAACGACGAACCAGCAGAACAGCGGCCCAGACGAAGGCACCAAAAGAGTTCAGTTCACCATTTACAGTGTAACTGAATCTTGCTTGTATTCCGTAGAGATTGATGTTTGTGTCCCATGGAAAGTTTTTCTGTTTTCCATCATCCCTTTGCATGTCTGTCTCTTTTGAGTGTTTTAGATTAATTGTTTTACGAAAAAATTTAATTTGCAGTCTAATATTTTAGACTGAACAAATACAGGAAGGAAAAGAACACCCCTGAAAAAGGGCAATCAATTAGGTCTAGTCTCTTTATGTTGTTAGTTCTCTTTCCTGTTCAAGTGTTTGCCCGGCTCTCGAACAGCTTCGGGCGAGTTTCATGGGAATTCCCCGTTTGCTTTCTTTTCATGGTTCCCTCCAGCTCGAAGAACAGAGTGAGCTGTTGTTTCTCATTTATCGCCCTGTTATTTCAGCCGTTCTGTTCTCCGCAATTACACCAGTGTTCAACGAAAATGCACCGCAATGAAATAAATCCTCGTTCTTCCCATGATACTGTTCCGTTCAAAATAGGCGTACCAAATTTTAAGTCAACACCACTTATCACTAATTTTTAGGTTATGTACGAAAGAATGATCCACAGCATTCGCTCCCTTTTGTTTACTGTCCATACCATATGTGATAGAAGTTGTTATTTATTGGCAATTAAAACAGCGTCTCTCTGTGATTTTTCAGCAAGAAAGAATCAAGGAGCTGTTCGACTTGGCGGTACAGAGACAGACCAAAGAGATGACCGACAACATCACTGGCCAGGGAATCGACAACCATTTAATGGGTCTTCGTTACACTGCCAAAGAAGTCGGAGAACCGATTCCAGAGCTCTTCACGAATCAGGCTTACGAAATCATCAATCATTTCTCTCTTTCCACGTCACAGGTTGGTAACCATGCTTGCCACTCAACGGGGACACCCCAATTATTTTCCTACTAACTTCAGTCGTTTCCTTTTTCCAGGTGACCACGAAAAACGACGCCATCGTGGGTTACGGCCCAGTGGTACCTGATGGTTATGGCTGTGCTTACAACATCAGAAACAACGGCATCATATTCTCTGTGTCTGCTTTCCACAGCGACGGTAGGACAAACGCCACGCGCTTTGCCCGCACCTTGGAGCAGAGCCTGCGGGACATGTCGGCCATGTTGAAACAGGCTGGCCAACGATAAAGGAAAGTACTAGAGTCAGTAGTCACAGGTAAAAAATAACGAATCGCCAACGAGACGAGTCGAGCTCGTCCATGAAAGTATTTATCGTAGTACGAATTAGTAGAAAGAAACGTTTGTCTACTTGCCATTGCAAGATGTTGTATATATGGACCTAGTTGCCATTAACTCACACAGGTTGGTAGGCATTGTTGGTTTGATATTCTATCCCGGTCCGTTCGGGTTGACGCTATCGAACGGACCCTAGCTAGCAATTTTACATATCGTAAGCATAGTTTTATTTCCGCCATGGTAGGTGGAAGCTTTTCCTAGGGCGGTCAATTTAACGACGACCACGTGAAACGTGAATCCATGATGATTTTTAGGAAATTATTCTTCCAGTTGTACTCGCATTCACATACCGGTGCTTAGATACATTGTGCCATTTGGAAGAGAAGCTTTTTTCTATCGTTCTGCCAATTTAGATATCTATTCTTGTGAATTTATCACAAGGCCATTGCAACCCTGTCGCTATTAATGCCGACTTAATCGGCCATGGCATTTTTATGACCAAAGAAAGCTCCAAGTATTCCGTTGGTATTTAAATAAGTTTTTGCATACTGGTGATGGTAAAAAGCTTATTTAAATATTGACAGAAAAGATGGTAAGCACTTTTAGTCTGTAGATCAGTCGGTCATTGTTAAACGCTAGTCCTGTTATGTCCGAGCGCTGGAAGTTCCTTTCCTCTGAAAACGACTAGTCTTATCGTTATCGTATCGCTGTTGATTGTAATTGTTAATTAACGATAGTTCGTGTACAATTTATTAGTTGTAGCATACTGCGAGCTACGGTTGTTTAAACGAATTTGATCTCACCATTTTATGTGTTCTAGAGAACTGTAACCTTCGATGTAACCGAGAGATTAGACAAGTGATATTTTAGGGATACGGTTTAAGAACTACTTGTAACATCTGCCCGAGTAGCCTTCATTTTAGAATAAATCGTGAATAGGTTTACAAGCAATGAGATGTTTCTTTTTATAGTTGACGATTTTTATCGATTATATACGTCTATCTCGTTAGAAAGTTAATTGTATATTGACCATTTCGTTTAATTTAAAACAGGCGTTCAATAATTCTGAGCAGAAAATTTCTGGTCCGATAGTGAATTTACATGAATCAATGAGTTGAAAATGGAGACTAATTTTTTTCCATAGAAGACCTTGTTTCTGAATAAATAGGTGTTGAAAGTTTATCGAAATTTCAAATATTTAAGAAAAACCGCCATTTCTTCATAAAAGCGTCACCTAGTGATGAAAACGAGAACTAAGAGTAACAGTAGTTTTTGCGCCTTTATCGACGAAATCAAGAAGCTCATATTTAGCACCTACCAGTAGATGACGCCACTTGTTTTGGCGGTTTTCTTTTTTTAAATATAGAAATATCGATGAATTTTAAACATCCGTTTATTCAAATATGAAGCCTTCCATGAAAAAATATGACTCTACAATTTCGACTTATTTTTCCATGTTATTGTTGGATTTTAAATGGCATCGTCGATCAGAAAAGTGTTAACGTCCTTTTCATTTCCCATAATAAAGATAATATTGTCTGATCGTGTGAAATCCTTGATATATGGAACGAAAAGATAGAATACACGAGTAGGGACTGAGAAAATAAGTTGGTTAGGTAGAGAAAAAGATTTCTAGCGCACGGACTTCGTCTGTCGCAACACATTCTAAAAAACGTGGCCAATGTTGGCGCCCGCACAGTAAACTCTTGTCCAATTCTTAGGTAGGTCGGCGGTTTGCCTTTCTCGATAGACCGGTGAACGTTGACGATAGCTCTCTATCTCACTATCGCGTTAATCTTCTACATCTAATCAACTATTCTAATTAAAATTACTTCCCCCCTCCTTGAGCACCGAGCTCTGAAGCGACGAATTCGAGGTAACTTCTTCCCTGAATATAAAAGTATTAACTCTCTAAACGGCATTGTTTATTTAGATGAGAAAGTGGTGGAAAAAAATATAACGTACTTTACGCAATCCGTATGCGAATTGTACGGTGCCCGTACACTCCCTCCTGCCATTGGCTGCGATGCAGGAGTGGGAACAGGCCGTTGCGTGACGGCCTTATATAACCTTCTCGGGGCGCGCATGCGCAGTTGCGTATCAAGCGGCGCAGCGTTGCGCGCGCAATCTGAACACTGCTATGCAGAAAAATATAAAATTTCCCAATTGCCAAGAGCTACGTTTTTCTTAATATAATACAAATTTATAAATACACGCACTTACCATATGCAGCGTCCTCTTTCTATTAATATATCACTTTCTCAGCTCACTAAAAATAATCTGCCACTTGGAGAGGTGATACTGTAGTAAGTTTGTCGTTTAACGCTATACCCTAACACTAGCATCGTATGCTCTCGCCTTGTATCAAATTGTTATAGTTCCATTAATAATTTAGAAGCGAGTAGAGAAACTATATGTGCACATCTATACATACAGCACAACACACGTGTTACATGAATACAAAGCACATCTGTTGACTTTATTCATATTTTATCAAGTTGTTTCTTAGGCTTCGTTGAAAACTAATTCTCCACTGTACAAACACACGCGTACGTTAGAATTGCCATTGAAAGAATATGCAGTTTTATCAATATATTATCTGTTACGTATCAGATCAGAGAGTTTAAAAGAATTTTTCTTCGTTTTTTCTACACACATGTGTGAATCTTTGACGAACGCGAGGAATTGTGCTAGTTCCTTTATACAGTTACTAAATAATAATATATCATATATATATATATATATACACGTTTACGCATACACATATATGTATACACATATCAAAGGCACACGTTTAATGCATAACAGAGAATGTACATCTGTTTTCGCGCATATCTTCGTGACATATTGAAAGTGTTCTATATTTAGTTTTAAGATACAAATACCTATTAAATTATAAGGTAAGGTGGAACGTAAGATGTTGTTAAAGATAATTCTAATCGCATAATCGTTGCGATCGCAACCCTGCGGCCAAGAATATCGCGCATATCAGGCGAAAGCCAACTATAGTGATAATTTTATCGAATAGGATACATCCCTGTAAATCGATAGAATTTAATGAAAATATCTCGTACGAAGACCACTATCGTTAATACGAAATTACTATACAGGGTGTTAGTCCTTTAAGGGGATGGTAGTTGGGGTGATTATGAACAACATTTTCCTTTGCAAAAATGTTGTTTGAAGCTTCGTTTTTGAATTATTAAGGAAAAACGCTGGCCAATCAGAGCGCGCGTAGCGCGCGGGCTCAGGGACGGCAGCCTCGACTCCTGCGCCCGCGCGCTATGCACGCTCTGATTCGCCAGTGTTTTTCCTTAATAATTCAAAAACGAAGCTTCAAATAACATTTTTGCAAAGGAAAATGTTGTTCAAAATCACCCCAGCTACCATCCCCTTAAAGGACTAACACTCTTTCTGGGACACCCTGTATAATAAAATGTGATAAAATAAATGACCAGGTTTCAATGAAGACATGCCAAGAAAATAAGATAACTTTGAAATAGTCGTCTTCGTATGCGATACGTCTAATGTAATAAACTCGTTAGCACATTTCACTTTCTGTTCATACAGAAAGCATACACAGCATACCTCTGTAATTAACTAATTTGCGGCAAGTATGTTGTATTATGTGTACGTTTTCCTGTGCAAGAATAAACACAACTGTGACACTAGCTGTTCCTTTTTATTCTCGTTACAATCTAGTACAAATCTCCAATTAACTTTAGAAAATAATTTAAAGTATATTATAGAGAATGGAATGTTATAATATGTATGATTACATGTAAAAACCTTAATTCAAGCACTAAGTAAAATCTTCTCTTTTTTTTTGCATTTTAATACTGCAAATTACTTGACTTTTATACGCTTCTAGGAACTGCACAGTTATATAAATAAAAAAATACACCTTTTACGATAATTGAGAAAATTAAGCGATATAAAAATAGCTTTTAAGTAACGATTGCTAGTATATTTAACCTGATACAGGTAATAACATTGTTACAAGATTTCCGATGTTTCCTGATCGAAAGAATCGAGAATTTTACATTTACAATCATGTCGGATGACGAGCTACTACTAAGTCAGCATTTACATCCTCGTACGCTTGCGCGAATGGAAGTGTTAGTAAGGAATTAGCAGTTAATCTTCTCTTTGGGTCGTGTTGCAAACACTTTTTAATTAAATCAATCCCCTCAGCTGATAAACTTTTTGGCAACGCTGGAGTCTCACCCATCCCTACCTACAATATTCAAAAATAACAGTAGATACAATTATTTATGCAATGCAATTGTTATAGCATACCTTAAACATAATCTGATAATTTGAATCATAGTCTGACCAAGGCCTTCGTCCACTGGCCATTTCTATCACGCAACAACCAACCGACCAAATATCAGCTGCTCTTCCATGACCACTGCTCTCTGACTTCATGAACACTTCCGGTGCCATGTAAGCTGTGTACAATTGGTTAATTTTAAAGAGATGCTTTAAACATAGAATTTTCCAGATTTTACTAACCTTGAGTGCCAACGAATCCTTGCAATTCACCAGGCATCGTGGTGTGAGCTTTAATTTGCACCGCGCTTCCAAAGTCTCCAAGTTTCAGGCAATTACCCTCGTCGGTTAAAAAAATATTTGCAGCTGTAGAAAATAGAGACTGATTCAATGAGGCGAATATTCAGAAATCGAAGGACTCGGTATAACTGAGTTTACATTTAATGTCGCGGTGTACTATTCCATGACAATGTAGCACTGTAACTGCCAAGAGTAGTTGATGAGTATATTTCCTGACTAATGATTCCGGTAGCCCATTCCCACTGCCAGCTACCAAACTTTCCAAGGTTCCTTCAGCACAAAATTCCATGAATATTAACATCTCTTCCTGTAATGAATAATATCGTTTAACGCTTGTTAGAAACAGAATGATTGTTAAGAGGTGAAGTGTTCGTACTCGATGGATTTCTAGGCCATAATATCTGACTAAGTGTTTGTGTTGAATCCCTTCGAATATCTGCAACTCCTCAGCTACTCTTCTGATCGCCCTGTGATCTCCAGGTTGCAGCTGTACCTCTTTCATGGCTAACAACTCGCCGGTTTGATTGTTCACCACGGTATACACTTTGCCGAATCTTCCTTGACCTAGAACGAACAGTATTAAAGGGTTACGCCTGGTTGGGATTGGGTAATTTTCAAGGTTTTATTTTGCCGTCCTAAGTACATGTTTTAAAGTAGTTTTAAGATTTTTTTAAAAGTAAAAAAAAGTGATTCTCGAAATCGGCGGTGGCCGTATCTTCCAAACCGCTTATTGGAAATCAAAACCAAAGAAGATTGTGTTAGTATATTGTATTGTCAAGGACCTGAACAAAGGATTTTTAATTTCGTTGAAAGAATTTTTTTTATCGCTATAAAAACAAAATTTGACCACTTCGAAAATCGGATTTTTCAGTAAAATTCTTGTCATTTTGGTGAAAATTAAAATTTCGCAAAACCCTTCGTTCAGACCCTTAACAATACAATATACTAACTGAATCTTCTTTGGTTTTGATTTCAAATAAGCGGTTTCGAAGATATCGTGGCCTCCGTAAGAAAAGGGCGTTCTTAAAAAAATCTTAAAACTACTTTAAAACGTGTATTTTTCGATGGTATATTTCACTTCATAGTAAATATTTTTAGGACGACAAAAAAATCTTGAAAATTACATTTTCCTGATCCCAACTAATATTGAAACAAATGCAAACTTTACCTATTTTAATACCCCTTTGCCAGGTAAACGTGACTCTTCTCGCTTTAATATGCACCCTATCTACAGCCTTTCTATCTGTAACTTGACCGATAAGTTCACGACTCTTTAGCCTCTCGTCAATATCACATTCTACCTTTCTTATAGCCCGAACAATTCTCTCCTGACGGGATATACTACGATCGAACGTGTTCAACATTATATTTCCATCGACTATGCTCGGCGAAGAGGATTTCTTAGGATTCGACGGGACATCGGGGGATTTAAAAGCGTCTCTAGGCTTCTGGGATATACTCGCGGTTCTGCTTCTAGCGTGACAAGGCGAAGAAGCTCTCGAATGAGATGACAATCTTCTTATACCTAAAATAAAGTATATTTAATAGAAATTAAACGAAAATATAAAGAAAGCGTGATTTGGCACTATAAAACTGAAACTGTACTCTCTGTTTCCACGTTTGACGCTATGTTCGCGCTTCCAACGACGTGCGAAATGCAACGATCCATACAGGTTTTCAACTCCTCGAATTCCTGGTCGCTCAGATGTTTAGTATTATGCGGTTCGCACACCGTGATCAAGAACTCTAAACCTTGGTTCGCCCATCTGGGCCTCAAGCCCCGACCCCGCTCGCACCGTGTCCGTACGAATTCCATCCAGAGGAAAGCGAAAGATACCAAGCCCCGTGCTAAGACAGCTTTCTCCTCAAGAGCAAATAATTTACAGGTCTCCTTGTAGTAATCGAAACCCATCCGATACGCCTGATGAAGTATTTCTCTGGCTCTGGAACGAAAAGCGAATCTGTCGCCCTCGGAATTTGGTTCTTCAGCTTTTTCAAGGTCCCGTTGGAAATTGGTGATTACCGCTGTTATCTGGTGTCTCAAAGACATCACAGTTTCCTAAAATAAATATACAAACATTATTATGCAGAACCAGGGTGGTAGAAAAGGAAGTTTACCTTCAAGATTGTTAATGATTCTTCCAAGTCCTTGTTAAAGAAAGCCCATTTTTCAATATCACGTTTCAAACACCTGGCCAGAGTGACACTCTTAACGAGCTTCTCTCGAGACTCCACAAACATCCCTTGCCATTCTCGACCCACGAACATAAAATGAAATCTGAACCACGTGTAAGGATAGAGAAGACATTTTTAAATGTATTAGGTTGTGTAATAAATTCCCGCCTTTTTTGTATTTTATTTTTTTCAGCAATTTTGTGTTTTGTTAGGTAAAGTACCAACCTATCTGTTTCAATTTTTCAAATAAAATTAATTTAAATCAATTCTCAGGTTTTTGAAATGGAAGCTTTGACATCTGAAAATGAATTTTTCTGCCTCCTGGAACTTCCACTAATAGAGCAAGAAAAAGACTTGCGAATGCATATAAAAAAAATTTAAAGAAAATTTAAATTGTAAAGATTGAAATTTAAATTAAAAATAGTTTTAAAAAAATTTCTAATATACTTTACCTAACAAAACACAAAATAAAATACATTAGAAAGTATAATATCAATCTGTTCTTACTTGCATGACCAGTCGTCATCATCGCTCCAGTCTTCAGTAGTCTCCTTGATCTCTCTTGGTCTCTCGTTAAGGAACTCTTTCACCTGCTTGATCATCGTTTTGGCGATTTCACTGCGAATAAAATAGCAGAATAAAATATGTGCAATAAATCAGTGGAATCTCTAAACAGGATACTCTTACCAAAATTTAACTCCAGCTATCTTGTAACCGTTCAATATATTTCCAGCTATCGATTTTACAAATATCCACTCGTCCATGATTAAATTTTTATGGAAACTATCGTGTTGGACCATGTCCACCCACTGCTGCAAGTAGTCGAGGTACACCTCGAAGACAGCTTTCAAGCTTTCGTCGAAGTCTTTCACGTCCTCTTGGAACAACAATTGATCGCAGCTTTCGTTGTCGCTGGCAACAGCCGCGCAAGAGTGGGCGGAAAATCTGTCGCGATGAATGCAAGCTATTCGAAGACCCTCCCTGAGTTCGCGCATCAGTTGCCTGACGGATAAGGGGCTAGGCTGATCCGGTTTTTGTTCCAGTCTCATTCGCAGAAATTCGTGGACGACGTCCAATGGAACCCGGGACAAAAACACGAAAGCTGCTCTATAGGATGGAAGATTCAATTCTCTGGCCTCGGTGCTCCACACACCGTATCGACGTAGCTCTTCGTCCCCTTCGTACTCTTCGCTCGTAGCGTTACCACCTTCGCTCACGTCGCTTTTCTCCAGCGTCAGTCTTGCTTTCCTTAGAACAGAGGTGTGCAGCCTCTCGAGGAAATTTAAACTCTTCCTCAGCCCTCTGGTCTTCAGCACATCCTCGATATACTTTCTATAAGCCTGCCGGTCGAACTCGACTAAATAGAAATCAAGCCGCTCTGTTTTATCGTCGTCCAGACAGGTCAGAGAAGTCTCAGGGGTGGAAGGCCACGACTGGGCGAAAGACAAACCGACGGAAGAATTGTTGCTATTGTTGCTATCGGAGGGACTGGTGCTTTCCTCCTGCGGATTTGACACCTCGAACCGTACCAAAGTACGCCTGTGCTCCAAGGAATCGACGGTATCCGAGGATCTCGAGCTTATCCCAGAGTCACCGTTATCGTCGTGCTTCTTCTTAGTGTGCAACATCATCAGTAATTTTCCCAATATTTGCAATTTCAATCGATGATGTTTGGTCATATTGTACCAGAGACACATGGCCTTCACTCTGCCGGTAAATTCTGTGCTTTTGTATAACGGATATTGCGCGGCCAAAGCCTGCGACGACGGATATAGAGACTCTGCCACTTCCAATCTTGCTAATAAACCTTCTACTTGCTGCAACGCCTCACCCTGGGCTCTCGCACACGCTCTACAGTACATAGAAAGACACCCCGGACAGATACCCAGCTCTATGTTCGGGCTTGATCCAGAATTCGCAACTCGGTCCACGCATTTACCGCTTATATTGATCCAGGGTGTATTACCGTTCTTTACACTGGCAATAGGATCGTATCTGTAAAGGAACAGCTTTGTTACTGTAATTTGCTCTATCTTTAGAACATCAATAACCCCTTACATAATTCACCTGTACTCCATTATTTCTTTAAGCAAACCTTCCAGTGCCTCCCGCTGTTTGCACAAGTACTCGTCCTGAGCCATTGGATTGCGATCAGCGTGATGGGCCTGCAGTTCTAACCATATTAGGTCCTTCAGCTCGTTTTGCCAGCTGGTCTCCTCGTGGCTTATTTGACGCCTGCAGTTTCGTTCCGTACTTCCCTGCAAGATATTAAAAGAAAATAAACAACGAAGTAACATGAATTATTGATATAAAATAATAATAAAATTATGGATTATTTATTCAAACTATATCCATTTATATGTTAATTAATTAAATATCTCGAAATTAAAATTTGTTTTATGGTATTAAAATTATTAATATATATTAAAGATTAAATATTATTCAATTTTAATGATATCTAGTTTCTTTTTGAATTAAATTGCATTTATATATTTTTAACTGTACCAGTCTAATGAGAAAAGAAAAAGTATCGTGAAATATTTCTCGCTCTTTAAGGCTCAACGTTTTAGGAGACTGTGCCGCTGATTCATTGTTATCAATGACCAGATTTGGTTCGTCGGTTTCAACCCTTCTCTCCTCTACGCCGACGGGCTTCGATCGAAGACAACGGAATCTGTTTTTAGTTTCTACTTTGATGTGATTAGGCGTCGACACTTGTCCGTGATCAAATTTCTCAGCATAATCGTACGCCGCCTTCATGTCGAGCTTCAAATCTCTCTCGCTGCCGCGCAATACTTTGAAAATTCTTTTACACTTCCGGCTTCCCTCTTTCACCATATCCTGATTCGCCTCGTTCTCGCAATCTCTATCGGCCTTATCGCACATCTCGTTGAATATTATACTGTCCAGAGTGTTTCGTCTGCGAACCAGCAGTTTCGACGGTGTCTCCTTGTCTAACGATTTCGTATCTCTGAAAGCAAATAATACAATCAAAGTTAAAATATTATAATTATTTTTCGATTCAAAATCATTTTTTTTTTTTTTCGCCCGTGCAGAGGCACGACGATTATACTTGATTTTCTTTGTTTGAAATATTGTCGCAATATTTCTTCTACACCTGTAAAAACACATCAAACACTTTGTAATTTATATTGCGCTAATGACATTAATTTTTAATACAAATGGGTGCTTCTGGTTATAAATGATAATAGTGAAAATTTAAATCCAATTAATATTAAATTACAGTATATAGAAATTAATGGATTGTTTATTCAAACTATATCCATTTATATGTTAATTAATTAAATATCTCGAACTAAATATATAAAATTATTAATATGTATTTAGAGATTAAATTTTATTCAATTTTAATGATATCTAGTTTCTTTTTTAATTAAATTGAATTTATATATTTTTAAAAATAAATTTTATTAAAAAAAATTATTTTTGGAAATATAAATAATTTATGGGATAAACTGTAAATTAATATATAATATTTTATTCTGTTTACATCAGAATTAAAAAATATCAAATGTTCGTTTCGCAATATAATTTATTATCGTATAAAGTTCCTTCATCGGCCGCAAAAAAGACAGAAAAAAAGTGTAAACAATGTTCAAGGAAAAAGTAGAATAGTAAAGTGGCTATAAAAACAAAATGAACAAACTAATTAACTTACCCTCCATTAAGTTTCTGTTTCATATACCTCTTCTTGCGATTCAGACGAGTTCTCGGCGGTGTCTGTCCGTAAATATCGCACATGGCTTGAATCGATTCATCGAATTCGTTCGTCGAACTGCCCGAACCTTTCTTACTGCAATAACAGAAACTTGTTAAAACGCAGAAATTCTAAAACTGTAATGTAAAACAAATACCTGCACGCCTAAAACATTATATAAGCAAAGTTAAAAATCTAAGCGTTACTCTAAACATTCGTAGAAAAAATGTTAGTTCTAATTTATCGACATGTACATACACTGCCGTCCATAAGTCACCAGACACTCTTTGAAACGGAATACTCTTTTTAAAATTGGACCAAATGACTTGAGGTTTCTCGAGAAGCTGTAGAAATTAATTTACTAAGATATGTGCTTTATTTTGCATTATTATTTTCTAATTGTTATTATATTATTTTATTATCTAATTATTATTTCCTATTTATCTAATTATATCTATGATTATATAATAATTATCTGATTATTATTATATTATTATTGTTATATTATATTATTATACTATTATATTGTTTCTAGTATTTTTGTTTTTCCATGTTTTGCACAGATCAGCAATAGCGAGAGCATTATGTATCCATTCATAAAAAGGACCATGCCCGTACATTCAAATGAATGAATAAAAAATTACAATTTGTTAAAATTGTGAAAAAAAATAGCGAAAGGTAATTTTTCAACTTTTTTGTTCAAATAATTATTTGAATCTACGAAAGACATTTTACATTTTCATTATAGACTAACAGAAAAAAGTTGAAAAATTTTGCACTATTTTCTACCACTAGTTTTTTTTCACGATTTCAAGAAATTGTAATTTTTTAAAAAGAAAAAAGCACATATCTTTTAGAAGCTAAATAAAACAAAATATATATCTTAGTAAATTAATTTGTATAGCTCAGTCATTTGGTCCAATTTTAAAAAGAACATTCTGTTTTAAAGAGTGTCCGGTGACTTATGTACGGCAGTGTAAATACGTGAGTAGTTAGAAATTGAAACAGTACATCATGAGTACATTTAATCTAATTTTACATCGCGCTGAGACAGATCAATAATAAATTTTATTACGTTTCGTTACACTGAAATAGACCGAAGTACGAACGGAATACAATTGAATGTATATATTCGTTTTGAAAATTGAACGCGTAGAGTGGTCACTTGTGATTCGAACGTGTAAATGCATCCAGATATGTCAAGTATGAATAAATTGTACGTGTCACACACGCGATCATATTAAATTTCGCTAAAAAACATTTGTGACAAACGTAGGTTAGCGACGGAAGAAATCATGCTGAAGCAATATCATGAAGCGTTGGTGACATGACGACAAGTATCATCACTCCGACGACAGTCGTTTCGCGTGGCTGTTAAATTTTCCCTAATGGTTTCTAGTAACAATACACCGGTCTATCTTCGATCGTTAAAAATCGAACAGCATGTAAACAAATGATAGAGATTGTACTAATCGAAAATCAGCCGGCAACTACTCTCGTGTTACTCCGAATCTCATGAATTGTCACGTGTTAATTCAAGGACGCAAAAAACTTACCCAACGTAGTTGGTGTCCTCATCGGAGGAACCTGAGAAAAGATTTTCAGCATCATGGCTTCGTTTATCGTAACCCAACATTCTTCTTACACACAAAGCGCATCGCAGCCGAGACAACGCTGATGTTCGTCGAGAAATTTGGCGCAGGTGCAATATTTATTTGCGCTGTTGCCGTTTAGAATGAAAACAGGTGTTTGATGGAGTAGCGATCACATGACAGCGCGCGGGATTTTCAAAACGCTCAAGATTTCAATCCACCGTTCACTGTGTATGACAAAGAAACAGAAGCAATAATTAATGATAATTTAACGAATAAATAATAGGAACGCTAAAATCTAACGATTGGTTACATTATAAATTACAATGGGTACAATAATCGTGTATCCAAGAAGTGTGATATGATTTTTTTTATTTAAACAATGTCTAACTTTTTTTCAGCAAAGTACAAGTGATTCTCATATATCCTCGCACCAACAAATAATGCTTTCAATAAAATACAATGTCTATGCGTCTTTGTGGTCGTATCTTGTGTTGTATTTTGTATGCGTTATTTTAATTAATCAATAATACTGCTACAAAGATCATTATTTCATTATAAAAAATGGAACATTCAAAAGTACTTTTGATTCAATTTGATTGTTTCGTCGGGAAATATCGTCAAGCATCAAGGGCTATAAATATTCTTTCAAGAGACAGTAGAAATGCACTTTTCTTTTCTCTCTCTCTCTCCTACCATATTTTTACACGCTTGGATATGTAAAGAACGAAATTATAGCACCGTATAACGTTGAACTCGATGCGCACCGTAGAATACATATGTAAATTAAATCCTTGATAATCACCTCATGAAGGTACATAATACCAATTTACATACATCATATTTCAAGCCAAAATTTAGCTAGTTAATTTACATATTTACAGTTAGTAATCATGCAGAAAAAAAAAATGTTAAAATTGATCTCCTGTTTATTACCTTCACAAGGAAATCATTTATATAAAGTGTTTATAAATCCACGTTAGGGTTGTTCATTAATTTTCTTGTATATGAATAAATACCACGCTTATTCATAATGTTATAAGGAATATAGGCCTATTTAAGTACATTTAGAATGTGTATAGAAAAAAAAGAAACCTTCCTTTACAATTGAAAATTCTTACAAATTTTATATAAATAGGTGAAGATCCCCAACGTAGATGAGAAATGTTTTACAAGAAATTTATTTGGAATGTCTTAAGATTAGCTTTCGTGCCAAGCGTTTAATGGTTTAAGAATATTCAAATAAGGTTTTTATTTATAAAAATGCTGTCTGTTTATATTTTTTGAATATTAGAGCATGACGTTGTATTGTACTAAATACTTAGTTATTGCTATGCACATTCGACATCTTATTCTTTTTTTTAAGAGTACAAATAGACGACTATAAAATGCTTTGCTTCGATTTTCATTTAATATTATTTCAGTAATAACACTACTAGATTGTAAATATTAATAATAATAATATTAATAATAATAATAAAATAATATAATAATAATAACACTACTAATTTGTAAATTGTAATTATTAAATATAATCAAAAAATATTTATCATTATTTTTTTCCTGTACTTTCCCTTCGTATTAACCGTAATATATGATGATGATAAATGTAATGAAGTATAAATTCCAATACAATGATCTGCTTTTTTTTTCTTTTTTTCAATTTTCTTCATTTTCCTTATTCAATTAATGCAAAAAGAAAAAATTGTCTTGTTTCACGATAACGCTCTTTGTTTGCATTCCGTCAAAAAAAAACATTGGCAGCATTTAAAGGTTTTGTTGGATTTTAATCGTACCATACAGTTTTTCTTTTTTTCTTTCTTTAAAAAGGAGCTGTTTTAAAATTTCTATGGCGTACCAGACAGCCATATCTTATATATATGCTCTTCTAATATTTCACCTTTCTTACGTTATTCTTTATTGTCGCATTCTCTCTCACATTCACCCTTTCATACTTTCAAAATTCTTGATACCTATCCATTGTTTTTTTTTTCTTTATAGGAACCGCGCAATTACCTTATGTTGAAGGTATGCAATACAAAGAGTCGCGCAATATTCCTACGTCTCTCTACAGGGTGTTCCAGAAAGAGTGTTAGTCCTTTAAGGGAGTGGTAGCTGGGATGATTCTGAACAACATTTTTCTTTGCAAAAATGTTCTTTGAAGCTTTGTTTTTGAATTATTAAGGAAAAACACTGGCCAATCAGAGCGCGCATAGCGCGCGAGATCAGAAGTCGAAGCTGCCGTCCCTGAGCCCGCGCGCCATGCGCACTCTGATTGGCCAATGGTTTTCCTTAATAATTCAAAAACGAAGCTTCAAACAACATTTTCGCAAAGGAAAATGTTGAGATTCAGCCCAGCTACCACCCCCTTAAAGGATTAACACTCTTTCTGGGACACCCTGTATATCATATTACAGATTATTAGTACTTCAATATATGTATATCAATAAAGGCCACAAGTGTGTTCAATATAAAATTACTAATCAGTAGTTGAAATTCGTTCGTACTAAAAGTATACATATATATACCTTTTCTTAAACAGTTCATACATCGTGCTTAACCTCTCTATATTTATTGTAAAGACGGATATCATTCGGGTTTCATAAATTAAGCGGTCGCGTGTACATTATCCAACCTATTTGAATATTACTTATAACTCACTAAATAATAATGGTGATTGCACCGTGCTGCTTTAAAAATATTAACTCGTCTATCGTTCCGATTATATCTACCAAATCATAAATGATAAAACGACGAGTAATAATAAAAGATGAAAATATTGATGGATGTAGGAGCGACCGCTATCGACAAAAAAAAAAATTAATAATTATATTCGTTAACGAAAGCAAGCGATGACACAAATAACAATATAAAATATTTTTAGTCGGGCAAATCCTTATCAAGGACGGACAGTACGCGACGTGATAAGGACCGCGACGAAATAGGTAACCAGCGGGGAAGAGTCAACATGTGTGGCGTTACGCTCGGTGACCAACAGTAATACTTTGAGAAAGAAAATACTGGCGCGCCGGTGCTTAGAAACTGTGTATAATTGTTAGATAAAAATAAAATAATATTCACGCATTTTCTTGTTATTTTAGCAAAAAGATCTTTAATTAGAAAAAAAAGAAAACAACATCAGCTAGCAACATCAGCTAAGATAACGAAGGTTATTACGATTCAACGTTAAATAAATTTGTAGCTAAAACAGCAAGAAAATTTACTTGTTATGAAAAAATATATAAACATTCTTCTTTCTTTTTTTTCTTTCTTTCACGAAAAAACTTCTTTACAATGGAAGCAGATTATGGAAGACGGCGCAAGTTGGTCGCTCGTCGCGTTCCTTGCCAATCCATGAGAGCTTTCATGCTTAAACTGTACTTCAGAGTATAGAATCAACGTCGAAAAATATTCGTACACGTATAAACTACGTAGATCGTTGTAAATTGGAAGCGACTTCTACCACAAAACATCTCGAAAAAAAAAAAAAAAGGAAAATATTCTAAAACGATAACACGTTTGACGTTTCACAAAATTGTCTTTCTGTAGATCAATTCAGAGAATAATCCGTTATGTCTTTTTCATAAATTAGCGATTACCGAGTTCCATGTGTTCGCGAAAAAATTGGAAGAGAATTCAAAGTAGGATGAAACAGGCAGGCGAATAGGAGGCAAATGGATACATAATTTACATGTTCTCAAATTGATCGACGCGACGTTTAGTGTTGCCTTTGCGAATCTCACGGAGCGTCTTGTATTTGTCACGGCCCTGACGAACGTTTTCCCTATGAATTTTATCCATAACAGTCTCCTTCGATTCGTCGCGTGACTGTGCAAGATCTTGCTTCAATGCCTGGAACATATCATTTTCTTTATTCAAAACACACCCACGTGTTTGTTTCAAATATAATGGAAAATAAGTACCTTAAGCTGATCGTGAAGACGTTCGTTTCTTTCCGCTAAGGTGCGCCGTTCTTCGACTGGGTCGATTATAGACTCGTCAGTTGCTAGATCTTTAGTAACGTCGCCGTGAGGCACCTCGTCTTCACCCTCCTCCTCACCCTCGTCATTTTCTTCAACGTGATGATGGTGGGGCGTTGTATTAGCTTGATATGCCCGATCAGCTTCCTCTTGCCTCAATCTACTTATTCGGAATGATAAAAGTTAAAATACAGCTAGAAATTCGACGTTAAACAAAAGAAAGAAAGCATAGAAATCATTTATACTTGGCAGCCTCAAATTCTTCTTGCAGTCTCCTTGCCTCTGCATCCTTAGCCTCCACTTCTGATTGTATACGTTGTACCTCTTCTTGCTTGGCTCTTATTTCTTGCTCGAGCTTAGCACGCTCTGCTGCTTCCATTTCGTGAGAAAGTTCCAGTTTCTCCATCATAGCCGTGAGTTCCTTTGAAAAATACGAGATACATAGAATTGTGATTCATAAAAGGAATTTGAAATTTACGTACTTTCTGGCGATCCTCCAACTCTTCCTTCGCAGCCTGCAACTGTTTCAGTTGCTCTTCCAAACGTCGGATCATTTCCTGAGCTTCGTTCAATTCAGCTTGCCGCCTGTCCATCTCCTCTGCCATATTTCTAAGTCTCTCTTCGTATTCCTGTTGCTTCTTCTCCGCCCGTTCTCTCGCAGCGATCTCCAATTGCAACTTTTCTCTCTGTTGTTGCTTCGCGATCTTCTCTTCTCTTGCTTGAGCCTTTAAATTGTAAATGTGTAGTATTCGTCAGTTGTAACAGCAGCACAGTGGGCTTCCCTGGAGAAAATGACTTTATAGGGGAAGCAGGAATTCTTGATACCTTGAGACGTTAATTTTGAAGATATTGATATTAAAAGTGATTTGGAAACAAATAATGTAAGTTTTACTTATTAAATATTATATGGTTTAGCATATAACTAAGAAATATGAATAATAACATAAACATCAATTCAAATTTCCCGCGTGAAGGTTTGCATGCAAGTGGTGGGGGGTCGCAGACTTCTTTATATTTGGAGCCACCTCCCCTGAATCGCCAGTCTCCCTCGGGAAGTGTACCGTGCGCGGTACAGTGTGTACCATTAAAAATAATGTACCTTCATTTGTTGCACATCAATTGTATCTGGTTTGCGTCTACGCATGTACAGTTCATGGTTTCCCATACAAAGGGCCAGGATTCGTTTATTAATCTTAACTCTAGTCGCAAAGAATACGAAGTCCGGCGCCTTTTTGTCGATCGGCTTAATAATGAATTTCTTATCGTTGAACGATATATTTCTGATCTCGGACCAGGGGAAACCGATTTTTGGCGTTAATTTATTGTCCTTCTCGTATATGTTCAATCCCAACGCGTCGACGCCTAGCCAAAGATCTGTGCCCTTTTTATTTCGTATCTCGAAATAGTTCACACCGTACATTTCCAGATCCTACAAAGAAGAATATGAAGTTAAATAATGGCATCGATGAGTTGAAATAAATAAATTATTACCTGAGCAATTTTTAGATATTCCATCATAGCATCTTCGCGCAACATTCCACGATGCTCCTGCCACCAATTAGTGATCGAACTTTCCCATTCCTCTTTGCTCATCTTGTGTTGGTCCACGACACGTTGTGGTACCAAACGGTCGTTCATTAAGAAACCAGCGGTGTGTGTACCTTTTTGATAATCACCGTGCCTCGCTTGGACCGCATAGGAAGCTAATAGTACAGACGTTTCCGGAGGACAGTAGATTTCATCCGTAAGAATGGCGTTCTTCACCTAGATTCATTATAGAACAGCGTTAATTAACTATTTAATTATTTTCAAGTACAGTAGACTCTCGTTATATCGCCCATAACTGGCCATAGTGTACTAAGGACTCTCCTTATATTGCCACTTAGGGGCAATATAACGAGAGTCCTTAGCACACTAGACTCTCGTTATATTGCCCATAACTGGACATAGTGTACTAAGGACTCTCCTTATATTGCCACTCATAGGCAATATAACGAGAGTCCTTAGTACACTAGACTCTCGTTATATTGCCCATAACTGGCCATAGTGTACTAAGGACTCTGCTTATATTGCCACTCATAGGCAATATAACGAGAGTCCAGTGAACTAAGGACCCTCGTTATATTGCCCCTGAGTGGCAATATAACGAGTCTAGTGAACTAAGGACTCTTCTTATATTGCCACTCAGGGGCAATATAACGAATCTAGTGTACTAAGGACTCTTTTTATATTGCCACTCGGGGCAATATAACGAGTCCAGTGAACTAAGGACTCTCCTTATATTGCCACCAGGGGCAATATAACGAATCTAGTGTACTAAGCACTCTTCTTATATTGCCACTCAGGGGCAATATAACGAGAGTCTAGTATACTAAGGAATCTCCTTTTTTTTTAATTTCTTGGAAAATATTAGATTATCAGAGTTTTAAAAGACCATGATAAATTGTTATTCAAGAATCGCTTTAAGTATGATATAACATGCAATTAAGTTTCCAGCGTATCACGATGATCCAAATGACAGACGAATTAAACGATAACAGGCGGTTATGTATCCAGCCTCGTTTCTGCACAGGTGACTATACCTGAAGATAAAAAAGGCGCAGCGTGATGTCTTGGATGAGCTCCTCCGCAACATCTTCCGGATAGAACTTGGCGCGGAATTTGAATTGCAACGGAGTCTCCTTCTTGACTTCCTGGTTCATCACCTAAAACGTTCGAATTAAATTAATAAACGAATCACGGTGCGACGTCGGGAAAGCTTCAAAAAACATAAATGACAAGCTGAAATAAAAATTTAACAAACCCATCGTTTTGAAAACGTGCAGAATGCAAAAAATCACGGGGCCATCTCGTTCAGATGTTATAATTTATGAGACAAATGGATTAATTTCTTTTCCGACGGTTAAAATCGCATGCAAAATAATGAGGTAATACGATGGTCGATAGGTTTTCCCTAATCGCATCATCGATTAGTATCTTTAACCGGCTTTAGACGAAAACAATCGCGAGACGTGTATCGATGGGCGATAAAAGGTGCGCCTAAAATCATTGCTAGACTTCGCTTTTTCAAGATACGAACACGATATACAAAACAATATGTTTTATTAATTGAGAATGACTACACGGTGACATTTTTAATCGAATTACGCAATTGTTCGATACGAGGAATATCTTATCTGAGGAGAAAAAGTGGAGCTCGTGCAGTGAAATGGAAAATAAGAATTCGCCAAATTTCTTCAACCAACTACGTTTCCTTCTCCATTTATTTTAACTGCTATTGTAAATTTCTTCCAATTGTAATTTAAAAAAAAAAAATTATTTTGCAAGTTGCAAGAGACGAAAGTGCATCCGCAGTTCTCCATTTATTTTAACTGTTACTATTATTGTAAATTTGATCCGAATCGAATAATAATTTCTTCCAATTGTAATTTAAAAAGAAAAATCATTTTGCAAGTTGCAGCGAGGCGGAAGTGCATCCGCAACTGCACCGGCGGAAGTGTCAATCGGATCTTTGCACAGGATCGCCTTGACCGCGGTTGACATCTCGGTTCAATGCTAACGATACGGCATTTCATGATGGTTTACTGATACCTGTACATGGTTACATAATTCCATGGACAAGGACGATTCGAAAAAAAAAAAAAAAGAGGAGGACCAGGAGGCGTGGCGTGAGAATGCTGCAGGTGCGACAAGCATACAAACTTTTACGAGAGACACTGATGGACAGCGTACTATTTGAACTCGTTAAGACTAGAGTGACGGGTGTTCAGCTAATAATAGTAAATGAGAATTGAAATTAATTAGACACTAATAGAAAAATAAATGTTTTTCCGAGACTCTCGTTATATTGCCAAAAATGTGGCCATATAAGAAGAGCCTACTGAACTATATTTTGTAACACTGTATGAAAACTTGTAGAAAATTTATATTAATTCTGAAATTATTTGCTGTCTCTATCAGAGTGTCTGATTCTTTCAAAATAGGTAGGTGATAAAAGAAGCGGTGATTGCAATTATCGTGAAATGACGAAAAGAAAATAATTTTTCCAAGCGTCGAGATATCCATCCTCGAAAACTAATTAATAATTTGATGATGAGAAAAATATGAGGGTATTTCTGACTGAGAAAATGAACGATTTCGTTTGAAAAATTGAAAGGGTCGATACGATTTTTATTATGAACTGTTCAACCCTCTCACGATGGACGCAGGGTCACTCTGACCCGTAAAAAAAATGGACCATTAACTTAATTGCTATTCATAATGACGTTACTAATTAGGAATAAAAATGACTCTGCGTCCACCGAGGGTTAATTTATCGATGCTGACATTTCTCCCAAACAGAAACACATTTCAATTAAATGTTACGACAGAAAACTCGGGGGGTTGTTACACGATTTAGTTCGAGGATTTAAATCCAGACGCTGAGGGGGAGGTGAACTATTTCTCAATTCACGTCTACGGGATAGAAAATTTTTAATTACAGTCTTACGTGCCAGATTTTTCGAAGGCCACACGGTAGCACCTGCAATTTATTCGCCGATAAAAGTTCTTCCCGAAATTCAGGAACGTCGACAATGAGACCGATCGAAGATGATTCGAAAAAGAAATTTTTATTTTAATAAAAATTATTCACAATCAAAAAAAGAAATGTTTTTTTTTTTTTAATAAAATCATCCCAAATCGGCTCATTCAAGACACAAAATATTTTGCTACCAAAGGGTTATTTTTGACCCGTGTAATTAACTAAATAAATAAATAATAGGGTGGGATTACAATATAGGGTATAACTATAAATTCTAAATTATTATTTACATCCAGTTCGAATAGGGCCATTTAAATTGCAATAATAAATTTAACTTGTAACTTGTAAATTATTTGAAATCAAAGTTCGTGATATGCTTCTCAAACACGTCCTCATTTCGTTCAGTACGATTGTGTCATTCCGCACGGATATTAAAGAAACGTGCTCCAAGGACGCTGATAAATCGAGTTAGTCATGATTCGAAAACGTTATACGTGAAATGTAGACGTTCGATCGCTTTTATTAAACCTTACGCTTTAAATTGATATGCCGTTTAAATTAAGTGCCGTTTTGTAGTATTTTTGTGTCATGAAATCATGTTACACTGTACAGTATCGAGTATGGTCAATTTTTTCGATTTAAATTTCCCCGCGTAAACGGTTACGCGCGAGTGGTGGGGAGGCGCAGACCCCTGTATATACGGCGCCTCCGCCCTTGCAGCGTCAGTGTCCGCGGGGCTGCCTACGTGCAGGGATAGTACTCCGAGAAAATCTAGGGAGGGGTTATTGCCCTGTTTTATTCTTCTTCCCAACCCCCCACGACAATCAACGTGCTAAAATATCTAATTATACACCAATCTACTGTATCACAGAATACTATAATATATGGTTGGTGCAACATAATATGTAACTAGACGTTTAGTAAAATATTAGTAACTTACCCTAGACAAGAATGAAAGTCCACTCTTCCAATTGTTAGTATTGCGGTTGGCATGCGTTCAAAGAATGAAAATACGATAAAGTTAAAGTATGCGAATAAGCAGTTTTAGGTTAGTTTTCGGCCAACCCGTAGTCCTTAAAATTATTCTCAAATTTAAAGTTTTAATAAACGAAACTGAAGAACAGGAGATTCGTGTTGAATCTCCAAGGACACTATAATAATTTTAACGAGAGACTTGCACGTAATCTCACGTTACAGATAACGCGTGGACATTATGGAATGCATGATCAAACTTTCCCCGTGAATCAAGCACTTGTATACACGAAACGAGACGTTGCAAAATGTCAAACAGAAATGTAATTTAATGTTGAATAAAATTTGTGAAATCATCGATAAATAAATTCACTGTTGTGACGCAAAACTGGGACGGTATATAAGTCTATTCATAGGAGACTTGAACGGTTTTGGATCCTTGGCCAAAACTACAGTATCAAAAATATTGAAAATTTAGTTGGAATGAAAATTAATGAAACAGTAGATAAATTATTCAAACCAATTCCTTAACAAAATCTTTGAACAAGGAATAATCGATACTCGCCCGGAAACAATTAGTTAATAATTATTCACATGCTTGTTAAAGAAAGAACTAAGTTTTCGCATTAAACGTTGTGCAATTTCACCGGAATTATCAGGTATAAAGAATGGTAATTTATGAGTTGTTAACTTTTCGTTAAAGATAAGAGATTACATTGTGGCTATTTTTACATCTTTATAAACCTCTTCGCAGAGATACTTAACAATTAACAGTGAATATTTCTGAATAAAACTGCAATCTTTTTTTTCTCAATAAATCACTAATCAGTATTACTATAATAATAATAGTAATAAATTAATTAAGCAAAATGGTTGCTATAAAAAATGTCATTCCATATAATTAAAAAATATTTCCAGAAATATTATTATAATAGCAAAGTAGTGTCTTTAAACTTTGCAAGAACTTTATTAGAGTCGATTAAAGATTTCTAGAAAATCGACCTCGTCCGAGAATAATGGCTGCTCGCAAGGAGCATGCGAATCGAACACAGCCTGCGCACAGGTGCGTTCCTTTACCTGTGGATCGTAGCTGTGATTACGTAACGCGTTGCAGGCATCGGTAATTGGCACGCGTTATTCCATCTACGATTGTACAGCCTGTTTTTCGACGTCTGCGTGACGTTTTTTCAATTCTTTTTTTTTTTCCTTCTCATTCCCATCAGCAAAGCTGTTTATGCTATCGGCACGATATTGCAAGGACGTTTCGATAGCCTGCACTTTTCGCAGTAATTCCTTCGAGATGCACTCACCGTACCATCTGCGGTTGCAATTTAATTTCCGGAAAATTCTTTGGGTTTTTTTCATCTCTGAATCATCGAGCCTTCGATGAAATTTCATAGTGAAATTTTTTCCCCTATTATTTCCGTGTACAATATCAATCATAGTGTCCGTTCGTCTAGTGTATTTTGTAATTTCAAATAAATTATTGAAATTCTAAATTATTGAATATTCTAAAGCTTTTATCAGATGATTATGTTAATTATTTTAACGCTTTTATTAAATAATTAGATTTATGATATTTGCTGCGGTTAAACTTGGACTCCAAAGTCAGTGCTTTTTCACTAGACGAACGGACACTATGATTGATATTGTACTGATTGATTTCCCTAGAGATTCCCTAGGAATTCTTTTATCAACTGCTATGTACTTCCAATGTGCCATTGCAGTTTCTTTATTTCTTTTTTTATTTATGCTAGCGCCATATTTGTCCCTAACGTAATAATTAACCCCATTTTTCGTCTCGTGACCTAAAAAAATGGTACTTTTGTGTACAAAACGCGTACGTATCATAAATCCAAGGTAAATGATTGTTGCCTAACAATTTACCTCCCCGCTAGGCTGCGTGGATTTTATCTATGATGACGCGTATTGGGCAACGAATTGTTGCCTTTAGATATACTCGAAATTCTTAGTAGATTCTATTTATGCATTTATGGGCCTCGATCACAAACGTTATACAACATGAGCCGGCAATATTTGAAGCGGTTCAAGGAAAAAAAAATTACTCCCCGGTCGATATTATTAATCTACAATGATTTACTTTACAGTTTTCCGAATTTATTTCGTGGATTAGTAAGTTCAGATGATAAGCGTTATCTTTGACATCAAAACAATTTTACGGTTCGATGTTTATAACCGTGTATAATCAGAATTTTTTTACATTTATGAAGATAAATAATCTCAGTACCTTTCAAAATACTTGTAATTCTAAATAACAATAAATAATTAACTCGTTCGTTAATGGTGACGCAGCAGGTGCGTCGTGCAATATGTATGACGCACCGGGTGCGTCGTTCTATTCCTATATAAAATGCTACAGACGCACCCGGTGCGTCAAGAAAAGAAATTTATATTATTTAACTACGGTCATAATTTAAAACATATATAATAATTTTACTCAAATTATCGCTTTTATATCGTAAAAGAAAAGAAGAATACCATAGCGGTGTTTCGTTCAGAAAAATCGTTTAGCAGGAAGCCATTGCAATGGCGCATGGTAGCCAAAGGGTTAATATAATTGTTCGCCTGGTAAAAGGCGTGCATCACAATCGAAATAAGTATAATGCATGTAACAAAAGACTCGTGATTCATACTGGTTGCATCTGAACGTGCGACCTCTTTCAAAGGGTTAATAAGTAGCGAAGAGAAACCATCATCTTGTATCCAAGTTTCAACGTAACCTAACACGCCAGAAGCTTAAGCTTCCACGAATATTTTCCTACGCTGTTAAACACAATATTGAAATATACGATCGATATGAAAAAGTATCTAGTCCAACGTGTACTTTGCTGCAGAAACTAATCATAGCTGAAAGGGATAACAACGAAGCAGTAAGAACGCAAGTCAATTGAAAGCTTCCGCTTCATTATGACAGAAAAAATTTTTTGTTCAACGAACCTGCTGAACATATAGATAATCAGAATGCTATGATTCTATTAAAACGAAGAAATCGATTGCTATTTTAATAGGAAGTTTGTAAAAAATACATTTATAAAGAATAGAAAGAGATCGCTGCGCAGTAGCCCTTGGCGTCCTTGTCTAACCGCGCATGCGCACTGGGTTATTGATCGGCGCGCCTATGCGCGCGAAATTTTGAATTGCAAATACCTCACAATTCTCAAGAGTTACGTTTTCTTTATAAAATATAACTCGTATTTAACATTATTGAATATAATATTATACTAATATTACTAAATTTTTGCTGTACTGTGCGAGAGACTGTACACATGATAAAATATGGATTTTCTCAGACGAGAAAATCAAGTCTCTCCTTCTGGTCGTCGCTTACCAGGTCATCCTCAAACTCGTCGTCATCCGTGTCCGAGTCCGAGCAACCTCTCAGCTTTCGAACTTTCTTTTTCACCTCTTTCTTCACCACCCTCGTTATCGCGTTTTCCGGCTGCGTGTAATCGTTTTATTAAAGAAAAAATCGTTATGAAACGTTAACGACCTGGAGTCAAGCTGACGCTAGCTACTTAAGAGGATATTCTAGCGGTTCAAGAAATCAGCGACACATTCATTTTTAATTTGTTAACCGGGTAGACGAGTCTGTATGTCCCAGTTCTAATATCAGGTCATTGTATACTATTGACTTAATAGAAGAGTAACAAATCTACCAATTGATTTCGAGATATCTACTGAGAAAAGGTTATCTGGTCTAAAAGGAAAAATAAAGAATTTAAACGGAGATGTATTTTGTCGTATCATAACCAGATGGTCAAAAATGCAATATCATTTAATTTACTATTATGTTTCGTAACGTGCACGTAACGTAAAGATGCAGTTTTAATTAAAGAAAAGAAAAAGGAAGGTTCTCAGATACTTAGAGATTGAAATCTTTGAAACGCCTCCACTTCCGGAACGGATGCACGTATCACGTGACTCTCCGTTCAATATCATTTAATTTTATCTAATTCAATTTTTCTCTACCTTCTAATATTTTAGGGACATACGATTTAAAATAAAATAACAGGGATTCAAAATTTTGACAGAAAAGAATAAAGATGAAATGATTGGATCACTTGGAATTTATTTAGATAATACTTTTAAAGGGCTTTGAAAGCAATCACCGATAACAGAAATGTATCGCTTTTTTCTTTTTTTCAACACAATCATATTGATAAGATCACACGCGGCATTATAGATTATGCTTTTTGCTACGAATTCCACTTAGGAAAACTAATGTAATTTTACTGTGATTCTATTTATTGTTTATGTTAATGCGGATACTTGGCACGACTATGTACGACTTTGTCTACACTTGCAGATAATGCAATTACCTTATCTAATCTCAAATGTAAAAATAAATAAAAGGTCAAAGTGATTTTCTACGACAAAATAGACCGTTATGTAGAAATTACTATTTCTAATTTGGAGTAATTGTTCCTACCTTCATATTAGATAAATGTAATTTATTGCCGAAAAATTATTACTGAAATATTTATTTTATTTTATTTTATAATGTCTCGTTAACACTTTAACGATAATACGATGATGTGTAACTCTATTTTTATATTAAAACTGCCGCCATTGATCAATATCAAAAGATTATCGATAATTCGATTCATCGTTATCGATATATCGAAAGCGGCACTTCGCGTCTATATTTAGTCAAATCGAATTTTACCGAACGACCACGTGTTTCTGTTACAAACAATATTATTCTAACAAAAAAGGAAGAAAATAAGTGTTTTTACAAGATTCGATAAAGATGGTCAGGTTTTTTAATCAATTCGCAAAAAATGTTGGAAGAGGGGGCAGAAAGGAGTGAATAAAAATACAAACGCGACTGTGTCAAGGTGAAGGCGCGTCATCAACCGCTTGGTGAAAGCAAATGGAACATCAATTTGCTCGTAACTGTACCTTGAATCACGTATCGAAAGCTAACCCCCAAATCTATTTAAAAAGCTTGAAATTTGAATACAAATTATTCGATATCTAAGTGTAATCGGTAATAAATTATTATAACCTCACTTCTTCGATCCTCTATCCCTTAAGAACGAAAATGTTGGAGGTTAAGTTTTGGGCATAAAATTTCAACCGACCACCGGAACTAGAGTCAAATGCAAAATGAACGCGTAACCCAACGTGCTAACCTACGAAAGTCGATGACATCAGCATCCGTTAAGATCTCTCCCTAGGTCATTTTTTTATCGCGTTGACGCAAACGTCTGAATTCATCTCATTCATGACGTTGAAAATTTTCATAGACTCGAAAAAAAAAAGAAAGGAAACATTCCTATTTGAATAATTATTCGATATCCAAGAAACGTTTCTTTTACTAAAGACCTATAATGTTAAAATATTTAAATAACTATGTCACATTAAATTGTATATACATCATTCTGCTTCACGTCTTACGATCAATTATATCGTGAAAGCAATGACTTTTCCAAGTGATAATACCACTGGCGAGCGAATACGGAGCACAGTTTACATTGAAGCGTCTACCTAAGCACTCGAGACGCTCCGGGCCGATTTTCAAAAAAGGGCCGCCTTGAGCGATTTAGGGGAATAATAAATAACCAATCATCTTACCTTCTTGTAAAGTTTAATCCACGTCAAGTCGCCCTTATTGTCCGTGTATTGAAGTCCGAAAAACCACACCTCCCGTAGTCCGATCGTCTTTACAACTTGATCGAATAATTGCTTCCCGGTGGTCGTCTGCTGAATCGCAAACTCCAGCTCGGCGTCCATTGTCGTCACCCTGACGTTCATCTTCATATGCAAAAAGAAATAAAAGATCAGAAACTATGTAACGAAATAAACGATGTCATAGAGAAAAGTTATGCCGCATATAACCGCGTTCACTGAATATTCGTTTTAATAACGCTTTCCGAAAAAAGGACAATGCCAAGGGGCACAAACGCTTACCATTTTAGCCCCGGCAACCATGGCTGCAACGATACGCGAATTTGCCCCGAGGAATTCAAACGCGCCTAGTTAAATTAGATACACTGATAAACGCCTAACGATTACGCGTCGCGATACGAATAATCTCTGCAATGCACTGCAAATTTATGTACTGTTTCAGAATGAATCAACACACGGTATCACAAGGTTTAAACCATTCGACTGTTGGCGTTTGCCGGCTCTGAACGGACAATGGGCTCTAAGGGGCAAGTGCAACCGGCAGCGTCTTTCCCCCACCACTTTTTTCTCTCTCGCAACCAGTGCATTGTTATCCTTCTCTTTTTAACTTATAGGGAGGATCCTTAAGCGGAAACGAGAGGGACAGAGGTGGTCACGTGAGAAAGCCGGTGCGTATAGCCATGACCAATCAGCGTTTAGTTGAAATACCGGGTGTACCGAAGTATCTCTTCAGCGATACATAACCGTTCGAAACCATTGACCAGTGATGGAAAGGTAAAAAAAAACTACACGGAGAAAACTAAGCTTTCTATATCTAGAAAACTGTGTAAATTATTTTGGAAATTTTCCATAATAAAAGCATCCAAATATTTTGTACAACCTAACCTAACCTCACAATTTCAAATTCGCGGATTTGTGAATGGGGGTGAATTGAAAGGAATTTTTTTACTAATTATTATTTAAAATAATTCTGTTTTTTAACCTTTCATGGGTTAAAAATTGCAGAGTTCTCTGTATTTAAAACGTTTCTTACATCCTTTGTATAATCTACGGTACAATACCAACGACTTCCGTCGGAAACCGCCACTGACCCGACCCACAGATTTTCAAAGAGATTTTCTGACCGTAGCAGAAGGAAAAGAATTTATATTATATTTTTAAAATACCTCTATGACTGTGAAAAAGCGAAATTTTGAATATATTCATCTTAACACATTACCGACGGGATACGAGAATTCTAGTTTTATTGAAATATACGTTTAAAATGCCCCGTCGGTAATGTGTTAATATTCAAGCTACGCGGCGGCCCAAATTATACGGTCACATGGCGTGCTACTTGAAAATTGAATTTCAAAGAAAGATAATATTTTCTCAGGTTTAAGGTCCGTTCCGTGTATTTTTCAAACAGTCACAAAATAAGAATGAATCTATGAGAATTTTGTAACTAGCGTCAAAATCATAACCTATAGAATAATGAACAGGGAGTGGGGGGAGTCCTGGACACGGAACCGTTTGAACACTTCAAAATATAAAACTTCAATGAAATTATTAAAAAGTACGATCCCTTATCTACTGTTATCTATTTAAGTAGAAAGCTGCTTAATTTTATGTCTTGTCCCTATGAATAATAATAGCACTTACCGTCTTCGGCATTGTGGCGGCTTTTGTCTTCCCGAGTTAAACAACAAAAATATTAATCTGTAATAAAAAAAAATGAATTACAATTAACAAAGCATATGTAACTGGCAGACTGTGAGATTGATATTTCGAACAGCAACAGGTTGTAACGTTTTTCATAAGTATCATTAGGTAACACGTGAAACAAAGATGGTACTAAATTTATTCATAGCGATATAATGAAATGAGATATATATATTTTTTTTTTTTTTTTTTTTTTTTTTTTATAAAAAACGGAAATGACGCGTGTACATTAGGGAATTGCATCCATGTTGGAAGAAGAGACAGGTTATAATGTAAATTCGCGTGACCGACATCCGCTGGCAGTAAGGAGTGCCTGCATAGTATGTGTGTCTAGCATTCCCCTTTTTATCTAGGACCAGCGGGTCCGTTGAACCGTTGGTATCTTTCAACTTTTGTCAATGACAATCAAGAGGAAAAATGGGAACTTTCGCGCGACGTATCCGTCCAACTTTTCGCGATGCACGGAGATGGAAAGCATCTATTAATAAAGTCACCGTTTCCGACTACTGCGTCCGAAGTCCAAAATACTCGTCAGAAAACCACTGTTTACGCAAATGTCTAACCGCATCTTTCGATAACTCGGCGAAGTAAAAGCTTCGATTTTCGATTCGAGTTCCCCATGAAACGACGGGGCACGTTCGAACGCGATGTTTGCGTTGCGAAAGAGAAATTTGAAAAAAATGTAAATACGGAAGGCGTAAAAGTTTCCACGCATAAGAAGGGAATGAACGAGAAGAATGTCGCCGTGAGAAAAAAAAACTAGTGTTTTGAAATATCCTTCAAGGTTTCTCATTGACTCAAAAATACATCCTAATTTAACGACAAATAAGTCGTGAATTTGATTTCATCAAATTTTCTACACCAAAGGAATATTTACCACGTTCGATCGGGACATAGGTGGAAACTGATGTACTTGAATGCTGAGCTTAGCTCGAAATGCGTAGGATTAACAGAAATGTAAGCATGTATCCTATCTCCCGACTCCTCTTGTCTCATTTTACGTTAAAGGAAAGAGACAACTACCAAACGATTCACTGGACACCAAGTATTTCACGTTACAATTAAAGCACACCATACGCGCGGTTGATTATTGTAACGTTGTTTTACTCTACCGAACAATTAATTGTTCGTTCAAATTGATAAAATCTGATGTTTCAAGTGGTCCGCTCCTCTATGTGAATATTCTTTCATACAAGGTGAAAAAAAACGATTAGGATGTAAGATGTCACCTTGACAGAATAAAATGATCAGACAAGTAGCAGGATGATTTATAACTTCAAAGAAATAATCATATGTAGGTTAACAAGCAAGAGGTTAGTTTATTCGAACAAAATCTGGAAATAAATGTATATATAATGTAGTAGAAAAACGTCTAACAATATTGGAACAGGTGATATTTCGAGAATGGTTATTAAAACTGATTTGTTCAAACAATTATAACGCTTAATACATTGTCACGATTATTAAACATTTCAGTGTCCTGAACTTACATTATTGTGTTTATAAGATATGAATCCTATAACACATGTGCCACACATTCACGGTAGGCCGGTGGCACCTGCACTTGCACTATACCCGCGGCAGAAAACGACAGGAAATTGTATGATCCACACCCAAAAATCCCGTCACGTTCAGACAATACTGACACCTCACTGATAATATGGCTGCCGCCTGCCCACCCGCTCGCTAACCTCTCTTCAAGTGGGGGGATAAATCATGAACTATATTTATATAGATGTAACAATTCTTAACTTAACTATTATCTCATTGTAAAATCATTTCTCAATAATATTTGTATAGCTTAACACTTAAAGGACCGCATCTCAGCATTGAAACACGAGAAATCTCGTGAGCGGTCGTTTCAGTGTTAATATACAAGTTATGGTTTGGGTTTAATTTTAATCTTAATTATAGTGTGTAAAATGTATGGCTTGAACACCTTTTATATACGAAAAAAAAAAAGAAAAAAAGTATAAAACCGTCAGGCAAACCTTGAAAAAATAAAAATAATGTATTGCGCATATGGTGGAGAATGAGTTGGAAATGAGAATCAAAGATTAAAGAATTCGCGCGGTTGACCGCCATGCTGCCAACATAAAGATGGCCGCTAATTTTTGGTGGACATAAGGGAACTAATGTTCCCAGAATACGCCACCCCCGTGGATGATAAGAAGAGGCGCGAAATGCACCCTTAACCACCCCCTGAGGAAAATTATCAAGATGTAAAATGTAATATTTGTATATTGTAACATATGAATTTTGGTCTTGTTAAGAATTAGGTTATAACTTAGCATCATGGCAAATTTTGTGTTTAAAATTTCTCACCGAAGCGTATTGGCTTTATTATTACGTTTGCTTCAAAAGAGATCATTTAACGAAGTTTGCTAAGATGTAACTGATAAATATAAGTGTTCTCAATATTCCAGAAAAGGGTTACAGCAAATCATTTTCTGTTGGAAAGTTTGTCGGCTCTTCTTTATTAATCCAGAATTTTCCATTGCTAATAAAGTTCTTCAACATCATTTCTGGAATGTCATACACGTCTTTTTGCATAAATTGTACTTTTACTTTGTCCATTTAACGTTTTATCGCGGTTTTACATCCTGGGTTTTATTATTCTTCAGATTGTAATCTTAGGATACTAACAGATACTAACTGTTCATTATACCCAAAGAGCGTTTTGTGTATATTGCAAGTTAAACTATACTGCATTAAAAAGTTTCTGTTCTTGTTAACGATAATTGTGTCTATAAGAAATGTAAGTAATGAGGAAAACTATCGTAATATGTGGATCTTACTACAAGGATAAATTGCTATTTACTTATAAGTGAAATTTGCTGCATTTCATTTTCCCGTTTACTTTTTCATTCTTAATTTGTTACTTTTTCGATTCATTAAATATTACTGTACTTTAAACTATTCAAATTTCTTGTGTTTCTCTTAACCTATATTGAACAAAATTCCATTTATGATAAAATAAGCAGGTACAATGATATGAAACAAATTTGTTCGCGTGCATTGCGCTTAGAGCGTGGTAGGAACTTTTGCGCAATGTCATTCTTCATGTAAATTAATATTTTTTAAATTTAATTAATGGTAATTAGAAGAAATGGTAATTGAATTAAATTTCGTGTGTCAAAACGTTTTATATTTATGTTTCTATTCAAACTAGAATCAAAATTAGAAATAATGTTTTACTAATGATATGTAACTTTTCTAGATAAACACTGTCACTTACTAAAGTGTATTTTTCTTATCATTAATGCTGTATTAAAAAGCTTTAATTATAGGAAAATTATAAGAAACGTTATTTCTAGGACATACCACATGTCTTTCATAAATAGCATGTCCCATCCACATCTCTGATGCTTTCAGTTTGAGAGAAACAGAAAAATATGGTTAGTTATTGATACCTGTTTCCATCTAAAAATTATCATAAGCATTTATTACCTTGCTGTATAATCCCCTAAAAGTATGTATTATCAAGCATGAGAAGTGTTAAACTACATTTCAATCATCCCTTACAGTTTAGTTATACTTTTATAATATAACAAAATAAAATAATAAACCACACGGCATGCAATGCAAATAATTTTTTTTTATTTCATGTAAACCTAGATGTGGATATAGATTTAGTAAATCATAATCTTAGATTCATTCTCCTTCACTGCATTTGATGATTCTATATGTTGCGCATGCTTTTAGAACATCAGTGTTAATTTGAAAAAATGTTTTACTAAAATTTAATATTTACAATCCAATGAATCTAATATTATAGAGAGTTTGGAAGGTTGCACCTGAGTGCTGTTGTTGTTATAATAACACACTAATAAAATAACCAATTATTACTTTGTTTATAATAATGTATTTAACAAAATAATATCTATGTACCTTTCAGACGCAACCTTCTGAGCTACCTCCAATAAAGTACTATTGTTTAACATAATATACCCATTATACTAAAGAAAGTAGAAATAACTGTATGTAATATAAAAATGAATGTAGATTTTAAATAAAAATATGGTAATTATTACACATTACTTATATAATATTATGCAAACAGGCAAACTGGAATAAAAAACGACGTTTGGCCTATGAGCCTGTTATAGCAGCGGAATATACTTCATTCACAGACAAAGATATGTTTTGTTGGGGTAGTACTATACACGGGGAATTGGGTTTGGGTGGTATAGAAGATGAAAATATTTTAGTTCCCCGTGAGGTTGATTTTAAAAAAGCCACAGAAATTGAACAAAGTAAGTATTCAATTATAAGATGAAGCATTCATATGTAAAACAATAGCATTGTATAATAATCGTTTTGTAGTTGCATGTGGTGAAAACTACACTGTAGTTATTACTCAAGACGGTGAAGTATATTCATGTGGGAACAATGATTATGGACAACTTGGGCATGAAAAAGGAAGAAAAAGATTACGTATGTATATCTTGCAAAATAATTCTTATACTGTATTCATCTAATTTAACGAACTGTATTTTATATTTAGAATTGATACCTGGATTAGATGCATTTGTATTTAAAAAAATAGCCTGTGGAGCACGTCACACATTAGCAGTAAATGAATGGGGCCAACTGTTTAGTTGGGGATCTAACGCGGAAGGTCAACTTGGTAATATTATTGATACCAATATTTCTAAATACTTTTATAACCATTAGCTTTTAACATTGTATTTTAATATGATTGTAGGTTTAAATTCCAAGAATTTAATTGAACCTGTTCCACGTATGGTGAAAACATTAGGAACAAGTATAGTTGTACAAGTAGCCTGTGGTATGAGCCATGTACTTGCATTAACAAACGATGGAAAATTATACAGTTGGGGTTCAAATAGCGAGGGACAGCTCGGATTAGGTACCGACGTTAGAAACGAAATAAAGCCTAAACTTATCAGCTGTTTAGCTGGTGTTCCTATTTCTTTGATTGCCTGTGGGGGGTACCACAGCTTGGCTATATCAAAATCAGGTAATGTTACAAGTAATGTAATAAATGAAGAACTGTTTCCATTGTATTAATTCTTCTACAGGGGCTGTATTTGGCTGGGGAAAGAATACATTCGGCCAGTTAGGATTAAATGACACACGAAGTAGAAATTTACCATGTCAATTACAAACTCTACAAAATGCAAGGGTATGTTACGCTGCTTGTGGCGAAGAGTTTTCTGTCTTCTTGACAGTGGTAAGTATTATCAATTCTTTTAGTGAAAGCTTCACTTATAATATTACATAAGAATTACATTAGGACGGTGGAGTATTCACCTGTGGTGCTGGTATGTACGGCCAGTTGGGACATGGAAGCAATACCAATGAAATCTTACCACGTCAAGTTATGGAACTTATGGGCAGCACAGTTACACAGGTGCATTATAATTAGAAAATTAAATTTACTATATTATACAGGATGTTAAATAAATATTTTATTTGAAGATTTCATGCGGTAAAAGACATACCTTGGGACTGGTACCATCACGAGGTAGAGTTTATGCATGGGGTTTAGGTGGTGCAGGACAACTAGGTAATAGCGTTACACGAAGTGTACCAGTTCCTCAAGTGGTACATGGTCCATGGGTTTCGCCAAATGGTTCCTCAATGATGGATCTTGACGGCCTCAATTCCTACAAAATAAACTATGTTGTCAAGCATATTTTCACTGGCGGAGATCATTGTTTCGCCACAGTGGTTCCACGAGATGTAGGTATACTTCAACTATGTAATATCTACGTTTCATTCGCATTTCTCAGTTACACGTTTTATTCACAGACAAACATAGAACCGGACGATTGTAGAATATTACAGCCATCTTCTCAGATCCTTGTAATAACCGAAGAAGAACTGATGGCGTGTCAACGAGTTCCTCCAAATTCACCTGTTGATCATGAACTTATGACGTGAGTAGCAAAGTTAGTACCTAAGTTAGTACACGTTCCAGATGTGTCTAATGTAGCTGATTTTTATATTCCTTCCTTTGTTAATAATAAGGTTCATCAAATTTTCTGCATTAATATTCTAACAGGTATTTAGAGACGGTATTTAAAAGCGAGTCCTGTGTGACTGGATCATTTTTACTTAATAAAGATGCCCATTACGGATGCACAAAGAAGCATCATGGAGTGGATCTCGATGACGCAAGTCGGCTATTCGGGATTATTAGAGAATTGGTTAACGAAACCATTCAGGAATTGGTATATAAAAAGAGATAAAGAAAATTTCAAATGTTTCCAAGTTCTATGTTACAGGCAATTGATTATTCGTTTTCAGATATTTACCTGCATAACAGAGAGCTTAATCCCTTCTTTTACCTCATCTAATTATTTCACGTTGAAGGCTGTCTGTCCAGAAGCTTTAAGAATTTACTTGATATTACCGTTGTATCATGGTTTTGCGAATCCTCTTAATTGCACCGTTTTGCATACACCGTTTTGCAAAGCTGTCCTATCGTTGAAACCAGAGATCCTTGAAATTATAACAAGTTGGTGGTTAGGAGCTTCTACGCATTATTTTGAAAGATTAGTTAGAATTCATAAATTTATTGTTTTACATTACGTGAAGTCTAAAATAAACAAGGTAACAATCATTGGCAAGAGGAAACTTAAGCAACGTATTTATATATTATGTTACAAATGTTTTGATACTTTTTGTAGGAAGTAATATGGGATGATACGTTACAAGTTGTTTTAGACTTATTACACTTATTAAATAAATTAAATAACGAAGGCGATGCCGGGAACAAAGTACCTTATTCCACGTTTCACGTGCCAGAATTAATAGAATATATAGACATTAGAGGTGATTACATCAAGTGGACTTTAGGACCTTCTTCTGTATGTCAATGATACATCTATGAATAATATAAAATATCTGAGCTGCAAATTTGTCAAATCGGTTAACTCTAATATATGAATAGTTCAGAAGTGGAGTTAAACACTTTGGCCTGTGAACAGCTCGTATATCAGTTTAAATTCATGTTAATTTTAACAATTCATTTCAGTATCGCAGAGTCTTCTGCCATTACCCCTTTCTTCTCGATGCCCAAGCCAAAACCATTTTACTTGAAACGGACCAAGCTATTCAGGTAAGAAATAAGCTATTCTGTGTGCAATATATTTTTGGATTATTATAGACATTTATCTGTATCAGATGCAATCAGCGATGAACGAGGCTGCAACCCGGGCTGTAATGAATCAAATGTTCTTTGACCCATTCTCCGTCGATTCACGGCAACATAATCAATTTGTGATGTTAAATGTTTCAAGAGAAAATATAGTTGCTGATACATTGATGGAATTGTCTCATTACGACTCCAGTGACCTGAAGAAACCTCTTCGAGTAAGTATAATCACGTCCATTGGTGTAATTAGACAGCAGGGTGAACCTGAAAAATATAATTGTCAATTATTTTAAGGTAAAATTTCACGGCGAGGAAGCAGAAGATGCAGGTGGAGTTAAAAAAGAATTTTTCATGCTTCTGTTGAAAGAAATCCTTGATCCCAAGTATGGAATGTTTAAACAATATGAGGAGTCTAGAATTATTTGGTTCAGCGAAGACTCTTTGGAAGATGAAAACATGTACTTCTTAATTGGAATTCTCTGCGGACTTGTCATTTACAATTTTATCATCATTGACTTACCATTTCCATTAGCCCTGTATAAAAAATTGTTACACGAACCAGTTGGACTGAATGACATCAAAGAAATGTCGCCGTTACTTGCTAAGTAAGTTATATTAACCCATTAACTGCCAAATTTTTATTTTTGATATTTTTATTTAACATTTTATTTAATATAATCCTATTGCAAGTGATATTCAAATCCCCATTTGGGAATCGTGGTAGCAAATGGGTTAAATAAGAGCATAAAATACAATTTATAATTACCAATTAATTCTACTAATATCGTTTTAGGAGTATGCAAAATATACTTGACTATGAAGATGAAGATTTTGAGGAAATATTTTGCTTACACTTTGAGGTGGTTAGAGAGGTATTCGGTGAAAAGAGAATATTTGAACTTATACCAGGCGGTAGCAAAGTTCCTGTTACATTAAATAATAAGTATGTGCATACATTTCATCATATGTTTATTATCGCATACGTTCTAACAGCTTTCCTTTTTTTAGAAAACAGTTTGTTGATTTATACGTAGATTATATATTAAATAAATCCGTGGAACCACATTTTGACAAATTTCATAAAGGTTTCCACAAAGTCTGTGGTGGAAGGGTGTTGGAGTTATTTCACAGTCATGAACTTATGGCTGTGGTGGTAGGGAACGAGGATTACGATTGGGAGGAATTGGAAAAGAATGCTACTTATAAAGAAGGATACACAAAGAGTGATCCAACTATTATAATGTTCTGGCAGGTGTTTCGTGAACTTACATTGGAAGAAAAGAAAAAGTTTTTACTATTTTTGACGGGAAGCGATAGAATACCTATCCAGGGTATGCAAGCAATCAAGGTAAGTTGTATAAATTTTCTATTCTTCTATCATTCGTTGTATCTTACATTTTTTACATTT